>NC_134459.1:69318885-69954957 GCF_047948215.1 Lycorma delicatula | reverse complement strand
AAGTAGTAACCGAATTGTTATGATTATACGAAAACAAAAGTGCCTATTATGACGGTTAACTCAAATACAGCCCACAACAGTACGATAAAATGCAAATCGCGTCGCTGACTATAATTTGAAAGCACGTTATCATCTTAATCGGGTCACGGATTGGGCTTAAGTCCCATTACCTACCGCTACATACAATATCTATCTACTCTCGTCTCTCTTGGGTTTTGAATACATTATACAACTTGTACAAAATTAATATATATATATATATATATATATATATATATATAACAAATATTCACTATAGTGCTGCAATGCAATAATATTTAATACAATATTTCTATCTAATGGAGAAAGTTAGGATTTTTTTTTTAGGTTTATATGTATTAATGTCCAATTATAGCGTTTCAAATAACTATTTAAATTAAAAACAAATTTATGTTTATGTATATAGTTGTTTTCAATAAACGGAACCTGCAGTGTAAGTAAGATTTTGACGTAAAAAACTAAATTAAATAGTTATGAATATAAGTATAACGTTAACCGTCATAATTGTCGGATTTGGAGTAACTAGACTACTCATGTCGTTCGACAAACACAAAGAGATTGCCCGAAAAATAACGTTTGGTATGCCTTGAGTGCTTATTAAGTGATTAGACCATTCTCCTTTGCCGAACCGATGTTTACTAGCGCTAATTGCCTAGACAGGAGTACGCAGTACCAGAAATTGTGCATCGACAACCCAAGTTTACTTCCAACAAGACGGCGCACCACTAAACTGGGATTTTCACATTAGGGACTACCTAGATGAACAATTTTCTCAACGTTGGATTGGCAGTGATGGACCAGTTTTCTGGACACCTCGATCCCCTGACGTTACGCCACTCGATTTCTTTCTTTAGGGTTTTGTCAAAATCAAGGTTTAAGCAACGGAAGTTGTCAACATCGATGAAATAAAAAGAAAAATCGAAGATTTAATTAATGTAATAAGTTCAGATACTCTTCGTAAAATTTGGTATATTGAATACCGACGATATTGAATATCGTCTAGACAGTTTACGCGCCACAAAAGTTCTCATGTGGAACTTATTTGAACTTAATTAGTGTTATAAACAAAACTGTTTGAAATGCTTTTCAGTTCACTAATAAAATATGCATGTAAATAGATTGATTTATTTTTTTAATTTACACCTAAAATGCGCTGAAGAATTTATGATCACTCTGTATATATAATACACATAGACATGTAATTAACTCATATATTTTCCCTATTTCATCAGTTGACTTGTAAATTTCAAATTATCGTAAATTATGTACCAGTAGTCTAGATCTAGAAATGTGTTATTCAATTATTGTATAACGAAGTACGTTCTAAGTACTGCGAAATATTACGAATGAATTAAAATCTTATTTAATATAAAAGAACATATGATAGCTGAGAATTTTCCTAAAACGAAAGAATAGTTTTCAAAACATCAACAAGAGATTTAAAACAAATCAATACTTGAAGAGGATTACGAAAATTCTAATTAATAATATATTAACTTTAATATAATATAATTATATTTTTATTTTATTTATATTAATCCAAAAAATTACTTTTGTATCACAAAATAAGTTTAAAAATAAATAAAAATATGTTCAAAATCATCAGCCTGAATTTTTAAAGTATATCTTACGGATATACGTAATAAAAATTAAATCGTTTTATTTTAAAAATCCTACGTTGTTCTTATGCAAAATTAGTAGAATAAATGGCTTAATTGACATCCTGTGAAAAAATCAAGGATTCATTTTTGATACACACCATTCTGAAATTCATTTTTAAAATGAGAAAAAAAACAGAGTTAACATTAAACTCTGTGAATAATTGTAATTCTATATCTTTCTAAAAAATAATAATCTAATCAGGAATGTTCTAAGCATTCAAAAATTGTTACTTTATTGGAGTGAATATCAAAAACTGTCCAAAAGAAGAGAATATTACAATGAAATAGATAAGAAAACATTTTGTAATTATGGAATACGAAAACAATAATTTAAAAATTCTCATAATATTTATAAGTAATAGATAAGAAATAAAGATGAATAACCAAAAAAGATGAGGAAAAGGTTTTGAAAAAATTTTCCCAAATATAGGATAGAGAATACAGGAAACATAGAAAATAAATGTTACTGAAAATTCATAAACGAAAAAGTATCAAACCACAAATAACAATAAAATTGGAACGTCTGTGTTCATTGTGTAATGTATTATCAAAAAAGAATTTCTTCAGTTATAAATTATTCCTGATGAGCTGCATGTTGAAAATTTCAAAAGCACTTATCTACGGCAAACTTCCGCGCGATAAAAATATCTTAGTTGCAAGATTTTACCATCAATTTATTTTAAGAGATATAAAAATTATTGTTCTTAGAAATTTAGATTTATTTTTTGACGTTGTTTGAAATTTCTACAATAAGGTCCAACATATTTTTTTTAGTCTTTCAGCCTCCGGAATCACCGTAAGGTATTACTTCAAAGGATGAATAGGATGGGTGATATGTATGAATGTAAAGGTGTAGTCTTGTACAGTCTCAGGTCGTCCATTCCTGAGATTGGTTAATTGAAACTCAACCATCAAAGAATATCGACATCCACGATCTGGTATTCAAATCCGTGTAAATGTGACGTTACTGGGATTTGAACCTTAGAACTCTCGAATTTGAAATCGGCTGATTTGGGATGACTAGTTCACCACTAGACCAACCCGGCGGGTTAAGATCCAGTATCTAATTTTTTGAAAAATATAATCTAGTTTGTTGTGGATATTCAACCTACTGTTTTTTTCTTTTCGTTCCATTACGGATCACGTTTGTATAGTTTTGACTTCTGTTTCTTTTCCCAAAAGGTTTTCGTTCTTTTTCTTTGTTGTTGTCGCCTTTCTTCCGTCCATCTATTTCAAGTTTATAACCTTCTTTTTCTTTCTCTCTGGAAACTTAGATTTTTGAATCACTATTCTAAACTTATCTTGTTTTACACAGATCCTTAGAAATGTTTAACGTTTTTAGATATGTTTCTATTTCTTTAAACTAATTGGTCTTTGTGGATCTGTTTAAGCAGAAATTAAATATTTGTTTTACCAATCTTTGGTTATTCATTTTGTATAAATGTTTATAAAGCTATAATCTTCTTTTCCAGATTAAGTCCCCAATTTTTTTTACATATTTGTATTATTTTTTTCATTTTTAAATTTGTAAATTCCATCTTCATATTTTGGTCCATTAAATTTTTTTTTAAATTCTTTTTCTACTTTTGCTATTTTGTTGTTCTGAAAAAACTGGACATTCTGCCAAACACAGATTTCTGATAGGACTAAAATTTTATAGCGTCTCAATTTGGAGTAATATGATAGGGATTTTTTATTGTAAATGAGATGATAGGTAGTTTCTATTTATCATACTCTATTCTTCACCCCGTTTTTTTTTTTAAATTAAATTCGGTATTATGATTTCTCCCAAATATTTAAATTATTGAATTCTACTTATTTCTTCGCTGTAATAAATTTAAAGGGTTTGATTTCTGTCAGCTTAGTCACTGGAAAACCAGTTATTTTTGACATAAAAGATTTATTTTGCTTGCACATTCGTTTAGTTTTCGAATTTTGATTTTAGCCTCATCTATATCTGTTTCAAAAATTGCAATATCGTCTGCTAAGGCCAGAATGTTTATATTTATGAATTTAGTTTTAGTGCCCATTTTTATGTTTTCTTGTATGTTTTTAACTTTTTAAGTTCTTTCTCTCATTCGATCATATCTTTTTCAAGAGTACAATTAAAGAGGATTGGAGACAGTTCGTCTCCTTGCCTCACTCCGATTTTCATTTTGAACGGTTCTGAATGTTATCCTAAGAATTTCACTTTTGATTTTTGTTTGTAATGTTTCTTTTAAAATGTTTATTGTGGTGGGATCTATTTTAAATTCTTCAACGATTTTCAGTAGAGATTCCCTGTGGATGGAGTCGTAAGCTTTTTTAAAATCTATAAAAATTTTACAAATTTTGGTTTTTTAATTTTTTGATATTATAAAACTTGTTTTATTTAAAAACTACTGTTTCTGTTTTGTTTTTTTTTAAATCAACATGTCTCTCTTTACGTTTGATCATTTTTATTTACTTTAAGCATACTTCTTAATTATTTATCAGCCTAAAGTAAAGGTATCAATCAGAATGAGTTGTGGGTAACTCATATATTAACTCAATTCTTATAACTAAAAGTTGTACGTAAATTTTTCTCATCTAATCAAATATGTATATGAAGTATTCACCCTTTTGATAGTAAAAATAGTTAGGTAAAATTCATAGAAGAACAGTAACTAAAATCTTATATGAACCAAAATCAAAATGACATCAATTGGAGATAGACCTAAAGTATTATATAATGTATTAAAATAAAGAAAATGTTTAAACTTGAGTTAACCTTTCAGACTGAAATCTGATGTAATTTTTATCCGTTAGTTATTACATAAAATTTAATCAGCTCTACTAAGCCGCTAATTTTACTAATGCACTAGTTGGTCTTCCATTGTATAAAGAGTAATCAATCAACCTGACCCATCCGGTTGGTCTAGTGGTGAACTAGTCATCGTAAATCAGCTGATTTCGAAGTCAAGAGTTCTAAGATTCAAATCCTAGTAAAGGCAGTCACGTTTGTATGAATTTGGATACTAGATCGTGGATCCAGCATTTTTTGGTGGTTGGATTTCAATTAACCACACATTTCAGGAATAGACGACCTGAGAACCTGCATTCATACACCTGAACTTCATTTGCATTCATACATATCCTTATTCATCCTCTGAAGTAATACCTAACGGTGGCTAAACAGAAAAAAAATTAATCAACCTAAAAAAAACATATACGCAACATAATCAGTGTACACAATATGTAGTAATTATACACAATCGTCAGTTCGACAGTTCTGTAACAAAAGAGAGGGAGTAATTGAAAGAAGGCAGTAACTAATAAATGGTAGATGTATCTAAAAATCGTTTATCGAATGAAACTATGTTTAAAATTTTATTGTCCACTTGAATTCAGCATGAATTGTCTAAGAATGGACTTATTTTAAAGATTTCATTCAAAAGATACTGGATAAGATAATAATAATAAATGGTGAGTCGTAAAGTTTCCTACTAGTATTATAATTTACACTGGTATACTAGTATTTATAATTTAGTCTTATAATTTACTAATATTTAAATAATGACTTACAAAAATATTACATTTTAATATAAAATTATAATATAAGAAGGAAATTATAAAAGTAATATGAGTATACAGTAACAATAAATACTGAATATAAATTATGTTGCAAAAAAAAAAATCGATAATAATTTCCTTCTATTGGAACAGCTATTAGGCAATTCACCAACTCAAGCTTATATGCGGGCAGAGATTTGCTCGAGTAAGCACTGTTCCCTAACATTTTATTACTACTATTATTTTTATTCGTAAGGTCTCTCCTTATTTCTATCGTTGTAGGAATAACGGTGTTATTGCTCCTTCTTTTCAAGTCCACGTGTCGTTAGATTTAAAAGTCAGCAAATTGGGCAATTCTGTTCTGTGTTATAACCGTTATAACTTACGTTACTGTTACCACCTAATGTCTAAGAAGGAATCAATAAAACAGCTTTCTTTTAATATTATTTATGTAGGCAATATAATTATATCGAAAGGTCGATTGACCATTATATCTTGGTGTATGTGTATGTTAGATGCCAAAACCACCATTTCTGTAGTCATTCTTAGTTGAATTACAACTCATTCTCGAAAAAGACATATTTTCAATAACAAGCATATTTAGCCGGGCTTGCTTAGAAAAGTGCAAAAAATGCTTGTTATTGAGAATATGTCTGAAAAAAGCCACTTGAAATCACTTCATGAAGTGATACAACAACAAGCATTATTTTAATTTCGAATATATTACGTTAATTACAGACATAGAAAAGAATGAGTCATTTGATGTAGTAAAAATAATGAACAATTTTAAGTATGAAGTATGCAGAAACCTTAAGAGAAAAAATACTGTTCGGCAGCCTTCTTACTCATCCAGAAGGGTTTTAACAATGTCTGGCACGCTGACCTTTTTTACAATTGACTTCCTCAACATTTTTACCTTATTCTACGCCGTTATGAAGAAGAGCGATTTTTTTTTTAGCTGAAATATAACCTGGAGTTGTCTACTTCTTCGAAATCAAGTAGGGGGTTCCTCAGGCTCTGTCTTGGAGCCTGTACTATAAACCAATTTTACTTCAGACCTTCCGACTACAAAAGAGATTACTATCGCTTCTTTTGCGGATGATACGGCTGTCCTTGCTATTGATGCCAGCCCAATTATACAGGGTCCGGCATATAAACCTGACGATTTTTGACAGATAATAATTAAACTGTGTTTCGTACTACTAAAACATTTAATATATCAAATTAAAATCAATTTCTGCAATTTATAGTGAATTACTTACATAGATTTTCTTTTATTTGAATATTATATCATCCAAATGTTTTCCATTACTCCTCACACTCCTCACTCAATTACTCCATTACTCCTCACTCAATTAAGTGAGTGTTAACCTCACTTAATGAGGTTAACCTCATTAATAACAATAACTACAAAATCGTCAGATTTATATGCCGGACCCTGTACATCGGATAGCCTATAATTTGAGATGGATTTAAACAGCTATGGTTGAGTACCTGAAGAGAATTCGCGTTAATAGGCAATATTGAACCACGTGACTTTCATGATGAGCAGAGCTAACTGCCCACGGGTCCCCTTTGATATTTCCTTGATGGTGTCGTAATTCCGCAAACTGAGAGTCTGGGATATCACCTCGACCGTCAAAAAACGTGGAAATTTCATATAACAGGGAAGAGAAGAATACTTGAGATAAACTTCAAGGAAATGTTCTGATTGTTGAGCAGAGGTTCTCAATTCTATTTATCTAATAATCTGTTGGTATAATAAACAGTTCTAAAACCGATCTGAACTTATGAGATTCCACAAAACGAGTAGGTTTAATGTCGAATTGCAGCGGTTTCAAAATAAAGTAGCAAGGTGTATAACAGAGGCACCTGTTTGAAAAAAAATAAGTGAAATGGACGAATATTTAGATTCACGATACGTCCGGGAGGAAATACAACTTTTCAGTTGAAAGTATGAACTGCGACTTGCCAACCACTTGAATCACTTAGCCGTGAACCTCCTAGACAACGCGGGTAACGTTAGAAGATTATAACAGCTACACGTCCTGGATCTTAGTGACCCTACAGTGTCTTAAGAGTAACTGGAACTGTGAGTGCTGTGCATTTCTCTTCAATTTTTATTTTAAAATTTATTACATATTCTTTGCTTTTCATTGTTTCATCGTTTTTCTTGCTATTTATGACTTCTTTTATTTTACTTTCTCTTGTTCTACGCTAGGTGTTAAATGTTGATCATAATTACTTAGTGTGTGTGCTGCTTGTCAAAATAGTTCTGTGTAACATTAGTGTGTAATTTTTTAGGAGTTTCGCTAGGAACTCCGTGTTATGTAATTGCTAGTGTGATCAAATTTACTCAAGATTAATATAAATGTAACCGATTCTAAATAAACTTTGAAACTAACAAAAAATAAATTGTTACTATCAACCACACATAGGCAATCTAGGTTACCAGACAATCGATTATCGATACCTGTAATTGCCAGCATGATTCAATCAACTGAGCTAAAACCTTTCTTCAAATTTGAATGAAAAACACGTACTTGTGATTTAAATAAAAATTCTTTTGTGCCTTTTTCGAACAAAAGTATTTGTTGTCAAACCCCCCATTCAAGCGTATTATTTGAACATAAATTGTTATAAGAATTTATAAAAAAAAACAAAAATAAAGATTTTAAGAATCAAATATAATAACTATTTCCTAATATCATAAAGAAACAAAACAAAAAACAACGAAATATCAAATATTTTTTTTTTTAAATGTTTTTCTGAATCTTTTTTTAAGACTTAACAATCTAACATTTATTCAATGCAAAATAACCACTGAATTCTCTAATTTAAAATTCTATGTTTACATTTTAACATTGAGATATATTAAAAATTTAACACAGTTTAATGTTATCTTTAAATAAAATTATTAAATGTAAAACACGTTTAAAATAACTGTATATATCAATTTAAAAGATTACTTTAAAGATTAATGAAATATGAAATATTTATAACAAAAAATATTAAATAAACTTTTTATAATTTCTCTACTTAATGAAAACAAAAAAGAGGTAGTAACGGAGAAAAACATAGATTAAAACAATTAAAATAAACGCTTTAATATGAAGAACGGCATAGACAGAGAGAGGCTGTCGCGACACGCTACATCAAATCGAAAAAAACTTAAAATTTGGCACGGACGTCTAAAAGGGACGATGGGTAAATAACATTTGGAAAGCGGTCAAATTCCTTTAACCTGTATAGTATGGCATGGTATGGTATGGTAGATAAAAAATAAAACGCGTAGTAAACACTGGACAAATAAAACTACACTACATTATATGAAAAAGTAAAAATAAATATAAATATTTTGAGCTAAAAGTTTAATTATTATTATTAAATTACGGCATTACTATTTAACAATGATACTAAACAAAACAAATCGCTATTCAAACGAAGAGATTTAACAATAATTTTTACAAAAACGGGAGTTATTTGTATTAATTTTAATGTTTACATTAAAAAGGTATTTCAAAAAATATATATATATATTTTTTCTTCAAAATATGCATAAGAACAAAACAATTTTTACTTCGTCTGATCGCAAAAAAATTTCGGCCTTCAACTTCATCTCCTTTTTAACTTTTTTTTTACTTCCTTGTACGAAGTAAAGGAAGAATTGTGATCGCGAAACTTTTTGGTTTGAAGATTTCAATGGAAATATCCATTTTGACCATCCCTGAATCCATTTTGACTAGTTTCGGCATGGCGTCTATACGTACGTATGTGTGTGTGTATGTATCTCGCAAAACTCAAAAAACGATTAGCCATAGGATTTGAAATTTTGGATTTAGCACTGTTGTAACATCTAATTGTGCACCTCCCTTTTTAAGAATTCAATCGAAATTAAAATTAAAATTTTAATTAATGAATAACAAAGGGAATGCATATCAGTTCGAATCAGTTTTCAGTTGCTTTTGTTTTTTAATTTAAATACAGAGTGTTTGTAAAATTGTGGGCTGGCTATAATTTTTCGGATTCTAGCTGTAAAACTAAAAAAAAAATACCCTTAGGAAAAATGGCAATTTCTCCTTCGTTCTCCCCCGGTCACCATTTTGTTTTTTTTATAAAAAAATTTATACCTCGAGTTAGGATAAACGAATCACATTAATATTTGGTAAGCGTCTTGATAATAAACTTCTAAATTAGAAAAAAATCAGGACATAAATACCTTCGCAAACTACAAAATGGCGGCCATATTTATTTTTCAATCCGTTATATCTACATAAATATTAGTTTTATCAAAATTTATGTTACTAATAAAATATTAAGCCTTTCATTTTGAACGAAATGACATTTTCTTTTTGAAAATCGGTTAAAAAATAGCCGAGTTATGCTAGATTAATTAATATTAATTGAAAATTATAATTTAAAATCGTATTATTTCTGAATTTTCTTTGTAAATTCTTATAAAATTGTATATTAATTTTTTTAAAAATCATTTATAAAATACATTTTTGAATTGTATTCAATTTAAAGTGATTGGTAAAATTTTTTTCACTTGTGCGTAATAGGTACAAGATTTCTGGTGAGTCGTATAAATAAAAGTTAATAATAATTAAAGTATTCTGTTTAGTGAACTCCTGTATACTGGTTACAGATATTAATTTTGACCTTACGGTGTAGAATAATCAGTTTCTATTATTGGATTATTTGGTAATTACAATCAGAATTTATTTAAAGAGTAATCAAGGGACTTTCACTCTAACCTAATATTTCACGTAAGATTGTTGAATTAATAATTGTATAAATATTTGATGTTAATAGAAACTAATATTTTAGCAATTATGTAACTCTCCACTTTTATTAAAGAATTGGATGATCGTATCTCACTTTCAAATGAAATAAGTTTAAATTAAGTGGAGCAAAAATGTGTATATGTCATTTAATAGACGTACAAGCAAGTCATGTGGTATCCACATCAAATTTTTTTTATACACAAAAAAAAATATTTATATTAGTAAATATAGATGATGTAAGGTAAAAAAATATAGAAATATATATAACGTTTAAAATTAAATTTAAAGAAAAAATGTAATATTATTACAGGGTTACGAAAATTAACCATTATTTGTTAAAAATCATTTTCAAAAAAATCTAGTTAGGAGAGAGCCGACTTTTCTAACCGGAAATTTATTACAATTCTTTCTAAAATTCTTCAGCCATAATTAGTTTAACAAAGCTCAAAATAGTTCCGTTAATTGAAATTCAACGAAAAATAAATCATAACGAAAATATTCACACTAATTTAAAATTTGAGCATCCAGGGATCTTTTATTATCACAAAAAATTATGTCCAAAGTTTACACTACGTTCAGCGTAAAAAAATGTTTTCACACTTAACGTATAAAATGGAGTGAATATTTTATTAATTAAAAGAAATGTCAATGAAAGATATCCAACTGGATGACAATTCGTTTACCCATACACACCTAAAAATATATGAATCTATTATTACTATTCCTCGGTTTATTGTTTTCAACCCCGCTATTGAGTAGAAACAGCGAATAAATATAATCCATTTTTTCCCGAAAGAAAGGAAAAATCAATCTTTCTATCAAAGTCTGTTATGACTGTAACATACGTAAAGACTCAAAGAATTCCACTACTTTTAATTTATTTACTCTCTCTGACAGTAATGTGTATAGCCAATATTTATGGTGAACAGAGTATAAGTGCTACTTATAGGATTGTATGTACATCCAGGATTATATCTACATTAATGGATAGATTTTGTATACTATAATGCAGTTTTTTATTCAGTTCAGTAAAGAATATGATAGGAAACTACTTTTTTGTAGTAAGGTTGGCAACGGAGACTGGTTATGCGTACATATAATAAAACTATTCCGGATTGTCGTCTATAAAAGTAAATTTATGCGTTTCTAATATGTATACCGACGATCTAATATTTTTTTCTTATAAGCTGTACCTCATTTTATTACCATGTAATAGAAAATGAGTTAATAAAATAATACCTTACCACTATTGACAAAAGTTACAGCACAATTTTAAGAAAAATAAAATCAAAAAGGATCTATTCTACAACAAAGAAATTCAATAATGAAAGCCTCTTGCGTTTTATCTACTATTCTATTGAAAAGATAACATATTTTAGGCGACAATCTACGATCCCATAAGAGTAGATATCGAAGCTGAAACACAATTCTTAATGTTTCATGGATCATATATCATGTAACCTTATTTCACTTTCCAGTACATTTTATAGGTATAGGATATTTCCATTTCACTTCGAGAAACAAATATAAAAGTAGTAAAGTTAATAAAACAACACATAATATCAATAATTAGTAATTCGATTCTTTACTACTATCTTAATTCAAGTGTTAATTAAAAACAAGATTTTTCACTAGTTCACTATAATAATCCTTAAATTGAAGCTAATATGCTTCTGAGTGCTTGTCATATCTCTAATCCAGTATTTTAAATCAGTTCAATAAAAAATATTTTTAAAAACTCATACGTAAAGCTAAGAGTAACTTTTTTTATCCGCTTGAATTTATGGTTAAATTTCGATAACTATTTATATAAGTTTTATTAAAAATTGTCTGATACTGCTGCCCGTTTATAGTTAGACTACAGAAAATCCTTAAGCATTTAGTATCCATATGACAGAGTGTGAACGAATTTCAAGTAAGAACGAGGTTATAAAGACAATTTAATTTATTTTATATCGGAAGTAAAGGTAAAATTGTTGAAAGATAACAATGGTCTTATTATTTCCTATATAGAAACGGAGTTCATCTCAATAAAAATAGTGGAGAACAGGAAGACGAAAACAATATATGGAATAATACAGTGAAGAGAAAAATTCAAGAACTTTGGATAATGGATCTAACCAAATGACCGATGAAAAGAGTCACTACATAACAAAAAAAGGAGAATGGAACTAGTAAATAAACTGCCAAAAAAATCTACAACAAAAAATTAATTTCAATCGATACAAAAATAACACATTATTGAGACCAAAATTGAGTATTGAGACCAAAAGTATTGTATGAAACAGAATGCTGATTTTTGAACGGCATTGACATATTTAAAGGATTATGAATGTGGGGAAGAGAATAGTAAGAACCAATTCTGGAAACCAAAGAGAGTGTAAGGCGGACAGTACAGATTGAGACCCACAGAACCATACAAAATAGAAGGAATGGACAAAATAAAAGATGCAATGAGAAAAAGAAGGCTTAATTACTTCCAACACTTATGCCGAATGGTTGGAGGAAAACCAAATAAAACTATCTTAAACTACTTCTACAATAAAACAATGAAAACAGTGGATAAAGAGAACGATTTAGGATATTGATTAGATGAAGAACAAACAATTCTGGATAGAGAAAGGTACAGAGAAACAGTCTGTACATCAAAAATTTGAAGGTTTTCTGGATAGTAACAGAAAAAGAGGTGTGGACTCTTCCGAAAAGAGAAAGGAAGCAGCGACAATTTTGAATGATGAAATATTGGAAGGATATAAGAATGAGAAGAAGTGTGAGAAGAGTAAAACCTAACAAGAATTATTATACGTGTTCTATAGATGGCCTGAAGAGTTCTGAAAACAGTAGTAACTGCTGTCATTTTTTAACTATTTCCTGTCTTACAATATTTCGTTGATTGAGAACACATTTTATATATATATATATATATATATATATATATATAATAATATAATAATATAAAAAAATATATAATATATATATATATATATATAATATATATATATATATATATAATAATATAAAAAAATTATATTATGAATATAAAAAGAAAACTCAGCAAGAAAACATGCAAGAAACGTTTTAAAAAAAAAAACTTTTTCTACATGCAAGAAAACACAGCAGAATATTAGAGAAAACATTTTCGTAAGATATCTTATAAATTCTTTTTTACATTAAGTGGATGTATCCCCGCTTTCATAAAACATTAAAGATAACAGAAATCAAATTCTTTGTTTTTAAAAACAGAAATATCTTCTGAATTTTAAAATTGTAATAAATTCTAAATAATTATTAAAAAAACACACACAAACCTTAAAAAATATTTATTTTTTATCATTTGAGTTTTCCTCAAACTGGAACACTTACAGATTAATTAATGTTAAATTAATTTATTATCTATTAAGCATTAACGAGAAGAAGAAGAAGTTATGCGTTTGAAACATTCATCAATGTCTTAAAGGTGACAAGAGTGTAGCCTAAATAAGGTTCAAACAGAATAATGTAGAAGGAAGTGAACTACAAGCCACGTTAAGGGAGTTTAAACGGCTGTTAGGTGAACTAGGAAGAGAGAGGTCCTAAACCCTTTACTTCCGTTTGTGTTGATGCTATTCCCAAGTTTCTCGTGCAAACTTGACGACGAAGTCAAATGTAAACTAAAGTAAAGTGACAAATGGGTACAGATATTCAGTTTCAAAATACGTTTAAACTAGAAAATTACGAGTGTCTTGGTGACAACAAAAACCAGCATCTATACTTCTAAATAAACAAAAACAGACAAATACAAAAAAAAAAAACTGCTCCGGTAATTATTAAGCAGCTGTATAATTTTATTAGTATTAATTTTAGATATTACTAAATTTACAAGATGAAATTACTTCAGTAACTCATTCGTAGAAAATAATACTTTCGTTTATAACCGACTAAGATACTTGAGAAAGAATCAAATTAAACTATCTACTTTATTAGTGGACATTCAGAAGTTATAACTTATTTAAGTGCTCTTAATATGAGAATTTTACCTAGTATTTTGTGAAATTAACCTTTTTAGAGGAATTCATCATTTAGAAGACTAGGAATATTGTACGTGGATACCAACAATAAAACATAACATTTTTTCGGGTTTGTTTTATATTTAAAACTTAAAACATCTATTATCACCTGTAAACAGATCTAGAAATCTGGTAAACCATGTCAAATATATTTTATAAAATAGAGTTTTTTTATAGAACAAAATATTTACAATTTATTTTTCCAGACGAAACCATAAGTAAATAATATGTTAGGTAATAATATGTATTAGAGAGGGCCATCCAATGATAACTCCCCTCACGGAAAAAGAGTTTTGTTTCCACGCGGAGATAAAGATAAATGAATTTTCTCAGTCATTAGGTGAGTAGAGCAGACATGTAAATGCTCCAAATAAAAATTTAATACTTGAAACAACACTTTTTAATCTTTTAAGTAATAACAAAACTTTCAACGCGGTACAACGAAGAAAAATCTGTATTTGTTTTACGTTGTTTTTTAATTAAAAATAATGAAACTTAATAATCTACGTATATCTTTTTTACAAATGATTTTATTTTTTAATCGGGTTTTAACCTCGGTACAGGTAAGGTTTGATAAAATATATTCTAAAATTCATTCGAAAAACCACAAAATTTTATAGTAACTAAAATTAAACAGTATACGCTTAAAGCATTAAAATCGATACGAATCTGGTAGTAAAATTAATTAAATATTAATTAAATCATTTAAAACCAGTGCCGTTGGTAATAATTATAAATTAGCGAAACTTTTAAAGCCTACATGTTGTAGGCCTATTAGAAAAGTTAAATTAATAATAAATTTCGATACTGAAAGTTAAATTTCGAACCAGACGGAGTAGAGTTTACAAACTTAACCTAAGTTTACAACTTTTCAAAACTCGCAAAACTCGTTTAATAATCATCTAATAACATGTATAAAATATAAAGACCGAAATTCCACTTGTGAATGATGATGAAAATTAAACAGCTGTAGTAAAAATACTGTTAAATCTAATACTATACTAAATTTTGGCTCAGTTTTATACTTTATTTTTAGGGATATTATAAATACGCTAAAAGTTAATAAATTATTAAAATTGATAAAACAAACTCACCGAGTTGATAGCAGTCATCTCTTTGCCACGGGTCGTGTCTGCGCCCGTCAGGCCTGTGTCACTCTGCAACATAACATAAATAAATATCATTAATAAAAATAAGTAGTTCATAAGCAGTATATACAAAGTTCAATGGAATAATAATTTACGTAATACTGTAATTCAAAAAGAAAAGAAAATCACCTTATTTTTAATTCAATTTTATGGAGTCCCGAAAGTATGCATAAAATATTAATGCAAATATTTTTTTAACTTCCTAACCTGTTTATAGGTTTATTTTTTTTCAAAGATTTCATACTTTAATTTAGACAAAAACTTTATTTGAACTTCATAAATGGCGCTGATAAAATCTAGATCTATACTAGCAAAACACTTGTTAAATAAGTATTAACATTATGATGTTATGAATAGATAAAAAAAAATTGTTTTCCGCCTATAATATCTTTCCAAAAATTATAGTATCTATAGTATATTTCCAAAAAAAGATACTATAGCTTTAAAAAAATTACCAACTTTTGTCTTTCTATAGAAAAAGGTTATATAATAATAATAATTAAACAAACTGTATAGTACTTTTCGTAAAGATTTAGACGCCTACATAACATATTGTCGAAATTAAATAGAAATTTCAAATCGATCTTCCTGTACCTTTAATTTACAACGGCTGTAAAACTTAAAAAAAAAAATTAATTAATATTATGTTGTTAATGTAATAAAAAGAATTTGACGTTGAGCTTTCCAATATTTTTATATTAATCTTTATCAAGCAGTGAGGTTTGACAAAATTATTTTGTCATTTATCCCATTTTCATATCTAAAACATAATACAGAACTAGATGACTGAAGGGTTTTGAACCAATAGAAACATTGACAAGAGAAAAACAGCTCGTAGCTAATTTAAATAACTCTACCTTAAACTTCGTAGAGGACTTAGAATATTGTTTAGTGACGTAGAGATGGAAACTTATGACACGAAATAAGTTTCCATCTCTTGTTATTTGATGATTTTTCTAATCATTAACAATCAACATTTTTTATGTTATATACTTACGTTCATTTATACAAAACTTTAATCTCTTAAAGTACTTGTAAAACATGAATAAAAATAGAAGAATTAGACTTTTAAATAAATGCAATTTTAGAATTGTGGTAGAAGTTCCTATTACACAAATAAAATAATAAAAGGCCTAGAATAATAGAATATAGAATAGCAATTTAGAATGATAAAATATTTAAAAATCAAATATTTTTCTACAAAGGCTTATTCGTTTTTAATGAAAACAAAAGATACATTGGTTTTATAAAATATACTATTTTAGATTTCTAGAATTTTTTTCAAAATTGACCCTCTAAAAATGGCTAATTAAAAAAAGTGGAATTATAGAAACCTTCCCCCATCCCGTAGAAAATTCCAATTAGCCGATATCTGTTAAGATTTACTTAGGTTATACGAAAAACAAATAGATTTAGTTTACAAATAAACTATTTTTTTTTTTTTTTTAATAATAATAATAATAGAAAAAATAAAAATACGGCAGATCTATGGTTTATAAGAAGTTTCTAGCAAAAAAAGTTTGAATTTCTGTGTGCTTTTCTCAAGAAGCTTGTACTTCGATACTGGTAATTTTATTTCCAAATAAAGCAAATATCACAAACTCTAACTGTTATTCTAGGTTACAATCAAATTAAGACAAACTCTCCAAAATATTGGAGGTTAAATATCTAGAGACAAGTTTTTTTCTGAGATTACCAGCAATATAATTAATTAATATAATAAGAGAAAAAATAAAACATTATTTTATTATCATCTTAAAAGAGGTGACACACATGGTATTCACAATAAAATTACCGTATAATGTATTTCCCATTAAAGAAATATAGAATTCCACTTAATTAACATATTGACTTTTATTACTGTAACCAAATTCGAACAGTCAACCATTCAACTATAGAAAACAAGTCATATCATGATCGATATTGTCACATCAGTTGTATTTCATATTATACTGAACAACATGAAAAGGCCAGATCGATTAACATATATTCATCAAAATACGCAATTAATCCTGTAATAAAGTCACCAACCAGTTAAACAATCTGTAATGGAAACAATGATTAAACTTTTTCGTAAACGTTTTCCTGTTATTGTTTAACTATACCAAAATTGAAAAGAATACCTGAGTTTATTTAATTTTAAATAAATTAATATAAAATAACTGTAATATTTCGTTGTATAGTGTTGGAAGATAACAAACAGCAATAGTAAGTATAGACTCTCTGTTGACTACCAATTTAAAAACCGGAATGTCAGCGGACAGGAGCATTCTCGTAATAGAAGAACCAGATAGCTAAGAATATCCAATTCTGGTCATCCGATTAGGAACTTACTGATTCATGATAATAGACATTTTTTTAAATTCTTCCTATAAAAATACAACGTAATTTACTAGAACTTATATTTTATTACATTAACACAAAACAATATTTAATATTGCGAGAAGACTTGGCCACTCAAATATAAATAACACTATTTTGTATTCTTTGGTCTGGGACAATAGATTTTCGTGATGAAAGGAAGTTTTACAAAATTAAATAAAATGTTGAAGAAGATCACAGGCAGTAATTTTATGAATGAAATGGATTGCTGACAAACTCTTCGGTCAAACTTTAAATGTTTAGATAATTTGAATATGTGCCGAGTAGGTAGGAAGAGAGAAGGTTGTCTTAAGTCCAACACGTAATATATTTGGCTTTAACAACCATTCAGTCATCAATTCTAAATAAATAACAAACAGGCTATCAAAAGTTTGTTGGCTTACAAAATGATTTTATAATTCGGTAATTGATTTTTAAATACATGATAGTTGACACTTTGACATTTACAGCTATTATATATTCACAATAACAAACGCGCCTACATGCGTACTCACAACCCCCCCCCCGTACAGATTATGTAACTTCCTTTAATCTAAAAAATACAGAGGCGTAAAAAAATAATATTAAAAACCAAATGTTATATTAGTTTTAAAAGTTATATCTGTTTTCTATCCACTATAGATTGGGAAAATTCCAGAGATTCCATTTTTTTAAAAAAGCAATAAACATATAAAAACAAAAAAAATATTTCTTTAACATCAGTTACCAAACCTAATAATTAAACCATGTTAAAGTAAGTTTTCACAAAAAACATTTTTTCACGACTTATGTTTAGTTTTACAGATCTAACAGGTAATAATCATTTACAGGCTTCTATAGTGACACAATATAAAAGGTGACTCTTAATGAATCCTTAAGGACATTTACTGAATCATACGATAACTCTTAATATTGCATCATCTCAATCAGCAGTCTTACGTCGAGTTCAATCTTCTGCCATCACCAGTAACGTAGGTATTAATCAACTACCATCTTGTTAATCGTGTATCATTATGAGTTATGAAGTGAAAGTAAGTTCTCTTCACTTACAGATATTAAAGTTCAAATCAAAGTCCAGCAGAGAGAATCAGAAAACGACGAGTGAATTTACCCTTTCCGCATTAAAAAAAAAAAAAAAAAATTAAAAGGGAATTCGTTGAAAGCAATTGGATTCGGTCGAGGCAAGCATGTTTTGGGAACCAAAATTGGTTATATGCAAATAAATTCTAACTTGATGAAGTCACCTCTATTCAGCTGACTCACCGGTCAAAACAAAGCCACCCCATCAACGCACAACCAAACGAAGTGATTAGGGCAGGGGTTATGCTAGACAGACTCCCCTTTAGCCAGTCAGAAAAGAAACGACCGAGTAGAGCACATCTCACCCTTCGTTTGAAAGTATAATCCTGCTACCTGACTTGAATTGTTAACTTTTACAGGAACTAAACAGCAACAGTAATAATTGAAGAACATAAGAAAGAAGGCGTAATAAGAAAGGGAGTCCGACAAGGATGTTCCCTATCCCAGTTACCTTTTAATCTTTACATAGAACTAGCAGTTAATGATGTTAAAGAATAATTTAGATCCGGAGTAACAGTACAAGGTGAAAAGATAAAGATCAACATTCCAGATTTAAACTTCAATCGCCTAACACGGCAAAGGCTTTGAAATTATCTCACACCGTCTGTTGCCAACAGTCATCCTTGGTATCAGAAACTCTAATCATTGTTCGCAATCACATCAAAGACCGGTTTTACAACCCAGAAACAAGATTCCAAATTTTAGTCTCTTGTTCATGGCCGGTCCCCCTACAAATCTAACAATAGTTTTTTACGCATCCTCCTGCATGTAAAAGCTATAAATTTTATTTTATTTTATATTATACGTTCCGTCATAAGTAATTGAGACTTGAATTATAATTTTATTTTAATGTTCGTGGTTAGAGGCTTATAATTTCCAAAATAGTTGTTGCAGAGGAAAAAAAGTATTCCGACATTAAAAATAGTTTAATATTTATTTATTTAAATTTGAACGTTAGTCTTGAAGAGAATAGCGTCAATCGAGAATAGCAGGCCAATCAGCTGTCCTGTGCAGCCGATTGGCGATAATAATATGTTATAATTTTTTTTTTTACGCTTAAAACTTTTTATAACTAATAATAATAATAATAAATTAAATAACTGTCATGTCAACGATTTGCCGTATGTCTAAACTGTTGTAATGGTAAACCGGTCGGGCACGACTGTCGATCAGATGAATGTCCTGCATACAAGCGTGCGCGGGACATTCTATGTCACCGGATCGATGTATGATAGTTACTTATGTTTTTCTGTTTAAGTCGTGTTTGTGTTAATTGTTTTGTTTTCTGAAATGTCTTTGTGCTTGATTATGTTTCTATTTTGTCAGAATTAGTATTTGATGCTTATCTGTTTTTTTTGGGGGTAATTTAATAATCTGGTGGTTATTTCTGGTTTATGTTCTTGTTTCGGTGTTTAATGTTTTGTCGTTTGTTTTTAATATTTTTAATGGTTTTATTTAGGTCTACCTTGTGTTTCTATTTTGATTTGGCTCTCGTTTTCTGTTTACGTCTAGGTTATGAATTCATATATATACGTTTACGTTTTTATTTATGTTTTTGTTTTGTTATGGTTTAGATTAACTGTTGTGTAACGAATTTTTATTCTAGATGTACAAGGTTTTGTTTGTTTTAAATGTTATTTTATATTTGGAGTTATTTTAGGTTTATTTATTATTTGTGATCTTGTTTTTGGTTAAATTCTTGTTTTGGCGTGTTAGTTTAGGTTATTTACATGTTTATAGCCTGTGTTTGTTTTGTTTGGATTAATTTAGTGTTTTACATGTTTTCGTTGTTCACAGTTTATCTTCTTGTTTTTCTTCTGGTATTACGTGTCTAGCTCACCTTTTACCGTTTTCGGGTAGGTTAGGGTGGAACAGCTCAATCGGTATGGTCTTGTTTGAGACCATTGTAAGTACGTTCATTTAGGTTGCGTTAGTACACCGATGGGAATATCATTCGTGATATTCGCATCGGTAGCATCCTGACTGAGGCAATCGAGACTGGGAGATGTCTGTTGCAAAATAACTGAAGAAGACCTACGGTAAGGGCTATGTATGGAGGGGATGGGTTATGGTATTATGATCTTTTCTTCCGGGTCATGATGTCATGTCATCCTGAAGTATAATACTTTTTTTAGGATTGCTGGTTTTTCGAACCGAAATAAAAATAAAAGTGCAGAAATAACGCATATTTAGTACAGTAAGAGTAATAATAAATTTCAAAATAAAATCAGTCTCAAGATGTAAATTCAGATACACAAAGTTTTACACAATGTTAACATCTGTGAAATATGATTTTCATCAAAATTGTTAAATGAATAATTTATTATTAATTGGAAAGTATATATTTTTTTAGTGTACTGCGAATGATGGCTATAGATATCGTCCCTAAATTACGAAAATAAATTTACAAGAAAAGTTTTTCTTACTTCGAAATATATATATATATATATATATATTTTTTAATGTAATAATTTTCAAAAGATACATACACGAATATTATTTAATATTTAAATATATAAATAATATTATTATAAAGTCTTTAATGAAGATAAAAATCGAATCTAATACGATTTATTTATAAAATAATATTAATTTTTTGTTTGCTTTAAGTGAAATCAACAAAACTGTATTTATTTTTAAAATATAATGTTTTTATTTTAACGAAATTTTTATTTGATATTTTAATCTATTTGTTGTTGGAATGAATAAATTTAAAAATGTTAAAAAAATCAACGAAGATTAAAGAATTTTCATCAAGGCAAAATTGAACACTTGTATACATTCATCTAGAAACGTTTGCGCCGCAAAATGTTTGACAATGATTAAGAGAGGACTTTTTAAAAGAAATTTAAAAGAATTAAAAGAGATTTTTGAGGAATATATTTGCTTCTGTAAAAAATGAAACACTCAACATATTTAAATTCCGCCCATAGAAAATGCTCTCCCAGAGATTTAAAAATAATGCATGACAGAAGATTCACTTTATCTGGTCACATTTTAAGGATGAATGATAATAGATTTCTCAAGTAAATCTCTTTCTTTTATCTAAGAAGAAAAACTAAAAACCTCTATTGTTGTAAAGTTAAAAATGACTTAAATAGAGAGGAAGAGTGAAAATTCTGGACTAACAAAATCGGAAATTAACAAAAAATTAAAAGTAATCTCGGAAAGGAGGGTTTTCTAATAAAATAACTCAAAACAATAAAGGGTATAGGAGAATCCGGACAAAGATAAATGAGACTTAAAGAGTACCGGCAGGAAAAGAAAAGAGAGGACGCTAGAAAATTGTTAAATGTAGTCCATTGTTGGCTGAAACGAAAAAAAAGAAATAACGAATTAAATTTTATACTGCATAATAGAGTAGAATAAGTTTGATCCGCTTGAATTAAATAAATATGTACGTAAGAAGCCAAAATATACATACATTTATACAAATAAATAAGTAAGAAACCGTAGAAACCGACAGTAAAGAGATGGTATTAAATTTAGTGTGACAACGGTCTGGGCATTAGTAAAATACTATACATAGTCTATATTAGAGTAAGACAAAGTAACAACCTGTCTAAAGCACCCGTTTCCATAACAGTATAACGCATGAACAACAGCTCTACGATAAAGTAACTTGTCTCTTGTATAAGTTACAGCTCAAAAACAGCATAAATTATCATTATTCTTAGTTGAACGGTTTCTAAGAGTGAGCACAAAATCATTATCTGTCTTAAATGTTGAGTGAAAACATGTTATATACGTACTTTCCTCAAAATGGTTATGTTAACGTTTACTTAAATTTACGGCTTTCTTAATGTATTAGAATTCATTTCATTGTTGCTAGGTACTGTTTGTTTTCTTAACTCTTACTTGTGTAAATAGATTAATAAAAAATCACTTTAAATATTTAGGATGCTTAACATTTTTCAAATAATATTTCTACTATTGTTAATCAATCATGTCTAATCTAATAACATTAAATATGTATTTTTAAGTTTTTATTTTTAAAAAAAATTAAATATTTTATCTTTCTTTCATTATTTTAATAAAAAACTTAGTTTAATGTTGCTTCCTAGAATTTCTTTGTCGAAATAATTTATACCCTACTTTGAATAATAATTTATTCAAAGTAGGGTATCAACTACAGATATGACTGATAATTCACTATTTTGAATCAAATAAAAATTAGTGGTAAGTATATTTTATGTCCTGAATATTGATAATTTTTTTCTAATTAGAAGTTTATTTTATTTCTTAATAATTACGTACAAGGTGAAGAGTAGTAATATTTCAAATTCTTTTAGATCCGTTTATTCATGAAAATTAAAAGTACTATCCATTGATAAACATTAGTGGTAAATACGATTTTTCAAAAATTACCTTTGCAATCAGAAATTGTTTACTTTATTTTCGTATTAAAAAAATGTTTAGATAAAGACACAGAAATATGGATAACAATATCATCTGTAGTAACAATAATATAACATATAATTTCCTTCATCCGTTACAAGATCAGATATTTTTCACAACTATAATAATCATACAAAGAAAAAACATTTTGAACGAAAATTATTCTTCAGTGTACGAGTAATTAATTAATAAGACTATGGACATTAAACATTCAGTAATTAATATTAGTATTAATTAACTTAAGAAAAATACATATATAAATTACATAAATTAATTGATTAGCAAAGATATGAAATTATCACCCAAAATAATTACAATCGGCTTCCCAACTCGAGCCTCATGACAAGAAAACACGTGATAAGGTGGTTCCTAAGAAACTCCCAAAATAAGTAATTCACAAAAATAGTTACAAATAATCTTAAAGTCCAATATAGAATTTCAAGTCCAGTCTTAAATCTTTTTTTTTCTGTTTAGCCTCCGGTAACTACCGTTTAGATAATTCTTCAGAGGATGAATGAGGATGATATGTATGAGTGTAAATGAAGTGTAGTCTTGTACATTCTCAGTTCGACCATTCCTGAGATGTGTGGTTAATTGAAACCCAACCACCAAAGAACACTGGTATCCACGATCTAGTATACAAATCCGTGTAAAAATACCAGTCTTAAATCTTAAAAATGTTTATCTCAACATCTCATAGTTTACAGAAACCAAACATTAATAATAGTGAATAAAAATAAAAAACCAAAACAGAGAAAAATAAAAACAAAACTACTGCTAAATTTTGCGTTGTCAAATTTCAGACTGTCATGCAGTAGTCCCTAAGTCGAGTACACGTTTCAACCGTCGGACGTTCCTGCTGTTATCAAGTAGATTAATTGGAAAGTGATTCACGTGATTTTCCAGCTCTGCTGGTATTTAGCACTGAGCTGCCGTGTAATCTCCCGAACCAACGGAAGCTCTAGTTGATCGTGAATTTCATCATTACGCGTGAACTAAGGTGCGTTAGTAATTGCCCTAGATACTTTATTCTGGAAGCGTTCATAATTTCTATGTTACTAGTACTAGCGGTTCCCTACAACTTCAAACCGTACATCCAGACTGGTCACAGGATAGCCTTGTAAATTAATATCTTGTTGGATAACGTGAGCTCTGAGTTTCTCCATAACAGCCAATGTAGTTTATACCTTGCGTTTAGTTGATTTTTCTTCATCCTCAGGTGAGACTTCCAGGTCAAACGCCGATTCAGGTGAAGTCCTAGGTACCGGACACTCTCTGTTCGTGGGGTCAAGACACCATCTAAGTATACACTGGGACAGTCACCCTTCCGCATGGCGAATGTGATATGTTTCGATTTACCTTGATTAACTTTAATCATCCATATTTTCTGCCACGTAGCCATTCGTAACTCCCGTGAGGCTAGACCAGGGTCTTCGTTAACGGCCGAGATAGCAGTTTCATCGGCAAATATGGCGACGATGTAATCTTTCAGGGCTGGAAGGTCCGTAGCGAATATAGAATACAACACAGGGTCCAGTACAGAGCCCTGAGGGACACCCGACCTAATCTCCAAGAATCTCGATAACTCTTCATTACATTTCACCTGAGTGAAACGCCTTTCAAGAAAATCCCGTAAGACTAGGAAGCAGGGTTGAGGAAGTTGTAATTTCAATTTATAGAGCAAGTCAGATATCCATGCCACATCAAAGGCCTGTTGGATATCTAAGAACGCTGCCGAGCAGAATATACTTTCTTCTAGACATCCACTGATGATCCTGACGACTCTATGGAATTGTCGATGGTAGAATGGTCGGTCACACCTGAATCCAAACTAAACTGGTGTCCGGAACTAAATTGTCCGCAGAACAGCGTTAAACAGATCCTTAACGTAGATCAGATTTGTTTATTTTAATGAATTAGTAAACAGCTGTTTAACGCTTGATTGTGTTTTTTTAAATTAATTTACAATATTAAAAAATCTTATGTGGACACAACATGACTTCCTTGTACGCCTATTTAATTACATATACCCCTGGTAAAAAACTCAATTGGTTTGGAGCAAAACTCCATGCCGAGTCAATTTCTTCCCTCAGTCTCTAAGCCAGTAGTCTTTCATACACCTTGCCAAGAATGTTCAACAAGCAAATCAGTCAAAATATGGCCTCCTCAAAATTTCTACTTCCCAGTTTCGGTATAAGCGCCAATCGATCTAACAATTTTTACTACAACGAACTTAAAATTTAAAAGTATGCTGTTAAAAAATTTAAAAATAAGCTGTTTTGTGCTACTTTTATTAGGATTTGAACCTGACAATTTCGACTTTGAAATCAGCTGATTTATGACGATTAGTTTACCACTAAACCAACCCGATGGGGTAGATATTATTTTATTTACAAATAAATGAGTTAATACATTTGTAATTAGATAAATTAGTTAAATCTCTTTTTCAACTGACGAAAATAAAACGTCAATACATTATTTATTTTATTAACAAGTAGTGTGGAGACGTATAAATTATAAAATAATCTTTTAACCTATCAATATGTATGATTACCAATTTAAGCCACGGTATTATAATTAACTGATAACAATGTGTGTAAAAGGATTTTTTATTTTTAGGATTGGTAGCCGTGGTACTTTACTATTAATATTTTGTACGAGATCGCTGGTGTCTCCGATTCATAAAGTTTTGTTACTACTGAGAAAGCATATTTACTGTGAAAATTTAATTCCACGAATAAGTTAAATATTTGTTAGAATAACAGTCTCTTAGACTGATTTATATACTAATTTATATTTTAAAATTTACATTAACCGTTTTAACTTAATTTTTTTTTTGTCTTCAGTCATTTGATTAGTTTGATGCAGCTGTCCAAGATTCCCTAACTAGTGCCAGTCGTTTAATATCGGTATACCCCTAGATCCGACATCCCTAACAATTTGTTTTACATATTCTAAACGTTGCCTGTCTGCCTGCACAATTTTCCCTTCTACCTGTCCAACCATTATTAAAGCGACTATTTCAGGATGCCGTAATATATGGCCTATAAGTCTGTCTCTTCTTTTAACTATATTTTTCCAAATGCTATTTTCCTTATCAATTTGCCGCAACACATCTTTGGTTGTCACTTTATTCACCCATCTGATTTTTAACATTCTCCTATAGCACCACATTTCAAAAGCTTCTAATCTTTTCTTCTCAGGCACTCCGATCGTCCAAGTTTCACTTCCATATAAAGCTACGCTCCAAAAATATACTTTCAAAAATGTTTACCTGACGTTTAAATTAATTTTTGATGTAAACTAATTATATTTCTGTCTGAAGGCTCATTTCGTCTGTGCTATTCGGCATTTTATATCGCTCCTGCTTCGTCCATTTTTAGTAATTCTACTTCCCAAATAACAAAATTCTTCTACCTCCGTAGTTTTTTCTCTTCCTGTTTTTATTTTCAGCGGTCCATCTACATTATTTCTACTAGATTTCATTACTTTCGTTTTGTTCTTGTTTATTTTCATGCGCTAGTTCTTGCATAGGACTTCATCCATTCATTGTTTCTTCTAATTCTTTTTTACTTTCAGTTAAAATTAACTACTTTATAATAAAAAAAATGTGTTGATTGTACTTAGTAGAGGTAAAAAAAAAAATATTTAAGTTTGTAAAGAAATTTATATTTGAATGTACAGTTTAGCCAGCAATTTTCATGTGTGTGCTGAGGATACTGGTGTAATTATTGGTGGTAAAAATGGGAAGAAGTGCATTATTCTCACTTCAAGTGTCAAAAATGAATAATTCAGTTATATAAAGTAAATGAAATGGTAATACAACATAGCTAAAGAAGGCCGTTATAAAATTCCCGATAAACTTCAGTCATAACTTTGATATAAAGTCGAACGATAAATATTCTACGGAATGAAGTAGAATTATTATACTCGTATCTCACCAATTCATTCTATCGATCTTATATTAATTTTTGTAGTTTTTTTATATGTATTTAGGAATAGATTTAATTATTTAATTGTTACGCGTTCTTTAAGGTTAAACTTAGTAGAAAAGTAAAAATTAAAATTATACGTCATAACTTAAATCATAATGTAATTTTCTATCACAAAATTTTTATTCATTAAAGTAAATCTGATTGAAAGAAAAATGAAGTCATTTTAAGAAACTTGAATAATTATTATTTTTAAAATTAATAACCAGGTTTTTTAACAGTATATCTATTTAATTATATAATTAATTAGGTTCATGTTTATTTTACTTCGTTGTTCATCCGTTGTAAGGAGTGTTTTATAATATGAATTGGATTTAAAAAACTGTCTACTGATTAATATTCGTAGTTGGGGAATATCCGATGATTTGGTATTACTACAATATAAAATTATCTATGGAATGGAACATACTCGTTTGTAATCCATTTTACTACTTATAGCCTACTATAGACTCTACTTATAGTTTATTTGTAAGCGGATCGTATACTTATTGAGAGGATGTAACTTACTTTTTCTTTTCAAAAAATTCTAATCTCTTTTTTAAAAATAACTTTTATCTCTACTGAAGAAAAATTGATTGTTTTCGTGTTGAAATTTAATTAAGTCACCTCCAAAACATCGGTTACTTATTGTCATAGTTCTCAAAACTTTTAAATTAAGTTAAAAAATGTTAAAGCTGGTTTTTGAGATAAAATTTAAATAAGTAAAACACCTGTAGGGTAAGTAAAATACATATATTTACAACTTAGTAAAGCACATTTAGCAATTTTAACTTTTTAACTATTATTCATGTACAAAGAAGTATTTTAATGAACTCAATAAATTGTAATATTCTCTTTTGCTGAACTGGCTTTTTATTTTTAATTTTACCTCCCATTAATTTTCAAAAAAAGAAAGCGTTCTTAATTTATGAAGACACTAGCAGCAAGCAATAAGGGAAAAAAACCCGGAGGAAAGTTGTAATGTTTAAAAAGAACCTGTAATCTAACATAGGAATATTTAAAATAGGATAGCAGTTTTATGATAGAAGCTTGATTAGAAAAGTTAAAAACTAATGGCGCTACTGTTAATTGGATTTCCACGATCTTAAAAGGAATAAAAAAAAAAAGTAATTTTCTCTTAGGTTGCACCAGTATTTCTTGTATGTTCAAGTAGTAAAGAAAAAGAAGTGGGCGGTTTTTAGTTTTTTCCTTAGCTGTTAGAAAAGGTATACTGTAATACATTCGAAATAGACTTTAGTAATTTAATAATTATTTTTTTATATTTTTAAAACATTAACGTTAACTATAAATAATTAAAGCAGGAAAATTAAGTTACATTAACTAAATTTCCACAAACTTTTGCGAAAAATAAAAATCAAAAGAATATCAATTTAGCATCCTACATGAAGACTATATTAATCTATTAAAATTAATTAAAAAGGTATAATTTTCTTATTTTCCTTTTTTTATCCACCTCAAGCATAGATCACTGCTTCTTCAGAAAGGATTTTTACTAACTTGTACGAAGCAAACGAAGATTGTGATCGCGAAAAAATTTCGGTTGTCAGATTTCAAGGAAATTTTATTTTGACCATCCCTGAATCCATTCTGACTAGTTTCGGTATGGCGTCTGCACGTACGTACTTATGTATCTCGCATAACTCAAAAACGATTAGCAGTAGAATGTTGAAATTTTGGATTTAGGACTGGTGTAAATTCTAGTTGTGCATCTTCCATTTTGATTGCAATCGACTGGACCAAAAGTGACCAAAAGATTTTATTTCAAATAAAATTGTATTTTGGCCTTTTTTTAACTGCTGTAATAAGCACTCACTGAGATATTCTCAACGATATATCATAAGTGGTACTTAATTTAATTGGTTCTAAAGTTATAGCCAAATGAAATTTTTTTTAATGAAATATTTCAATCTTACAAGGGGAAGGCACATCGGTCTGAATCCGACTTTATATACATATTTTTTTTAACTTCTTTTAATTTAAATATATTGATTTATTAATAATTATTAACCTCCGATTGTAAAAAAGCTTTACAGTAAATAATAATTCAATAATAACAATAAAAAAAAGATATGAAAAAATATCAGAAGTAATTAATGAAATAAAAAAACATGTACTTTTTATTTAAAAAAAAATGTGTATATGTAATTTAATAGGCGTCAAGGAAATCATGTGTTGTCCACATCAGATTTTTTAATATAAATTAATAAGAAAAATAATCAAGCGTTAAAAAGCTGTTTACTGTCTAAATCATTAAAATTAAAATATCTGATGTGGACACCACATGTCTACCTTGTATGCCTACTAAGTTACATATACACATTTTTTTTAAATTGGATAGTACATAAAATATTATTTCATTAATAACTTCCGATATTTTTTCAAATTTTTTTTTTAATGTTATAATTTAATTATTTATTGTAAAACGTTTTTTACAATCAGAGGTTAATAGTAATTATTAATACATCAATATATTTTAATAAATTGGTATTAAACTGCATATACGGGTATATTACTTATGTATATAAAGCCCAATTTGTTCTCCCATCACGCGAAAACCTACCGACCGATTGCTTTAAAATATGCAGGATACATTTTTATTATTCCAGGAAAGGTTTTAAGCCATAGACCGCGGCCCTAGCCCCTTTGTGGGTGAAGTTGTGATTTAATGATATTCATTTAAAGAAAACTAGATTAATCCTTTTACTTCATTATTATATTTATATCACCATGGCAACAGAAATAAGTTATGAATTTTTCATCTTCAAAATGTGTGTACTTTAGTTTCCGTAGTTACTACTATTCTGTCTTTTGTAATTAGTTTAGTTTTCAAGTTTCTATAAAGCCTGAATATTTAAACTATTATTTATCAGTATTCTCACAACCATTAGTGTAACAAACACTGCGGAGGTGCCAGAGGGAGAGCCATCTGGTTACAGGGGATTGGCGAGCAAAGCAAGCCCTAGGGGCCTGAGGTAGGTCCCGTAGCTCTGGAGAGCCTCTGGGTCTTCTAGGTGGTTCGGCTACGACGACCTTGGATCCGGGAGTCCAAGGGATGAAGTCCCAACCAACTAGTAATATATATATATATATATATATATATATATATATATATATAAAAATAATGTACATTTTTATGTATTGGTAAAAATTTAGTAGGTTATATTAATTTAGTAGGTTATATTAGAATTCTAAGTAATTTAACGTATAACAACCATGACGAACTGTGATGATATGAAGCAAATAAATTATTTAGTTCCGACTGCCTAAAAAGTCTACTTATAAAATCTAGCAACAAGGCAGCAAGTGGTATTTTTTTTGAGTACAATATATGTACACATAATAAATTCCAACGCATTTATCAGCAATAAATCATATAATAATTGAAGTACGATGAAAATTTGAAATACGGTTACTTACCACGTAATATGTAAATTTTGCAAAACAATTTGAGCAAATATTTACACGTTCATTTTTTACTAATAAAAAAATAGTTAATAGTCCTTGAGTGATTTAATGTTGTTTCCTTTTTTCCTTGAAGTTGTTAATCTCAATTAATTTGGAATATTGCACACTACATCGTTAATGATTTGCTTATATATTCTAATATTTGTTTATTTTAATAGTCTTACCTTCTGCACTTCCTTATGTTACTAAATTAAATAACCTTGGACATTTATTAATTAATAAACGATTCAGTAATGTAAATATTCTATTCAGAATCTGCTTGGTTTCATTTTTTTTCATCTATTTATCTATATTGAATATTTACTAAAATATTATATTTAAAAAATATTTTTCCTTGTCTTCTAGCTTCCATTTAAAAAAAAAAAAAAACAGGTCATACATACACTATCTTACTTATGAAAATATTTAAAATAATATCTTTTAAACAAAAAAATTATGCCCAAATTAAAATATTATGGGCACACGTGATTAATCATGTAAGAAAGTAATTTTTGTAAAACATAATTTTTCGTAGTTAATCTTCTGTGTTAATTTCTTGACAAATAGAACTTATCACTCATCTGAAATTCATTTTCAATTATATTCCCTAGTACGTAGACCTTATCTCAAGTTTTTATAATAATTAAAATTGGATATTGTTGAGAAATCCGTTAGTTCTATTCTTGTATTTGCCGGAGAATAAGCGACAACATTGATAGCAATATTACAGTTTAAGGAAAAAATTTAAGAGATTTTTACAGATCCATGTCTAAGAAATTTTTAAATTGAATTTGCTTCTTTAATAATATTCCATTTTTTTTTTAATCACAATTCGTTTATTTATAATCGGTTCTAAGATGGAACCATAAGTACATATAATTACAATAAGCGCTTGATGAGGGTTTCTATTCAATACCCCAGTAAGACATATATGCATAAGACAATAGTTTAAATGTGATATAAATATAAGACGACAATATGATAATATAAGATAATAAATTAATACATAAGACAATAAGTCATTTGTATAAATGCGCTTGAACAGATTCACTTCATAAAATACAAAAGTCCATAAAACCCAAACAAAAAATCAGAAATTATTCAAGTACAAAGGTAAAGAAAAACAAAATATTAATATCCCTTTACTAAATAACTTGTATAGATATTGTTTTTCAGTATTTAAGGGAATAATTTTAAAATCAATATTTGTTATTAATAAATTTAACGGTATTAAATCTCTTTTTAGTCCTACAAACATTTCCCGTCCATTTTAATTTTTCTTTATGGTAAATAAAAAAACATATTCAATTTCGGTAAATTATATTCCCTTATTACAAAAATAAACCAAAGTTATAAAAAATACACATTATATTATATTTTCAAACGTAAAAATTATTATTTCGTTGATTTTGTATGTTCTACCAAACCAATAATATATATATATATATATATATATATATATATATATATAATTCCGATCATCTTTCAACAGATAGAAACTAGTTAAGTACTTCGCGTTGAATGTAGTGTTTTCCAGATTTGAAAGTAGTCAATCAGAAAAATAAGTAGAAAAGTATTAGAAAGCTTTGAACTATGTGTATTGATAGATATTGTTCAAAGGCATGAAGAGATATTGAAAAGAGTGAGGAAGGAAAGAGAGCTGATGATGACGATGATGATAAAAGAAAAGAAAAAATGTAGATTGGATAACACCCTACGTAGAGATTGTAGGATACAAAAAAGGATCATGGAAAGGAAAGAGGAAGATGAACAAAATGATTGGCATGCTGATGTACTCAATAAAGGAAGAAGTTATAAAGAAATGAAGAAAGATGCTCAAGACCTAGAAAAATTGAGGTTATCCAATTGACACTTATCACTGGACAAATATGTAGGAAGATAGAGGAAAAAACAAAATAAAAAATATATTTTTACTTTTTTTTTTGAAATAACAAAATCAAAATTCCCAGAAAAGATTAGTATGACAATTTTAATGCCAAAAATATAGTGGAAATTAATCAAGAAGACGTTGTTTACTGACTTCAATAAAACCTTTCATATCTTTTAATGATAAAACACATGTTTAACAATCATTACACAAAAATTTATGAAAATAAGAATTTAATATATAACTAATGGTATTTTAACATTAATCATTGTTGTTGAATTAATTAATAAAACATAAAAGAAAAATTATGTATCTCAGAAAAAATGTACAGGCTACCAGAAAATAAAAATATTTCTTTCATATATATATATATATATTATATATTACTGGTATAATTCATAGAAAAATAAACATTAAATTGAAGATAAAATTAAAATATTTTTTAACTATACTCAGTGTGACGTAATTCTAAGGTTTCCTTAGTATTCATTGCCTATGATCTTCACAGTTATTTAAATTAACACGACCTTTTCAGCCGGCTGTTTTATGCCACTATTCTTACTCTGGACAATATTATTAGTTGGCTTTGCCAACTAATAATTGTTTAATGATCTAATAGTTTAATGATATGAACCTAAAGATACTGATAAAAAAAACAGAAAGAATTTGAACATATTTTTCAATACTATTCCATAATTAATAATTAAATTATATATATTATCAGGATTTATTGCTATTTTCAGTAGCAGTAAATTTGAATTAAACAGTTATAATTTGAATTTTATTTAACAGTGAAACGTTATTATTTCATTAATTTAATTTTTTCGACTTAACCTTTAAGGTTATTATTCTAAAATAATAGCAGGTTACAGTCTATTAAGTAATTGAAATGAGTAAAAATTCCTTGACATAAATTTGACAATTTAACATAAAAATGTCAAATTTGTAGTATGTAAATCGTCTTTACATGAAAAATAAATATTTTTATTTCTTGCAATTAATATGGTTAGTTTAATAAATACTGTTTTCATAAACTAAATCGTACACATGGAATAAATGTGACTGTACCACTCTTTATAAAACTACCCGTCTCAGTCATACTCTCTTTCTTCATACTGTAAACAGAATGATATCAACTTTCTCTTGTAGGTAATCATTACGGTTCATCCTATGATATTATAATAAATCATTTTCATTTTTATATTATTATAATTTAATATATGTGACACGTACTGCGTATTAAAAATGTTGTTTGACTAACTTAGCAACAAAAACACAATACATTCAAGCGATTGGAAAAGAATTATAAATTACGTTTTCTCTTCGATGAAAAGTACTCCATAGAAAAGTGTTAAGTATATTTTGATTATTTTGGAGTTAAAATAAAACCGAAACCTTAGGTACCCAAATATTTTAATTTGCTCAGTGGAAGTTATAAAAAAACAACTATTAATTGATGAGTAAATCCCAAACATTTTGAATTTATCTCATAAAAATTAGCCAAATTTAAAGGTAAATCGAAAGATATTTCGAGGATATTTCAAGGAAGTTTAATCAGAAGTTTTAAAATAATGTTTATCAAAAAAGAAAGTAAATTGTTACTTTCTTCAAATGAATGTTGAAAACAAACCTTGTTTACAAATCAATTTTATTTTTTATAATTATCATAAAATATTCATATTAATGTAACTGAATAAAAATATTGTAAACAATTTTTACATATTTACTTCAAAAGAATACAGATTAAAAAAAAAAGAAAAAAGTTACTTAATGTAGTTTTTAAATCATTAAAAATCAATTAGTAGTTTATAAAATCAGGTTTGGACGTAAAATATTTTAATTAACTTCTGACCCTAACAATAAAAATGCAGATATGTAAAATATTTGTCAAAAATCCCTAGAATAGAAACTTTAGCAAGCGGTTAAATAAAATTTTATTTGTAAATAATATAAAATCTTTATTTTATTAAATATTGAAGAACTGTAGGTCCTTAGTTAAGGCTTTTTAATTGATTACATTCAAGATTCGTCCTGACTGACTAACTATAAACATATTGTAACAAGACCGGTGTACGGATCTGAGAAACGGATTTGTACCAATTAAGAAGAAAGTCATAGAAAATATAATAATGGGAGAAATCCAGAAAGGGGCTAAAAATCCCCTTTTACTAAAGGTAACAGGTCCGTTTAACAATCGTCGTTTAAATTACTGCCCACTGACACACCTAAACAGATGTCGTTTCGTGAGAAGAGTTACCGGATGAGGGTAGGAATTTCATAGAAATGTGTGAGGGCGGACGATCATTCTCACGCTTCGAGGTGGGTCCGGTCTGACAGGTAAAGAGGAAAGGAGTATAAATATTCCGGGGAAAACCAGTTAAATTCAGTTCTGCGAAATGACTCTAAGCGAGACGTGATAATGTCAGTCTGCGAGATGTGAGTTCTGAGAGTGTGTAAGTTTGACGCGATTAAGGTGACGTCCCAAGTAATTCAAGTATATGAAAACAAGAAATGGTTCGATGAGTTACTGTTAGATTTTAAGTGAAAGAAATAACGTACTAAATGTTATTCATAAACAGTTAAGGTAATTTTATTTGTGAACGCAAAGGTATTGGCAGTGAATGAACTTTATACTTGTCTTATCGATTGTACTACTGTTGTTAATACAAGGATAGTAGTTAAAAGTGTTAAGACTAGCGGTCATGCTAATGTCTTTTGTCAGTGGAACTGAATTCTGCTTTTCATTATTTATCTACCTTCGAATAAATCCTGACGATTACTTTTAATTCTGTATTGTATGTAATCACTATCTGTTGTTATTATTATTGTTTGTCTTATTTTACTTACGTTTTTAAATCAATAAATTGTAATTATCTAAACAATTTTAATTGTCAAACTCTCAATATCCTGATGCAGCCGCGAACACGCGACAATATTTTTTACAAATACCTATTAAACATGTTTCACGATAAAGTAAAATGTAATTATTATATCTGTATCCAATGATATTGTTGGATTTAACCATAAAAATATCCTGAGTAAGTTATAGAAGAATAAGCAATCTTATAAGTATGTAGTCATAAAAAATAAATAAAATTCATTTGAGAACATGATTTAAGCAGTAACAACAAAAAGTAAAACAAAAAAAAAAGAAGAAAAATGAAGATCTATCTTGGTAAAATGGTAGTAATTTCATACAAAATAGAGTTTTAAGAATAGATAAATGTAGAGTTAGGTTTTGATGAGATCTATCCTAGAAGAGAAAACAAATTATAATCGCTTAATTAGTACTAGACAAAAGTTCTACATAAAAAAAATTCAACATAAAATGAAGTGTACGTTCAAGACTATAAAAGCAATCTTAAATCCCATAAGAATTAGCTAAATCTTTCCCACGGTAACAAACGCAAAATGCATGTGAATTGTATTTAATTAGATACAACTAAGTATGTTTTGCACATACCGAAACTGTAATTGAATTAACAAAACCCATTTATAACCTAAATGATACTGAATTTACCAATCGAATATAAAATAATCTAAACTGATTATGAAGTAATTTTAGCTGTATTTAATTAACTGTTTTCTGCTGTACTTGAAGATAAAAATGTTTTAGCGGACGCGTATTTAATATTCTGATGATAAAACACAGTTTATTAAATTGATGAATAATACAATACGTAGCTTCTTTATCTAATAGTGGGATAAGCCCTTTGGCGTTGCTAAGAACACCTTACCGCAAGAGTCCGACGTTACGCTGCAGGCAAACCGAACTATACACCGTGTTGTGCCGCAACACACAGAACACCGCAGACACATCACATACAAAGTAAGACAGAGATAGAAGGAGAGAAACAGTCGGGTGTAGCATAGAAGTGATAGAGAAAGAGGGGTTGAGAGGTGATAGAAAGATATATATATATATATACTGTGAGAGGCTCAAAGCAAGGAGCAACTAGGTCAGCTTTGTCGCTGTTTTCCCAGCTTAATAGCCTAACCGCCCAACCGAAGAAACATCCAGCGCGTTTTACTGCTGTTATAAGTCACACCCCCGACGTCTCCAGACTAACCCATTCGTCTAGTTACCTCACTACCCTTATTTTCTATACAGCATTACTTTATCCCCTTCTAGCAAATGCATGCACCTAATTTTTTTCTCCTTTTTTGAAATCCTCACTCCTTATATTTATTTATTTTCGTTTTACTGATCAGAATAAAACTTAAAATAATAAATACATAAGCATTTCTTTTTTTTATATTATATTAATAAACAAATTTCTTATGATTATTATTAGTTTTACTAAATTTAACTGGTGTTCGTATATTTACAGCTAAATGAAGTATAATTTACAATCCATTGGTTTTATTTAGGAAGTTCACAGTACCGATGTACCATTTGTCGATGGTACATGGTTTTAAGTCACGCAAACGAGATGAGATTTAACTGGCTCAATGTATCAGCCCGTTAAAGAATATATTTTTGCACATATTAGTACATAAATATTCTTGGTGATAGAGATTTTTTTAACTATATTACATGTTAGCTTATAATAAAAATAATATAGTTTAAGGGAAGGGCCTACACTTCCCATGTTAAATTTTTTTTGATAACTTTATGCCCGGGCCGGACCCACAACAAAGCATAGGACGGCCCCCAAGGGTTGTCCGCTCTAACGGGCCTTCCCATTCGTCGGCTGTAAGTCCGGCACAACATTTCAGCCCGCCGGTTAGATCTTTTTAATGCCTGCCTTTAACTCCTTGGGTGAGGTATCCAGGCCCGACTATGTCGTCCCTGGACCCCACCCCAGGAGCCGGGACTCGGTCTTGACGCCAATGCCGCTAGTGAGAACATCCCGCAAAGGGCGCTCACACCGGATCTCGGTCTTATTCCCGAAGGGATGCGGGAGTCCCAGTGCCTCATCCCATGTTACATTTTTTTTTTTAACCTCCAGGACCACCGTTAGGTATTGCTTCAGAGCATGAGATGAATGATTTGTAGCGTAGCGCAAATTTAGGTACACTTTTCTTGGTTTCTCAGAAACCATTAAACCGATGATGCTGATATTTTTCCAAGCCTTTATTTATATGCACAATTATGAGCAACTGGTAGTAAAATCAATAAAATGTATTACATAATTTCCCTTCCTGGGAAGTTTTTAGGAAAGTACTTAAAAATATATTAATTTTTTCAATTTTTATCAATTATAAAACTTGTTGTACCAAAGCTACAAACACGAGCATAATTTTAGTAGAAAAGCTGGAGAAGATAATAATTAATTAATTCTGAAAATTTCAGTCCTCTGTCTATTATAAGTTTGAAGAAATGTGTACCTTTGACAAAAAAATTATTTTTTGAAAACGAGCAACAAAGTTTACAAAATACACTTTAAGAGTAACTTACATTTTTAAAACATCCCTGCACCATATCCTAACTCTTCTACTCCTTCATACTCATCTTCCATCCTTTTTTTTTTCAATCTTCTTGCTACCCTATTTCATATTTTAGGCGCTTTGTATGCGTTTCTCAAATGAACTCGATTAATTTCTTGTAGCCACACAATTTCAGGCCTAATCTTTTAAAAATGTCTAATTTAGAACTGAAACCAACAGTGAAAGTGAACACGGCATACACACCAAAGTTTAGAGTATTCAGTCTCACAAAAACATTTTTTTGGTATTTTTAACCACACTAAACTGTTAAAACTACCATTCGTATTTTGTGTATGTCCATATAAGCGTTTTTTTTCAAAAGTTCATGGTCTTACGTAGTGCAGGTTTTTATTTCTCAGCTTCCTGAGTGGCTAGTTTCATATAGATTCTTCAGCAGAATCTTGTACTACCTCAGCTTTATTGTGTCGCATAAAGTAGAATTGTAAAATTCAATAGATTCAAAACAAACATTGCACTTCAATTCAGTTTTCCCTGCCAATCATTGCTTGCCTTTATCCAAAGTATATAGCTCCAATACGTCTTCACTATTGCAAAACTTACATTTAACAAATTTTTGGATCATGTCACTAAGTAAACTTACATAAAATATGCAATTCCTACACCTGATCACCAGCTAAAAGAACATTTTTCAGAACTGCTGACTTTTTCTTGTGAACTGGATTTTTCCGGTGTGGCAGGTGTGGTTGTAGACAGAGATTGTGTATGTTTGTAACCATTAAACTTTCTTTTTATTTGATATGATACTTTTGCTTTAGGCATTTGATCAGTACAATCACTGCACAAATTACAAATCTAACTAAAATGACATTCACAAAATAAAATCGATACTCACGACAAACTCATCTTTGGAAATTACATTTTTGTTTCCGAACAAATAACAGTAATATAACATACAGGCCAAATAATCTATAAAAATAGAGGTGCGGTGTAGTATACGAACAATTGTTCTTGCATACGAACAACGTTCTTGTATACAAAGTAGCGAAAAAAATTACCTATTCACGCAATAATTACTTCACGAAAAATCAGTCAAATTTTTTCCGCCAGTAATTAAAAAAAGGGTTGTAATAATATTAATTTTTAACATACAAGCAAAATAATTATATGTAATTACTCAGAAATAAACAGAGAAAATCATACCGCAAAATCAAAAAAATTATTTTTGTTTAACATTTGCCCTGTCGTGCTCCCTTTAAAAAAAACGAAAATTCCACTTTGGTTATAAATCATAAAGATTTCACTTTAAAGTAAAATTAATCAGCTGTACCCAATGATCAGCAGTGTATTTCTACAAAGTATCAAAATATGTCAGTGCATTAAAAAAAATTATTCGTTTTTATTAAGATTATTTTTTCTTATTGAATATTGCACTTAAAGAAGCTGTAATTCCAGTTACTGTTTGCTAACTGAGCTTGTTTAATCTTAGGGTGATTGTTCCTAAGAACTACCGTTCACTGAATCGCAAGGGCGGTAAACTGAAATTTACTGGTAAATAGTACATTTAATTCAATAAAAATCAAATCTCATTACTTGTTTTTCTTTAACTCACAATGATTTTTTCCATGTTTGTCCTTAAATCTTGTAACCTTAATTTAACATACTTCCTGACATTGCCGATAGATGAAATTTTGCAGTTACTAAGGTCGGGTGACAATACAATATTCCACTATTACTTTTCCATACATCTCCCCGTACGAGGATAAATTAAGGGTGCAGGTGTAATAATTTAACATACTTCTTGACATTGGCTATTGATAAAATTTTGCAGTTTCTAAGGTCGAGTGACGATACAGTATTCCACCATTACGTTTGCAAACATCCCCCCGTACGGGGGTAAATTAAGAATGCGGGTGTATAAAACTACAAAATCTGCAAAAGGGTATGCGGGGCTTTTGGGGTCGCAGATGACAAATTCCGATAGCGGTTTGACATAAAAAAATGACTAAAACTTGATACGGGAGTGTTTGTGGTTTCGAATTTGACAACATTTCATCACTCATATATATATATATATATATATATATATATATATATATATATAGATGTATATACTGGATGAGTTTTGGCGGACAGTATGTTGAGTCACAGCTCCTGACGGATTCAATATCAGAGATGGATCGAATGAGTAATCTTTTATAAAAACGTTTGTCGAAAATTGTGATAATTAAGTAAATTAATTAGGCAGTTAATGTGTTAGGTAAATGAAACAAAAAATTCACTATGCAAAAACTTCATTATTTCATTACTTTGTATAGAAAATGTTTGATTGAAAATTTGTTTGATATTTTATAAATATACTAGAAATTTCAATATATGATAACTTTTGAAATCAAAATTAACCTACTAATTAAAATTTTACAATGTATGATAATAATTTTATTAAAGTATGACTAGTAAGTATAAAGTATGTTTTAAAAAATTTTTGTAATATTATTTTTAATTAGATTTAAATCTAGGTCATGCAGCATCATAGTACAGAACATTATAACCTTTGATCACATATGGTAACACGTGATCAATTTTTCTTTTGGATTATCATTCATTAAATTGATTTGATTCTACTATGCTTTTGTATCAATCTTTTAAAAATTTATTACATCCTAACCCTAAATTATTATTTTTTATATATTCCAAATTTTGTTTTATTTATCTCTTAAAAAGATACAGGTTTTACATGTCTCATTAACATCAAAATAAATGAACATGGGTGGCCTAATATACTACCCTTCAACCTCCCTCGTCTTCTGTCCTTAAAAAACTTGTTAATCCTTTAAACGGCTTCTTCCACAAATTTCTTTCCGTTTCGTTTTCATCTTAAGACCTCTTCTTTTTTTTTTTTTTTAATATTTCAACAACTTCTTGTAACAACACATTTAAAAAGCTTCAATTTTTATCCTTTATGTTTTTTCTAACTTTTAATGTTCCAGTATTGTATGATGCAATCCAATATTTAAAAAAATATTTTCCTATTTGCTAATAGTAAACTTCCTTTTTTCATGCAAACAAGCTCTCCTTAATAATTGTGTTAATCTCCTTTAGATCCTACTTTATTTAGTCCAGCCTTTGTACTGAACTTCAAAAATAGGAAATTTTGAAATCTTTGTTATATCATATTCACCTAATTAATATTTATTTCCTCATTACCCTCTTAGTTTCCTTTCTATAAAGATTTCATTACTTTCGTATTTCTCTTATTTAACTTATATCTTACCAATAAATAAAGATGTCCTTTTAACTCATTTTTGGTTAATGCTAAAAAAAAAAATGCATTGTCATCAAGGGATCATAGAAAGTTCATTTTTCTCTTTGTAGAGTTATTGCGTTTTCAAATTCGTCTTTCATTTTCTGAATTGCTTCTTTTATATAAAAGTTTAAAAACAATGAGACAGATTACATCCTTGTTTTAATAATTTCTTGCCTTTCTTTATGTTTTCGTTCATTGTTATGTGGAATACAAAAATTTTGTTCATATGTTTACGAGATGTATGTAATTAATTAATAAACTAAAAAATATACATTATTAGTGTGAAAAATTACTGCAAGAACAATTAAATTAAAAAGAAATAATAAAAGAAAAAAAAAATAGAACTAGGCCAAGTGATTATTGAAATAAAAAAAATAATATTAAGCATCTATTTGTTTTACTTAAACGTGGTATCAGCATGCTTGAATGAATAGTGCATTACAGGAAACAGCAATTACATGCATTGAGAAAATACCCTTAAAAATACAAGAAGGACACAAATACTGTGTACCAGGATTACCGGGTGAATCCAATGTGCGTGCTTTAAAGAGAACACACGCTTTTATCTAGATACATGCGCGCGCACGTACATGTGTAGATGTGTATACCTGTGTTTCCATGTGTGTAAGTACGTGTGAGTCCAAAAAAATGGAGAAAAGTAGAGAGAGAGCTGTAATGGTGTTGGGTGGTGGAAGGAGACAGACACGATCAGCTCAGCGCCATAATCCACCCTTTCTATCTTGTAGTTCTTCTTTCTCAACCCCAATTCCCACCCCATTCACCCTATTTATTTGTTCTGAAGGTATTTCTCCGTAAGAATCTTCAATTCAGAGCAGCCGCTTCAGAATAAGCCGATTTGTTGCATGCTAGTTGGGAAAAGTAAGAGAAAACACCTGCTATAAAATCGATAAACGTAATCTGCAAATAATTGAACCTTATGTTTATTTTTTGTTGACGTGATAGTAGTGCAACGATAAAATACTAAGAATACAAATTCAAGTTATGGATTATAAATATTTTTAAGAAGTTATGTTAATATATTGTATTTTATACTTAACAAATATTATGAACGCCAGTGATAAAAGTGAATCAATCCCTGACAAATAAGATGATAAATCAAGATTTATAAAAATTAAGCAGCTAATTCATATTTTACTACTTGGAAGTATGTACTGAAAATATCTAAACAAATTAAATTATTTAAATTAAAAAATCCCATGTGACTTCCTTGTACACTTATTAAATTACATATACACATTTTTTTTTTAAATGAAAAGTACATAAATGAAAAACAAAAATCATTAATAACTTCTGATATTTTTTTCTATTTTTATTATTTAATTATTATTTATCATAATTTTTTTTTTCAATTAGAGATTAATACAGCAATATATATTAAATTAAAAAAAAGGAGGTGAAGTCTTATTCGAATCGATGTGCCTTCCCCTTCTAAGATTCAAATATTTCATTAATTAAAGTTTCATTTGGCTATAACTATGGAACTAATCAAAATAAGTACCACTTATGATATATCGTTAAAAAGATCTCAATAAGAGCTTATTATCGCTGTAAGAAACAGTCCAAAAACCAAATTATTTTGGATTTTGGGCTTTTTTGGACACTTTTGGTTCAGTCGATTGCAATCAAAAAGGGAGGTACACAAATAGATGTTACAACAGTTCTAAAACAAAAATTTCAATATCCTACGGCTAATCGTTTTTTAGTAGTTATGCAAGATACATACGTATGTACAGACGTCACGCTGAAACTAGTCAAAATATATTCAGGGATGGTCAAAATGGATATTACCGTTGAAATCTGAAAACCGAAATTTTTCGCGATCACAATACTTCCTTTACTTTGTACAAGGAAGTAAAGAGGTTTTTCTCATATTAAACCATATGAAATCATTGGGAATTTTCATTTGTTTGAATCGTTGAACTTAAAACTAATAAATAACATATTTGCCCATTCACCTTATAATGTCCTTTATAATTTAATTATCCATTTTGATACTATTGAAACAACCTTAAGGATTATAATATTCTAGTTATATTCTATTTAAACTTTTATCAGTACTGATAAATAGCAAACAGTTATGGGTGCTTAATCATTTTAATTTTTTGAGTTTATTTTATTCTCCTGACGATGGTCTAAGAGCTGGCTGTAAGATGTGGAGAGACACATTTAATTACCCACCGGGTCTAGTGGTGAACGCGTCTTCCCACATCAGCTGATCTGGAAATCTAGAGTTCCAGCGTTCAAGTCCTAGTAAAGTCAGTTATTTTTACATGGATTTTATGGCTAGATCGTGGATATTGGTGTTCTTTAGTGGTTGGGTTTCAATTTACCACACATCTCAGGAATGGTCGAACTGAGACTGTACAAGACTACACTTCATTTACACTTATACATATATCATCCTCATTCAAAGTATTATCCGAACGGTAATTACCGGAGGCTAAACAGAAAAAAGAAAGACACATTTAATTTGCTGGTAAGATGGATTCTCACTTTTTTAATAATTTATTAAATATATAAACGGTAACCATGCTTGTGAAATATAATTTTAACTGACATAATCTAAATTAAATTTAAATTTATCCAAAGTTATAGAAAAACAAATTTTAATGTTTTTTAAACTGTTAGTTTGTTTAAGAGAAAATTATAAAAGTTGTTTAAATTTTATGGTTGAAAAGATTTCTATATCCATTAATTAGATTATGTATTAAAAATTAAAATATTATACTGTTATTTTTAAATAGTAATAATTTCAATAATAATAAATAAAAATAATTATTAATTTTGCAATGCTTAGTCAATGTAAGCCTAATTTAGAGAAGCACAAGTTTTTTTATAGATTCGACGTTGTTTTATAAAATTACAAAACGGTATTTTAAAAATCGGTAGGTGCTCTTATGAAACAATTTTATAATGTTCATTACTGGGTGGAAATTTTCAGAACGGTTTACGTATACTAACGAAACATTTTTCTAAATATATAGAATGTTTACTCCTTTTTTTCCAATTAAACAGATATTAAGTCGGTACAGAGTAGAAATATATTACACTGATTTTTACACATTTTCCCATGTTTTTAAGGAGAAAGGATCTAACCTAATTTTCTAATAAGTTTAGGTCTTTATTACTTTTTACCCAGAAATTTGTAAAACTGCGGATAATGGCAATAAAAATGATAAAAATAAACTTTGCTCTGATTGTGTATAATCTAAAATTTCCGTTATTTGCAAAAGAATTTTTAAATTAAATCTTGTAAACTGAGTTTAACCTAACAATTTTTATAAAATATATTAACTAGTAGATTTATAAATGTGAGTGTTTTTAATATCTTATAGATGATTCACTACATAACTTGTATTTCATGATAACTTGAAATATAAGTTATCAAGATATTTAATATGGAATTTAGAGAAAAAAGAAAAACGTACAAATTCTTGTATATAGATGGATGCTGTAACAGAATCAGTTGTAGGCTAGACATGAAACTCAAATGTTACTCCAGTAAATATCATACCGATCATGAAAAACTAAGTCCTTCTATTTGCTAGGCTTAATATGGAAAGTAAGAGATGAATAAATTCTTAGTTCAGCAAAGTCATATCAGTCATATCAGATAAGCCACCGAAATCTACGAGCGAATGAGTGAGCATAAATGGGATACTTTCACTGCATTTAAGAAAAGAACTAGTTGAAAGTGAACAATATTACTATCAGAGAAAGTAACGATTATTTATATATGTCAAAGCGTTAGAAAGATAGTAGAGGTAATTTTTTGAACAAAAAATTAATGCATTCCTTTTTGTTGTTGAAAACGCCTTGTTGCTTTCTCAGTCAACACTTTTAAATTCATTACGACGCTTGCGCATGTAGGTTGTATGAATGTATTATGTAAAAACGAGTTAATTGTCACAGGAATATATAATTTATTATAGCAGTATAACTATTATACGTAAGAGAATAAATAACCTTAAAGCAATGAGTTTTGGAAAAAAGTACACAATTTACTATAATCGGCGTTGTTAAATCAGCAATTAATATTAATCTTTTATCAAAATAGGATAGCGTGAGTTCAAGTATTTTTTTTTATCAGAACTCAATCAGCATTTGCTTAACATTATGCACGCTATTCCTCTATTTTTATTTCAATACAATGTTATGCGAGTTAAATAACTGAACTTTTGTTATTCGGATACTACAACCTAAATTAGCCAATTTAGCTTTTCAAAATTATTACTTTAATCCGCAAGAGCAAGCAAAAGCTCACATTCACATGTACTTAGACATATAAAATGACATCTAATTAAAAATTATCAGATTAAAAGTATTAAAAAAAAAATGTCAATGCTTAAATATTTAATTATTGCAGTTAAAAAAAATATGGTGTGTCCATCCATTTATTCGTTAAGTTAACGATCAAATTCTCTGTTAAATGTAAATTACAAAGCTTTCATTACTTAGTCGTATTTCATGAATTGCAGAACAATCATTTACTCTTAGACAGGTTAAAAAAATTACTATTAATTGGATATTTGTTCGGTGTTACATGCTAGATTTATTATGTTTAATAATGCAGAATTGAACATTTTCTATTCTGCATTACAACAGGGTAAAAGATTTCTAGCACTTATTCTAGAAATGGATAATGAATGGATCTGTAATGAATAATTACGGACAAGAAACTCAATTTGTAATTTTGCTTTTTTAAATTTTAAATTTACTTAAATTAATCTTAATGAATTTTTAAAAAAAACATTTAATTCGAGTTATGAATTATTCATATTTTTTCTACCTTTAAATTAATGAAAAACTCATAAGATATGCTGTAGATATTTCTGATTCTACGTAAAAGTTTTAATTATTTATACAAAACTTAAATAGGTAATTACAGTAAAAACTATATAGTCATTAGTAGATAAAACTTAATCCATTTATAATGAACTAGTGTCCCTCTGTCGCGGCTTCGCTCGCGATATCAATGCGTCTTCACCCGTAATATTTTTGGCAAATTTCGTAAGAAAGCTACCTATTGCAGTGGATACCATGATGACCCCTAAACCACTGTCATTTCAAAAGTTTATACATATATATATATATATATTTCACTTTCTTGTGGATACGGTAACTGCAATAATTTTCCGCAAATCACTTTAGAATTTATACATAAAATATAGCGACCAAAAATCTCAGCCGAATTCATTAATGGGCAAAATCGGACCATGGGGGTGAAAATGGGAGAGCTTTTTCGCTATAAAATAATATCGCTATAACTTTCCTAATAAATAAAATATCGAATTCGTTTAAAATTCCTACTATTCTTTGGATAAGGACCTAAAATTCATGTAAGTAAAGTCTTTTGATATCACCAACCACTGGCCCAGAGGATGGAAAAAAATGGGGTTTTGAAGATTAAAAAACTCAAATCCCCCTTAATAGGCACAGTATCGAATCGATTTAAAGTGGTCGTTAGTCCTCTAAACATTATCTAAAACTTTTGTCTGTAACAATTCTTGATATTAAGAATATCAAGATTACGGCAAGGGATGACCAAAATATTGCTGGAATTGTAAGAAAATGGGGCTTGTCGTGTGTTAAACATGTGAAACTTTTTCACATGCAACCATTTTTGTATTGAGTAAATTTGAAGTTTTTCGTAATTTTAAGGTGGAAATCTTTTTTATCCCCTACTTAGCACCAGTGAAATCTACCTCCGCGTTCCGGCGTGCTGAAAGTTTTTTTTTAATAGCAAACTTATTTATTTATAAATAAAAATTATTTAATCAAGAATATTGTTTTAGATTTTCTTTAGAACCTAATAAAACGGTAAATAAAAATTTATATCAAAAATATACAAGAAAATACGATAAAATCATTTAACGCTTAAATATATATGGCCCTGACAAGAGCCGATTAAAAATTTAGCCCTGAAAAATGTTGTTTCAGATATTTTTATTTCAGGACTTTCTTACAAAGTACATTAGTATTTATTTTTTGTGGTGCTAGAATGGATAAGCTGATTTTTTGTGCAGAATCTGTAAATCTCACTCGTTTCTAGATATTGTCCTGATAACAGATGACACTATCAAATGTAGGTGGTCAGTTAACGGTAAGGCTTTGTATGCCTCAAAATGTCCTCAAAATGATAAATAACTAGAAAATCGTATCCTTACTAAAAGATGAACGTCGTTACTGAAAGTAGTATAAAGTTCACTATTGCGGTAAATCTAGAATACAAATGGAAATAATCTATCACCCTCTTCCAACTCACACAATCCACCATAATTCCAACCTTTGAACATTTCATCAAAATACTCATCGCAACTCGAATAGTTGTGACCCCAATTATTTTCTGTTATAGTTGAAAACTCCTCCCAATTCGCCAATACATGACACAATTATTTTTCGCATTTCTTTCGCCAATAGATACAGTACTTTAGATAAGAAAGAGATCGAAAAAGGCACTCACTATCTCCTAGAATGGGTAATTGTGAGGTAACAATTCTCCAGTAACATTTAAATATTCTATGCAAAATTTTTTCCATTAAATTAATTAATTAATTCTGATTCATTTCTAGCATCGCGGTCGCGGCTTCGCCCGTGCTAAATGGTTACTTGAGTTTCCCGTAGCGGTCAGAGGATATTTAGCCAGGTATTTAGAATAGCCAGAGGACTTTTATAGTGGATATTTGGCTGGGATGCTTAGTCTAGCCGGAGAGTTCTGCTCCTTGGACCCCAATGTATTTATTAAACTCATGCTTGTGAGAATAATGTAGATAAAACTTAAAGCCTGCGCAATTTATAACAAAATCAGTGTATTGTAATTCTTCAGAGTAACAGTTTGGTTAGTACAGGACCCGAAACTCTGGGTAATCTAAGAACGTGGGTTCAAAATAGTCGGTTTCCATCTTAAATATAATAGCTATAACTGGTTATCCGTACGAAGGATGATGTATTTTGCCCGGTTCTTAGCGTTAGCCGACAAACACCACTAGAAGGTAACCGAATCTCGTTTCTCATCTTTATTTAAAATTTTTTAATTACTTTATTTTATGTTTTTTAGTCAAGTAACCATTATACAGGTGCAGTTAGTTGCTTCGCAAATACAGTAACAGTGACTGTGTTGGTTGAGCCGCATGCCGTACACCTTTGCACCCCTTAAATATCGAAATTAAAATAAACCCGAAAATGAGTTTTAGATATAAATCTGAAGAGTATTTGCAAGCCCCAGTCTAACGAATATCTCGTTTAGTGTAGTCGGAAATTGGGAAAATTTTCAATAATTGTTCAATTTGTTTTACCTTTCTTCAGCTCTCAAACTTGAATTTCAAAAAATCTAGAAATTGGTTTTTAGGTATTTAAATGAAAATTACACATCCAAAAATCAAGGTGATATCTTCATTTGCTACCGAGAAATTAAAGTAATAGTAAATTTTATTTTTATCCCGTTTTAACCCTTTAAACTCGGAATTTCAAAAAATACTTTCTCAGTGTGCCCTTACACCGTAAGAACATGTATACAAAATTTCATCAATTTATCTTTAGCAGTTTTTGCTGAGCGTTAATGAATCTGTCACTCAGTAAGGACAAATTGCTTTATAGGTACAGATTACTTCTGTTTTTACTATAATGCCTATATAAATTTATATTACGTTACAGTACTTTTCGTCAAAGATTAGAAAGCTCAGTTGACGCGCAGGTAGGAATGGATTGTTGGATCGGCTAGGAAGCATGAGAAATATCAAAACAATATGCAATATCAAGACTATCAAAACTGTTTCAAATACATCTAGTATAACTGTTACTCATCTAGTTGTTAAAAACTTTCTAAAGGTTGACAAATAATTCATCTGAGTACCAAATAAAGGTAAAAGCCGATTTTAAATCTTTTTAAATGCAATAATTTTTCCCTATGAAGAGTAGTGAAGAAAGTGATTAGATCCTTAATTACCCTATAACTGGTTCAAATTATTATTATTTTTTTTTTATAGAACAAAGTCCTTACAAAGAAAATATACAAAATAGGTTAAATGATTGAGTATATTTTAATGTTATTCATCCTGATTTTGATTATTTGATCTTCCGGATAATGTGTCTACGTCATGAAAATTGCTTCATTATCACATTATTGAAAGAGCACGAACTTTCTAGGAATTACATTTTATTCTACAGTAGCGCACACTACAACAGTATTACTACTACATTTCGTTAAAGGCTATAGCAGTCGTGTTAAACGTTTGCCAATAAGTTTGAAGCTTAATAACTCGTTTCATAATAATTATCAAGAGGGATGGTTAAAATTTATTTCCATATAATATTTTTTAACTTATAATATTTCATTTTATAACTAAAATTCTGGCTTCAAAACATTAAAGAAAAAAATTAATTAAAGTATTTTTTGACTACCTCGTATTATAAAATATTTTTGCGCTCTTGTGAAATATGAAAAAAAATTAAAATTATGTCCTATTAATTACCTTAAATCTAATGTATACTCATTATCTTCCCACAATAAGGATTTTTTTGACATAATTTTTTAATAATAATTCAGAAAAACTTCGTTTAAGACATTACTTTGTTGTTTTACTAAGCTGTAAATAATTCAACAATTGCTATTAAAATTTGGATTTCCAGTGTATTCTAGAAAAAATTTTTAAATAACTTTTACGTAAGTTCTAGACTGCTAAAACAAGTAGAAAAATTTTCATTAATTATATAATAATTTCCACTTACCAAAAATTTTTATAATTATGTCCGAGCGCTTTAGGACATTAATCCATCATCATAATAATAAAATTAAGAAAAATATTCATCTAGAATATGTATACAAGAATATATCTAGAATATATATATATATATATATAGTCATCTAGTGACGTACTACTACGAACAGCTGCTCGTAACACAATATGTAGTTTTTCTTGAAAGAGCTACTACACCACCCGTATTAGTCTGAAATATTTAATTACGGTTTTATTTTACGAGTAAAATATCATTTCTTCTTCGAAATAATGGCTGATTTTCATTAATATACAATTTTTTTTTTTACTGAACAAAAAGATGCCCAATTCAAGATAGACCTCGAATAAAGTATTAATTATTATCAGTTTTATTTTAAAATTTTTTTACGTATTTTTTAATAGCACAAATTTGAGAAAATTGAAAATTGATTAAAAAAATGGTAGTTTTGTTTAATTATTGATTTTGGAAAAAGAAAGTTTGATTCCAGTAATGAAGTGGTAATACACAGTTTGCCAGAAAAATGTATAGAAAAAAAATTAAGTCTATTCTCTAATAAACCAGAAAGAAGATGTTGCGTTTCCTCTCCTATAGTGGAATGAAAAATACAATTTAATGATTTTTTTCTGATTTATGTATTTTAGTTCGAATTTGTTATTGTTACTTGTCTATGTTTATTCTGTATTGTTCCTGTTTCTTTATTGTTTACTTTTGTTTATGATTTTTTGTTGTTTTATGTAACACTATATGATAATGTTACTTTAGTCACTAATGACAGTAATTGTTGATGCGACTGTAAATAAAAGCATTAAAAAAAAAATATTATAATTAAAAAAAAAAAATATTAATACGAGGTAAACATTTTTACCTCGTAAGTAAACATTTTTGTATCTAAAGAAATACTTATTGTGGTAAAGTACACTTAGTAATTTTTGTACTTTTAACGATCATACTTTAAAATGCATTAAAGTTAAAACTATAATACTTTACCTTTCAAGATAAAAATCAGACAATTCAATAATTTTGTATATTACAAAAGAAACCGTATAATTTTTCAGATTAAAATTAAGGTAACGGAACTGATTTCACGAAGAGAAGTATGTAGATCTAACTCATTTTGCAAAAAAGACACATATTATTATGCTGTAACAAATTATTTAATTTGTAGAATGAATGTATTATTTATTTAACAATTGATTAATATATTTTTAAAAAAATACAAAATGAATTTTTTATTAAATTTATACAAGAGAAAATGGATTAATTATAATTAACAAATCATTTAATTAAATAAAATTCTATTTAACATTATGAGTTAAATGGAAAAATTTACAGTAAATAAATATATTCATATGAAATAAAATTTAAAATATTACGAATATAAAAATTATGCAAAAGTATAGCTGTAACTTACGTACAGACAAGAATTTTTTTGTTTAAAAAAAGCATGTACACAGTACAGTAAACCACTTCAAGGAGATCGATAAAAATATTAGACTAATGAGCGACCAACTTGCCGAGACTCCCACACTGTACATATAAAGTACATAGCCTATCTGCTTACAAAAGATGTAGGTCACGAAACCAAGTTCTCGCTTTTACATTTATAAAAACGCTTTTACTTTTTGTAAAACATAAGGTAGATTACTATTCATACATTACATATACGCGTTCAAAACATGCATATACACTAATACACACCCACCTACCCTCAACTAATAATAACACACATACACACACACACACACACACACACACACACACACACACACACACACACACACACACATATATATATATATATATACATATATATATATGTATATATGTATATATATGTATATATATATATGTATATATATATATATATATATATATATATACATATATATATATATATATATGTATGTATGTATGTATGTATGTATGTATGGACATCGTAACTAACGATTAATTAGCTTACTTCTAAATTAATTTATTTGAGAATTAAATGTATATATCCAACTTAAACTAAAATTTAAAGAATTTTATTTTTGAAACATATTACATATATTTAAAATAACATAAGAACCGATACGAAATATTGTTATACGAGTAGGTATTTAAACTGCATAAATAAATAACAAAAAAAGAATACACTTTGTGAACGTTATATAATATTAGATAAAAGACTTTCTATTCCTCTTTTTTAAATCGATTAAATTTAAGTTAATATATCTGGCAGTTCAGATATGGATCCTAAAATAGATTACGCAGATCATAAACCTTTTCAACTGTTCAGAAAAATTACAAAAAAAATCCTTTCCGGCACGCCGGAAGGTGGTGGTAGATTTCACCGGTGCTAAGTAGGAGATAAAAAAGATTTCCACCTTAAAGTTAAGAAAAACTTCAAATTTACTCAAAACGACAATGGTTGTGTGAAAAAATTTTCACATGTTTAGCATAATACAAGTCCCATCTTCTTATAATTCCAGCAATATTTTGGTCATCCCTTGCCGTAAGGGTTGGTCATATTAAAATTTGTTTCAGATAAAACTTTTAGATAATGTTTAGAGAACTAATGACCACTTTAAACCGATTCGATACTGCGTCTATACGGGAAATATGATTTTTTTTGTCTTCAAAATCGCATTTTTTTCACCCTCTGGGCCAGTGGTTGGTGATATGAAAAAAATTTACTTAGATACATTTTAGGTTCTTATCCAAAAAATAGTAGGAACTTTAAACGAATTCGATATTTTACTTAATAAGAAAGTTATAGCGATAATTTCTTTTTTCGAAAAAGCCCCCCATTTCTGCTCCTATCGTCCGATTTTGGCTGTTAACAAACTCGACCGAGATTTTGGGACGAGTAATTTTTAAGGAACAATTTGAAAGTGATTGGCGCAAAATTACGGCAGTTATCGTGTCCACAAGAAAGTAAAATATATATATAAACTTTTAAACTGACGCTGGTTTTGGGGTCTGGGAGATCTGAAATGCAAAGATGTCAAAATTTTTCGGTTGTCGAATCATGGTACCTATTACAATAGGAAGCTTTCTTGTGAAATCTACCTAAAAAAGTACTGCTTAAAGTGAGTTAAAGGAGAATTCAGCGAGAAGGTTACCTTCAGCTGCTACATAAAACCTAAACAACATTACACATTGTAAAAAGTGATATGATGTAAATTAATAATTATTTTTCACCTATATACGACTGTATATTGAAAATGTACTTACACGAAATAGTAAACTTGTTTACAATGTAATTGTTACAGAACATATTTTGAAGATATAAACACGAGAAGTTTTACATATTGAAAAGTTTTTATAGTATATTACTACATCTACAAACTTAAAGAAAATAAACTTATATGTGTAGTATAAATCACACTTAATAGATCTATCTTTTACGTTGATATTTCGACATTAAGAATAAAGGTCTTCAATAAAACTGTAGCGTGATTCATTATAAAAAACATTCTTTTCTTTTTAAACAGTTATTGAATGACGTTAAAACCTCAATATTTAACGGTCTATTAATAGCTGATGTACTTTCATGTATTGGTCAAGGAAATTTTTCCAATATTTCATTGAAATTATTCGATTAATCAAGAAAAGTTTCAATTAATCTGTAATTTGACATATTTCCAATAAATATATTTAGTAACAAAGGAAAAGTTTTTAAATTACAAAGTAAATCAATAATTGCCAAAGGTTAACGGTAAACTTCATGGCAGAAAAAAGGCTTTAAATATAACGTAAGTGAAAAATAAATTAAAATCAAATATATTTGGTTTACTTTTATATTTTGGTTCGTAAAATGAACAAAATCTTTTCAGTCATAAAAGTAATATAATTTAATAAAAACTAAACGATTTTAATAAAATAACAGGTGTAATAAAAAAGAAAAAATCTGATATGGGTACCACATGACTTCCTTAGATTAAATTACATGTATATATTTTTTTTAAAAGAGAAGTACAAAAAATTTTATTTCGTTAATAACTTGTGATATTTTTTATATACTTTTTTATTTTTATTATTGAATTATTATATATCGTAATTTTTTTTTTACAATCAGAGCTTAATAATTATTAACAAATCAGTATAATTAAATTAAAAAAAGTTAAAAAAAGGAGATGAAGTCTCCTCTTCTAAGATCCAAATATTTCATTAATTAAAACTTTATTTGGCTATAACTGTGGAACAAATGAAAATAAGTACCACTTATGATATATCGTTGAATTGGGTTTATTACTGCAGTTAAGAAAAAGTCCAAAATCCAATTTTTTTTTTTATTTTGGCCTTCTTTGGAGACTTTTGATTTAGCCGATTGCAATCAAAAGGGGAGGTGTACAACCAGATCTTACAGCAGTCCTAAATCCAAAATTTCATCATCCTACGGCTAATCGTTTTTGAGTAATGCGAGATACAAACGCACATATGTACGTATGTACAAATGTCACGCCGAAACTAGTCAAAATAGATTCAGGGATGGTCAAAATGAATATTTCCGTTGAAATTTGAAAACCTACATTTTTCGCGATCGTAAAACTTCCTTTACTTCGTACAAGGTAGTAAAAAATTTACTTTTAATTAACCCACCTTTTTTAACCCATAAGTTCTTTGTGTATTCATAAGTAATATGAATAACACTTCGTCAGCCGATACTATTCATGAATGAACTATTAAAAAATGAAGTAAAAAAATTATTTTACTTTGAGCCGTACTAAAATAAATCACTGATAACCATCGAGTTTAATTAGAAAAGATTTCTATATATACAATTTTCTTAATTTTATTGTTGAGTAGATGGGTTGATATTCATAGTTAGAAATGAAGATTTTTGTAAGACGAAAAAAATTCCTGTATAAAGTACTGCGGAAGTAATAACAAAATGTATTATGGATGCCATATATAAAGGTTAATTTGACAATGGAAGAAAGTTTAGAACGGAAATTTTATAAGAATTAGGTTACAATTAGTATACATTATTTATAAATAACACTATTCAACACGAAATTTGTATCCAGTATGTTACCCAACTCTTCTCACTGTAATTTGGGTATTGATTTCAAATAATATGCTATTGAAATTGTGTTACCACTTAAAGGTTTTACATAAATCGTAAATTTGTAAAACCATTTTATAATAAACTCATTTTGATCTGCTGATGGTTACAATTAAGAATACTTTCTGTAGCTTTACATTTAGACAATATGCATACATACTTAATAAAGAAGTAAATAAATATATACACGCGAAACAGACACGTACAAACATGTCTATATGATGACGTCATACAGATATCTGTTAGTGCCTAATACAGAAAGTCTAAATTCTTACTCAGATTAGCTTCACTTGCTTATACTGTGTGTTGTGTTTCACAGAGTTGTTTTATTTTGATCAATTCTTTATAATACAATAGTGATTTTTCTCGTTTTTATTTGTTACAACATGCTTCTACAAAAGTTTGCAGATGTTCAAATTAGCCAGACAATTTTTATTATGTCTGTGGCAAATTTACGCATAAATCTCAAAGAAAAACTATTTCTGAACCAATAAAAACAGCTATAAATTTTATTTTAATTGTACATTCGGGGATCAAGATAATTTATGGGCGCCTCATGTTATTTGCTTACCGTGGCTCAGTAACTCTAACTGAAAGGTTTAGGGAAAACGACGAGCAATGCTATTTGCTGTACCGATGGTTGACGTGAACTTGAGGACCACGTCACCAACTGCTGCTTTTGCATGACAAATATATTTGGATTTTCATTCAAAAAATAAAAACTTCATAAAATGTGCAGATGTATCCCAGAAGAACAATATGAAAATAAAGCAGATGATGTAGTAGTTAAAGAATTTATTCCTGTATATGATGAGAAATCTCCTCATTTAATTCCACATGAACTTAATGATTTAGTTCACTATTTAAAGTTATCAAAGCAGCAAGATGAACCTCTGGGGTCTAGACTGCAACAGTGAAATCTTTTAGCGGAAAAAAGTTTTTTTTTTCGTGTTCTACGTTTAGAACACGAAATAAAACTCTTTCAACTTATTTTACTATCAGAAATTCACTGTGTGTTTGTACTCATGTCGATGGTCTGATGAAAGGGCTTAGATTTCAGAAAATTCCTGAAGAATAGCGTCTTTTCTGAAGGTTAGCATAAACGAAATTTTATTGCATAATAACAACAGTCATCCATTCCATTAGTTCATGCAGTCGATATGAAATAAACGCATGAAGCTATGGCATCAGTATTCGAAGAAATAAAACACAAACAGCATGTGTGGCAAGTTTGCAGTGATCTGAAAGTTGCTGCGTAACTTCTTGGTCGTGATTAAAATTTACCAAGGAAGATGGGATCCTAGAATGATGGATGACTATTATTGGTTTCTGTTTAAAGAAACTGAACAAACATCGTACAAGCATATTTAGTATCAACATATTTAAAAATTAAAGAAAAGACAATTCCAGTGATCTAAAATTTAAAAAGTGTTATTTTGAAGATTTTTCTAATGATGTAGACTTTTAGAAACTGTTGTTTTAAATTGTGTTAGTGTCTTTCAATTTATTTGTGTTTGAATAAATAAAAATTTTGTTGATTTAAACAAATTTGAAATGAATACACATAAATAATCATTTGTTTTAAATATTGAATTCCCAAAGATTATTCATTTATTGGTAAATAAATCGTATGTCTAAATTATATGTTTATATAAAACCTTGACATATTACACAAATTCTGACAAAGTTTAGAATTCAGTACCCAAAATTAGTTAAAATTTTACAATGTAGTTAAAATATAGTATTCCAGTTACACCAAAAAAAAAAAGTTTTGTTGACTAGTATAGTTGGAAATTTAGGATATGTTGAAATGGAAAAATAAAATTAAGCAGATAAAGATTACCGGTGTAGCAAAAAAAATCATTCAAGATTAACAACTTTAAAAAAATGAATAAGAATTAATCCATAGCTAATTACAGTCCAGACATTTTTTTATATTAATTATATTTACCTTGATATATACTACTAAAAATGATTAAAAATGAAAATCCACCTTACCAGCGAATTAAGTATGACTCGAGGTCTTTCAGGATATTTAAAAACCATCATCAGGAGATAAAATACTCGTATTATAATTAATTAAAAAAATTAAAATACTGTCACATGTTAAAATACTTATACAGTCATGACTGTTTACATTCGATATATTGTTAAATTGCAAACAGTCATTACTGCAAAAGTATTTTAACCTTTTACATTATTTTAATTTTTTAACTTAATTATAATATTTTATCTCCTGATGATAGTTTTGAAATAAACCGAAAGATCTGGTTACACTTAATTTGCTGATAAGGTGGATTTTCATTTTCAATAATTTATTAATTTATCAGCGGTAACCATGTTTAAAAAATTGCTTGCAACTCACTAGAAGAACGTTTTAAGAGTGTTTGTGCCCATATTACTCTGAATATGTACAAATAAATTGCTTTAATGGATTAACTTTATTGAAGCCGTTATAATTTAATGAATTCATATAAAAAAGAATGATAATACTAATAAAAATAGCTTAAATAGGTTTGAATAACGTTTAATATAATCAATAAATATAGAAATTAATGCAGATACATTTATTGTCCGCCTTAAACGACAAATTTATAACGGATCCATTACTCTGAACGATATTTGATTTGTGGAACAAACTAAGACACAGAGGCTCGTCGATAACTTTCTACTGGAGCCCTGGCCATGTAGGCATGCAAGGCGATGAGGAAGTAGATGCTGCTTCTAAGACTGCTGCAAACAACTTGCCAGTCGAAGAGGTAGCTTTAAGGCCGAAAGATGCGATGAATACAACCAACATTATCTTTATATCTTTGCAGATTTGGGCTAATACGCAAACAAAACTACACGCGATCAAGCGAGGTACAGTCAGAAAGCCTATGCCTGATAAGTGTAGTCGACCTGAACAAGTTTGCTTCACCAGGCTAAGAATTGGACATAAGAGGCTAACTTCTTTCTATCTTCTCCAGGACTGCAACAAATTATCTCATGTTGTAGTTAACTCATAGTTATCTTACAGTAAAACACAACATTGAAGTCTGCAATCTATATGCCGAATTCAAATCTAGATATGGGCAGAAAGATAGCATCACAGAAGACATCGCGAATGACCAGTTAGAAATAGACTAACGAGCTTCTATGAACTGTGCAGCTTCATAATAGTATATAAAACAGTGTGGTTAGAATAATGGTTCTGTAATTGATTGAAGTAAAACCAAACTTCAGAATTTATATAAAATCAAAATAGAGGTAATTTAAAATAAATTTGAATGGAAACAATAAATTTAGATATAATTAATAAATTCGGGTTGATTATAAATTTTATAATAGTATAAAAAACTGAACTTTCCTGAATAACCTTTATTAAACCTTTCCTCTATAACGTAAGAGCGACACTGCACACGTTCCAGTTAAAAACAATAATACGAGAAGTAATATTATTTAGAAAAGATTTTAAAATATTAAGACTCATACAACAAGTACAGCAATTTCTGACTTAAGATAATCCTTAATTAGAATGTAATGGATTTTATAATTAAAAATAGAAATAATTTATTTTCGTACTATAAATATTAATACAAACTTGTAAAGACATGCTACAATGTTTTCAGTGTTTTGTGATCAAATATTTTATTGCTTTTTAACATTCTTTTGATTAAAAGAACTCATTTAATTATTTTTTTCTAACTAAAATACGGAACATAAAAGTTATTATTTATTTATAAATTTTAACCTAGATTAATGTAATATTAAAAAAAGTAACTTCTTTTTCTCCGTAGAATAATTCTGTAATATTAAAGCAGAAGTGGCATAGAAAACTAGCCGTGTAGTAATAAAAATAAAGTAACTTAAAAATAACGTGAGACACTTTATTGTAAGTAATAAAATTTAAACTTATTTCTTTCTCTTTAATCATTGCTTTCTCTTCCTTCTTCTTTCGTTCATTACTTCCTTGCTCTTTAATTTAATCAAATATTTCACCTTGAATTGTTGACGTCATTACTCGGATATTTAACTCTTAATATCTTCAAAGTAATAATCGATTTACTTAATACAATATTAATTCACCAACACTTCTGTAAAAACACCGTGCTAAAGATAAAATACAAGAAGGATGTGAATGTTTACTTCCATGCTATAACCAAGTAGTAAATAGATCTATAAAATAGAAATAATAATGTTTTATAACGCTCCGTGTATAACAAACAGAACGTAAGTTTTATTGGTATTTATATGATAAAAATTGATGTATGCCGTCATGGAAAATTTGAAAATGAGATTCCGATTTATAATTAAGAACCAATAAAAATACAAGATACATATATTCTATCTAGTTCAACGTTTCCAAAGATTTTTAAAGCGAGAATTTTATTAAAATATTCAGGTTTTTAAGAACTTCCTAACAAAAAATATCCAGTGGAATAATAGATTAGTCAAAAAATTTCTTCTTAGATTTACTGGTACATTTTATTCCAAGCCACCATTTAAACTACCATAAAAGGAATACGATGATTCTGGAGAATATTTCTGTAATTTTTAGGTGACATTTTCCTAAGATAATTTCCACAACTGAGAATTATAGAATTTTAATTTCACAATATAATTAAACAATTCAGCGTTTGAAGATAAATGAGTAAAAGCAAAAAAAAAAACTTGAAGGTTAATTTATTCTTGTATACCTTTATGTTAACGGAATTATTATAATATTAATAATAACGTTTATTATCTATATAAATAAACATGTAATGTTCGTTTGTTCAAAATCTGAAATCTCCGAAACTTCTTCACTGATTGCTTTGAAATTTTGATACGACGTTGCATTCGAATACGCGCGGGTTTTTGTATACCTATTATTTATATAACTAAGATGTCACACCTTTGACAGGTAAAAACATGTTTTTGTTTTAAAAACAGCGCTATCTGTTGGATGTAAAAGCAACACACGCTATACTAAATATTTTACGATTCCATTTTAATGTTTCCGATATGTGTGTCAGCTGTAGACTAAAAAACTTCTGGACCGATTTAGGCGCGGGAAAAAAGGAAGAAAGGGAAAAATCGGAAAAAGGAAAAAATCGAAAAAGGTAAAAGGGAGGAAGGAGAAAATGGAAAAAAAGAAAAAAGGGTAAAATGAGGAAGAGGAAATGGAAAGGGGAAAAAATAAAAGGGAAATAAGGGAGAGAGAAATGAGAAAGGGAAAGGGATGGAAAACGGGGAAATGATGGAGGGAAAAGGTTAAAAGGGGGAAAGAGAATATGGTAAAAATGAAATGGGATGAGAAAATGGGGAAAAGGATAATGGGGAAATGGTAAAGGGAAAAGGAAGGGGAAATGGAGAGGGCGAAAAGAAGAAAGGGAGAGGTTAAATTTTGTGAAGTTCGTAATGTTAATTTTGTTAATGCTTCATCAAACTTTCAATTGTGTTCATTTAATCTATATATATATATATACTCAAATCTAGCAATAGCGAAGCATTGCCGGTTCTGCTAGTAAATTAATAAAAAACATAAAATTTGTTTTTTTTTTTTTACTTCATGTTGACATCAAAATTGAATTTTTAATAAATCTTTAATATTCTTCAAGTCAATTGAAATATGTTGTAATAAAAATATCATAAATTAAATGTAAGTATATTAACTTCACAAAAAAAAAAAACATTTTTTCATGTTTTCTTATATTTTATTCTTCTAACCGAATAACTACTATTTATTTTTAGTTAACTAAATTAATGAGTTATGTACATTACTTATGTTTTAATTACATGATGATACTGAATTATTATAATAGATAAAGTAATAAAAAAGGATAAATTTTCATGTGTTTCCACTCTCCAGTGTTTATATTACCAGGATTAAAGTAAAAAAATGATAAAAATAATATAGAAGTAATTGAATTTAATAAAAAATCTGATATGAAAATTCTAAGAAAGAATAAGCAAAATATTTTCCCATCCCCATCGTAATGAGTTGCTAAATTAAATACCATGAGAAAATGACAAAAAAAATTGTTCATGTAAGAATGAGAAGGGATCTCAATGTACAATTTAAAATAAAAAAATAAAGTTATATGAGGCTTTTTAAATTTTACTTATTTTACATGTCATTACTTTAATATATCTTTAGCTTGTAAGCCGTAAAGAAAAAAACAGTTTAGCCTAAAAGAGGGTGGGAATCATTTTCAAACATTATTTTTCTTTGAAAAGTTTTATAAAGTGAATTCTTCAGTAAGCGAATATGTAAAATGTAAGAATTTTATTTATTTATTTTTTTTATTTATAACAAATTTCCTGAGAAAGTAAATGCCACATATATATTTTTCATCAAGAAAAAGCGGTACAGTGATAAATATCTTAATGATGAAATAATATATCTATATTTAAATAAGTGTTTCTTATTAATATTAATTTTATATTTAAATTTGAAATGATGACATAACTGATTTACTGTGTGTACTACATTCATGTTATGTGCATACTTTCTGTAGATTTCAAAAATTATTAAAACTGCAAAATATTATTTGTAGATAAAATAATTTATTTTATTTAAATACACTTAACAATCGAAAGAAACAGAATTGTCAACGTTATCATCAAGTGCCTAGAAGAGAAGATGAATTGCTCTGCTGTTTTTTTGGATGTCCAGTGGGTTTTTGATAAACTCTGGCTTTTTAGCCTGCTTTACAAATTAAAAAGGTCTCTCAACCGTATTACTTGATTTCACACAGCTACCTGGAAGGAAATTTTCCCTAGGTGAAGTAGAATCAAGATTTGTCTGAATTCTTTGATCACAGTTGTGTCTTTTGCAGACGACACGGTGATCCTGGCCGTTGATGCTAACCCTATCGTAACTTCTACTAAACTGCAAACTTTATTAGATCTAATTAATGAATGGCTACCTAAACTGAAGATAAAGGTTAATCGGCTAAATCTACGCATGCTACATTTGTGATGAGGAGTGATTTCCCGCGAGTTTAACCTAATGGCGTTTCATCTCGCGTACTAACAGCATGCAACAACTAGGTCTGCATTTGGATCGCCATCTCATTCTAGGTTGGTGAATTGGATGTTTGATGTTTACTGAACAGGGAAATTCTTAAGAATAAAATTCACTATTTATTTAAATTCTGAAATCCAAAATTAAAAAAAAAACTGTTTAAAAATTATTTTTTATCTACACTCCAGAATAATTAATATAATACTTTTAGAATTGAACAAAATTATATTAAATAAGATCTAAAAATAATTTTCTTTCATTTTAAAAACCTTAAAACTTAAAAAAAAAATAATAATCAGATATTTATGGTATTCTTCCGTGGAGACTGATGTATAATCGTATTCATTTTTAACAGGTTTTGTGATGATATTACTGCGACATGTTAATTTTTTCAATTTAATAGTAAATACGTCATTTTATGATGTATGTTTTGATATTTGTACAGCAAATTTCATTTTAATTATTATAATCATACGAAAAAGATGTATAGGTATGTTTTGATGTTTGGATAGGAAATATCATGTAAAGTCATTTTCATTATAATATTAATAAAAATATATATGGTAAAACCCTTTGTTAAAACAACACTACGATTAAAGGATGAAAATTATGATTTCGTTACATTTACATTACTGCTGATATGCAGTTGATTCGAAGTATGTATGTTTTAAATTTATTTAACAGAAACATACGTTGTTATTAATTTCTTTATGATAAAAATGGATAGAAATGATATACAAAAAGATAAATGTAGAAGTTATGTTTGAATGGAGAAATTGTAAAGTAACAATACAAGTAATAATAAATTAATGCAGTTATTAACGGTAAGGTTAATGATGTGTGTTTATTTTGTTGTTAAAACTCGTTGTCATGAATCAATACTATATTGTGTTCTCTGTTAATTAATTATAATTTGGCTAACGAAAAATAACTCAGTTTGAGTGTCACAATTTTTTAAATGTTGTAAAAATAAATGTAACTCTTTTTCTTGTATTATTCTAGTTCCCGTTAAAGCCCATTAGGGCTAGAAATGGGGGTAGGGTGATGACTGGAATCATCACAAGGTGGGTGTCTTCCCCTACGGTGGTTGGGATGTATTATTCTAGTACCTCGCACCCGAAAGGTGACCAAAACAGAGAGAAATAGGGTATATTTTCATTACAGGGTTATTAAATCTGTGAATCTCTTTCTTGATTTTTAAGCAAATCAAGAGGGCTTTTAGTAAATTGAATTGTAGGAAAAAATTGTCGTGTTGGGATCATCACATTGTGTTTTGAAAAGAGGATTATGGTGATCTAAGACCCAATCAAATAATGATCTAATTGCATAGTCTAATTGAAGTTAGATATAGAAAAAGTTTTGTGTGAAACCGATTAATTAATTAGTTTTGTTGAGGGTTGTAATTTATAAGAAGTAGTTTGGAAAAGGTCACACGAAGGCGATAGTAGTAGGTTGTGTAAACACACTGATGAAAATATCTGCCGATGGATTTGCATCGATGGAATCCAGACACAGGTCAAACTAATGACTGCGTTGTGTTATCACACTTAGAGGGTCTAAAAGAACGACCTCCGGTAAAGCCTATCAGTCCTACGGAGGAAGGGGTTGTCGACCGGGATTGTCACAAGGCGGGTGTCTTCCCCAACGGGGGTCAGGATGTAGTATTCTAGTAAACTCATTTAACTACAAAATAGTCAAAAACAGGATTTCTATGACTCTTCTATAATTGTACATTGCAAGTTCTGTAACTTCAAAAATAACATACCAAACATATGCAGTTTAATATGAAAATAATATTATGGATTTTCCCAGTCTCATTAAATTTTACCTTTATTATCTCGGCATTTTATATTTATTTAGTAGTATGACACATTGAAAAAATTAGCCCTGGATCATTTCCCATCGATTCCCAGGTTAATATATCTCAATTAATGAAGTTATAACATTTACCCCTAAATTTTGTAAAAATAATTTTATGTAGTAGTTAAAAGGAAAAAAGTTTTATTCAAGGTTTGAGTGCATCTTTTTTTTTCTTAAAATACATTAAAGTATAATTAATTGACAAAGGATGTGGTTCTTGAATAATGTTCCAAGTTTATATACAGAAACAATACTCTGCGTATGAACATTGAACTTATTTAAAACGTTCAAAATAGATATAAAATAGTTACACAATGGGTAAAGCACATTTAGACACACGCGTACGCTCAAATATGTACTTTAACATGTACACCTATATTTTTCTTTTTCAGTCTCCATATTTGTTCAGTAAGCACAGATGTATTACAGCAATAATGGAACTGTTCCTCGATATTTATATCCAGCAATTTGCCGTAAGGATTTTCTTTTTCTGAATCAAAGCTGAAGTCACGTTTTCTTACTCGATTTAAAAGGGAAGTAAATTGAGAATGACGGTATGAAATCATTACTTTGACTAATTCAGATAGAATGCGCTTTACGTTCCAAAACGTGACACGTACTTTATAAATAATATATGCCTACATTTATATTATCAGAAGTGCCATACAAAGCGGTTGTTAGTGTTATAAATATAAATAAGTACGTACAACTTATAATTAAAATAAAACTAAAAAAAGTTTAACTAATCAAAAGTAAAACAAAACCAGTATTTCTTTAAGATATCATAATTAAAATATTGCAGGCGAAATGCTATAAAATATTTCTGAAAAATATCAAAAGAATAAGCTAATCATGTCAATGTTATTAAGGAAGTGAGGTAGGGTGGTTTTCTTTTTCCTAAATACCTTTACCAAAAATGACAAACACACTAATAGAATTCAGATAATATTAAGCCCCACAAATGACCTTTCACTTTGTTTTCTGTAGTTATAGTTATATATTAAACATCATTACTCTCAGAGAGTGCAATTATGGCTGATTCTTTTTGTATTTAAAGCACTTTACAAGAATTGCTAATAATATAATAATCTGAGTAAAACATAATTATTTCCTACTTTCATTAAACAGTTCATTATATTTATTTAACCCAGGAGATATTAAATACCTTTTATATTAGATTATACTACTACACTGTTAGACCATTCCTCTAAATAAAATTAATGTGATTTTCATAAAAATAAATATAATACTGTAGTACTTATTTGTGTAAAATTTTAAGTACAGTACGAAAATCATTTTTCTCTAGTCAAAATGGGATGCAGTTAAATAATTAAAAGCTATTAAAACACCAAATTTCAAAATAGCCCTTCTTGTTCTAATGCAAAAAAAACAATAATAAAGTATTATCAAGACAATACAGAACACATCGCTCGCTTACGTACTGTTAGTTGCGAAAAGAGTGTTTTACCTGTCATATTTTTACCATCACACTACGTTTTTAGTTTTACCATCACACTACGGAATGTAGCGTTCGGATAGTATTCAATTTATAATCCATTAACGATATTTTACTCCAGTTCCATTATATTAACAACCCTAAATTTCAGTAATGTAAGAAAATGCAATCAACTGACGTTTACGGTTATGTAAGTATCATAAAATTGATGCAGGATAATAGTCAACACTTAATTCAATAAATTTTTTTATATCAAGATAATAAGTTTTTATTTTACAATTATTATATTTATGTGCCATTATGAGCACGGTAGTGTTAATTTTAAAGAAGTCGTTAAATATATTTTTTTAATTTTTACTATTATATTTGCATTTTATCGTTATTAAAAAATACATTACTTTATTGCATTAAACAATTATAATTAATTATCTACTAATAAACCTTTTCTTAAAAGAGTAATATAGTTTTAACATAAGACAAGGAAACAGAAAATAAAAAAATTATAAAACAACCAAATTTTGTATTAAAGATATCATCTCTGTTACTAGCCAACCCGACAATTTTTTTCACATTTTATGACTGTCTATTTATTCTCAGTAATTATTAACCCAGGAAACCGGAAAATATTTTTCTTAATTTATAAATAAAACCTAAATTTATGTCATTTTATTATTTTTTTCGTTTTTTTCAACCTCCAGGATCATCGTTAGATATTGCTTCAGAGGATGAGGCAAAATGTTTCTGTTTTATGAATTTTTTATTTTCCGATTTTCATACAAGTCAAGAAAAAAAAATTAGTGTAGGTAAATTACTTAATTAATGTAGTACTTAATTTAATGTAGTAAATTTACTGTAGGTATAATTTTTACTTTTCCGGCATCATAGCTTTAGAGCTATGCTGCGAGAAGGAAGGTACAGTAATCGGTCAAAAAATGGGGTTTGGCTTTTTTTCATTTGCCGACGTTTCATAACCCAGGAATTGAAAACAACAGAAAAAAATACGAAGAGGTAATTAATGTTTGTAGGACGTGTGTGTTGGCATGTTTGAAACTAATATTTTTTGACTGGATGGACCGATTTTGATGAAATTTTAGACCGATTTTGACTCGTGTATTTGGGACAGTTTGAAGATAAAACGTCTGTATGAAGTTTTATTTTAGCTTCAAAAAACTCCTTCCTAGCCACTGGTTATAACCAGTGGCTAGGAAGGAGTTTTTAGGGTCAATTTTCTCAAAACTATGCAAAGATAACCTCAATTTATATTAAGCTCAGTACATACGTGCATGCTTGTCTTAACATTTTTTTTTTAATTTGCTCCAAAACCGTCAAGTTTAGTGGTATCGTATCTAATTTCTTGTTACTTCTCTTTCTTTTTTATTTGTGGACTATATGGTGCTGAAATTATTGATTTATGATTGAGTTTGAAATTTCATATTTGACTTTAAGTTTGCTTGCAACTGTTTATTGTGCATTATTTATTTTTGGGGTTCCTTAAGGACTTTCTTATCATGTCATTCTGTCAGGAAACTTACTTATGGCTCCGCAGGAGAGCCGATTGTAATTATAATTGTTATTGAGCAAAAAAAAAAAATTGTTCCAAAATTACCCATTTCCAAAGAAATGTAATAAAAATTATCTTTTAATTTATTGCATATTTTTTAACGAATTTCTTTTAATGTCTTCCTAGACATAGTAGAAGTGCAATTGATCCAAAAAAATTAGTTTTGGGGCAATATTGCGGGTGAGGGGCCGACAAAAGTTTTAAAATACCAATATTTTGTATATTTTAAAACGTTTCTGGTATATTATAACTTTTAATAATAATATTACAATAAAATTACGTCATAATTTAACCCCACAAAATAAATCCGAGGTAACTTTTTATTGACTGTACATTTTTCAATGGAATGTTTTTAATTTTCTTCCATTTAACTTAAAACGAAGAAAAAAAAATTCTTTGAAGGTGATTTTGGAGGTGGGTTGATAAAAAAAATAATAAAAAACCGATTTTTTTTTATTTTTTAAAAAAATGTTTGGTTTATTTAGATCAAAATTATAATTTTATAATAAAACTTCATCATAAATTGCCTCCACACAAAAAAACTTAGGTAACCCTTTTTCAAGTATCATTGTTTTTCCACTAAATAAAAATAAATAATCAATGCTGGGAAAGTATTACGACTTTGTTGTCAGCTTTTTATTCCAAAAATCACGGAATTACAATATAGAAACAACACTAAATAATTCAACAATGTTGTTAAATTTTTACATTAAAGTAAGGAATACGATAAAAATCATAAAATAACCTTCTGTGAAAAAATATTATTATTTACTTCTTAAAAAAAAGATTAGAAGCTTTTGAAATGTAGTGCTATAGGAGAATGTTAAAAATCAGATGGGTGGATAAAGTGACAAATGAAGAGAGAGGTATTGGGGCAAATAGATGAAGAAAGAAACATTTGGAAAAATATAGTTAAAAGAAGAGACAGACTTATAGGCCACATACTAAGGCATCCTGGAATAGTCGCTTTAATATTGGAAGGACAGGTAGAAGGAAAAAATTGTGTAGGCAGGCCACGTTTGGAATATGTAAAACAAATTGTTAGGGATGTAGGATGTAGAGGGTATACTGAAATTAAACGACTAGCACTAGATAGGGAATCTTGGAGAGCTGCATCAAACCAGTCAAATTTCTGAAGACAAAAAAATAAAAATAAAAATAACTACAGTAAACTAAAAAAAAAAAAAAAAAATGCATTTGAATCATTCAATCCACCGTCTAATCTTCTCATAAAAACTCTTACTTCCCATATTTCGATTTAAAGAAAACATTCTGAAATGTTTAATGAAATTTATGTTCTCTTACATTAGATACCCACATGATTATAGTTATAGACAACGTAACCTCAGATAATCACGAAAATGTCATTGCTATTCTAATGAATAATGCGTTCCATTCTTTGGTTTTAGAAATGGGATGATATATATACATAAATAATAATTAATGAAAAAAAAAAAAGATTATATCACTCATTCATTATCCAGTTATTTGCGATTTATAGGATGTTAAATCTAAAATGTGCAAAATATGTTCTTACAAATGTTTTTATTTTCTTCATTTTTAGCTATAAAATTTGGATAAATAATCTTAGGTTTTACTTTTAGTTAAAGAGAATTTTAAAAACAGTAAATATTTTAGAGTTCACAAAATTTTTATGATAAACTTTTCAACTTAAGCTATTTTCTGCGAGATTTTTCTCAATTTACGTAAAATTATGTAGTTTGTAATGTACTTTGCTAAGGTTAACAAATTCAAAAAGACACCGCATAAAAACGGCTAAAAAATAAAAATTTTACAAAAATTAGCAAGATATATTTATTAATTCTTGAAAAAAAAATCTGGGTGATATTTTATGATATTCAATCGTTATTAAAGAAAAATTAATTTTTTATTTAGTCATTTTTGTAGCGGAGAAATCCATTAAAATTGATTGGCTATAGATTTCAATCTTCCTCCAGTAATCATCAGTATTTTATGTTACAGATACAAGAAACAACAATAAACCTTTATTAAACAATTTTTTTTTGTCTGCAGTTCAATTTGCTTTGTTTTCTCTAAAATAATAAACTGTACTCAGACAATATGCTTATCATTACAAGTCGTTTATAATACGGCTATTATACTAGTAGATTTTATTTCAATTTATTTTTATATTTAATTAAATGCATATCTACGGTTTGTATTTTTATTATTCTATTATTACATCGAATTATTATGGCGAGAAGTGAAATTAGATTTACTCCAACAGAACGGTTTTAAAGAAAAATATTCATGGGATAAAATTTAAACTATAAAATATTTGTGAAAACGTCGATTTAAAAAAACATTTAACTGGGACTTCGGCCCTGACTGTAAAACGGATTTTTTCTTAAATTAGAAATAATTTTTATTTAGGTTCTGCTGTTTAAATATAAATGGTGGTATTGAATATAAAAAACAATTAATTTTAAAAAAATCAAGGGAATTAGTAACATATTAATTTAATTTATACTTAACAATGTTTACCCAAATGGGTTATCTATAAAGTATTGATTTACTATTGAAATTAATTACGATTAAAGTATATGGAAAATCTATGTACATAAAAGGCACTTTATTACATAAAAATTAACATCAACAGATGTATTGTCAATCTCAAATTGGGACAAACAGAATACTTAATATGGGAATCCAACTATGCGTTTTTAAAATATGGAAACTCATTAATAAAAGCAATTTAATGTTTAAAAAATTAAGTTTTATTTATGAACATAATTTTATATCCTATTTAAAAGAAGCTGCCATAACTGATAAACATTTATTGATAATCGGGAATGTAAGAGCGGTGGGTAAAATCGAAAAAAATAATTCAAAGTGTAAAAAAAATTAACAGAATTGCGCAGATTCTCGTTTTGTTCATTGTAACATATTTTATTTGAATTTTTCCTAATTAAAATAAAATATTAATGATCTTTTCTGAAATGGAATAACTATTATTATTGGAATAACTTCTTGTTATATTATTTAGTGTTTTTTAACAAACGAATGCGATACTTAATCAAATTAAATTTGTTATAAAGGCCGACTAATTATACATTATATCATAAAAATAGAAAATGTAATAAAATATATTTAATTTGAACATTTTACTACTATATACAAAACTTCAATATATACAAAACTTTGCTGATATATACAAAACTTCAATTTGTTTTCTCATTTTTACTTTCTTGGCTTACAGCTTTAGAGCTGCGCTGTAAGAAGGAAATTATAGAATCAGTCAAAAAATGGGATATGGGCTTTTTAGCATTTCTTGATGTTTCACAACCCAGGAATTCCAAAAAAAGGAGGAGGTAATGGTTCATTCGTACGTAGGTGTGTTGGCGTGTTTGAGGCTTTAATAACTTTTCACTTGATAATCAGATTTTGATGAAATTTTGTAGACACTCTTGTTTAAGCGGCAATTTGTTGATATAATTATGAGATCAATATCCCCAGCGAATGGGGAGGGTTTTAGGTCAATCTCTTCAAACGTTTGCACATGTAATTCCGCTTTATATCAGTACATGCATGTATGCTTATCTTATCAATTTTTTTTTAAATTTGCTTCAAAATTCCCCTTTCCCAAAAAGTCGAAAAAAGCTATTCCTTTATTTATTGCATATTTTTAAATTGAATTTTTTTATGCACTCCCAAGCATAATAGTAGTGCAGGTAACCTAAAAAAATACTTGGAGCAATTTTTGGGTGGTGGAGCCGATTAAATTTTAAAAATATAGATTTTTGAATTCTGAAAAACATTTAAACTTTTAATAATAATATTGCAATAAATTTTCATCATAATTCACAGCTCGTAAAAAAGAAATCGCGTAATTTTTTATTAGTGTAAATTTTTCAGTGGAATTGTTTTTTATTTTCTTCCATTTAACAAAGAAAACGTAGAAAAAAAAATTCTTGGAAGGTGATTTTGGAGGTGGGAAAGTAGAATTTTTTTTTAAAAAATACAGATTTTTTTAATTTAAAGTATTATTATTTTTTTATTTTCTTACTGTTGTAGCTGAAAAAAATATTAAGAATTTTCACGGTTTTTTATTTAATTGCTTTTCTGCCATCGAAATATCCCTTACTTCTAATACTTTTTCAAACTTATTTTACCTTTGAGCTCGATTATTGGGTGTTATTCTTAATTTAATTATATTCTTTAAAAATAAAAAAAAAATAATGCAAATATAATAGGTTTTATATATATATATATATATATATATATATATATATATATATATACATACACGCGTGGTTAATTTTCCAATTAAAATTGAAGGTTCTAATATTCTATTTCAAAAATATTTGCTCAAACCTTTCATAAAGAACGGTAAACAAAGTGGTAATGTGTCAGTACTCTATGCAACTATCTCTTATTACTCTATGAATAAAAATGAATATTTATTGAATTGGTTAAGTAATTTAGGAAGCCACATAGGAAATACACTTTTAATATTTGGGACTAGTTTTATTTATGTAGACGTTTCATAAACGAAACGGTTATAAATACGTGTAAAGTATAACTGTAAGTTTTGTATACGTGTGCATAAATATTTGTGTGAGTGTGCACGCGTGTAGGTAATCTAAATTTGAAAGTTTTGAATAAGCCATAAATGATTTATAACTCAAAAAACAAATACGTTTATCAATATATTTTACAAACTTCCAGCTAAACCTTTTTCCTCACACTTTCAACTGAAACTTCTAAATTTATTAAATTTGTTAGTTGAATCAAATGTAAAAAAAAGAAAAATTCGTACAGTAAATCATCAAAAAAAGAGTAGGTTGAAATATGAATAAAACTTTTTTAGTAATCAATCAGAATTTAAAACCCATTTATAAATTAATATTATGTACTATTTTTTATACATCCATAGAAGCATGCTTATCTATATAAATTAACATTCGAGAGAGAACTTAGGAAAATCCTACCGAATAGAAAGATGTGAACATCTTTGAAGAAAATTAAAATTCAGTAAAAATAGTATTTAGTAGAAGAAATATTTTTATTAATATGTAATTACTCTGTAAGAGCGATTCTATATTAAAGTAGGAAACGTGTAAAAATTGTGAAAATATAATGAAAACTAATGGATTACTGTCGAAATTAAACCTTTTTAACTTTTAAACATAGCAGTTTAAATTTACCTTTTCATACTGAATTTTTGAACTATATTTATAGAAATTTATCAAAAATAGAAAAAAGTGACAAAAAAGAGTGAAATAAATGGTTTCAATGTAGTTAACCAATGAAATTTTGAACATTAATTAGAATAATTTAAAATTTGTCAAAATTTATAAATACAAAAATATAAAACAATAATGTAGATAAACATTTAAATATACGCTATATTTCTTTAGATTAAAAAAAAATAATAATAATAGTTTTCGATACCTATTTGAATACAGAACTTTAAAACTAAATTAATATACTTTACAAAGGTATTTAATAAAAGAGAAATAAGAAAAGTTTGGTTAGATACGTTAAAATAAGAAAGAAACAAAAAAAGGAATCAATTAGGTTATGTAAGGCGTTTGAGTTTGACCTGGATACCGCCCTTCATCCAATGACTTGGCAGCTGAGTACGACGGCATTTGGCATCTCCCTCAGGGCATAATTGAAAAAATACCCAGCATTTATACAAAAAAAGGCAATTTTGTCTGTCAGCTTAATGAGCGGCAGGCCTCCAGCCAATCTTTCCCCTTTCCAATAATGTCAACTTCGATACAATGGAGCAAAACAAGATTAAAACAGAAAATTCAACAGAATAAAAAAATGCCTCTGACATATATTTACATTACATTAATGTTGATATAATGAGTAAAACAATTCAGTGTGTTTTAAAAGTATTTACTTTGTTTTAATTCAGAAATAAAAAAACACTTTCCCTAATGGATTAAAAAAAAATATTGAAACATGATATCCAGTTACTAACATAAATAATATCAAAAACACACAAAGAAAAAATAATTTCCAAAAATTATATATTTTAACACAGAACATAAAAACATTTTATTTCCATTACTTTACATAATTTTTTTTTAAACAGACTGCAAGTTGATTTTTTACTGTTAATCATTCAAAATTATACAGTTTTTGAAATAATACATTTAACGATGTTGTACAATTTTTATTACTAGTCAAAAATAAAATAAACTTTTTTAAATAAAGAATACAGACTATAAAAATATATATTATTTTTAACTAAAGATAATAATAATTTTCCAATTCTTTCAATTTTTAAAAATCGATATCAAATTAAAAATAAAAAAACAACAATTCTTCGCATATTGAGAAAAACCGTTTGAAAAAGTTGCAAAGAAAAGAAACCTTATATAAATAAAAGATTAGAAAAGAATGTAAAAAAAAACTTAGAAGAATTGTTACCGAATACGAGTTAAGGATCTTTAAAATGTGGGAATATGTATTACTTTTTACTTCAAAATTTTACTTCTTGAATTTCCGGGTAAAAATACTATCAGAAATGCATCTGCACGATATATCAGTAAGATGTAATAACATATACATGATAATAAAAAAAAAATTTAAACTATCTTAAGTTGTGTTCGTAGAGAATATATTTCTCACTTAAAAAAAAATCTTCCACAAGTTATCTGATGAAATTTTAGAACGATACCGCAGAGGATCTTAATTTTCAACTTAAATAATAAACGTTATAAAAGTTAAAGTTAAAGTTAATTTAGTAAAGAGAGTATGTGGAAAATATCTTACTTAATTCATCAAAGAAAATTATTTATTTTCACTCTAAAAGCCCCAAAGCACTTCTTTTTCTAATAAGTTAAAAGAAAGTTATACGCTTTTTTTTAATAGTCAAAATTAACGCAGGATGATTGAAAATAATTTTAAATAATCTACAGAAATAGAGCTGGTGAATCATTAGTGGTTATGTTATTTAATGCGGGATTAAAGATCTAAAGTTATCACCATTCTACTAACAAAATACCTGGTTACAAAGTTCAGTCGATCTTTGTAGAGCACGAATCCCTAGCTTCTTTTCTTTTACCCGACTCCAAAACCCAAATAGATGTTTTCTACCACGTTATAATCGAAGTAGGTTTTATTTATCGGACATAAGAATATCTTATATGTACTTGTGTGTTTTTTTTTTTAATTTAGTAACATACGAGACAAGCCTAATTTAAATTAAAATAACTTCTCTTTATTGTTTTGCCTTGACAAACAGTGATGGTTGTTGAAAACATGAAAAATTTTAAAGGATTAATTACCAAAGTGACGATATGTAGTGAGGAATACGGGTTTAAACCACACGTTAAACGTTCTGAGCAAAACAGGAAAAATAAACGAAGTAAAAGCACAGAAGTTTCAATATTTAATTCTGCGTCATGAGGATCGATAAATGCAGAGAATTGCAGGTCATAATTCAGAGGAAATTTCAGGGGAAAAATGTCGGAAGGAGAAGAATATCTTAGTTTAGAAACCTAAGGGGAGAATTTGGATGCATCATACATAGCGGCAGTGTCAAAAGTAAAGCTAGCTATTAGAGTAAGAATCATCGTATCGGAAATGGCAACCGACGAAAAATAAACACTTGAACGAACTTTATATAAAAAATAAGGATGATTTAACAACAAACTATGATAAGAAACAAAGCAGCAATACTTAATATACCGGCCCATACATAAAAACAAAAACCCAGATGTAGGTTTATAATTTTTTTTTTCAATTCTGTAGGGTACCAACCATATAAATATAATTAAGAAATGTATAAACACAAAAAATTGTCAAATTATATTCGTACATATAATAAAGTAAAAGAATACAAATCTTGTATTCTTGAAAAAAATTGTTTTTCAAGAACGGTTGGAAGTAAACTTTTTTACTTTACTTTACACTAACATTTTTTAATAGGAAAGAAAATAATGATAGTCTTCGTTGACAAATTTCCAAATGGTGGTCGTTTAATTTTTTAATCTTAAATATCTTAGGAATTATTAGATTTATCAAATTGTGTTTTATTATAAAAATTATTGCAAACTTTAAGCCTAAACCGATATGACTGCCATCTTGTTTTTTTTATTATCGTGACTCACTTGATAACTAAATCAAATTTTCTGTTAAAATTGCTAATTTTAGCAATTTTAATCAGAAACCATGATAAAAAAACAAGATGGCTGCCACATCGGTTTAGGCCTACTTTTTACAATAACTGTACTATTTGTCGTCGGATTTTTACGACTATGCTGGTGTTTTGTTCACAAAAAAATTCTTTATAATTCTTATAATAGAACACAAATTGGTAATTCTAATAATTCCTAAGATATTTAAGATTGAAAAATTTAAACGACCGTCATTTTGAAATTTGTCAACAAAGAGTATTGTTCCTATTAAAAAATATTATTTTAAAACAATGTAAATAATTTTATTGCGTTATATCCAACCGTTCTTGAAAAATAACTTTTTTCTTAAAAAACAAAATGGCGGACAGACAGAAAAGTACGCGTTTTCGGACGTATGTTCACTCGACATTTGTTTTCAATATGTAAGTAGAATCACTTCCTTTTATCTTTAAAGGACACCTTGTATATATACTACCCAAATCAAGTTGGACATGAATTCCGGAGAATTGAACAGCGACAATATGAAAAAGCAGCAACAATTATTGAGGTTGATCGCGAAAACGACTATAATTTGGCTCAGTGTTTTGTTACAGAGAGTTTTAACTTGAAATTATTGTCACTTGAAGATCTTGTTACGGATATGAACACAGCAATTTTCTGGAGATCACATTTGGTAGCAATGATATATTTGTGTGTGTGTGTGTGTGTGTGTATTCATTTGAAAAATCCACGATTTTAAATAAACATCTTATAAAATTACTCAACTTCCATATTGTTTTGTTTGTAGGTAATTTAATCTTCTTTGTTTGTATTTGTCTAATTTTTTAAAATATTTTATACGTTTAATAAACCTATAGAATTAAAATTAAAGAAAATAATAAAAATATACATTTTGACCTTCATTTTTATAAATATTAATATTCAACTAAAAAAACATTTAACAACATTTTTGAGATTTACATGTATATATACTATCCTATAATTGTTATAAGATAAGAGTACGTGTTTATATTATATTAAGAATAAGTAGCGTGTAATATTTATTATCTGTAATATTTTTAGCAATTTACAGTTAATGTATTTCGTCCCTTTCCATAAATATGTAAATAAAAATTATTTAATATTAATGGCTAACTATAGGCTACATTACTTATTTATTATTATTTTTTTATTAAAAATAAAGAGTGATGTTCAAGAAAAAAAATTAATAACAATAATCTAAACGACAAAAGAAATAAGAAAGAGTTTTATAAATAATACGAACAGTACAGTACAGAAAATATAACGTAGTGCTTACAATAAAAAGCGACCAAGACGAGAACAGATTTAAGAAGGATGAAGCACGCTGTTAGATGAGACCGGAACAGAAAGAAATGGATCCATGGAAAACCGGAAATGAGAGGCACAACTTCTAGAGGGGGAAAAAGGTTTCTGAACGGGCATAAAGCAAGCAAACGAAATGTTTTTTTTTTCTTTTTAGAGACAACGTTTATTACGAATAAAAAATATAAAGGAATAGACGCAGAAAAGGTTTTCCGTGCAAACGATTTAAAATAAAGTTATAAATTTCAACGATAAAAAATTAAATAGTGACGAAATACATAATAATAAAAAGAAAAATTATGTTAATGTAATAAACAACCTAACCAAAATATACTTACTTCTACAGAGCAGATAAATTATATGGTTTACTATTTTGTACAATAAATTCATTTAACTAATAAAAAAAAAAAATGGCACTTGCATTAATATTACTAACGGAATAACAATTATAGTCTCTGCAAATAAACGTTAAAAAATAAAAATAGAATATTTCCTGATTTTTCAAATGTATTTATGTAAAATTTTAGTACGAATAAATCATTATAAAAAACATTAATTAAAAAGATTTGATGCGGACACCACATAACTTCCTTGTACACCTATTAAATCACATATTCACATTTTTTGCTGCACTTCATTTAAACTTTCTTCATTAAAAAGTGAGATACGATCCTACGATTTTTCAATAAAGTGGACAATTACAGAAGTGCTAAAATATTAGTTTTTATTAACATCAAATATTTATAAAATTATTAATTCAATAATCTTACCTGAAATATTAGGATAGAATAAAAGTCCTTTATTACTCTTCAAATAAATGTAAGCCTAATGTGTATCTAATACTATGTTTTTTAAATTATTGATGATGTAAACATCAACAAAATGAAAACAAAAACGAAACAGGAGAAGGTTACTAAATTTTATAGCGACATTTATTATCAAGTAAACTGAAACAAATGCATAAATAAAAAAATATTTATTTATACAGAAGAAATGGAGAACCAAGTAAATTCAAATCAGGACAACTATTTGAACCACATTGCGTGTGAGAATATACTAACATGCAATATTCAATTATACTCTGATAGACGTTTCACCAAATCTGATGTGGACACCACATGACTTCCTTGTAGGCCTATTTAATTACATCTTTAAAAGTACATAAAATTTTATTTCACTAATAACTTCTGACTGTTTTCGTTTTTTTTATTGCTATTATTAAATTATTATTAATCAATATATTTAAATTAAAAAAAGGTTAAAAAAAGGAAATGAAGTCGAATTCGAACTGATGTGCTTCCCCTTGTAAAATCAAATTATTTCATTAATTAAAATTTGATTTGGCTATAACTCTAAAACCAATGAAAATAAGTACTACTATGATATATCGTTGAAAAACTCTAGATGAGGGCTTATTAATGCAGTTAAGAAAAAGTCCGAAAATTCAAATTTTTTGGATTTTGGGCTTTTTTGGACACTTTTGGTTCAGTTGATTGCAATCAAAAGGGGAGATGCACAATTAGATGTTACAACAGTCCTAAAATTTCAACATCCTACAGCTAATCGTTTTTGACTCATGCGAGATACGCACATACACGTACGTACAGACGTCACGCCGAAACTAGTCAAAACGGATTCAGATGGTCAAAATGAATATTTCCGTTGAAATGTGAAAGCCAAAAATTTTCGCGATCACAGTAATTCCTTTACTGTGTAAAAGGAAGTAAAAATTAAATAATAAATAACAATAATTTAATGAACGCTCTAATGACACGTCCTACACTTCGCGTCTTCTGTAATCGTATAATAATCATTTTGGCAAAGTGTGCGTTACTATGTATACTTTTTACAATTTTGAAGATTTTTATTGGTTTTAATCACACCGAGACAGTTAATAAAATTACATACCGTCCAGCTTTCGATATTCTTACTGTAACATTACTATGGAAGTAATGAACAGATACAGAAAATAAGTATAGTTGTATTTTGATTGTGCTGATTGGTCAATTCTTAATTCTATGACACGAGTAGGATTACGTTACCTACATTACTGAAGGAAGAGATGAGCAGTGCTGCGCTTTACAAAAGTCGTATTTTAACGAATTCTGAAACCTCAGATCTAAAAAGATCACATTTAGATTAAAAGTATTTTTCATAGTAAAATTAATAGTAGTTAATTAGTCGGTTATAGGAGTTAATTTTTTTTAAATTAAGTACTCGTTGAATTTTGTTTAATGATCCAAATGAAGTTAAATAGTAAACAATATATTTTTATAATTTTATTAAATGCTTTGACAACTTTTTGAACAAAAACTTCGGAAGTAAAAATAAATTCCATTTTTCAATTCATTTGTTTAATAAACCGGTTTTCGTAGATTACATTAGATACATTTTCAAAAAAAAATATTTATTATTTTTTTAATTAGATATATTTTTACTAATTACTTAAACAATGGAAATCTTAATCAAGTTCTAAAATACGTAATATAGATCTTACTGGTCCAATCTCAATAATTCTGTAGTCATAACAACGAGATTTATTAAAAAAAAAAAACACGTAGAAAATTGTGTGACTTGAGAGTTGTTTACCTGTATAATTAAAAAAATTAAAAATTCTCAAAATATCAATAATTAAAAGCATTAATGAATTAACTAATGCAAGTTTTATTCCTAATTTAAATTACATTTAAATGAACAGTAATTGATATCCATTCGTAAAAATTTAATTTTAGGAAAATTAAAACAAAAATAACAAAAAATGGGAAAAGTTTTGAAAATTAACTATTAAGGTAAAATAACATTTTGACAAACAATTAACTTATAATTTATGAGTTAAAATTTTAAAATAAAAAGAAGGAAATCGTTTGTTACAAGTTAAAAAAACTCAAGCGTTTATTAATTTAGCTAAACTTCTTCTGCTGTAGAAGAAATCTTTTATTTTTGGACGGTTAATTCCTAAACGATTTCTGTTAATCCTAAACTTACATTTTCCATCTAATTAGCGATTGATTGTTTTAATCAGTAAATCTATAATTTAACGATCTTCATGACGGATTGATAGCGTGTTGGTCTTTCATCTGGGGGTCCCGGGTTCGAATCCCGGTAATCCATGGCGTTTTTCAAACGTTACGAAATTCCATTTCCGTATTTCCACGTAAAAGTTTTTAAAAGCTTTTGTGATGAACTGATAGATTAATTAATCAACAAAAAGAAAAAAATACATGTTCCATATTTCAATTCGAGTGGCAGTTTTAGTGAACTATTTGTTAGATTACTATATCTGAAAGGAAACTATATTAGAAAGGGTACGATCATCAGTCATTACGTTCTACAAACATCTGTTTGTAACAACGCAAGGATATAACATACACCACCTGTTATTGAGAAAGTCAATATTTTTAGTACGTTAATATTTAAAAGAAAATATTGCTTTGCCAAACTAGAGCTGAGCTACCGTGCAACCTGTTTTATAGATTATATTTCATATATATATACATAACAGATTATATGTATGTCTAATATCACGTATGTGTGTGTGTGTGTGTGTGTGTGTGTGTGTGTGTGTGTGTGTATGTATATGTATATATATACAAAATAAACTTATACTTTTGAAAAAAAGTTTTCATAAAATTAATAGATTAAATGAAGTTTATTTATAGGTTGAATTTTTAACTTAATTAAATATATCGTTGCGAATATAAAGAGAGGAAACTATGTAATAAAAAAAGATCGTATAATATATATATAATCCGATATTAATATTTCAAGCGGAATACCATTGCAATAAACAAGCTTGACTCATTCAAAAGGATATTATACAAAAATAAAAGAGACTAAAAATACTGAAAGATAGCAATCAGTATTTTTAAAGAACGAACGAATGAACCAAGGAATGAATGACTGAATAAAAGAACTGATTGTATGGCGGTTTTTTGATGATCCAATAGAAGAGAAGGAATCTTCCAATAGAAAAACCAGAACGGCTATGTAATATTTTAGGTTGTTGCTGATCAGAGATTCTTAAAATGACCGGGGTAGTAGAGGTTACGGGAAAGACGGGAACAGGAAAGAAAAATTTGTAAAGAGATCGTTATTTCTTATATGAAGCAGATTCAAGCGAAGCAGAAGAAATAATACGGTAAAGAAAGATAGGATAAGGAAGAAAATAAGTAGAAAGAAAAAGGATGTGAAAAGAGAACTCTGTGACAAGCGTGCTGGAAGCCCGATCTCATCAGTTCTGACTGTGTGTGCGTGTGTTGAGTGCACGCGAGTAATTGAAGTATTGCACGCGCGCTGACGCAGACTCGTTCTAGCCAATCCTACAATGGGATTAAGGAAACAATTTTGCCCCACTTTGATCTGCCCTGTTCATTCCCTTAACACAACTTTCATCTTGCAACGTTAAGCCCTTTCTCCACGGCTACATGGCTATTGCTGTTAGTACAACCGCGTTTCGTTCGATCCTTTCGCGCAATTTTGCTTGTGTCCGATAAATCCGTAATTCTACCTTTTTGGAATCAAAGTTTAAACTGTATTAGAGTCGACTGAAACCGTTAATATTGGGATCCTATCCTACTATGTAAGTCGACAGATGAAAACTTTTACATTACAGCTATCCCTATTCAATAAATCATCTAGTTCAAATAATTTATCTGAAAAAGATGAAGAAACGAAACTGGGATAAAGTCAAGAAATAAAAAATACTGAAAATTACATATATATATATATATATATATATATATATATATATATATATATATATACTTAGTGATTATCGAAGAATATACTGATGAAATTAAAATTGATTTACCCCATATTTTGATTGTTTTATTTTATTAAACTTCAAAGTTCTTACATTTATATTTAGTTTCTATGGACTTTATTAATATATCATATTCTTTTATTCAAAATTTATTACCCATTTAACAAAGTTATTTTACGCCAAACTTAAAATAATGTGTTTTTTTGGCCCTATTATTTTGTTTTTTACCCCAAACCCCTAAAAAAAAACTACTAAAAGTGCAATTCTGAAATTATTTTTTTTTTCAAATTTTCAGGTCATATTTCATACGAAACCAGTAAATTTAGATAAAAAATTACTGTATGGCTTAATTTTACGAAGGCTGAGAAATAAGGGCGAAATCTTTCCCCAGCCGACACTCATTAACGAAGCGTTTCGAACCTAAGTTTATATGAATTTTCTTCTTTTTTTTCCCAGTGGAATATATTCTGAAAGTTTGCTACATTCTTTATCAATAATCCTGTATATGTAGGTATATATATTTTGCATATATAAATTACGATAGATAGATCTAATAACTCTACTACAGCAAGAAATTTATCCAATTTATTTTCGTAGATATGTTTAATTTAGTTTTAAAAATATTTTTAAAATCAAATCAACAATCCAATATAAAGTTAAATAAACATCTCAGATAAAGATTGGATTTAGTGCAATTAAAACAATTACGAAAATAAGAATTTACAGTTACACTAATTTAGTGGAGAAAAAAAACAAAAGTAAATGAAACAAGAGATGATTAAAAAAAAGAAAGAAAACTAGTATAAGGAAATAGTATAAAATAAGAACATATATTATTCTATTTTAGTTTCTATTAAAGGAAATTTAAACTTTAAAGAGAAATTTTTTTAAAAATAAATTTGATTTTCATGTTAAAAAAATAATTATTTGTAAACATAAAACTAGAGAGGAGACGCTTTCAGCCTTATCTTTTAAATCTGTTATTAGCATTTGGCCACAGTTTATAATTTTTGCAGACTAAAGTCACTTCATTCGGATTTTCAGCAGAATTAAATCCAAATTTTGTAAATAGTAACCAAAAATTGTTTATTTCTGTAATATAGGAGTTAAAAAATTCAACTTATGCTTGTAGTGTGTTAGGTCGTAAGACGTGTACAGTACATCTATCTTCAACAGTTAAAGAATGAAACAAATTGTACTCAAACACATATGGAGTACATGATAACATTTTTTTTACATCAGAACCAAGTAAGTAAACAGGAAAATATGTAATATTAGTTTTTAAGACATATTGATCTTTAGTCCCATACAACACACCAAACAGGAAGAAGAGGAGTTTAAACAATATAAACATAAAGGCAACATAAAGCATTAAGCAACATAAAGGTTTTGGACGTAGGTATCAAAGCCAAAAGCATTATGATACGAGATAAATATATAACCATTAAATCGCAAAGAGGATATTTTTAAATATTGGTATACCGAATAAGGTTAAAAGATCTCAGCTACAGGCTAATTTACGAGTAAATTGTTCTAAGGATACAAGAAAACAATAATTACAGTGAAAAAAAATTGAAAAAAACATTTGACCAGATTTAGATATACAAGCAACAAGATTTTTTTATATGGGTAAAATTAACAGAATTTATCGTTTTTAATTTTTACATAAATTTTTATCTAATAGTAAATCTAATAAGCCGTGCTTTTTTAAAAAAATAATTCCAATTTTTTCAATAGGATCATAAAGAATTCTTAATTTAAAAGTTTGGAATATCATAAAAAAAGTGAAATTTCTCTTTGCAACTTAAAAAAAAAATACACACACTGTTATTTTCGGTAATCCAGCCTTGCGTATGTTGTGATTTATTTGTGTGTGTGTGTGTGTGTGCGCGCGTACGCGCGCGCGCAGGCAAATTGAATAAATTAACCTATAACATTTTTTTTTTCTATTTTTAATTTATTCTTTCATACTAGTAGTAATTTTTTTATACTTTATTACAGCAAAAATTTGACATTGCATTTTGCCAACGATTACAATTTCTGGAATAATAGTCAGTAATTTGAAATACATTGTGCAAATAGTGTATAAATGTTAAACATTTTTTAATTACTATTTTTTATAAATATAAATATCATCAGATTTTAATTAAATCTTGTGAACCATTTTTGAAAAAGTGTTGTTTTTTTTATTATTTTTCTGCTAAAAAATGAAATTATTTTTCAATAAGTAAAAAAAAAAATTGTTTGCATTATAAAAAAAATTGTAATCGTTTATAAGAAATTTAGCTTTGAAATACTAGAAAATAGTCTCCCATTTTCAACGAATAACCAACATTATTATTTCCATTTCCATTAAATAAGAATTCTAGAAAAATTTACGTAGGGTTTTAGGTTATATTCAGTTTCGTAAAGGTCCTAATAAGGTCGGCTTATTTGGTTTATTACAGCCTTTTAGAGATGCTTTGAAGTTGTTTAGAAAGAAGTTTTAACCACATGAAAATAAGTATCAGCATTTTTAGTTTCCTTCTGAATTTTTTTGTGGACTTTGTTGTATGATCAAGTTTTTATACCCTATTTCAAATATCTTACATGTGAATAATGTTTATATTTCGAATATGGAAGAAAGATTTTGAGATAATTTTCAAAAAGGATGAGGATCATTAATTAAATTTTCTTTACTATAACATTAAGATAAAAACTATTAAAAATTGTAAATGTAATACGTAAGAAAGATTATTTTAATGACCATTTCAAGTAAATAGTATTTACGTTATAACAACAAATTATTTAAAAATTATAATAATCGGATTTTCCAATAATTAAATACAAATTTATTATATAACAATTAGGTTAAATCTATTGCAGTTAATGTATTTATGTATTAACATAAATACGATCATCAGGAAATAATAAAAAAGTATGTATTTATTGATTCAGAATAAAAAAAAACAATTAATTCCTTTTAAATATATATATATATATATATATCACCATCGCAAATAATTTATTACAATCATTCATCCATTTCTGTTACAATAATAGGTTACTTTGTTTAGAATAGAACAATAAATCATAAACTGTTCTATATCGTAGTTTAATTAAATTTATAGGTTCATAGTAATTCCATTGTGTAGCGTGAGCTTATAATTAGATTATTATGAGGTATGGAACCGTAGCATGGCGTAATCCTTTATCTCGGCACGCGTCACACACACACACACACAAACACATGCATACATACACATATATCTAACAAAGAAAACGTAATTATTATTTTTTTTTTTAATTGTCATTATATTTAAATATTCTATAGTGTGAGAATTTACAAATAAAACTAAAAATAATAGATAAAATATCACTACTTCTTAATGTAGAAAGAAGCTTTCATCAACGTTTAGTCAGGTGAAGTCAAATTAAATAAAATTCGGATGTCAGATTGTTTTAATATAAAACTACCAAAGTTTACTTGGTTCCTGTGTCACAGTGCACCAAATTGTTAACAGACTTGTCTTTTTATAAGTTTGATAATTATTATTATTCTGATGAGAAACAACTTCATACGATCAAAATGAGTCGCGAATTAATTTTTCTTAAAAGTTTATATAAAATAAAACCATGAAAAATCAGTAGAGGAAAATGATAAAACTATTTTAAATTTAGAGAATTATGAATGTTATTAAAATATGAAAGAAAACTCTATCGCAGTAAGTTCTTCAGAAGGACGAACAGAAGTGAGTTCTGGCTTTAGTTAAGAAGGAATGGTTGTTGCATTCCTGTAATTTTTTTGAAAATAATATTGCTTCCGTTTTTTTTGTATTTCATACTACGTTAATATCATGTGTTGTTTTATAATACTGCGAGGTACTGAGTATTGTTCCAATAAATACATTATACTTGTATATTTACGTTTTATTCTCTTACTTCTTTTCACATAATTGTTGACTTGTGAATGCATCAGTTGGTTAACTTGAGCAGCAGTAGTGCTTCTTACCAACAACCCACTTTGACATTGTTGCCCATAATTAATGTGGTTTTGAAGCCGTGCTCACAAAAAGGAAATGGCTCAACCTAAAATAGACTCAAAACGATTACGACTTCAAAACTGATTTTTTGGATAACATCCTCATTCTTTCATACCAAATAACATTTTGGATTATTGCGAAACTAAAGTATTATAACGAAACTAACTAGCACCTGGAAATGCTTGCAAAAGTTTTAATTTGACTTAAAACATGAAATTTTAAATTTGAATCACTGTTAAACCAGCTCCTACCTGGCGGAACTCGCAAAAATCTTATTTTGGCTATAAACATGATGTTTCAGAATAAATGGTAAAGCAGCTCGCACTTTGTGCTGCTCGCAAAATTTCTAATTTCAGCTTTCTAACATTTCAACCTTCAAGTTACAAAATGAAAACCTTTAAAAACTTTGGAACTTATCCAAAAACCCAGGTTTTGGCTCTAACTTCCTGTGAACTGATTTTCTTGAAAATAAATATCTATCCTAATAGGTTTAAATCATCTCACCAAGTTTCGTAAAAAACGGTCAAGATTTGCGTCCGGTATAGCGGTCGAAAAATCTTAACTACATATACGTATGTACATAAATATGGCAGAATAGTGTTTAGGAGATAATAAAACATAGAAAAAAGTTAGTCTCCTCCACCCGACATCACCTTAGAAGATCTGACCGGGCCCAGTAGCGATTTGTACAAATTCTTTGGAAATCCGCTAAAAAAAAAATGGGTTTTGCAACATTCATTGAGACAAACAAATCGTCAAAATCTTAATGTTCTTGTTTTAAGCCTTGTTTTATACCTTTGTAAAGTAACTAATATCTTACTGGACATATTTTTATAATCCTTTTAATATTATGATATTTTTTTAACAGTGTAATTTATATAGTACTTTTATTTAAAATCTAAATAAGGACTTAAGACTTTAGCTCTAAATTGTCTAAAACGGCCAATTTACCGTCAATTGGCTATAATAAGAATACTTTAAAAATAAATTATAATTTATGTAAAATGATTTCATGTTTTTTTAAATAATCTAAGGATGACGATGAGCTTCAAATAACACAAAATGGCTCTCAGAGTTAATCTTCTAATATTTATCTAATTAAGTGGTTAAAATATTCGAACGTATTTATATTCGTTAAACATATTCTTAATGAACAGAAAAGTCCAATTAATTAAAAAAGTGGCTACGATAAAATGGTTTATAATCTTTACTAAATTATTTCACCAAGACTATTTTTTTTTTAAAGTAAATAAAATGTTTAATATAAAAGGAGATGAAGATGGAAATTTTATAAAAATATATTGATATTTCATAATATAATTCACTTATTTTTTTAATCTATAACGACCTTTGCAGGCTTTCAAAAGACAATTAACTTAATTGTGAAAATCAGGGCCACTTTTATTACAATTATACTGATGTAATACTTTAAATCTATTTCATAGTATAATAAGTTTTAAAATCAATAAAATAATTATTATAAGAACGATTAATAATTTATTTAAAGTTTTATAATTAATTAAAATTAAAACTATAATAAACCGTAAGTAAATTAATGTACGAAAAACAATATATAAATACTTCTAAAAAAATTAAAGACAATGACATAGCAGTGCAGTTGTCAGACATTAATTAAAAACTTAAACATTCTTTTTGTAGAACCCGTTATTTTAATTTTAGATCATTGAATCACTAAAATGATGATGATTATCGTCCACACCAAGATAGACTCTCTATACTATCTTATTCTGTTTCAAGCGATTAATTCTACAGGAAATAACATATGTGTATAGTAAACAAGACAATTTCTAAATTGGGAAATCTAAAATAATACGCCCATGTACTCGTATATTACAAAAAAAAAAAGAATAAAAAACAAGATGTATTTAAATAAAAAAAGCATAAGGGAAAGAAACAATAAGTAAAATAAAAAATAAAAAATAAATAAAAATTATTGAAATTATTTAAAACTAGGTAGAAACAAATATTTGTTTACAAAAGTAGAATTTGAGGTCACTTCATAGAAATTCAATGAAACGCTTTACTTATTATTAAGAAGGAAATCCTTCAACTATTATGATATAAATTGAAAATATATTTATGTATACATGAATTTATAGTCTACTGTATAATTAAGGTACTTTAAATAGCTATTATTAAAATAATAAATGAGTCTGCGAAAAAAATTTAAGAAAAAAATTGTGTTTATTTTATTGTGACATATGAAGTAGAAACACATATTCTATTCTTAAAAAAAAACATATGCTATTAAAAATAACTAATTTTCAACCTTCAGTTTTGTGTGTGTGTGTGTGTGTGTGTGTGTGTGTGTGTGTGTGTGTATAAATATATATATACATCCTGCTGGTTCTCTGTAAATCAGTACAATTATTAAAAAACATTGCAACAACTCGTATAAAACTAAAATCAGGATATTCGAATTAATTATTATATTTATTATATAAGAAAAGAGTTTTGTTACATTTCATCATTAATATTATTTAAATATGCAGTTAAATGTTATTTTTTCTCTATCTGTTAGAATTTACAATCGGTCCCTCATAGAGGAGTAAATCTGATTCGTGATAATCACATGAAGAAAGATCCTCCACGAAACCCCTCATTAAAAAAATTCAAAGGTTGAACACCTCATGCACGGGAAGAGCATTTGTATAGCTGGTTCAAATAAAGGTTGTTAAAATAGGGGGTAGTAAAAATAATACATAACATAGTTCTAGAAATAAATCACAAGAGGAAAAAATAAAAACAAAGTCATCTATACCAATGCATGATAACAACACTATAAATAAACAAATATTCGTCGGCAATAGAAATAGTGTAATTTTTAGACTATCAAAGTGTCGTTCGTTACACAGTAAAAGCTCATCCTGTATTCTCACTCACAGGTTTTTTCTCCCGGTCACTTCTCTGGCTATAGGTCCACACATGGAAACGTTTTAGTTGCCTGATGTCATCGCTGTAGTTCAATAGATTTACTGCCAGAAAATTTCCTTTGTTTTCTAACCTCTTTTATACCGCGAGCTAGAATTTTGGATCTCTTCGTAGACAGAAGGTAATCCTATATAATCATGAATTTCTTACCTCTAAAAAACCCCTCTGTTATGGTCCTTACCAATTTATTTTGAATTATTTTAATATTGCTGTCACTCGTCGTACCCCAGACGAATAACAAAACTTACTAAAAATGTAATTTTGGGACACATTTTTTTTCAATTTTACAGCATTACTGGCGATTGACGATGATCCAACCCTAACTTGGAATAAACTTCAATCGGCGTTGGATGGTATCAGAGTGTGGCTGCGAAGGTGGAAGATAAAAGTTAACCAAGTTAAGTCCAACCACTTTACGTTTACAATGAGGAGAAGGACTGTCCATGAGTTCACTTTGACAATATCGATGTATCACACTCTAACAACGTTCGGTACCTGGGTTTCAACCTTATGTGGTCTCTCCATGTCAAGTGATGATCTGCTTGACATGAGAGGCCAGAAAAGGGACAAACGAAAGCAGGTTAACATTAAGATCAAAAGGATATTCTTGCTTCTTAGCTCTCTCTATCCAACAAGGTATTACTTATACAAGGCATTTTTAAAGCCAGTTTGGACCTACGGAATTCAGCTATGGGGCACTAGTAGTAACAAAAAAATCGATGTCATTCAGCGGTTTCAGAGCAAGGTTCTAACTAACATAGCGCAGCCGCCGTGGTTCGTGAGAGATTCACAGGCATCTGGCTATCCGGTATGTCCGTGAGGAGATTGGATGTTTTAGCTTGAAATACATATCCTGACTGAATTCGCATGCTGCTTGCTTGAATTCGCTATCTTGCTTTAAATTTACTGGACAATGGCGGGGATATCAGTCGACTCAAAAAGCTCCACGTGTTGGACCTGGATGACGGATATTGATGACTGATATGCATCTTTTGGACAGTTTTGCGTTTTTAGCGAAGCTAATCTGAGTGATGACTTGTTATTTATTCTATTCCTCTTCTGAAAGTTTTATTTCTTTATAACTTATTGTCTTCTGTTTATCTGCAGTTCGCTTTATTTAACTTTCTGTTTATTTTTTGTATCTTTCTTACCTAACATGATTAATCGGCCTTATCAATGTTTGTATTCTTTGAGGAAACGCTGCCATTTGAGGTGAGTTAAGTTTGACAGTAAGGAAGACATGTGTCTGAGAGTTAGTATATTTATTATACTAATATTATACTTAACATAATTCACTAACTGGACTCTTATTAAAATTACTTCAGTGACGTACTTCACCTCAATTTGTTAGTTACTTTACTTATGTATTATCTATTGCCATATCTCTTTGTTGTTAATCGTGGGTAATATCTTTCGATAATCCTGTTTAATGCCTCTTCAATATGGTTTACTTATGATTTCAACTGGAGAAACAGATTGCAAATAAATATAATATATATTTAAAAATTAAATACGACATGATTTCAATGAATATTTATGTTAAATTCATTAAGAACAGATTTGAATGGTATTGAGAGATGCTATGAACGTCTTATGAGGATGATTTAAAACTTCAATATTGAACGACTGGTGGAAGTGATGAATGACGTCTCTCAGGAAGATAGACGGAAAACTACATGTGATTTAAGGAATTATTTAATTAGACAGGAGCAAGACCTTTACCTAAACTGTTAATTCTAAATAATGATGCTGTATTAATTACTATATACATCTGAATTATTTTCTAACGATATATTAAGATATTTTTAAATCTATTATTTGTCTAAAATGCAATGTTATATTCATGTTTTTTTAAGACATGTATATTTTTGTAAAAAAAAGTGTTGTTTTATTTTTTTTATACCTTTTTAGTAAGTATTTTTGTTAGTTTTCATCACCATAAAATAAATAAATCATATTATCTTTCTTAAAATATATAATTCTGTAAAATATAATATATATTTATAAAATATCAAGGTAATTACGTACTCTAATATATTGCAAGTTGATCTTGTAACTCATTCTGATACAGAAAACCCATTAGCGTACCACCTAACTATTTAATAACATTACAATGTAAACGTATTAGTTTTCATTATATTTACTTTTTTATAGTTGATTCTAAAGATATTAAAAAAAATTAAGTAATAACATATATCATTTTACGTAAATGTATTTTTATAAATCAGGTTTTTTCTTTTTATAAATTAGAATTTCATGTTATATATTGATTGTATTACTGCTCGTTTAAAATTAAAAAAATATATGAACGATATGAATGATTCTCTCACATCATAATCTTTATACTTTTTGAAATTTAATGATAGTTTTTAGGGTTGAATTTCTACAATTCTTTCAACATCGTATGAGCAGTACAACCTTTAATTATTATAATACAAATAATAATATTTTTATTATTATTTGACTGATAATTAATTTACCACTGAAGCTTGTTTGAGGGAATATCAAAGTGGAAATTTGTAGCGTACGAAAAATGTCATGCCTGCCCGGGATTTGAACCCGGGATCTCCGGATGAAAGGTCGATAAGTTACCACTCCATCACGGAGAACGGGTAATTTTTTTTTGTATATTAAAACTTTGAATCATTGAATAAATTTCCTTCTGTATGGTTAAAAAAACTTCTTTATTTTTATAATTCATTAATTAAAAATCAAACTATTCTCAAGATATCAGTTATTTAATAGAAATTCTATTATCATAAATTTCGAAAATTTACAACTTGGATCATTTTTGCTACGAGCGCTATCTTCATAATAAACTTATAATTAATATTAAAGTTTATAATTAATTGGAAATTATTTTTCACTTTCATGTTATCATTGTGTTACATCCGAAATTAAATTAAAATGATTTTGGCTTCAATGTTTTTTTTTCTTTTAGTTTATGCCTATTTTCTCGATCTTTGTTTTTTGTTATTTTAGTGTTTGTACCGAGATTACGGTATGAACCACATAACCAGTTTTAACGTAACATGAAGAAAGAATTATAAAAATAACTAGGCATAAAAATGCATACAAATGAATTCTTCAGTATTTGTTGTTTCTTAATTTAAGACATTTAAATAAAATATTTATTTGTAGGCTCTTAACGAACATATAATTCTTATACTTATTCGCTCAGGGTAAACTAAGTATAATAAAATAATGGTACTTAGTAGAGCGAAGGAATTCAAGGAATCGGTATATTTTTACTTTTGATTTGAAGATTCGGTTCACAGAAGGGAAAAACCGATAGTTTATGTAAACACAATCCTATATAACAGTATTTGAGAAAATAATAAAAATATGATTAATCGTACGGTAAACGAATAAAAATAATAAATTGTGAATAAGGAAAATATTTTAAAACGGGTAAAGCTATTTTTTGCTGATAAAATGACTGCTAAAATAATAAAAGTATTATTCAACGTGAATTTTATGTAATAAAATACACATTTCCACTACAGAGTAACAAAATTCCAATAAATTTATAAAACCTGCACCGCTATGTGTTTCCATGCAGACTGAAAATAAATGTTTTAAAAGTAATTTATTACCGATAGATAAACATAAAAACGAGTACAATCGTTTTGTTTTTATTTTTTCATCATCGTTAGTTACAAAATAAACGTTCGTTAACTGGTGTAGTATAACGGGTCAGAAAGGACAAACGACACACGAGCTGGTCGTTTCACGACCTCTCTGCTCTGCTAAAGTGTATTTGTACTTCCAGTGACTTATTTTTATTCATGAACGTTCCAAGCATTGCATCAGTGGTTTTATTTTTAGCTGCACTTTAAGTTTTAAACGACACTATCCCGTCACAGTTCGACAGTTATTAGGTTAAATTTAATACACTCTCTGAATAAAAGTTTTAAAAACAACCGAATAAAATATATTATTTAAAATAAACGTTAATGACGATTCGTAACTGAAAGATAGTTTTACAAATGTTGTAACACTTTACATACTAGGATATAATCTAGAAAAAAAAATAATCTTCTAAATCAAATACAATATTATGAATTTGCCACACGTGTTCTTGCAAAGTTTTTTTTTTTAATAACGAGAAATCGACGATCCAAGAATCACACGTAAAGTAATCGATAAATCAATAACTAATTATTATCGATAACATTTTTTTTTTTTGAGCAATTTACATTTTTATAATCGGTCGCCAAAAAGATTGCGACCATATGTAAAATTTTTGGCTAAGAGTAACGTGTCAGGAATCCATCAAAAGATAGCTCATCTCAAATACAATATTAATAATATGCATTACTTCTGATGACACAAACAAAACAATTAGTTAAAAAAACAAAGATAACAGATAAAAAATAATGAAAGTCAGATAAAAGCATACAATAACAGTCACAAATATTAAAGTCAGATAAAGGTAGAACAAAAATAGTATTAAAATAAAAATGAAGACACCGAATTCTGAGCAGAGAATCAGACCACCACTTTCAAAATATATCAAATTCCAATATATGTATTGTTAAAGTTTAAACAATTTTTAACATAATAACACAATATTTTAACATCCCACGAGTCATGCACTTCAGTGATTATTCAAGCCCTCAAAGATCAGCCTCCTCAATCGTCTTACTTCCTCAACATTGCCAAATAAATTCAGCGCTAGATGATTTACATTTTTATCCAGTTTTGATACATAGTCCCTCCTCTTCCTCCGCATCTTCTCATCGTTCCTAGCAAACTGTGGAGCTCCTGATACCATCCTGAGCACCTTGTTTATGATTGGATGATTTCAACGTTATTACAAGTAGTCCCCCGCACTTGTGCACCATATCTCCATTATGGTTTCTGGAAAACCTTATTCAGCAACGACAAATGAAACGCATAATTTTTTACACTTCATTTTTACACAACATTCGTCTGGACATTTTTATTCTTAAATTAACTTCTAAAAGTTTTCTTTTTGCTTTATTAATTATAATAAAAAATACATTATGAAAAAGAGTAACAGTTAGAGGAAACCTGAAAAATAATTTGAAGAGTTATAAGAATATTATATCAAGGAATTCTGGAAGCATTTTTTAAAGAAAAAGGTATGTGTTAGTGGACGAAAATTTGGTACAGAAAGACAATCACTGGATATTTTGAACGTTAAGTATTGTTGCTAAAATATTAATGACTCAAAAAAATAAATACAGTAAAAAATAAGAAATGAAAATAATTGTTTAAGGATAAATGAAAATGAGAGTTATTCGTAGATGAATTTTTTATTGTGGTTAGTGGTTAATAGAAACACTTCTGGTATATATTTAAAAGTTAAATGTTAAGAAAGAACTTAAGGCATCTTTTTTACTGATACTTTAGAAAAAAACGGATATTTTTATTTATTTGTTTATAAGTTTACTTTGTTTATTAAAAATACCAATATTCGACTAATTTTTCCTTAATCCTAATCAGCGTTTCCACTACTGAAAATAGAATATTAAATCTCAAATTAATTACGTAACTTACATTAATTGTTAACTAGTAAAGTTGTTAATAAAATTGCAGAAAATTAGGCAAACCAATACACAAGATTTTTAAATCTTATATTTACCATTTTACATAGGTCTACTGATGAAACATAAAAAAAAATGAAATCGTATTATGTCAGAAATATTTTGCTAGTGGACCCTTGCTGCTGTGCACCATTATTATTAAAAAGTAATAGTATATACTTAAAAACATCGGTTAATACCTTATTCCATTTATACGTCTCATCCTCAAACTCCCTTGTTTTCCTCTTTACTTCCTTACTGCAGGTAAAACGCGTGCTCAAAACCTATTTCAAGTCCATTTAGACGTTCTACTGGAGAAATCCCGGGCTGATTTTTATTTACTCCGCTCAGAATGGCCCGCAGACACTCATCAAGCATCGATGGACCTCCAAAAAAATTTTTCTTTGAGTACCTTCGGAAAGTTCCTCAATTAAATAATAAATGAGGATTTTTTGAAAAACTCTCGGAGAAGACAAATTTGAGGTGCGATGACGCTTGACGACATATCTTTAGTTCATTTCGAGCAGAATAAAAAAAAAAACAGCCCGAACCATCCAGTAGAACGCCTACACAAACTGGAAATAGGTTTTCAGCCCAAATTTGAATATATAAGATAACTTAGTCTTATTTATTTTAATTGGAAATTAACGTTAAATGAGTTATGTTAAAGAGTATACAAAAAAGAAAATCAAATTAACTTATATAAAATTTATTATATCGCGTAAAATATAACTTTATTTTTAATTAAATTCAAACAATAGAAATAAGGTAACCCATTCTTCGATTAATATTATTTTTTAACATAATAATTTGAAAAAAGGTATGTAATATAATGAAATATTAATGCATAAGAAACAATTTAATAATAATACTTATGTCAGATTATTTAATTAAATATGACCATAACAATACAGAGTAAATTATTTTTACATGTCGATTTAAAATGATATAAAAAAATAACAAAGAAGGAATGCTTTCTTTATAAGTCAGTCTATAATTTATCATAATTTACGTAATGAATTTTAAGCCATTACATTTCTTGTATTTTAATAATAATAAATAACTAAAACGTATCATTAATTTTTTTCCTGAAAAAGGGTTTTTAGTGTTCAATTTATCGTGTCGTAATAACGATGTTCTATTATTATTGCTTTCATTCTATACATTTTTTTTAATATAATAATTTATAATATTCTTTGTTGAATAAAACACAATCCAAGTGATTTAAAATGTACTATACGGTACTGATTTTGGATATAATATAACAAATAATTTTATATACATTTGACAAATAATGTTCATTTTTTACCTACGTTTTATATATAACCTTATCGATACAGGTATTATAGATACCTGTATCGATAAAGCAACTTGTCCTGACTAACTGACTGACTGATTCATCAACGCTCAGGAAAAACTACGGAAGATACATTGTTGAAAATTTATTTACACGTTCATCTTACGGTGAAAGTGCATAGTAAGAAAGCATATTTTTTTTAAATTCCGAGTTTAAAGTTAACTATTTTTGTAATTTCTCAGTAGCAAATAAAGATATCAACTTGATCATTGGTGTGTGTGTATAATCTTCATATAAATGTCTAAAAATCAATTTCAAAATTCGACCTTGAAAAGGGTGAAGAAAGTTAAAAAAGTTTTGAAAAATAATTGCAAATTTTCCTCATTTCCAACCATATTAAACGAAATATTTACAAGATCTGGGCTTCAAAATACTCTTCAAATAAATAGCTAAAAACAATTTTTGGGTTTTTATGTTTTTCGATATTTTAAGGATTGAAACCACGATATTTTAAGGGATGTAAGTTGAGCCACCACGCCGTAGGTGAACGGCGTGGCGACTCAACCTACTTAGTCACCCACTATTAATGAGTATGTGACTCGACTATTTTTTGTACCTGTCTCAGGTTACTTGATTGAAAAACGTAAAAAAAATTTTAAAAATGAGAAACGAAGTACGATTACCTCCTACTGGTATTTATCGGGTAACGGTAAGAACCGGAAAAAAATATTTTTAACTGTACGAAGGACGGAAATCAACTATAACTAACATTTATTAAGATATAGACCAACTAATTTGAAACCCGCATTCGTCAGATCACTAAAAGCTTCGGATCCTGTACTGACCAAACTGTTGCTCTGAATAAATTACAGTAACTTACACTAATATTTTTTGTAGATTGAACAGGCTTTAATTTTTATTTATCATTATTATTCTCATAAGCATGACTTTAATGAGCCCAAGGGACCTCTCTGTGTTCATTATATTACTGTTATGGTTAATTATATTGTTTTTTCATTATTTACCGTAAGGGCGAGAGAAGCGAGCCCTGACCTACTAAATATCTCCTTTTAATTGCAACGGGAAACGCAAGTAACCAACCACGGTGAGCGAAGCTGCGACGGGGATACAAGTATATAATGAGTAATAAATGATTTACAGTCTCCAAAAAATAGAAACTCAGTCAGTTCACTGATCTTCAGATTGGGCAAATATAAAAAAAAACACGGTATAAACACTGAATAGTTTGCCATATTTTAAAGCGAAATAAAAAATAATTTTTACTGAAATACTTCGAAAAATTATACCTAAATAAAAACTAGTTAAAAATAAATTAATATCAATAATCTGTTAAAATAATGGCTGTTAAAATTTATTTTCTAAATTCGTTTATTTTTAATATTAACACACTTGTAAAATAACATCGTGTGTTTATCTAAAACTGATCTTAAATAAACAAATTTCGTATAAAATTACTACAGGAAATTGCGGAAAAATAATTTCTTCAATAATAAGTACATGATTTAAAATAATATATATGTGTATATTATTATAAACTGATGTATCGGAACATTAATTTTTTTTTCTTGAGTCATCAACTCTTACAGGAAATGTGTTCCCCTCACACTCGTAACATTGCTATAAACGTGTGGTATACTGTTCCAAAAATAACAAGTTATATGAAACTAAATAACTATTTTTATTTAGTTATTTATGTATATATAGGTACAGCATTATACACAGATATTTTTCTTTAAAAATATTTTTAATCATTTCTTATTTATCTATTTTCAAAAATATTTATGAAGTCAAAATGGCTACCCCTTTGCTGACTTCCATTTAGAATTGGTAATATTTCTACCTTTTACCTAAAAAGTTCTGAATTTGAATCTCTAGGTCAGTTTGAGAATTTTCATACTCTACACTATTCATATAATATCGAAGTACTATAACTAAAGATCATCCTGTTTTTAGAGTAAATATATAAGTAATTTTAGAGGTAATATTCATTTATGTAAGTACTTCAACATGTAAAAAATTATAATTCGCTATTAAAACATAATAAAATATTAACATAACTATTTTATTTTTATTATATAATATTTTACTTTTGTATTGATGTAATAAAAATGCATTTGTGCATAGCTGGAATGTCGATTAACTACCAGGAGAAATATATGTATATAAATTTTAAACTCCATATTATTTATGTTAAAACTACTAATTAAACAGAATGTAATTTTAACCACTGCATTTTAAAATTGGTGAAATTTATATGTAGTAAATAAAACATACATTTTAATATAATTGAACGTGAAATACTTAGACTAATTACAAAAAAAGAAAATACTGTTAGGATTTATTAGTTCAATTTTTTTTACTTCCTTATACAAAGTTAAGAAAGTATTGTGATCGCGAAAAATTTCGGTTTTCAGATTTCAACGGAAATAACCATTTTAACCATTCCTGAATCCATTTTTACTAGTTTCGGCGTGACGTCTGTACGTATGTTCTCGCATAACTCAAAAACGATTACCCGTAGGATGTTGAAATTTTGAATTTAGAACTGTTGTAAGATCTAGTTATGTACCTCTCCTTTTGATTGCAATCGACAACTAATAGTGTCAAAAAAAGCCCAAAATCCAAAAGTTAAGAAAACTTTTTCTTAACTGCAGTATATGCCCTTATTGAGAGCTTTTCAACGATATATCATAAATGGTAGTTATATTCATTGGTTTCAGAGTTATAACCAAATAAAATTTTAATTAATGAAATGTTTGGATTTTACAAGGGGAAGTCACATCGGTTCAAATCCGACTTCATTTCCTTTTTTTTTTAATTTAAATATATTGATTTATTAATAATCATTAACCATTGATTGTAAAAAAAATTACAATAAATAATTTTTTTTTTTGTCTTCAGTCATTTGACTGGTTTGATGCAGCTCTCCAAGATTCCCTATCTAGTGCTAGTCGTTTCATTTCAGTATACTCTCTACATCCTACATCCCTAACAATTTGTTTTACATATTCCAAACGTGGCCTGCCTACACAATTTTTCCCTTCTACCTGTCCTTCCAATATGAAAGCGACTATTCCAGGATGCCTTAGTATGTGGCCTATAAATCTGTCTCTTCTTTTAACTATATTTTTCCAAATGGTTCTTTCTTCTTCTATTTGCCGCAATACCTCTTCATTTGTACTTTATCTACCCATCTGATTTTTAACATTCTCCTATAGCACCACAACAATAAATAATATTCAATAATAACAATAAAATGAAAAAATATCTTCAAGTTATTAATGAAATAAAATTTTATGTACTTTTCATTTAAGAAAAATGTGTATAAGCAAATTAATCGGCGTACGAGGAAGTCATGCAGTTTCCACATTAGATTTTTTTGTTTATATAATTATTTTAATTGAAAACAGCTAAGGTATGATAATTGTTGATAAATTTATATATTTAGAATGATCATATATTTATATATGATCATATGATTTATATATTTAGAGTGATAAGTTCCAACTAAACTTGCAACTTGAAACGTGATTTTAAACGATAACTATCCCAGCTCCAGATTCAGTTTGTAAACTATCGAATAGGAAACGAAATCTCTAGCTTTGTTTTTACTCAGAACTATCATCGCCAAACCACACAAATTTAAGAATGCAATACAGCTAAAAATTCCTAGGTTCTTTGTATGGATCCTGTAGACTGTGGACCGTTGAAAGCACACAGAACGTCAGCGAGGTGGAATGTATCAAGGATAAGGGAAAAGGTTAAATAATGAAGAAACAAACGACTTACGTTCAGAGAAAAAAGGGGCAAATCAGTATCACATCGACTCTCTTAGTCAATGGGCAACTAACTTGTACACAAATTTTTGAGAAATCAAAAATAGCCTATATTTTTAAGTTTTCCTTATTATTATAATAAATTAATCTAATTAATTCGTAAATTCATTCTATTACATTTTATGTGAACTAGTAACATTTTTTTCAGTAACTGTTATTTATTTACATTTATTTGTATTTAATTTGTAACTCATTCATCTAATTGTTTATTTGCCATTTTTACTAGTTTTTCCTTTCTCTGTTACTGTTATTTTTTATAATTTCGTGCTACTGTTATTTGTACAGCTAGTTATATTTAGGCTTATAGTACATATTAAGAAGACTTAAATCAGTTATATTTTTCAAGATTGTATATTATTACTATTAAAACAAAATATTTAAAATCGGAAACGTGATTTGATAAGCTGATCGAATTCCTAATTCTAAACAATTGTAAAGGAAGTTATGATTATAGTTTGAGAATATTGTCTTAGATAGACAACACCGTTTATCACATAATATTTTCCCACAGTTTTCAGTAATTTTACGATCTTAAAACTTTAATAAAATTTACTTACATTTTAGTTTTTATACTATTTTATAAATATGAAAACCATAAACTTCATGATTTTTTTAAAAATATTTATAGAAAGGGGATTGAGTTTAATTTTAGTTGTAGATTCTAAGAAGCCTTTCAAATTTCATTGTTTTTTCATCTCATATAATACACATCTATATTTATTATAAAATGACAAAATTTTATTTTATTAACAATAGAAATCTTTTAATCTGAATATAATTATCTAAAATGGTGCGAAATCGGTTTAAAAATCTATTAAAAAACTTTTAATTAATAATTCATTTAAACTTGTCTGTAAATATCTATTTTTTATAGAACTTTTATGAGATGTAATATTCAAAAAAATTCACAACTATCTGAACTATATTCTTTCTTCGTTTTGTATATTATGTAAATAATTCAAGATTTAAGAAGAAAAAAGAATTACAAATTTAAAAAGTGAAAAAATACATGTAAAATGAAGGTTAACAAACAAAAAAAAAACATAAATCTGAAATATATTAAAATAAATTGTAAAACATAAATTTTACAGTACGTGACAGGAAAAAATTATGATGGAAGTAACAAATATTTGTATTTCAGTTCTTATGCACCATCATTTCATGTAATGAAGAAAACCTATTTCAGTATACAAACAAACAAATATATTTTAAAGTACTAACGGCTAATGTCACTAAGTACTGTTTTCAGTAGTAATAAAAAATGTTAAGGATAATATATTACCAGTGATATAAATAAAACTAATAATTCTTTCTGCTTTTTATCCAGAATTCATCTTTTGTATATAAAAACGATGGTTGAAAATAAACGACTTGTTTTTTTGTAATATTAAAAAAACGCGTGTAAAGAAGACAGTAGATTAAAAACCGATTAACAACCCACAGAACTAAAAGATAAGATTGGCAATAATATAATATAAATAATTTCCTTACCGGACAATTTTTTTAATATGAAAAATGTTGTATATTTGAAGTTAAAAACCTAAATTTTAGTCGTAAAATTGGTTACTTACTACGTGTTGAGGATATTTATATAGAGTTTACAGTTCTTATGTTACGTACTAGGCTTATGGTTAAAAGGAAATGTCTACAAGCTTTGCTCACTAAAAAACATATTTATTGATAATTTATGTAAGGGGTGGCGTTCAACATGGCCGTAACTATTTTTCAAACATTTAATTTATTAATAAATCAATGTATAAGAAAAAAAAAGTGAAGTTGTTTTTGAGTTGAATTTATTTTAATTTTTACCAAACCCAAAATATAAACTAAATTTTATTCAAATTATAGCAAAAACTAGTTTTTTTGTCCAAATGAAAAATTTTTTCCATATCGTAAGTTAAGAAACCGACAACTAACTTATTATAAACCATCTGTTTCGCTTTCATTTATCTTTATTTGTTAGTTAATAATATCAGTAAGGGAATTTCATTATGAATTAATAAGGGGAACTTTCAAAATAACTACCTATAAAAAAAACCGAAATTAATTTCCATAAATTACAAAAACATGTTTTCAAAAATTCTTTCCTAGATGAAAACAGATTAATGCTGATAAACCAATGATTAGATACCCTGAACAATAAATCGATTTGGTTGGATGCTTTTCCGAGTTAACATGTACGGTCTGTTACCAAAAAATCCATATTAATGGCATTTCATTATTCGCGGATTTCTCCACATTATAGTGTGCTATGATTTAATAAGAGAATTTGAAGTAGTATGTATATCTGATTTATTCATTACGCAATCAATAATTCTGAAATTTTTATGTCTATTTCAGTTCTCAACTACCACAGTGCAGTTACTGGATTTTTTTTTGGGTTCTTAGCTGCGTAAAATCTCTGGTTACCAAAAGCTTTGAAATTCTTCAATTCTATTATCTAAATAGGTACATAAATATATTTTTTCTTATTTATTTTTCTCTTTTAACTTTTTTTTAAATTTTATTTCAAATTTTTGTATGACTTTTTCTTAGTTTTATATGAGAATTGGATTTTTACACGAATCTTTACTTGCCTTTTGGCACTGAAGAGATTTCTTTAGAACCCATTAATATTGTTTCATTTATACATCCATACCTCTACTTTTAAAATTTCTTTTATGTACGACCATGGTTAACTTTTTAAAAGTTATTTAATTTTTTTTTTAGATCATCAGTATTCTGTTGTTTATGGTTTTTTTGATATAATAAACATCTTTGCCGACATAAAGAAGTACATATAAAGGGATTTATTTATGTTTTCTTACCCCTTACCAGTCTTTCTTATGGTTATGACACATATAAAAAATCTGAAACACAATAGACATCAGTCAAATTCGCTTTCTCTTAAAGTAATAATGCTTATTATAAAATTAACCCATGTCATGAATAAAATGAAATCTTCATATCACGTATTGGGTTGAATATCACCTATATTTAGGTGACTTGGCATGCAAGTTATGGAACCGTATATTTAGTTTAATATAAAAGATAATGGGAAACCATATCACTCCTCATTTTCATATTGTAAGCCTAACACTTTTTTATTTTTATTTTTGAAGGTAACCAAATATTTCTATGAATTAAAAACTGTGACTTTTGAATTAATTTGTGACTTTGCAGGTAACCTGTGATCGATACGATTATTCCATTTAACAAACAAATAATAACATCTAAGTTGCGCAATCACAAATTTTTTTAAATAAAATTAATAGTAAATAAAACATGTTAAATATTCATCTTTATAGCTTGTTTCGTTTGATAGTGGTTATTTTGAAGCAAGTATTGCAACATTCTGTAAATTATTTAATAAGATGGCTATTTCTGGTAAAATATTATAGAAACAATTTTACAGGAACAATATGTATGTATTATTACGGAAACAATTATGTTTTATATTATTATTATTTTAATTTTTTATTATTATTATTATATTTTATTATTATGTATTACCGCACGAGTTAGCCTGAACGGTGATAAAAGGTAATATTAAATAAATCTTTCTCTCTATTTCATAGAGAGATAACATAAAATAATCACCTAGAATAATGTTAGAAGTTTATAAGTAGTGAGCCTTGACTTTCAAGAATCTAAGTGCATAAAGAGTTACAGCTGGACCAGGTGCATTCAGTTCTGTCACCAAACGAAAACGTAAATTATTAAGTACGTCACTAGGTCGGCGAATCACTTTCTTTCTAAGTTAAAATTTACCAAAATAAACAGTCGCTCTTCTTAGAATATGTTTATAAGCAACATAGCCAATATACTTTTAAATTTTTATATGATTAATTTTTCCGGTAAGATTTAATGCTTAGTAGATGTATAATTATATATTTTTTTTTATTTTCATGCAAATATATTTCCATAGATCAATAGATGTTCATAAAGATATGTTCATAAAAATCAAGAGTAAACTTTCCTTCTATTTAAGTCATTAATTACATTAGGATTGAGTATAATTAACTTAATATTAACTAAAAAAAAATCGCACAATAGTGAATTAAAATATTTTATGTTTTAATGTTCTTTAATAATACTTTAATATTCTAATAGTACGGTTTGTGACAATGTTCAGCGACAAGTTTCCTGATAGCACCAATCAAAGAGAAAAGAGAGTGATGTTCAAAGATCATCGAGGAAGGTAGCCACGACGACTGGAAGCTTTATTAAATTTTTAAAAATGTTTCATTATAATATTTGCTAGGTTTGTCGTTACAAATGTTTAAATTTAAAATTAATATCATCGTCGACCGGCCGTTATGGAAAGAAACGTAGTTTTTCATACGCACTAAAATTGGCATAAATATCTACACTTTATTTTTATATGGAATATCCCGGTTTGAATCTTGGTCAAGCTTGAGGTGAATTACAAAAATAACTCTTTTATATGCATCTTAAAAATATGAAAACTAATGTTATAGGAAATTTACCGGTAGATGATTAAATATGTGTTACATAACATGGTATATGTATGTATACAAATAAAGTATGTAGATTGGAAACCACAAATAATTAAAGTTAATGAATAAATATTTAAAACTTTCTTCGTTTTTAAAAAAAAAGTATTAAGCGTAAAATTGAATTTAATTAAAATTTTGTTAAGAAATTTTTTTATTAATTTTTTAATGAAAATATTATTAATTAATAAATTAAAAACTATAAGAAGGAGATTTACTAGTTTAAATTTATGGGTATGCTAAAGAAGAAACTTTACCAATAATTTAAGTTTCTGAAAACAGAATATAAATTATCCAACTTAAATTTAACAAACCATATTGTGCCTTAAGTAAATGAAGTAAAATATTTCTATTAAACAACGTATTAAGAATGTGTTTAATTTAAATTATTAGTATTATTATTTGTGTATATAATTACTATTATTTTTTAAATTTAGATATAATAATAAATTATTACATCTATGTATATACATATATATATATATATATATATATATATATATATATATATATATTAATATTAGCTTAAATTTAATTTATTAATTTTATTTTTCTCTTGATTGAATAGAATAGAATTAAATATAACAAGACATATTTTACTCAAAATATTATCCTTATTATTAAATTTTTTTTATTAAATTAAATTCACTACGTTTCATTTTTTTTTTTTTTTTTTTTAACTCCAGAACCACCGTTAGGTGTTACTTCAGAGGATGACATGAATGACAATTAGCGTATGAAAATTCCATGCTTGACCGGAATTCGAACCCGGGACGTCCGAACGAAAAGCCGAGACGCTACCACCCGCGCCACGGAGGCCGGCTAATACGTTTCACTTAGAATTCTCTAAGCTTCCTCAGGTGACACAATACACATTCATACACACATCATACAAAATTCTTTTGCATACTAAGAAATTAACTAATCAATGCATCTTATCTTTAGATAATTATACTTATCTAAAGTATTTCTCTTGCATACTTGCATACTCTTGCAGGTTGCAAGAGAATTCTGTATGATATGTGTATGAATGTAAATTGTCACCTGAAGAAGTTTAGAGAATTCTAAATGAAACGTAGTGAATTTAATTACAAGTTTGTGTAGTTGATTGGTTAACCCAACAAATTAATAAAGATAATAATTTTAAGTAAAATATGACTTGTTATATTTAATTCTATCCAATCAAAAGGAAAATAAACTTAAATTAAATTTAAGATAATATTTTATATATATGTATAAAATTTACATAGAAGATATTAATAAAATTATTACCTTTTTAAAATGATTTAGGCTGAGAAAAAATTCTTCACAGCTCTTTTTCTCAGAAGCATATTATTATTTAGCTATTTTCTTTAACTGATATTCTAAAACTGGCATAATAACATACTATTTTTTATATAAGCCTAACATTATACTTTATTTTCTAATGCCCAAAATTTGCCTTCGAAAAATCCTTCTCATGGCCTTAGCAACATAATTATAACTGTCAGGAAATAATGAACCCGTTTTATTTTATTGCAAAAGTACTGATTTGAAATACCGTTAACACCTCCTACTGAACTCTATCTGATTTACGGGAATGAATATTAGGAATAAATATGATTTTTGGGTATGAAGTCCATCTATGACCAGATAACCAGAATACGTGACTTAACCTTATGAGAAAATGTTATTAAGTAACTAGAGTTAGAAATTATTAAGTACTAGAATTTTGAAATATTTTATTTCTTTTACTAATTCTACTTCTAACAGTCACAGTTCAAATGATTAATAATAATATCGTAATTTTATTAAAATTTAGAGAAAAATATGAATGAAATTTAACTTATTAATCTTTTATTTTAGCAGTAATTGGTTAACACACATTTACAGCTACAAGAGATGATATTCTGTAGCTTATAAAAAATTCCAAAAAATATAAAACCAATACCTTCCAGATGAAAAACAACGTAGCCGCTACGATTGTATCACAAAGAACGACAGAATAATAATTACCAAAATATGAATTTTTGGAATCTAATTCAAACCATTTTCCTTGAGAGTTACATGATTTTTATTTTCTTAACAAAATCGGTCAATTTAATTTTATGATTATTATGAGTACTTATTATGATTGTATTTAACCTATTTCAATTAAAACGTATTTAACAACATAATTTCTATAAAACCAGGCAACGGGGTTATACAGATTTTCTATAACTCAACATAATAACTTTACTTACATATAAGGTCTTTTTATACTTAAATGACATTCTTAATTATCGGCAACATATTATTAAACATAAATACACTACCTAAAAAATCTTACCATCAATTTATTAAAAATAGAACTTAAAGATTTTATTTCACAAAAACAGTATTGCTACGCGAATAAGGTTTTTTAAATAATATTAATAAAAAGAAAATTTGAAACTTCTGAATATTTTATACCAGTAAAACAAAGAGAGCGTTGCTCATATAATTTTCAATAAGGCCTTCTGAATTTTTTTTTGTAGTTATTTTTACTAATTATCTTCATGGATTTAATTTAAAATTCTCATGTATTAATTAAATACTTGGATTTTTAAATATTTCATTTTATAATTAATTGTCTTGCTGAAATTACTGTGATTACGGTATTATCACGTTCCCTTGATCTATCTAGGCTAATGCTTGAGTATTCGGTTTTTATCCGTGAATAATTTATCTATCCATTGCTCATGTAATCTATGTAATATATTGTGTACAAGAAGAAGCAGTTATAAGTTTATAACGGATAATGTTACAGGTCAAGAGGGCAGGGTAAACTATTTATTTATTTCACCCATGATCAATTGGGGATATTAATGGTATTTAAATATAATTAATGTACGAGAGTTATTTTTCTTTCAAGGTCCGATCGGTCATGAAATTAAAAAAAAATTTATTTGTAACAAGTACTTACATAGTTAACGCTATTTCTCTAAATAGTCGCCACTCCGATTTAGACATTTGTCGTAGCGTGGTACCAACTTTCCAGTACCCTCGTCATAGAACGGAGCCGTCTGTGTTTTCAGCCATGTTTCTACGCTGGTCTGCAGCTCTTGGTGGAATTCATGGAACGAGGCACGACCATCACTGCAGCCTCATACTGCGTGACTCTTCAACGTCTACGAAGGGCAATTCAGAATGAGCGGAGAGAAATGTTGTCATCAGGCATTGTCTTTTTCCATGACAATGCTCGGCAGCACACTGCAGCTGTAACAAAGAAGCTCCTGCAGCGTTTTCGTTGGGAAGTGTTTGATCACCCACCATACAGCCCGGACTTGGCTGCATTCGATTTTCACCTCGTTGCTCACATGAAACGCTGGCTAAGAGGACAACATTTTGGCACAGACATCGAGCTGCGGACCAGTGTAGAAACATGGTTGAAAACACAGGCGGCTTCTTTCTACGACGGGTATTGGAAAGTTGGTACCACGCTACGACAAATGTCTAAATCGGAGTGGCGACTATGTAGAGAAATCGCGTAACTAGGTACTTACCTAGTTAAAAATTTTTTTATTTGTAACAAGTACTTACTTGTTACAAATAAAAAAAATTTTATTTCACTGTGGTTTTAATTTCGTGACCGATCGAACCTTGAAAAAAAATAACCCTCGTATTATTATTACTCAATGTATTACTATTATTACTAAATATAATCAATCCATTATTCACTATCAATGCATTATTTTATTAATATCGACAGTCATGTGATATATTTACATCATAACATAATTTACATATTCCCATTAATACAAATGCAAGGTATGTATTATATTAGTTCAATATATAACGAGTTACCAGTCAGATAATCCCTTTTAGGCTAACTGTGTCTTTCATCTAACACTTTATTAATTTCTGATTAGGTAATTTAAAATTTTTATAAAATTATCTACAACTTTTAAAATATCCTTACGTATACATAAATAACAAACTGATGAGGCAATTAACTTTTTAATAAAAAAAAACTTACATTAAAAACAGAAATTTCCCTTAGATTCAAAGCATAAAATTAATATTATGATATATATAAAATAATGATATGAATATATATAATGAAATTAATATGAAAAAAATAAAAATAAATAAATAAAAATCAGAGGCAATTCTATAGCTGTGACTGCTATCGTAGGTAAAGTAAATCTTAGAAAGAAATATAATTAATGTATAAATTTATTTATTTTATGCATGAAACATGCATGATCTTATACTTTATGAATGAAATTTTCCGACTAGTTTTTTATGTGCATGCAATCTGCAAAGATATCGTAATGAAATAGAAGGGTAGAGGAAAATAAATACTGTAAAATATTCTCTTCCAAACCGGAATAAACAACTACCTTAAAAATTCTATTAATTCTTAACGCAATGATATAATAAATATTTAAACCGATTAATAAATACATATACATCTTGTACTTTTATAACGTATACATGTTTACTTGTGTTTAATAAATTAGATTTAATTTAGTAACTTTAATCTAAAATTTATTCAGTCGTTAAAAAGTGGAATTGTAAGTTACATAGCAGTAAATATCCACCAGTTCCGAGGTTTTTATTAAAAAAAAAAAACTGACGACAAAGTTGCAATACTTTCCTGGAATTGGTTATTAATCCTTATTTAGTGGAAAAATAATGATATATAAAAGTTACCTAAGATTTTTTTTGTGTGGGGTTAATTTAAGATGAAGTTTTATTATAAAATTTTCATTATATGTTTAAATAAGCAACAAACTTTTTAAAAATTAAAAAAATAATCTGCTATTTTTCTGCTCCCCCACTAAAATCACCTTCCAAGAATATGTTTTGATTTTTTTTACGTTTACTACGTTACGTGGAACATCTAAAAAAAAAAAAAAAATTCACTAAAAAATGTACAACCAATAAAAAGTTACTTAAGATTTCTTTTTTGGTGGTGGAGGGGGTAATAGATGAAATACTATTGTAATATTATCACCAAAAATGTATTATTAAAACTTTTAATCTTATTAAAAGTCTAAGCAAACCAAAAAAAGTTTAAAAAGATTCAGAACATTAATATTTTTAAAGTTTGATTGGCTTCCCCACCACCAGTACTGCTCCCAAAGTAATTTATTTTTTGTGTCAATTGTTATATTATTATACCTAGAAAGACAATAAAAATATTTATTCAAAAAATACAATTAATAAAAACATAGCTTTTATTGACTTTTCCGGAAGGGAGAATTTTGGAGAAATTTTTCTTTTTAGATGGAAAGATACGCGTACACGCACGTACTGAGCTTAATATAAAAAGGGGTTATGTTTGAAAATTTTGAAAAAAATCGATCCCAAAAACTATCTACCCCCCTCCCTCCCAGGAGATATTGACTCCAACTTTTACCAACAATTTATTCTATACACTACTGTACAAATTAATTAAATTAATATTAATTACAATTAATTACAAATTAACTACTAATTTCTGTACAAAATTACATAAAAATCAGTTTATCCAGACAAAAGTTACTAAGATTCAAACACACATATGGACGTACAAATATATTATCCTCACTTGTTATTATTTTTTGGTCCCCGGGTCACGAAACTTCGTGAAACGCAAAAAAAACCATATGCTATTTTTTGACTGATTACCATAATTTCCTTCTTTATGCACAGTTCTAAAGCTATGTTGTCAGGAAAATAAAATCAAGATTTACATTTTATCGAATAATAAGTTATTTTAAACTAATCACGCGGCCAAATGAGAAACAACATGGCAGCTTTAATTCAGCGAATCACGAATTTTTTTAAGTTTAATATTTTTCTGGTTACAACAAAAACCAAATAATACAACATACTTTATCGTTTTATTCGTTGTTTCGTTAATTTTGATGTCGTGCCTGCAATGGCTTATTCGTCGTTAAAATGAACAACTCTAAAATCGTATGCAAACCTACTTCTCTTGCACAACAAGCAGGAATTCTTTATCGTCTATTTTATTATTTATGAAGGATTATGTTAAAAGAGTATTGCACTTCTCTGACTATCTTGAAATTTTTGCATTTATATTAAGAAATACATTAGACGCAAAAGAAAATTCTGGGAAAGATGTTGTTTTCACGCTTTATGTCTTTCTTTCTTTTTTCCTGTTTAGCCTCCGGTAACTACCGTTTAGATAATTCTTCAGAGGATGAATGAGGATAATATGTATGAGTGTAGATGAAGTGTAGTCTTGTACATTCTCAGTTCGACCATTCCTGAGATGTGTGGTTAATTGAAACCCAACCACCAAAGAACACCGGTATCCACGATCTAGTATTCAAATCCATGTAAAAATAACTGGCTTTACTAGGACTTGAACGGTGTAAATCTCGACTTCCAAATCAGCTGATTTGGGAAGACGCGTTAACCACTAGACCAACCCGGTGGGTCACGCTTTATGTCTGCTATCATGAAAAAAACTGACAACGAAAATACTGCATAAAAAACAAAAAATTATAATATTTAAAAATGGTGAATCTAAGTATTGGCTAATTACTCTTAATAGGTTTAACTCCCTTTAAGGTATGTACGATGAGAAACCTAAATTACAGTAACATTTGTTTTATCTAATTATAAACCTTGCAAGGATTACGTTTTGTAGCTTTGAATTTGTAGAAAACTTTGCATTTCTTCATAAATAATTTTAAAATTTGGTTTGTGTACTGAAAATATACCTTCAAAGAACGGAGTATACTATATTGCAAGAACAATATACTTTTTTAGTTCCAAACAGGAAGTAAAATCATAAATAATCAATTCTATTATACCATGATGTAAAATTTTATTTTATTCTAAAAACTAATGTGCTTAGAACATTAGGAAAAAACATACGATTTTATAAGCTTAATATTGTATTACCAATAATTTCTAAAAACCTCACTCTTTTCAAGTTGTTACAGAAAAACAAATTTTTGGCATTAATTTTCAAGATGCGAGGCCGAAACAATACATTGCTTATACCTTATCCGCTTCTTAATATATATATATATATTAAGAAATTTCTCTGGCAGATTATCAATAGCTCTTTAAAAATATTACAACAAAAATGTATTATGTAACTCGCTAGACACTGCTGCCTCTCATTTTGAATATATAGCGGCATGAATGACTAAAAAATAGGTAATATATATATAAAATACAGAGAATATAACAAAGTTTTCCTATATTACTCGTGAAAATAATAGGAAAAATTTCATATAAATATATGTTCTGAAATGATTCATTTCCGAGTTACGGCTAGTGAAAGATTTCGCTCGGATTTCAGCTATCCCGGTTAAATGAGGTCGTACTGAAATTTTTAGGACGTTAATTGAGGAGCAATGTAGTGATTTCTTATGGTTTTGACGTAAAAGATCGAAAAGTAGGTCCAAGAGCCGTATCTGCGGTACTTTTAGAAAAATGTGGGGTGAAAAGGAATAAATTAGGGAAACCAATAAATGAACATATCTGTTTTTTTATGTTTGACGTACAATAACTTTTTAAATGGGTAATAAACAAATAAAACTTGTAGAGAATTTAATTTTGAAAAAAATGGTGTAAGATAAGTTGAATAAAACAAACAACAGTTAGAAAAATTCGAATTTTACTCGTATTTAGAAATAGTACTAGTTTATAATAAATGTTCAAAAAGGATCCCGCCATTTTCAACACGTTTCTTGGCACGCTTCTGCACTGCTTTTGTTGCTCTCTTTAATCCTTCAGAACTGTTCTTAAAGTTGCTCAGCCATATTCATAATGCGGACAATTAATTCCTCACGAGAATATATTTTTGTTCTTTAATGTATACAATATTTTTCATCCATTCCCAGACGCAAAAATTTAAAGGTGTTAGATCAGGCGATCTTGTTGGCCAGGAATGTGGGCCTCCATAACAGATTCATTTCTCAGGTAAATGATGATTTAAGTGAGTGGAAACGGCCTCAAGAGAAGCGAGTAGGCGCGCCATCATGCTGAAAGTATACTTTGCTGCGCTGGAGGAACATCTTCAAGTAGTTCCGGTATTTCTTCTTGAAGAAACTGCAAGATCTCATCGTTTAAGCGGCCAGGTTATATGAACGGTCCAAAGAGCTGGTTATGAAGAAGGCCGCACTATACATTGACGCTAAGTTGGTGCTGAAAATTGCATTCCACCGTTTCATGAGGATTAACTTCTGCCCATATATGCTAATTGCGTAAGTAGACAATATTTCCAGTGAAATTTGCCTCGTCTGAAAACAAAAAATACTTGTAGAGTTGTCGATTTGTATTCCATCAGTTGCTGAACTCCAAGTGAAGCGGACCGTCTCCTGGATATAATTGTTGAACTGGCTGTTTATGATAAGGATGAAACTTGTTTCGTTTATGAGTCTTCCAAACCATCGAATGTGAAACTCTGATCCCCTTAGAAAGACGTCGGCTACTGACGGCCGGACTGCGCTCAACTGCAACGATAATAATTTCATTAATAACAACATCGTGTTGAACATCGTGCGTAGCTGGTACGTCTACTAGGTACTGCACCTGTTTCCCGAAGATTGGGAAAAGTCGCGTTAATTGTTGCCTGGTATATATATTATATATACAAAAATTCAAAAATAAAAATTTACTTTCAAAATATCTGGAATGTACTAGTCTGTAATAGTGAGAAGGAGCTGGGTAGAAGACAAAAAATTCTTTTGGAAGTACAAATCAAAAATTTTTTACGTTTGAATATTTAATAAATAAGTAAGATCTTCATAATTAATTAAAGAAAAAATCTTCGAAGTAATTTTTACAGTGTTAAAACAATAATATTAATTTTCTTGAAACAAAATATTTAAACATACTTTGTACCTAACTGACTGAACTGTTTCAACATTGTTTAAAAAATAATAATTTTTTACTTTCAGAATTTTTACTCCGATGGATTAATTTTAACATTAAAGTATTTTTCAGTATAATATCTGACTTGTAGTCAGAAGTTTCGTGTTTATAACGACGATCTATTAAAATAATTTTTCATTATTCAAGTACATTTATAGATTGCAATTGTTCTCGTGATAACACAAATATACTCGACTAAGAGTACTCATAAAAATTCCTTTGGACTTGAAACATCTCTATTTAAAAAGTAAAATTGATAATCGTACTGTTAACGTACTTAAAATGAAATTATTTTATTTTTAAAGTATTCTGTTCATTCATTCATTGTACCAAATTAATATTCATATAGATATCAGGCACGTGTAAAATAACTTGTGCGTGAACCTGGCGTTGCAAGTAATGTAATTAACTAGGTACTATAATAATATTTATTGTAACAATTTTACAATACTAGCCTTTTAAATTTCAATTTTATTCATCAAAATATGTAATTTACATGCGTACACAATTTAATTTAGTTAATAAAAAAAATTTAAAATAAATTACTACGAGCTTACTTCTATAAAGTAATTATTGATATAATCTGTATATAATAAAAGTTACAAAAGAAATATTTGCCAAAAGCAAATCAAAACCTACAAAATTTTTTATCATACTTCTTCAGTTATAAAACTAAAATTGTCAAAGTAATTAGCTCATTCCAACATTTTTGATTATAATTTTTATTATTTTGTAAAAAAATAAATATGTAAATCTCAATCTTCCCGCTAAAAGATAAAACTTTTTATATTAACATAAAATATGTACAGTATATTTTTACGACAAAAGAATTAATCAATTTTTTATTTTAAGTAAATAAAAACCTGATGAATATATGTATATATATTATTTATTTATATATAATATAAAAAATAGATCATCCGATTTCCAAAAATTATGTTTATTTTCATTATGAAAAAAATAAGTTCCATAAAATTACGAAGTAAATTTTTTATGTTCTTTGGTTATACAAATTTAAAAATCAGCATAAACACATTATACAAATGAATATAAAAAACTGTATTATTTCTAACGTATAAAATATAAGATTAGTATACATATATATATAAAATAACACGGATAACGTAAATAAGAAACAATTTATATTTTTCATTTTATTTTTAAAATAAAAATTTAACTGGTTATAAAATATTATATGGTATGATATTGTAAATCATAAAGAAAATATTTTACCTTATATTTTTTAGGCAAATTATTATTTTTTGTGTGTTATAAAACTAAAAAAAAAATATGTAAAATCTGAATCACAATTTATCAAAACAGATAAGACTATAGAAAAAAAATTAAATGTAACTAAGCTTTGATTTTTTAATAAATAAAAACCCTTTTAACTGAAACCATATAGCATATTGATTTTATAATTTAGTTATTATGATTCGGCTTATAAATTTTTTATAATATAACTGAAAAAATTATATAAAATTTTATATATACCAGAAAATATTTTCTTATGTAGGATGAAAAATTTTAAGTTTTTTTCTAATACTAAATTTATTTCATTATTTTTGAAAAAAAAAAACAGTATAATATTATAATAATTTTTATTTATTCGAAAAATAACTAACAGTTTTACAGAATATCATTTGTAGTAAAACGTTCTAAATATGCTTTTCATGCAGTAAGTTATAAAAGATTTTAATGAAAGAAACAATTTAATCACGCTTATAGAAAAATACCGTGTTGAAAAAAAACTTTCAATTGATTTTAACTTTATAACATTCCCATTTATAATTCATTATAACTTCTTTTTATTTTAGATAATTTATACGATGTCTTTTTCAAAAGTTACACATTTTCCGTCAAAATAAACTAGGTTACATCCGTTTCAATTTAATTACGATAAGTTATTGACTATTTCTGATATAATTACACTTTAAAACTTTCTCATCTGTAAATAATACTTGAAAGAGTATATCTTTTTTATTCGTAGCCCTATTATTGGGAAAAACGTCACCATATAATTAGAGAAATTTTTTTATAAACTAAATACGGTTAGAAAAACAAGCAAACGCTGAATTAAAAATATTAAAGTAATCGTATGTTACTAAAAACAAAACAATTTATAAAATCCAGCCGATTCTCAGTTTGGTAGGGAGATTTAAAACAACATTTAACTATTAATCTAAACGCTTCTGTTTATTATATTGTAATTACGACAAATAACGTTACATTTAATTAGTAATATTCATATGAATCATTTGTGAACAATAACATCAATAATAGTAAGAATTTGAATTTTTAATGGGTCCTTTAGACCAAAATGTGAACAGTAAAAATTACAATTCCTGTTTTCTGACTATGACTATTTTACTAGTAGGTCAATAATTAAAACTTATACGAATTACCAAGGAAACCTACTCTTTTAAGGAATCGATTTTAGAATCCTATACAAAAGCATTCGAATAATCGATGAGTGTCTTTTACTTGATGGAAATCCATCATAACTAAGAGAAAATGAAAACAAAATACGATTTTTTATTTTCACAAAATTTATTTTAAAAATGGCAGCTGTTTCGGTACACAGTACTTTCAGATGTTACGTACAGAAAACAAACGTTTAAAAGTATGATACAAAGGAAAAGTAAATACATAAAACCAAAAGAGATAAAATACAAAAAGATAAAGAGCAAAAATATTATCACTAATAAATAAATCTGATATCAGTATCGATCTCATAATTCTATTGGTAAATTTATTATGAAATACAAAAATAAAACTGATACTTAAAAAATCAGAGTTTACTAACATTAGGTTCTTATGATAAAGTTTATATTGGACAGACTGGCAGATATTTTGAAAAACGTATAAGTTACCACAAATCTTGTTTTTCCAATAACAATAGGTTTTCTAATTATGCCTGTCATTTAATTAATGAAAATCATGTTTTTAGTGATAATTTCGAAGTACTTCATGTTAAGAACAAAAGTTTGATTCTGAACCTTTTAGGATCATTGGATAATGATAAACTTAAAAATGTTTTTCTACTTTAGACTTGAATAGTTTACCGTTGTTAAACTTTTATTCGTGAGATGGTCTTTGTATTTTATTTTAAGTACGGCCCCCTCTTTCTGAATTGACTGTATTTACTGTTAAATTTATGTATTATTGATAGATGTGTTCACTCCCTTTTGATGCTCTTTATCTTTTTTGTTTTATATATGTACCTTTCTCTTTGTATTACAATTTTAAGCTTTTGTAATCCGTATGTACATGTGACGAAAGTGCTATATACCAAAACAGCTGTCATTTTTTAAATAAATTTTGTGAAAATTAAAAACATATTTTTTTCATTTTCTTTTTGTTAAAGATCACTTATAGGTCAGGTTCCGATAAGAGAAAAAATTCAAAAACAATAATTTTTTCCTTTAAATTTATTGTGATAAAATTCCATTTGGTATTAAAATAATAATAATTATAATAAATAATAATTGACCATTACGTTTAATTTTTCATGGTGTGTAAAATATACAAAAATCAGTTTTATCGTGATGTAATACTTTTTGCTTTTTAATAATAATAAAAATTTTAGAGAAATAATTTACAGAAAATAACGTAATATAGACATGAAAAAAAAATTATATTCCTCCTTTACACAATTTCCAGTAATATTTATTTTTTAAAAGTCAGTGTTTGATTACGTTTTTATATAAGAATTAATTTCGTGTAAACAAAATTCTGTGCTTTGTATCATGCAACGTGTGTAATTACCTGCTGATTTACATTAATACTAAATAAGATAGTTTATCCTGCAAAACAATTCAGTTAAAATAAATTGAATGTAACAACAAACAGCATCAATATATAACATACTACCCAGATTTGTGGCTTATAATTTGTCTCTATTCTACGTTATGAACTTGAATACTTCACGATAATAATAATATATAATTCTTAAATAAATAATTGAGCAATTGATAGTAAAAAAGATTACGTTATAATAATATTTAAAAGAAAAATTATGTTTATTTCAAAATATAATAGTTGATTTGTCAGGCTGTGAGACATAATAGCATCGAGAAATTATAGCCAATGTGAACAAGCCTCCTCGAATACGTTTGCTTTTAGTTAAATTGGGCTAATAGAGAATTGAAAGAAAAAATTAATTACAAAAATCTAAATAGTATTAGATTTTATGAGCCGACCTTCATGGCTGAGTAGATAGCGAATTCGTGTGGAGGTCCTGGGTTCGAATCCCGGTCATAAGATTTAAAAATATTTTCCTGTAAATTTATACGTGGGAACTGTTAATTTATTACAAACGTAGAACTCTACTATTATAAAAAAAAAAAATATTTTAAATAATTCACTGATTTTGGCAGTATCCTCACGTAAACTGATGAACATGAGTCGTTACCAAAATTAAAACTTTATAAAGTTCACTAATAAGGTACTGAGATAGATGTGATGTAAACATATTGAAATCTCTCAATAAATTTTTCATGTTAACGACAAGTTTTAGATTAACATAGTTTGTAAACCTGATAAAAATAAAAATAATATCGAAAATTCTAAGTTAAAATAAACGTAAATTCCTCATTATTAACTGGTAAATTAAGATATGAATTTATAAATCTCACAATAGAAGATATATTATGTACATGAATAATATTGAGATTATAAAATCAGAACCAAACATATACGAATTTTGAAATTCATACAACCGGAGAGATGAAATGTGATAGTTAGTAACTTCAGAGTAGAATATAAAAAATGACTTATTATATTCTACTCTGATTGTTAATTATCTTAAAATACATGGTTAAGTTACGGAATATTTTGTAGATTCACAGTGGATTAATCCTATTATCAGTTCCATTCCGATTTAGTCTTTCTTCGGTTAAACAAAAAAATAATATAGATTAATTATTTTATTAAAATAAAATAATTTTATGATAAACTAAACAATTTAAACTATGTAATGTATATATGTATACATCACATAGTATAGTATGTAAACTATGTGATGATATATATATATATACACACACACACACACACACACACACGAGTATTCAGCGTATAAAATAAAAACACAATTAATAAGATATCTATAAATGTATAACTTAAAAAATCAACATAAAAAGTATACGTACCAACCAACTAAGCATAATGAAGTTTTCTATGTAAAACACGTGTAAAAACCAACCAACTCCTTTTCTAAAAACAAATATTTTCCAAACATGAAGAGTATAACTAACATCACATCCACGAACTGGAAAATTTTTACGCACACCAGTGATTAAAATAACGTTTGAAATCGTTCAAGATATGAAAATTTTTGATGCGACATGGACGCTACGTTAACTATTACGTAAATATAATTCAGGCGAAAACATTGGATAACTAATTATAACTAAATTTAAATATTAAAACCACATCAAACTCAAAAAAACTAAATAAAATAGTAGTAATTAACCTATTACAATTTTTTAAAACACAATCATACTATTTTTTTTAAAATTTTTAATTATATTTAATTTAAATTATAAATTTTACTAATTAAATAAATCATTCTAGTCAACTACATTTACCATAAAAATAATTGTTATTAATTAATGCATTATTAAAATAAAGACGTAAACAAATATTTTTAGATATTAAATTGATCGTTGTGAAATTTATACAAAAGAATAAAGTATTAAATAAAATTAAAGGCAATGACATTTTAAGGTTATATTTCTATTTTAAAACACAAAACTTTTTATAAAACACCCACACTACTTAATAAAATTAATAAATTATAAACTAATAATTATGTCAAAGAATTAATTTGAAAAATAAGAATTTTTTTGGTCTACATTTTTATAATTATCAGTTACACAAATTTTTTAAATTAGTAGAAAAAATGAATGTTTCGAGTTTTCAGATAAGATGTTTTTAAAAAAAAAAGATGAACAAATTAACTTATTAATATAATTACAGTTCAAAATTTTAAAATCGTAAGTCGCTTATCAAAGTAGATCACATGACACGATTAAAAAAATCACACACAGTTTTTAAAATAGTACGGACAACAACATCTAATAAGTTCGATTTACTTATGACGAGCAAGTTACTATGCAACATGGCGGGACGACGGGACGCTGTTGCAACGTCACCACAACGTGCGGCTAGTACGACGGCGTCGGTCCAACTACCGCGTCGGGACGCCCACCTGTGCTTCAACGTCTCGGCGCTGTGTTGCCCAACCTCTATTTCTGGCGCACAGCTGTCGCGAATTCTTCCTATGGCTCCTTTCATTTTTCAACTGTAGACCCGCCAGCATTGTCTCCTATCCGCGTCGCTTGCTACAGTGGACGATACGATACGCATTATTTATGTCGTGCGGTCTTTAAAATAATTACCTACGATGTTTAAAAATAATAACAAAATAAATTTAAAAAAAAGGAAAAACTTCGTAATTAAAAAGTTGCCTAACTCTTTATATTAATATTTATAGCTAAAAAATATAGGTTTTCATAAACGTTAGTAAGACTTAATTTCACGGTCGGAAAATCTTCGAAATTAAGTTGACGCAGTAGTACGGATCAGAAATTTAAAAGGAGGGTGCATAAAGGCTGACTAATGCATTAAAGTTTTGTTTGTGTGTTCCAAAGTTTATTGTAAAAATTTTAGATATAAAAATAAAATAAATATACATCTCATTTATTATAAAAATAAGAAAAAACTTGTTTATTTTAAAAATAATATTTAAAAAAAAATGTTTTTAAGTAGATTTTAACAGCTAATAATTATTACTTGTTACGTTATTAGTTTTTCATTACTGTTAAGAATTTATTCTTTTTTTAGCGGTTTTATAAGAATTTGAAAATCTATACTACCCGGTCATGTTTATAAATATATATATATATATATGTATATATTTATAAAAGACTATTTTGTCCGCCCTACCAAACGCAAATCTTAAGTGATTTTGATAAAACTTATTAGGGTCATGAAAACCTATTGCGAATAGAGCCGCGTATTGATTTTCAAACAAATCGGATCACAGAAACCGGAGTTAAGAGTTAAGAAACGGGGTGTTTGGATATGTTTGCAAGATTAACTAAAACCAAAAATCCACAATTCAGACGCTATTACTGCGACGGAATTTTATTATTATCAAATAAATCCTTTCGAAAACGGACAAAAACAAAACCAAACATAAAATATAATCAAATAAAGAGAAATGAATAATAAATGATAAATTTATTATAATCAATCCCATGTGTGTATGTATATCTCAGTTAAATACTTAAAAATAAATTAATTTAAAAGTGCACTATAATAGAAATTAGGCTCATTTGGCTAATTTTATTAGAAATAAAGGTGTCAATGACCCCCATCCAACCATCAACTGTTAGCTATAAGACAACAGACTGTTTAGTTATAAGAATGCATATGGTAAGCCAAAAAATTAAATGTATTATATATATATATATATTTTTTTAAACTCCCCCAATACGACCAGCCCACGTTAAAAAGCTTAACACAGTCGCCTCAGAGTTTCATGGCAGCGCAGTCTGCCCTCCCTAGCTCGTCCGAACTCGGACATCCCATCGGGGTTTCGAAAACATACTAATCACCTCTTCCGGTGTTAAAAATTTTTCTCCGCAGGAGAGAGCACCCTTCCAGTCCCTATTGTTCCTGATCAAGACACACATTTCGTTTGCCCTTCACAGTTACGCGTACCTCCGTGCACACCTCGAGGGTCCTCCATGCTATCATCGGGGAGCTCCGACCCACCCACTCTTGCGCGTGAGTAGGCCCGAACACCCTAGGCATAGAGGCTGCCTCCCTGGCCCCTCTACACGCATCAAACCCTCTAACACGCATCAAGATGGACTTGTACCTGTCCTCGATCCCCCACGAGGACATTTATATATTTATTAATATAAATGTATTATATTAATTTATTATTAAAAAAAAATATGTATATTTTATAGTATCACATTTTCGCAATTTTTCAACTTTTTACAAATGTTGAAATGTGCGATTTGCGAAAATTCCTGACGTATAGGAAACAAATTAAGGTTATTTTAAGATTCGGCTTTAAAATAGGAAACACATAAGAGTCAATTATCAAAAGTTAAAAAAACATTACACAACCCAAATTTTGCAGGCTTGTGATATTACAGCAAATATGGAAAAATATTTATTACCTATCTTTGAAGTTACCTGAGGTAGTTTTTATTTGTTCATTGCTGAGTGAATTTTTCTTTTAGTTTCAATTATTTTATTTATGTTGTGCCATGTTTATTTTTTATAATAATATTCTTAATTTTGGAAAAAAATTTAATTCTCTGTATGCTTGATAAATTTCAAATATCAATTTTAAGAAGTATCTGACAGACTGAAATGACATCTGAAAAGAATCACATTTTTCTCTCTATACCAATACTGGTTTAAAGAAAAGAGATCGTCCATGATCACCTAGTATCTTTACAGACTGATGAATATGAGGCATTTTCCTCTAAGGAGCACCTCCTTACAGTGACCTTGTTTGAAATGAGAGGATAATAGTTATCTTACTACAGAACGGTGTTAACGGGAATGTGCTTAATTTTGTAGCCAATTTTTTTTGAGCAAACGGACGAACCGTGTTAGAGCTAATGGGGTACTTTCAAAAGTCTTTGAAATGAAATGGAGTACCTCAGGGATCTGTCCAAGTGTGATGCCCTTCTTGGTGATGCCCTAATGGGGAAGATGATCTGATCACTCCGTCGGTAAAAAAAAAATTACTTTCGCTGACGATAGCACTATCACCTGTAGTGGCAAGGAAATTTAAACTACTAGGAAAATAGCGCAGAATTCACTGAACCCTAATGCAAGATGGGCACAATGTAGTGGTTTCAAATTGTCGGTAACTAATTCAAAATTTATTGTTTTTTCTAGACAGATACAAGATCATGGTGAAATTAAACTAAGCTGCCGATGAGATAAAGGGAACAAACGAGACTAAACTTCTAGGTGTGACTTTCTCGAGCCACATTAAGTAGACTAAGGCTGAATGTCTAAGGAGAATTAATGTCCTTAAAGTCATATCATCTTGCAACTGGGGTGCTTGCAAACACATCATTCTGAACACGTATAAAAGCATTGTTCTGTCGAAACTAGAATACAGGTCGGATACAGGTCAGAGTCATAGGATATATGACTCTTTGAGAGAAAATATTAAGGGTCTACTAGACTCTTTGCACAACACCTGCATTCGCATATCAATAGGGCAATTTCCACTACCCCTGTAACAAGTTTACTGGTGGAATCATATGAACTCCCACTACATTACTGGAGGAAATACCAGGCTATCAACTACGCGTTCAGCAAGTCCCGTCTCTACAACTGCTCAAGGCAAACGTCTAGGCACGCTCATACTCTATTAGAGGGAAAGAAGTCCTTATCGCAGTTTTTAAACCAGACTGCTTCGCTATCTCCAGGATCTAGAATTACCTGTTCCGAGGATTCTCGGAAAAGAAATAGAATGCGGCGCACCTTGGTTGCACCTATCTCTAAAGATCGAATATTAACCATCTGGAAGTCGTAAAATGTTACCTACGTTACCAATCTGCTAGAACTAATTTTGTAAGATGACCAGGACGTACAATGGGTACATTCACATCTATACAGACGGCTATGTCTCGGGGATGGATGTGGCTGTTCAATTATACTCCCTGAAACTGACATATAAGCTTAGTGTTATTCCTCTGTGTTCTTTTCCGAGGCCTACGCAAGTTACTCCGCCTTGAGCGTTATCGATACCCGTAGTGACGACAGCTTCTGGTAATTACCGACTCTATGAGTGTACTTGAGAGTTTGAGCTGCAAACGATCTGAATCCATCGTCCAAATAATGTATGATACCCTCTTAAGAATAAATAAGTCAGTGGTACTGGTAAGGGTCCAGGGCCCCCCGTATCCTCGGGAACGAACGGGTTGATGAGGCTGCCAAGAAAGCGGGAATAAATGGCCTCTGAATAGAGTTAACTTGTGAAAGGGACTTCATGAAAACAGTCCGTATTAAACTACGTTCTCAGTGGAATAAGTTCTGGCTGCTAAGCCTTCCCACGACTTTACATGACATCCGGGAGGACGTGTTTGAGAAACCTTTTACCCCAAGCAACAGAAGAGACCAAGTCATCCTTACTCGGTTTAGGATTGGACACACAAGGCTTACCCACGCCCATTTACTTGGCTCTTCTCAGCAGAAGAGGCGTGCAATGAAAAATGTTCGTAAACCACTTGCTTACAGACTGTCCAATGTTCGGATCTATTCGAAAAAAATTAGACTTGGTTCAAATCTGAAGTGTTTACTAAGACGGAAGGAACACATAAAAAGACTGTTGCGGTTTCTCTGTGATAGTGTGATGAAGAACGTAATTTAGCCGTTTTGATTACGTGAGATCCCTTACGGAAAACTATATGCGCAGTGTAAAATGACTAGTGGTTATGTCACAATATTTATAACCAATTTATTATTCTTTTCTCATTCGTGTTTATTATTTCTTATTTTTCGTGTATATTGTTTATTATTTATGAACATGTAATTATATTTAAGTCCCTATGACTGTAATTGTTGATGCGACTATAAATAAAAGTATTAAAAAAATATATATATTTTATTTTGTGAAATATATATATTTTATTTAATTTAAACATTGTTTATACATTTTCATTTTTAGACGAAATCATATTTGTTTTTATTTTATATAGTACTGCCACATTTTCATTTATATTTGTTTATAAAATCAAATTTCGTAAAATGGTTTCATGGTTTAGGTTCCAAACATTTATCACTGATGAATTATATTACCGTTCTACTCAGGGATAATTTCTACTACATTTTAGATGAAAATCAATTTCATTTTATTCCCTAATAAACCTAAATAATTTCGTTATAAAATCAATTAGTTATTTTATTGAAGTGGTTTATTTCTAATTGTTACACTTGTAATTAAGCATCACTCGGTCACCTCAGAGTGTTGCGGCAGCAGCCTGCTCTCCCTGTCTAGCCCCTTGTAGAGGAATCCCACCGGAGTCTCCCTAGTGTCATCAGGACACGCCAACTTCCTCTTCTGGATAGCCAGCTCATCCCTCAGCTGGATGGATGCCCTTCCCGCCCCTAACCTACGAAGCACCAGGTGTTTATCCAAAGTAATCATAAAAAATGTAAAAAAATAATATTTGATTATTTTGATTTCTTTTTACAACCTCAGAAATAATATCATAGTAATCATTTAAATCAGCGAGCCTGTCTGCAAAATATTAAAAAATAAACTTAATTTAAAAAAAAAAATGTTATCGAAAAACGACTTAGAAAAACGAAAGTAAATAATTTTTTATTATTTATTACAATTTTTTTTTTTAATAATAAATTAATTTATAATAATAATAATAATAATAAATTATAATAATTTTTTTTTATTTATTATTTATTTTATTAATAATAAATTTAAAGTGAGAAGGAACAAAAAAAAATGTAATTTAGGATGATTAAATTTTCTTGTTATTTGCTAAACAAGGATAATTAGACAAGACCAATATCTTTCATGTAAGTCTTGATGTATTCCCTAACCATTAAAATTACTTTTAAGTAAATATATTACATTACATAACTTTCCAAAAATCGCTAGTATAAGTTGGTAGATATATTTTCCAAAAATTGAGAACGAATACATTAGTAAACAAATAGGTTAAGAAATATATTAATTTTGTTTGTGCATTTCAAATGCTCCGGCGTAAGATTTTGATAACAGATTATTTTACAAAGAGTAAACATAAGTTGCTTTTGAGAATGTAATCTTTACTAAACTAAGAATTTACATAAGAGATTACTTGATAGGCATATAGTATATTTAACTTTCATACTTTAAGACGCGATTTAAACGCTGAATTATCTTAATATTTCTGTTAAAAGCGCTTACAGAATCAAGTTATAAAATTATTTTGAGCCATAAAAAATATATTTAATCTAAAATATATCCCAGACGAAATAAATTTTAAACTTTAAATGATATCAGTAACCTTAGTTGGTAATTGCTAACTCAAGATGTAACATATTTACAAATTAAATATAGAGTTAATAAAATATAAATTAAAATTTTGTTGTGTACAAGTATAAACTCATTATGAGGAATATTTAATGACATTCTTTCATTTCAAAACATGATTTCCTATTTCAAAATTAATGATTTAAAACGTTTTACGTACATTTTGAAACAACTTTATAATGTAAAGTAACATTTCATTTTTACATGATTTTTTTGTTTTAAAATTTATATTTTTTAAATCGCTATTACAACGTAGTAATTATATTACTATAAATTGAAATAATGTACTATCTCCCATTTTTATAATTACCTTTCAGATTTGAAAAAATTTATAGAACAACCAATTTTCCTTGTTAATGAATAATTTAGTGCAAAATTAAAGAGATCTGTAAAGTTGACTTTTTTTTAAACAAACTTCAAAAAGAAAGGAATTTTTAATACAATCCGTCTGTATCTTTTAAACATTTCTCTTCATCAATAAATGAAGTAAAATAAATTTAAAAAAATACTTAAGAATAACTTTTTTTATTTTCTCTTTGTATTTTTTCTCAATAAAATCAGTGTAAATTTTTTTAAATGGAAAATTTCATCACTTATGTAAACAATTTGGAAATAATAAAAAAGTTAGTAATGGATTGTTTTTGAAAAACGTCAGTCTGATGTAATTCTTGTATAGAAAGTGGTTTAAAGTTATAATTCTAATTAAAGTAAAACTATAATTAATAATGAAAGAATCAACTAAATTTTAATGAAGTGAAATAAAGTATTGATGGGTATCACAAAGTTAATTCAGCTCAAACTCAAATAACTGTCACCAAGGTTTGACACGTTAAGTCGTTTTAGCCTTCTAACGGCTATATTATTTATTTTAATTCTTTTCTTTCAGCGTTTCATCGTTTCTCTTCTTTTTTAATCCTTAGATTGTTTTTATTTTGTATTGAACAACCAATGGTACTGTTATCTGGTAACTTTATTTGTGTACTTACATTGAATATTCTGTATAGAAATATTAGTATGTAATTTTTTAGGAGCTTTGTTGGAAGCCTCTCTACATGTAATTTTTTAAATGATAATATTTACTTAAGGTTTCTTTAATGTTGTAACAGATTGTAAACCTGATTTTGAGACAGAAAATAAATTAAAGGAAAACATAAATCCAAAGTAAAAACAAAATACTATATCTACATTAAATACACAATTAGCTCACGCTCAATAGCAACCCACATATGTCGATTCTCTGAACTTCTTTTATAACTTTTATCAAAGGGCAAAATTCAAGCTTTATATTTTTTCCGAACAGGTTTTTTTGCCAAACGGGCAGCGTTTTTATTGTAGAATATTAAATAATAATGAAAAAATAAATGTGATATATATTTTATATTTATAAAAAAATCAAATAAAACGACCTGAAAAATAACTCCATTTAAAATTAATATTTCTTTAATTCGTTTCTCTTATCAATTCCCTGCAATTAAGCATTTTATTATTCAAAGGAAATAAATACATTTTTCTTTTTATGTCTGTTTCATGTTATTGCAAAGTTAATGATCAGTTAGTAATAATTTTAATTATTTATTACTAAATAATCGATGGAAGAAGCCGTTACTTGATGAAAATCCATCATAACAAAAAAATAAACAAAATATGTTATTAGATTTTCACAAAACTATTTAAAAGAACACAACAGCTTAGTAGCGATTTTTTAAATAAATTTTGTGGAAATCTAATGACATATTTTGTTTATTTTGTTTTGTTATTTATTTCCGATTTAAAAAAGTTGAAATTAACAAACAAACAGATAAAGAATTATTTTATTTATAAACTTTTTTTTGAATTGGGTGTATTTATTTATTTAAAGAAAAATATTTTTCACATATCACATTTGCTATTTTTAACAACTGATAATTTATGAATTTAATTTGAATTACGTAATGTTTGGGTACATCTTACAATACTACAGCATTACTCTTACAAGTTCTTATCAATATTAAGATACATTTAATAAATGCAGTCATAAATATTTAGAACAAATAAATACGTTAATTTACGTAAATATTAAAGGTTATGTAAACAGTAATGTACACCTTGAATAATTCCTATTTATAAATGTATGAATAAATGAAGTTTCTTTATTAGTAACTTTTTTACGGAACAACGCAGTAACGATCTTTATCGAAAAAACTAATACTTATTAGGAAGCAAAGTAATCAATGTTAGGCTTATTCATTTAGAAGAGTATAGAAGTAGTGTTTTATATTAGAAGAATGAACTGATTCAAACACAATTTATACGTATGTTTTAAAACACATTTTAGAGCGAGCAAAGTGCTTTGTAGAGAGAAACATATATACTATGAAAACAAGAAAATACAGTCTTTGGAAGCTTTTTAATGTGGTGAGATGTTATTACCACAGTATAATGGGTTATATGCATAATAAATGAATATATTTCATATTTTTGATAAAGAATCATGAGTAGAAAGGGATACATGTAAAATTAGAGATCAGAACATATAGAAAGGAAAGAAATGATGTTCCATAATATAAAATATAATAATAAAATTAACGCTGAGTTTATACTTTGAAAATCTGAAAATGAGAAATCATTTGTGTGAAGTGTCAAATGTAGACAAATAACTGTATGAACAATTTAAATGTGTAAATAAAATGGTTCACGCGTAATCTCGTATCGTTCTGAACAAGGTAAAAATTTTTAGAAAATTTCGGTAGTTCGAAAGTGTTCAATTTCGTCAAATTTTGTTAGTACTTTAAGATTATTATGTAAAGTTTTTTAGAAAAGTATGTTTAAATTTACTGAAAATTCATTCACACGTTTCAAACACAGCCGTTTAGTTAAACCTTAAAAAGAAGGCAAAGAATTCATTTTAGAAAATGTTTCTTTATATTTTTTAGGTAGGAGTTTCATTCAATATAAATTAAAAGTATTTTGTATCATTATTAACGGAAAATGAGGAAGAAAATTGTATAATGTGAAAAATAAAAATGTGTGTAAGCCGATTTCCATGATTCAATATGGTAATTGTATTTCTTAGATAATATATTTAACAATCTAAGGAACTCATCTGCTAACCAATAATACCCTTTTAAGTTTTCTTAACATTGAATAGAATAACTTTCTGAATTTTTAATTTAAAGAACACACGACATTCCTACCTTCATTCACCGAATTAATTTTAAAATAACCCCTTGTGAATCTGCTGTACCGAATAATGCATAAAAAAATTACATTAGTTTAAAATAGCTTCTAAGATGAGATGATATGGGGGTTATATGCACCCATGTTTATGTCCATGAACTCACATTATGTTATTACTATCAAGAAATAAACATGTGACATAAAACAATACTATTCACAACATAACAAATACTAATTGCACCGTAAAGTATTACAGTAGAAGAGAAAGAAGTGAAGAAACTCGAATAAAAGTGTAACATGACTAAAAAAATACATTGTAATACAACTGCAGTTTTTATTCAAAAAATGGTTAAATTTAACTGATTTCACAACTTTAAGTGACTTATAGAATTTTGGTAATCAATTTAATTGAAATATAAAGTGGACAAAACTTAATCAAGAATATTTTTAAGATTTTCGATTCCCGTTAGTCAGACTGAATATCTCGAAAATTTAATTCATTATACTTAATCTCACAATTGAGCACGAAAATTATTTTTTTAATACCATAAAAAATTTTAGCGTACTTACTTAAAAAGATAATATCTTTCAAGATTTTAATATTTTTAAAGGGTTAACGTTATATTGACTACAAAAAAAAAATAGAAATGAAATGTTGTATAACTTTAGAAAAGATGACAACAAAATAATCATATTACTATCAACGCATATAGAATGATAGTATAAAACTCGAAAATATAAGAAAAAAATTAAAAAATAAACAAAATGAGGGGAATAATACCAAAAAAGTGAAATGGAAAAGAGTAAAAGAACAAAAAAGACAAGTGGTTATAAACTGATCGTAAACAGGTTTATGTGGCCGATGACACCAAACCTGTATTACATTAAGGCTGCAGCAGTCAAATACACTCATTAATTTCACTTTTATTACTAAGCCGGAAGTATATGCATAGTAGTAGTAGGCTTTAGTATAGTAAAGCAATAAATTTTTTTCTATGTCTATTTTCTTAATAAAATTTTATCACACTTCAAAAAAACCTAAAGATTTTTAGTATCAAAAAAAATTTCATTTTTGATTCTGAATAAATATATTTATAATTTTTATGAATAATATAAAATAAGAGATTTCTAATTAAACATTATTTAGATAAATTTCTCATAAATTATTTTAAAATTAAAACAAGAAACCAAGAATGTGTGGTAAACGTGAATGATATACAAAATGGTGATATTAATTAACGAAATTACATTCTGTCAAAAGAAAATTTATATGCTACTGATATTTTTTAATGAACGGAAAAAATGAATTAATTAAAATAAAAAATAAGCGACAGATTTTTTATTTTAATCAAATTTCTGGAGAAAAATGTGTCATTTAAGACGAATACAAAAGTTTAATGGATTTAATATAGTTCATTAAAAACATAGGAATTTTTTAAGGAGTGCATCTATATCGAAAATTTAGCATTAAAATTATAAAATCTGCTACTATCATATTGTAAGTAAAAAGTAACATTTCATTCAAAATTCGAAAAAAAAATTTTTCACATAAATAAAGATGTACGTAAAACCTGTAGAAAATCCGGGTACTGTTTAATGAAATTCAGTAAATTCCAGAGCCCGTCGTCAAATTTGATCAGTTAACAGTGAAAACCCCGTCATATTTATTTATAGATATTACGAGATATTTATAGATTAGTTTATTAAGATATCCCTTAATAAAATTTAAATTAAAAAAAAATTGAATACTTATCAGAAAAAAAAAAAATTTTAATAGTATATATATATATATATATATTTTTTTTTTTTTTACCTCCGGGACCACCATTAGAAATTACTTCAGAGGATGAAATGAATAACAAGTTTTGTAGCACGTGAAAATGCCATGCCTGACCGGGATTCGAATCCGACACCTCCGGATGAAAGGCCGAGATGCTACCACTCGCGTCACGGAGGCCGGCTATTTTAGTAATATATTGAAAATAGTTATGTATATACTAAAAGCATAAAATTAAATTAAATGAATATTAAAAAAATAAAAATTTATATTTCATCACCCAAGATATTCAATTCAAACTTAAACACCTAGAAGATTTTTATAATACTTCACTATTAATAAAACACCTATACTATTAAAAAAATGGTATGTGTGTGTGTGTGTGTGTGCACACTTACACACACACACACACACACACACATACAATTGTTAGCATTAAGCACGTGATTGCGCGTGCTTAATGCTAATACGAAATCCAGTAAAACAAATATTATATTTGTTATATTTTAACAGAGGACCAAATATGACCTGATGACACCAACTGGCACTTTGCACCAACTTTGCAGTTTTCGAAATAAACCAGGTCAAAGGTGAAATAGCATTAATTTTACTGAATGTAGGAGAAGGAAAAGTTCAATGGGCAGATGGATCATAGCCAGATGAAATAAAACTGCCCCTCAAAATGACCAACAACTTGATGAATTTTTAAAGTTTCCTTCTAAATTTTTAAACTTGACTCTTGGCTATTTGACAAATAGCAAAATTTGAACACCAAACAAACGAAGATGTCGGTAATTTGAATAAATGTATTATAAATCAAGTGTTTGGTTAAGTCAATAGAATATCTTTCTGACTCAATGATGAATTAAGATCAAGTTGGATTGTTTCCAGTTGATTTTCTCAAGACGTTAAACATATCTGGCATATCACCGCAAAGACTTTTATTGAAAAACTCATAAATTATGTTACTGAGCAATTTACAGTCAGATGAAGATTTTGCAAAGGGACAAAATTAATCAGTAAGAACTTCATCTGCTTAATGATTGAAGCAGAAATTGTAATTGTAAATCGTAGTGGAGAACAAGAATTTATATCGAGATTACAGGTGGAAAAACCACCTTGATGCTTGGTGCGACAGCTGCAATACGAATCATTCTACTAACCTTTTTGCGTAACTTTTGCTTTATTACCTAACACCGAATAGGCCTTCATAAGATGTACTGTGGTGTTAGCGTTGGATCGCAGTACAGAATTATTTTGAAATTTTAATCACCTCAATATGTGATTAATTTTTTTTTTTAATTTAATATTTTGAACATTATTATAATTTTAAATTTAATTTGATTTAATTATATAGGATGTTTAATTTTAATCGCCTCAGGCGATTTTCTCGTAAAATACGCACAAAAAAAAAACGAGCTAAACAAAACTTACTCAGATAGGAGGGGGAAACCTCAATGTGAACTTGGAATTGACCTTAAACATGACCTTGACTTTTTTACAAGGTTAAAACGTTTTTTGCAGATGGAATGACCTATTTTTGACCCCACCGATCAAAAGAACAAAAAGTTTACACTGGAATATGTAGTCACAAATATGGCCATGGATTTTTTTGAAGGGCATACTTCAAAAAAGACCCGGATCAAGGATCCAGGCGCTCTGCTTCTAGACCCTCTACGCGTTCGTATCCTCATTTTTCTGAGGATATTAAGTATTTTACAGAAATATTTTAAGAAAAGAAATATAAGTGTGCAGAATATTTTTCTGAAAATTTTGGTGATTTACGTATATTTAAAATAGGTTTAAGAAGTAAGTAGATATAGAATTTAATAGTTTTTAATATAATTATACTGTTTAACGCTAACCATATTGACAACAGCGAACTGGATTAGGGTCTTCTTCGTTTTGACTTGTGCGTGTTCGTGTGAGATTGTGTTAGTTATCAGCTCAGTTGCTGCTATTGGCGCAGAGCCAATAGCCCAGGACCACGTGATGCGCCGGCCGGATGCGCGCTAACGACTCTCTCCCGCTAAATAAAGAATCCCTTTTTTACTACTAAGTAATAACTAATAAAACCTTCTTTTATTAATAAAATTAAATAAATAACTAAATAAAAATACAAATATAAAATATATAAATAAAAATAATCTACGCTTAGAAATTAAATAATCGTTAAATTAATTGACAACGGACTGCTTCTAGCGGGAGAGAATCGGCTGAGAGAGAGTCGGTCAAAGTCGCCGTACGCATTGGTCCGACGCACTACCATTGGTCCGCTCTGCTCCAATAGCTGCTGAAATAAAATGAAAGCCCGAAAAGCAAAAACAAACCCCTGCATCATCTGCATCATATATATATATATATATATATATATATATATAAATTTAATACAATTTTTTAATTAGCTGTTTCTATTACTTTCCTTAATAGTTAACTTTGTAAGAAAGCGCAAAATTTCTTTTCTTCTCATACCAATTTTTAACCCTACTTTTCCCATCTGCTTTTATTTAATTCAAATCAATGTAATCGACAATATTTAATCAAAATAAATGAGAGTGAAATGAAGCATTGACAATGAGGAAAAGGGAGAGGGACTAGATTGAGGCTTTTGATATATAGATGAGAAGAAGGAGGTGAAAATAAGACGGACGAATAAAGTGAGGAATGAAGAAATAATGATCAGGATTAAAGAAGAAAGAGCACTTGTACGGGAAATATACAAAAGAAAGGAAACTGGTTAGAACATGTAATTAGAGAACTGAAAATCTTGAGAACTGCATTGGAAGGATCAGTAGCAGGAGAAAGAAAGTAGGAAGAAGAAAGATAAAGATAATAAATGAGATGAAGATTGGAAACTATAAGGGGAAAAGGAGAAATCTTGGGACAAAAATGGATGGAGACAGTAATAGCGTAAAAGACCTGCCTCCAGGTAGATCACAAAATGATGGTGATCATATATAAATACATACAGAAAAAAGTGTACACACATTTTAGAAAATGAAATGAAATGAAATCATTCCCCTTGATGCTTACCATCTTCTAAGGTCTAGATTATAACCAGGTAACGACCTTTAAAGTGAAAATCACTGGAACGGTAACGAAACATCTCTATGTATTTATTTATTTAGTGTGTAAACGTTTGTTTTGTTTTAAATATCTTTTAACTGAACAAAATGTTTAACTATACTACAGAAAAAATTACTGTATATGTGTATGCAGAGACCAGCTTTTATATCGATAGGATTTAAAAGGATATCCTGGGTTGATAGTACATCAAAATGTAATGAAATCGATCCAGCAGTGTTTTTCTACCAGCAGTAGAAAATTGAAATTACAAACAGAAACATTTTATTCAGTAACTACTTGGACGACAAAATTTATAATCTATTAAATTTTATCAAAGATCAGGCAAACGTTTTTTAGGATAACATTATTTTTTCTTGTGAACTTCGATATGAAGAAAACATAACAATATTTTATGATTATCTCCGAGTAAGAACTGAAATTGGCCACTCTATGAATTCTGAGTTATAAAATGCAGAAAAAAATATTTTTAAAAAATTGCAGAAAAGTAAACACCCAAAAAATGAAGATAGATCATATTACGTAAATGTCTTTCCTTAGAACTAAATAACTCAAGAAGAGTAAAGAAAAAATGCACCTGAAAATGTAATATAATGATCAAAATATTATAGATAGTTGAGACCAACCACTGACGGAAATGAAAATAAAGGAAAAGGAAATAAAAGAGATAATGTAAAGAATAGAAGATGAATAACAAGTATAGGAGAGGAACAAAAATAAATAAAATGAAAAATAATAAATGGTTATTTTTATTAAAAACAGTAAATGCTATATTTTTTTTATTATTTTTCTATTTACTATGATCATTATTAAAATAGTCTCAGAGTATTTAAACTTACTTCAGGAAATACATCAACCGTAAACGTATAATTATAAGTGTAAAAAAAAACGATAAGAAAAAAAGTTAAACGTAGTAAAAATAACTTTAATTTATTGTTAACCATGCACGATTAACCGCTTACGATTTTTATAAAACAACACGCAAGTTGAAAAAAATATTATAGTCATAATTTGGCAAAAAAAAATGATCAATATTAAAAAATAAGAAACGACTGCACATGTGTGACTTCAACACATATTTACACAGGAATGTTAAATTTTGTATTGTATACATACGATTATACACGCGCGCGCATGCGTGTGTGTGGAACACACACACAAACATACATATAAATATATATATATATATATATATATATAAATGTAGAATTATTCTTCCTGTAATTTTTACTCTTCGTGACTTCGAAATACGGTTAAACACGTTACTATTAGTTAAAACAGAAAGAGCAAACATGAAATGTCACAAAATGTTCACATACTTGATAGTTAATAAATTATCTTATAAATTAAAGTACAGATTTTAATATTAATTTCGTAGAATGATAGAAAAGTAACAAACTTGGTAATAAAATAATAATTTAATATCCTTTTCTTAATTGAGTACAAAGAAATAATTTTATTATCTTTTCATGGTTCCTTACTGGTTTGTTTATACGGCGAATTCAAAGCGTGCCCCTCATTGTTATGTTTTATATTTAAATCATTACTAGGACGAAAAGTTTGAGCTTTTCAGTCATTAACTTTTTATTTATTTATTTTTTTGGTTACTGTTATTAGTTTCAAATATTTAATAAAAAAAAAATTTCAAGGAAAATTATACATAAAATTACCACGCTACTCGCCTTTTTAACTAGCAGATTACAATTAAAGTAATTCATAACTTTATTAAATGATTAATATAAAAAAATTAATAAGGAACACATTTCAGCTGTCATTTAAGTACTTAAATTTTTTGTAAAATTACGGTCATTCAAACAAAAAAAAAATATAGCCATTTTAGCTTTCGATAAATATACAGTTTATATCAATTGAATCGTGTGTTTCATCAATACAATAGTAGTTTTTTAATCTGTAATTAAGCGGATAATACGCAACTTTGTAAATTAATTCATTATTTTGAGAGTTTGAGCGAGTAAAAATTTCATCTAGCTTTATTTTCCAAATCCTTTTCATGCATTTATCAATTTGAAGGATGATAAAGAACTTCTGAGAAAGACTGTTAGGCAATTCAAAATGATTTTTGTTATTCTTAACAAGACGTTGTTAAGAAGAATTAAAATTATATTACCAGGTTTGTATCAATTATTTAGCACGCAGAGTCTCAATGGATTTTTCGGGAAAGGGTCCCGCTCAAAAAGAAATTCTCGAAAGACTTTATTGGCAAAACAATTTTTTTGATTACCAATAACCAATCAATTTCAATTTTAAACGACATATATATACATATATATATATATATATATATATATGTATATATATATACATATATATATATATATATATATATATATATATATATATATATATATATATATATGTATATAATTCATTCCTGACGTAATTTAACGACGATCAGATTTTGTAAAATTAGATAAAATTTCATGAAATTTGATAACTAGTTCACATTAAAGAATTCCTGCAGTTAGTTCTTCTTTCAAGAATAGTTTCTTGATTATTTTATATATATTATATATTCACAATAAAGACAAATATCTCTAAATAAAATATCTGTTGTGGATATCACATGAATTCCTTGTACTCCCTATTAAATTACATATACACATTATTTTAAAATGAAAAGTACATAAAATTTTATTTCATTAATAACTTCTGATATTTTTTCATTTTTTTATAATTGAATTATTATTTATTGTAAAAGATTTTTACAATCAGAGGTTAATAATAATTAATAAATCAATAAATATTTAAATTAAAAAAAAAAGAATAACAATAAAAAAGAAGGAGATGAAGATCTGATTGGAACTGATGTGCCTTTCCCTATGTAAGATCCAAATACATCATTAATTAAAATTTTATTTGGTTTTATATTTCGTTGAAAAACTCTCAATGAGGCTTAATACTGCAGTTAAGAAAAAGGCAAAAAAATCCAATATCTTGGATTTTTGGTTTTTTTGGACACTTTTGGTTCAGTGGATTGCAATCAAAAGGGGAGGTGCACAACTCTGTTACTCCAGTCCTAAATCTAAAATTTCAACATATTACGGATAATCGTTTTTAAGTTTTGTGAGATACATACGTGCATACATACATACATATGTACGAACAGACATCGCGCCGAAACTAGTCAAAATGGATTCAGAGATGGTCAAAATGGATACTTCCGTTGAAATCTAAAAACCGAAATTTTTCGCGATTACAATATTTCCTTTACTTCGTACAAGGTAGTAAAAATTAAATATTGATATTTCTGTTCGTTACAATGAAGAACATTTATTATTATGTTCTTAGTTATGTTATTTTACATAAAGCTTATTTGAGTAATTAATCAATATTCGCTTTCTGTCAGGTGGAATATAACCAGGAGTAGTCCTCCTTCATCGAAATCAAGTTGGAAATTCCTCAGGCTCTGTCTTGGGACCCGTATTGTACTCCATCTTTACTGCAGACCTTCTGACTACAGACAAGATTATTGTCGCTTCCTTTGTGGATGACACAGCTGTTCCCACTGTTGATGTCAGCCCAACTATAACATCGAATAACCTACAATTTGGGTTGGATTTAATCAACAGGTCGTTGAGTACATGAAGAATACCCGTTAACCAAGCAAAATCGAACCATGTGACATTCAATATGAGCAGAGTCTACTGCTCAGGAGTCCACCTTGATGGCGTCTGCAAACTGAGAATGTGAGATATCTAGGTCTGCACCTCGACGTAGACTAATGTGGATAGTTCTTATAAGAGAGAAGAAAAGGCAACTTGAAATATAGTTTAAGGAATGCTCTGGTTGGTGGGCAGAGGTTCTCAATTATCCTTATCTAATAAGGTGCTGGTATACTCAACAATTCTAAAACCGACTAAACTGGAACTAAGGTATGGAACTACGGGACACCGCGAGCAGAAGCAATGTCGACATCTTACAGCGGTTTCAGATATAAGCTAGCGAAGTGTGTAACTGAGGACCTTGGTTTACAAGGAAAAATGAGATCCAGGATTATTTAGGATAACGGTTCGTGCAGAAGTCGATACAACGTTTCACTACAAGGTACAAACTTCGGCTTAACTACCACACAAATCACTTGGAAGTAAACCTACTAGGCAATAGGGATGACATTAGAAGGTTGAACGGTTGAACCGACCGCACGTTCCAGACCTAAGTGTCCCTATATTGCCTTAATGTGAAAACTCGAATGTGAGTATTGTGCATTATCTATTCGACTTTTTTTTTAAATTCTATTTATTATATCTTATTTCACTTTCTATATTTCTAGTGAGGTTGAGTGTAATTCAAAACTGCTAATTGTACGTGCTTGGCATAAACGTTTTCATTATGTACTAGTGTGTAATTTTTGAGAAGTTTTGCTGAAAACCTTTATCAAGTGATTTGAGATGTTATCAAATTTACTAAAGGCTTGTATAAATGTGAGCGATTTAAATAAATTTTAAAAATATAAAAGAATAATTCGCTTCGTTTTCATCAAACTATCATAATTTAGATATTAATTTCGTAGTTAATAAAATTTCATGCATTATTTTACCAACACCGCTTCCGAACTAAACAAGAAAAGTGAGTAAATTGTTAAGAAATAAAGATTAATTTTCATTATATATGACGTAAATAACAGTAAACACTAAACAAAATATAAATTTTAGTCTTTCATATCACTTCATGAAGACTTTTATGATAAATTTTAAATTTTAAAGAAAATTTAGAATTCAAAAAAATTGTGTCCTAGGTAGAGGAGACAATTTAAGCAGTAACCATGTTTCCTCAGTCCCTTAGAAGTTGAGTTTCGTTACGTAAGTGATCCCGGTTAAAGACATTCTTTGATAAGTATAATTTACTTTATAGATACTTGTTTCAGAAATTTTAGGCTTAGCGGTAATGAATTTACGAAAACAGATTATCTATCGAGTAAGAAATTCAGTAAACAGGTTGAAGGAATAATATTTCTTTAATAAGAAATTCATTATAAATCTATTCTTATCAAATCCTGAGTAATGATGACGTAAAATTCTACTATAGAAATTAAAATTAGATTAAAAATTTTTTAATGTAACGTTTTCTAAAAGATTATATAGAACATAGCAAAGCAGCGTGATAATTATATAAACTAATATGCAGTAAATTAAAATAAAATTTCAATGTTAAAAGAAACAAACTGCACATGTTTAATTTGTGTGCGTGTAGGAAAATATAAATAGGATAAATGTATATAGAGTAAGTCAGTCAAACCTTACGATAATTGTTGTCACAACTCAAGATACGCGCCACCTGTTAAAAACGTATAACGTTACTAATACGATTTTGGTTCACATTTAAAAGGGATGGAAGAAGACTATATAAATAATAAGAAACCTGCTTAATATCAAATACAAGGACAGATTTCATTTTATGAACGAATGACCGTGAATATATTACTCGCGTACATGAATACGTATATACACACACAGAAAATCTTACTTTAAGATCTCCGAGATTTATTAACTTATTATTCCTTAACTAGCGTTTATATCTCTAAACTGATGAGATTTATTTAACTAATATTAACGGCAACATTATAAAAACTACAGGGATATACAATACAAGAAAATACTGATCTGAATGTGTAAAAATTAGTCCATAAATATTATTTAGTAAACGTACGTATTACATAATCTTTAGTATTCGTATTTCAAACTCTTTAGAAACCAATTTAAATAATGATCACAGAAATTTAAAAGATTTGTCAATTTATTAGATTTAATTAAAAACGAAACTAGAAACCTATCACTATTTCATCTCAAAAAGTTCATATCGCATTACTGGGTTTACTTTTCTTTACAATTCAGTGCCCAAAGGAATTTTAAATTAGTTTATTAGACTTCAAAACTATATATTAAAAAACAGTCGATACAAAAAAAATTCTTATGCAATAAATGAAACCGTTACTTCCTTGAAATATTTTTCACTTTATTAAATTTCTGTAGCATATTCTGCAGAATTCTGTAAGAATGAAAGAATTTTAAGTATAAAAACTTTTTAATTTGAAATAAATATTTTACCTATCAAAATTTGACAGATAGAATATTATTAAGAATATTATCCTATCAATATTGACAGGAATTAATAATTTATATCTTTTAAGAATCGTAAAATGGTAATACTAAAATATTAATAATCTTTGAATTGTGTCACTGACAGCCTTTGATAGAGAAATAAAACGACACTAATTTAGATTTTTTCGTACTGTCTAGTTACTTAATCTCTCACTGAAAAGACATGAGAACATCCACTAAATTTGATGAAACTGGTTGCTACATAAAATGGTTGAATTTGAAAAATAAAACAACGGAGTAAGAATGTTTATTGAAGGAAGAAGGACTGAACTTCCTTGTTGCAGAAGTACCACCCACATTAACATTTACTGATTTTCGTGTCAGTTTATTGGAAGCAAACGAAAGTAAGCTTTTTATCTCTACTACGGAAATACTACTACTCAACATCACTTAGAAAGCTGAAAGCTTAAATTAATAATTTGTGGTATTACATAGGAATTTATTTCATTAGAATAAAATGAATGAAAATAAAATAGACAGTAACGAACAAACCGCATTATTGTTATAAATAACGGGATTTATTTGGTTTTCTATCTCATTAATGATAAATTAACTTGTTTTTAGCAAGGTATCAACGCATCTTAAACTTGGTTATTACGAGCATTTTCATTTTTTAAAATACTGTAATTCAAAAATCATTAAATAACCAAATTATCTCAACACAAGGGAAATTCCATTTCCTCATTTAGGAAATACACATTTACGATTTATACATAAAGATTATGACACTTTATCTTAGGCTTGTTCAGTTCAGGCCTAGGACACCTTGGCTCACCCGCATGCAAGACTGGGAGGAGTAAGGGTGCTTCTGATGATGGCATAGTGGGCCCTTACGGTTTTAAAGGGTGCGCGAAAGGGAAAGGACATGCGCAACTCATGTCCGGATCCTTGTAGTGTAGGGACAGGAAGGGTAGCTTCCCTGAGGAGGGGCATTTCGGCTGACCAAAAGAGGAAGTCGGGATGTCCCTTTGATCAAGGGGAGACCCTGATGGGTGGTCTCCAAGATGAGCCAAGATAGGGAGGCAAACTACTGTCATGACACCGGGAGCTACTGACTAGCGGTGGTTCCGGTTGCTCCTGGAGTGTTTAAAAAAGGGAAAGACAGAAAAAAAGGTCAGGTCTGAAGGGTGAACAAAATGTTTGACACAGAACGTTGTACAATACGTACAGTACAAGTTCCATTGCGGTATTATAAAGGCTCGAGTTTTTCTGTTTGCATAATTCCAGGAAAGACTGGGGCCAAACAATGATCCGTCAAAACCGCCTAAACAGGTTCGTCGAGCTCTAAAGCATATTTTAAACGATTTAAGTGAATGTCTGAAGAGGGGCGTGGTTAAAGATAAATTTTATTTGTCCTACCCCCAATGGTAAATTCAGTTTCATAATTTTCAGTTTAAAAATACAGTACTGCACCATATAATCAGATAAACAAACAGTATCGATCACAGTATAAACAATGATCGATCTGATAACCAGTAGCCAAACACAGTACAGTAATACTGTAGTAGCATCAGTTAATGTGTTTTCATTTTAGTGTTTCTTGCTAAAAAAACTCTAAAGTATATCTTTAAAAAGTGTACTCTATTAATTCCGGTTCATTTGTAATGAACGACGTCGGGCTTCAAAAGGAAACAACTGTCCGTGAGTGATAAAATCTAAACTATCCAAAAACTGGAACGAGGTTATCAAATTCAGATGTTTGCAAAAAAATGTGGACTTTCTTCATCCACAGTTTCAACAGTATGGAATAGTCGCGAGAGACTTACGAGTGTTTTTGAAAAAAACCACATGAAAGGAAAAGAAACTCAGACTACGTGATAAAGACAACTGAGATATCGCCCTCTAATCATGGTTTAAAGTGAAAAGAAGTGAAAATGTACCTATCAGTAGTCGAGTTTTAAAATTATAGGCTGAAAAATTTCCTATAAATCTCGGCTACGCAGATTTCGTTTGAAGCAACGGTTTGTAAAACCGTTTTAAAAACAGACATCAGATTGTTTTATTAAAAAATTAATGGGGAAGCTAAACGTGTAGAAAGTTCAATTGTGAGCAATTGGGTGAATGATAATTGGCTACTTATTAAATCGGGTTATAATGAGGAGGACATTTTTAATGCCGATGAAACCGGCTTGTTTTACAAATTAATCCCCGACAAAACTTATAAAATTTAAAGGTGAAAAATATATTGGTGGGAAAGAGTCAAAGGTCAATCTAACAATATTGTTATGTTCAAATTCGACTGGGACAGAAAAACGAAAACATTTTGTAATAGGGAAATCAAGAAATCGAAGATGTTTTAAAAATGTAAAAAAAACTTCCCGTCGATTACGTGTCTAATTTTAAAGCATGGATAACTTCAATGATTTTCGAACAAGAAATTCATAAATAGGATTTGGAATTTCAAAAAAATAACAGAAAAATCTTATTATTGATCGATAATTTCCCCACTAAATCGTCACTGCAGAAATAACTAATGTTATTCGCAATTTTAAGGTTCATTACAGGCGGTTAATGCTTTTAAAAATTATTGAGAACATGGACGAAAAAAAAAATTCCAAATAATGGTTTTAGGCGCTAACAGATTTATGAAACGAGCTTGGTGTAACGTATCACAAGCTACAGTTAGAAACAGTTTTAAAAAAATCCGGTCTCATTCCATGCCATATATCGATGGAAGATTACCATGAAAGAATCCACTCTTCATCATATCTTATCTCTCTTCATCATCACTGATGGATATGAACTGTCAGAATGAATTCAAACTTGAATTCGACAAAAAAATCTGCCTTTCAAGAATACTCAGTAGATGACTACGCAATAGCCGATGACGACGTACATACTACAGAAATTCCGACTGATGAAGACATTACTGAGGTAACTAAAACTCGTGCAGGTGATAGCAAAGCTGAAACTGAAAACGAAGATGAATCTACTATTCTCCCAGTCGTATCAATGATTGACGCTAAAGAATGTTTTAAAAAATTAACGCAGTTTAGTGAGACTAAATGTAAGCGATGAATTTGTAGAGTACATAAACTGTAAAAATGTTTTGATAATTACAGGTAAAAGAGTATTAAACAAACAAAAATAAACGATTATTTTATATGTGCAATTAAATTTAGACGTATTCTGTTAGAATGAAGGAAAAATAGGCTAGAATGATTTTCTTTGATTTAATAAATGCATTGTTTACGTAAAGTCAACGTGTAACATAAAAATTTTTGTGTGGTGCTCATTTGTTACTTTCCTGGATGATTTTAATAAATTTTACTGCACAATTATTACCATTTTTTTTCTAATTCATTGAACGCTAACAGTTTTGGTTAAAAGAAAAACGTATTAGGTCTAAAAGTTGTATTACATCTAAATTTTATTTGTTAGTCTATAATACAAAATACATCGATATTTTATTTTCTGTATTCTTTTACTGTAAAAATTGACTGTATTCTTACTGTACATAGTAAAACTTTTGTATAATAATAGATAATGAGACGTAAAAATTTACGGTTACGAGATGGAAACTCGGAATTACCGAGCATTATGCTCGGTTGTAACGAGCATACTTGATCGGTCCCTTAAATCTCGTTTTACTGTATATACACATGTATTACACTAATATATATATATAAAGAATATAGTTATATAGTTTTGTAATATATATATATATAGAAATATACATATATTCAGTATATATAATACCAAGATTAATAAATAACCACAATAATTATCTATATATTTTATTATGATTAAAATCAAAATAAATAATATCTCTTTATTAATTTTGATATAAGAAAAAGCATTTATACACAAAAGTTACATAAATAAAATTAGGAAAAACAGTATATGTATTTTACAAGAATAATAAATTATCTTAAATGGCAGAAAGGCTCCTGGAATAGACGGAATACGTGTAGAATTACTGCGCAGTGGAGGTGAGGAAGCGATTGATAGATTATACAAACTGATGTGTAATATTTATGAAAAAGGGGAAGTTACGTCAGACTTCAAAAAAAGTGTTATAGTCATGATACCAAAGAAAGCAGGGGCAAATAAATGTGAAGAATACGGAACAATTAGTTTAACTAGTCATGCATCAAAAATCTTAACTAGAATTCTATACAGAAGAATTGAGAGGAGAGTGAAAGAAGTGTTAGGAAAAGACCAAATTGGTTTCAGGAAAAGTATAGGGACAAGGGAAGCAATTTTAGGCCTCAGATTAATAGTAGAAGGAAGATTAAAGAAAAAAATCAACATATTTGGCGTTTATAGACCTAGAAAAGGCATTCGATAACGTAGACTGGAATAAAATGTTCAGCATTTTAAAAAAATTAGGGTTCAAATACAGAGATAGAAGAACAATTGCTAACATGTACAGGAACCAAACAGCAACAGTAATAATTGAAGAACATAAGAAAGAAGCCGAAATAAGAAAGGGAGTTCGACAAGGATGTTCCCTATCTCCGTTACATTTTAATCTTTACATGGAACTAGCAGTTAATGATGTTAAAGAACAATTTAGATTCGGAGTAACAGTACAAGGTGAAAAGATAAAGATGCTACGATTTGCTGATGATATAGTAATTCTAGCCGAGAGTAAAAAGGATTTAGAAGAAACAATGAATGGCATAGCTGAAGTCCTACGCAAGAACTATCGCATGAAAATAAACAAGTACAAAACAAAAGTAATGAAATGTAGTAGAAATAACAAAAATGGACCACTGAATGTGAAAATAGGAGGCGAAAAGATTATGGAGGTAGAAGAATTTTGTTATTTGGGAAGTAGAATTACTAAAGATGGACGAAGCAGGAGCGATATAAAATGCCGAATAGCACAAGCGAAACGAGCCTTCAGTAAGAAATATAATTTGTTTACATCAAAAATTAATTTAAATGTCAGGAAAAGATTTTTGAAAGTGTATGTTTGGAGTGTCGCTTTATATGGAAGTGAAACTTGGACAATCGGAGTATCTGAGAAGAAAAGATTAGAAGCTTTTGAAATGTGGTGCTAGAGGAGAATGTTAAAAATCAGATGGGTGGATAAAGTGACAAATGAAGAGGTATTGCGGCAAATAGATGAAGAAAGAAGCATTTGGAAAAATATAGTTAAAAGAAGAGTCAGACTTATAGGCCAGATACTAAGGCATCCTGGAATAGTCACTTTAATATTGAAAGGACAGGTAGAAGGAAAAAATTGTGAAGGCAGGCCACGTTTGGAATATGTAAAACAAATTGTTAGGGATGTAGGATGTAGAGGGTATACTGAAATGAAACGACTAGCACTAGATAGGGAATCTTGGAGAGCTGCATCAAACCAGTCAAATGACTGAAGACAAAAAAAAATTAATTATCTGCAAATATAAATTTCATCAAATTAGGGATAGATTTAATTTTTTTTTTTGTATACGATTAAATAACCGAGTAATTGTTAAAACACTAATTTGCCTAAGAATAAATCATATAATCTTATAATCGATAGTTAAAAAAAAGACATGAATATATTTATAAAGAGATTAATTTTATTACTGAATGCAAATAAACAAGGACGCGCGGCGAGCGAACAAGCACACACACACACACACATATGTACAAACAGAAAAGTAATTATAATAATGAACACTGTTAAATAATTTTTTTAATTGTGTACAGTATGCGATTATTGTCAACCATATTGCCAAACTGCTGCTGCAATGTAGATACAATGCCAAAATATCTAAACGTGTACAGAACCTCAAACTTATGCCAAAATCGTCCGTTGTTTACAAATATATTTTATTTTTAATATGCCTATAATACAATTCACTAATAAATTTTTATTTATTCATTGTCAAATTAAAAATATATTAAATAATTTATTATGATTGTACAATAATAAACTAATACAAAGTATTTATCTACCACAAATATTTTGTATTTTGTGCTAAAAGACATGAAGTTGTAGAATTTTATGAGCAAATGACCTTAATGTAATTAACAGTGAAATAAATAACATTAGTAAAAATTCCTCAACCATAAATTACCAATCAACCCCAGTGAATATAAATAAGTAACTACTATTTTCTAAAATCAATCGGTAAAAAAAAAAAAAAACATAAGAAATTTGATAAATAATAATCTTCTAATTATTTGAAGCCGATTTTCGAAGTAGAAGGTTATGACATTCAAATTCTACCATAGGACAGGCTGACGATTCCTGAGAGGTGTGGTTGTTAATTGAACTCCAACCATCGATGTACACTGATATTCACCGTCTAGAATTCAAATACACATAAAAGCAATTAACTTTTACTAGGATATGAATTTCTGAACGTTCGAATTCGAAAATCAGCTTTTAAATAACTGATTTGCGACGACCAGAAAATTACTGGACCAGCACGAAGGGCTAAATTTATTTTCAGATTTTAAATTTTTCCTGGATAGATTATTTAAGGAAAATGTATATTACAAAAGGAAAGAGTTATTACTGTTATTAAACAGAAAGAGAAGAGTTCTCTAACAGAAAATAAAACTGTTATATAAAATATTTAGATGTAAGAATTTAAAGAAAAATTCCTTAAAATATTTTTATGGAGAATAGCGATTATGTCCATGAAGTATTAAAAATGAAGATGTAGGTAATGTGTACAAAATATATATGAATCTGTGTATATCAAACGTAATAATGTATCATAAGGTATCTATGATAAGGATAGATGCTTACAATAAGGATAAATTAATTTACGCCTCCAATAAAAAGCATAAATACGAAAAAAACATTATAAAAGAAACAGATGTTTAAATGTACCTTCATAAAAAAATAATTTTGCGAGTTGGATATAACAATTTTTTTTTGTTTGAAGATAAAAAAATAATCTGGGAAAGTATCGTATGACTTTCCCGAAACTTATTAAATTATATTTAATTATATTAAATTATAAACTTATTAAATTATCTTTTAATATTAAATATCCACACTTAATATCTTAACCACAAATGATTATCAAGGAATTTGTAATGACGTTTTGTACCCGTTTTTAAAAATGTATTTTAAAACTGAAATAATAAAAATTCTACAAAGAATTTGTAAAAAAAAAACAAAAACAGTATGCCAAATCCTAAAAAAATTCAACAAATTAAAAAAGTAGAAGAACGAAATAATACAAAAAATAATTATAAAAATTTTTTGCAAAATTTTTTCCAAAAAAAAAAATTATTTTAATAGTCGAGAACGTCAAGAACGAAAAACTAACAAATATTTTTCCGAATTTCTTAAAATTTGGGAGCCCAAGAATCAAGGGGGCTTTCTTATTGATTGATTGATTTTGATTATTGATTTCACTGATTGATGATGATACAAAAATAACATTTAAGCATCAAAATTCGCAAATTTTAAATAAAAAGTGATTTTTTTGGGCTTCCTTATTCCGTAGGGAAATTTAGGAAAATCTATTTATGAATAACTGAGCCCTAAAAAAAAAAAAATTTAGTTTAAAAGAGAAGTTCTTAAAAATGTTGAAAAAATAAAGTATAACTTTTATGAAAGTAATTAAAAAGTCGCTTCTCGTTTTGGGTCCGGAAAATATTATTCGTGCTAAAGATATTTTAATTTTAATAACCCTTAAGGTGATGAAGAAAAATACAAAAAAAAATTGTTTAATGATAAAAATTAAGAGAGTTACAGCCAAAAAACAGAATATATATTTTTTAGAATTGGGGAATAAATTTTAAGAAAAATCTTTCTAAAATTATTCATATATAAATTAAGCTTGACAAATTTGCTTCATTAAAGTTTTTTTTTAAATCTAACATCCCTTTAATTAAGGCTAAAATAAGAAAAATAAATTTTTCTAAAAATGTTTCTGCATTTTAGATCCGGGGTCAATAATTTAAAAAAAATTGTAGACATTTTTATCACTTGTATAAAAAATTGATACTCTTTATACGAAGCTCAAACAATTTTTTAAAAATATTTAAACCGAAGGGAGATACAGGAAAAACATGACATATTTTTCCGGTAATTTTTAAAAAGGTTGTACGTGACACATTTGCTTTAATAAAGTTTTCTCTAAAATGCCTCTAAGAAAATAGATATTGGTTTTTTCAACCCTTAATGAATCCCCCCACCCTTAACGAATCTTTAAAAAAATTAGTATGCCCTTTATACAGAGATATTTTTGACGAATTTGAAGGAAATCGGTTAGGTCACCCCTGAAATATAAGGCCAGAATCAGTGCGACACATATAAGTAAATACGTACGCCTATATATATATATATATACATAAGTTTTTTGGTGTAGATGAACTACTTACATCCTACAATGTACAGATTTGCAAAAAAACCCAATACTCCATTTTGACATGATCACCGTACTTTCTCTTTTATTATAGCTATTCTAACTATATTCGCCCGGAAAATAAAACATACAGTAAGTATATTGAATACAGTTACTATGGAAAGTTATGGAAAATTACTGGTATTTCAAAAAAATACTTTTTTAGAGAATGCAACATTTTGGAAAATATTTTTTCAAGTTATGAGAAATTTGAATGTTGCCAAAAATATTGTCAAAAATAAAAATAAAAAAAATCAGAAATAGGTAGATGATAACCTACCAAAATAGCAATTTAAGAAAAAAATTACATATCTAGGTAGTGCTGTAATCAACATCCCAACCCCCGTAGGGCAAAACACCCGCCTAGTTACGTTCCGGTCGCCACAACCCCCCCCCCCCAACGGTCAAAGCCCTGTTGGGCTTTAACGGGAGTTATCTATCGCCCTCTGACTTTTTACATATCATAATAATAAGCCTGGCCTCGTTGGGATGCCACCAATGTAAATGCCTCGGTAGACATTTGCGTCGGTGATTTATTAACCCAGCTTTTGCCTTCGCTGTAGGCCTCGTCCGGACATCTTGAATGTCCTACATCGTATCCCTCTGAACTAGTTAACCGAGTTCGCGGAAGCACAAACCCTGTGCCTAATTCTACTTATATTGAGCCAGTTACGTGAATGTCTCGAAATTCGAGACAAATTTAAACACAACATACCACCAAAAATGTTGATCGCAACAACGAAACTTAGTCCTAAATTGCCTTACTGAACTCAACTTGAGTTCATACCCCAGATATAGGTTAAATTATGGACTCCGGTCTGGTCTACAAGGAAGAGGCGGAACGACCTCCTACCACAACTCAGCAGCATTGCAGAGTCCCGCGTAACATGCACTTCATAAACCATAGTCGAGATGCCGCTACACCTCACGGCTGCATGAGATCCAGTGCAGTGAAGTCGCCATCCCGCCGACAGTGTCCTGTGCTCATCCTAATCTGCCCTCGTCAAAACGCCACTACACCTCACGGCTGGGTGGTAACCCATGCCCATCGGCAGTGCAGTCGCTGTTCCGCCGACAGCTTATACAATTTATAATCACCTCAGATCTAACTAACCGTAGCTTGCCGCCACAGCGCCTACCTTCGGCCAATCAAACTGTCCAGGCGGTCCCTAGCCGCCCGGGTTCCTACTCTACTAAATCCCTTCGGCCGTCCTGCGCTGGGCGAGGAACCGAAGGAAGCCAGCCACAATTGTCCAATCTCTGCGAATTCTCCAGTTGACTCGCAGATCAAAGAAGGAGTTTATTCTCTCACGTTCCCTAACAACTACTGTAATCAACAGTTACAATATTTAAAAAAAAATTACCCAAGTGTTAATTTTTTTTTTAAGACACCCTAAATCAGGCGTGACCAACAGTTTTTGCCTCCGGGCCGAATTGGAAAGAAAACTTTTTTCACGGGCTGAACGAAATATTAAAATTAAAAAAAAAAATGTTAAATACAAAAACGATTCAAACAAAATTTTATTATCGTTGTACTTTCATTAAAGAAAAAGTTTGTTCAGAAATATAAGCTGAGTTGAAGATTACTAAATATTTCTTGGCAAGTTTTTTAAATTTCCGTATTTTCCATTATTCAATTCCTTACAAGAAAAAGCTAATATTGAAAAGATTTTTTCGCGGGCCGCATAAATTCATTACGCAGACCTGATCCGGCCCGCAGGCCTTATGTTGGCCAGGCCTGCCCTAAATAAAATGGTTTATCAAAATTTAGTCTGAATTAAAAGCATTCCGGTAGTATTTTATGATTCTAATTTTATTTTTGTAAAATATGCTAATTTTCTGCTAATGCATGAAATTTTATTATATCATAACTTAAAATAGAATGAAATGTTAGTCCTAATACAAGGTAGAATAAAAATTGTACGTACGTAGGTGTTTTGTAACAGTTTATTTAAACACAAAAATTAAAATATATCATTGCTAATGGGACAAAAAAATTACGTTTAAGAATAACACAGCTGGGATATAAATGAAAGCACGTTTTGTACTTTATCAAAATGGATCCAGTGCGTATTATGTGTAATGAAAATGGCGCGCAGCTGTTCCGCTGTTTCCAGAGAAAGGACAGCACACGTTGGCCATCGTTTACATTGCTTTATGCTGTTGTACGGATTGTAAATACACTCTCATTTCAAAAATATATACATCTATTACCGAATCAAAGTTAAAGAGATATTTAAACATTCATGATGAACTTAAAAATGATGCAATTTTCTAAGAAAAAAAAATTTAAACATGTATGACTCAAGTAAATACATAATAACTAGAAAATTAATTTTAAAATTAAAAAAAAAAACTAGTAAGAAAAATGTTTTGTGCCATAAACTGAACGATTTATAGCTGTGCAAGAGTACAATTATTACGGTCTACAGGAACAAAAGATTAATCAGCGAATACAGAGATATTTGTAACGTACTTTCAACTGCAAGAGTGTTATTATTCAATTTAATTTTTATTTTTTAAAAATAATATATTTGTAAATAGCAAGTTATATGTTTTAAAATTAAATTAAAATTATCACGTGAAAAAAAAATAACTTTCTTTCAAGTCAGTTTTTTTAGTATAATTTATATCTTGTTTTAAGAATCTTACTTAATGTTAACAATATCTCTGATGTTAATGCATGTCAGAACTTGTACATGGCGACTGTTTGGTAACTGTTATACTGATAAAGAAACCACATTACAAATAATATTGGTTTTTTTGTTCAAGATTTTGAGTTCATTTATTAGTAGGAATCTATTTCTTTAGCGAATATATATGCCGACATTAGACTGATTGCGTCTTTTCTTATCATCACAGACTAGAAAATTAATATTATGTTAAAGAAAATGTTTGGATGATTGTAATTGTCTGTTATTCTATTATCAGTACGAACAAATAGATGAAATAAACAAATTTGTTAGTATTAAGAGAATGATTAAGGCAGTAAAAGTGAGAGTGAGTGAGAGAGAGGGAGAGAGAGTGACTGAGTGTGAAAGAGCGTGTGAGAGTGACAGACAGAAGAAAAAAGAGTAAAAATTCATTACAAAAATAAATATCTGTATTATATACAGGAAACTAACAAATAACCTTGACTTTTTCAACCGCTACAATAAACACCGCACAGTTCAACCGGAATTTCATAAATAAATATTATTAATTTATATTTATTGACATACTAACGGAAGTTCCAAGATTCGGATTCATCAAAGTTCAAATATATTGTGTACATATAATACAAAATGTTGGACACATAATTTCAATCACAAGTTTGCAGGTTATGCAGTAAATTAATCACAAGATTAAACATTTTACAACGTGTTGTTGAAACAGAAGTTGAATAGAATTAAAATTTTTCCGTTTTCTAACGATGAAGATCAACATTTTTTTATCATTTTTATTTAACTTCTTATTTAAAGTAAAAAAATGTAAGAGTTTTGGATTGAGGTGTCATGTTATTAAATTTATCAAAAATGCCCATAATTTCAACAATGAGCTAAGATAGTTAGGATATTCTATAGCAATTTAATATAGCATAAAAATATTTTAGATTGATTGAAAAGAAAAACAACTATTAAAAAAAAATTACTCTTTACCCTAAGGTAACGGATGACGCCGGACTCCGTGGCGCCAATGGTAACGTCCCGGCCTTTCATCCGGAGGTCCTGGGTTCAAATCCCAGTCAGGCATGGCATTTTCACACGCTACATAATTGCCATTTTCATCTCAACCTCTGAAGCAATACCTAACGGTAACTGATAGAAATTATTTCCATCCTAATCTACTTAAACGTTGAAACTAACCTGAAAAAAGAAAGGAAAAGACAGTATAGAGTGGATTGGTTACGGTTTTCTTCTTCAGTGACCAGATTGATGAAAAGTTATTTATCAACATGCTGGGGGTCTTCCAAAAACGGGTGATATTAATTTCTAACTTCACTCTTTTCATTACAAAACATGTAGACTTTCTTGGAAAACGCAAAGTTCACCTCAAGTGCACCTCTGATGCTTCCTTGCATGCGTCATAGCCACAAAAAACTGAAATACATAGTGCAAAGCAACAACTTAATGTACCATTCTTACGACTCATTTAGAAGAAAAGTTGCAAGTCGATGTACTGAAACAGTAAATGTTTTGAAAACCAAGCATGATACAATAGAATTTTATACAAGAAAGTTTTAATATATTATTTCGATTCTTTTCTTTTTAAAAAAGTATTATATCTTTAATATATTGTTTTTGGTAAAACAAACTGTTAGGGATATCGGATACAACGAAATGAAACGTCTAGCACTAGATAAGGAATCTTGGAAAGCTGCATCAAACCAGTCAAATGACTGAAGATAAAAAAAAATAAATATTTTTTATTAAATAAGAAAACTCAAGTATAATTTTCCACTTTATTCCCCCCTCAAAATAATTCAACAAGTTAATAACGAGAAATTCCCGGCTTAGATACACTGGTAGCAGCCGAATTAAAATGAAAAACAAGGAATAAATAAAAAGATATTGAAATCTATGTCTTATTCAGGTTGTAAAAATTTTGAAGGATGAAACATGCAAGAAAGAAGAAATTAATACCTGTCTTAACAAAACATCACCAGGTAATATTTATTGGTGGTTGGGTTTCAATTAACAATACGTCTAAGGAATGGTCGACCTGAGACTGTACAAGACAACACTTCATTCATATATATCATCCTCATTCATCCTTTGAAGTAATACCTTACGATGGTTCCGGAGGCTAAACAGAAAAGGAGAGAAAAAGAGAAAGGTTACACATTTATAAAAAAAATTGAAATGAAATTTACTAAAAACTTTATTTTGAATTGCATACAATAAAGAATAATGGAAAAAAATCTTGTAAAATGACGTGCGAGGTCACGTGTAAAAAAAAAATGCTAGCAAGCTGTTGATAAAAAAAAGTAAATAATTTTATTTTTAGTCTAATAGAGAAAAGTCCATATATAATGTAATAGTAAAAAAATATAATCTATTAAAAAGTACCTAATCTAATATTAGATTTTATTTTCTTTATGTACTGTATTACATAAAAATGTTCCTCATAGTAAAAGGTGAGAAAAGTGTCTTTCGGCTTGATTAATATATATATATAGAAGTCAGCCATTTACAACAAGAAAGAAAAGATAATAAAATTTACGCGAAGAAAATAATTTTAAACAACACACAATACAAAGTAAAATAAGAATGTAAGACAGTAAAAATATTACTAAGAAACACAGCAAGACACAAATGAAAACTATACAACCTTAAATAGGAGATTTACAAAACCAACCAATAAATAAAAAAAAAAAAAAATATCCAGCGTGGGTAGAATATACATAGCTCAAAATAAAGCTTTGTGTTTATCGTTTTTTATAAACAACAGGCTATATATTAACCAAATCGGCTAGTAGTTTCAGATAATTTATTTCATTTAGGCGTGAAAGATTGCAGTTAGTTCATTGACCTATCTATCCTTATTATAAAAAGGAATGTTTGTTTTGTTTCTTTCTGTTTTAATACAAATATCGGATTCCTTATAAAATATTCTGTGCTTGATGTTTCATATAATGATCATGATCATACAAACACTAATGATATTTCTTTAAATTCATTAATTGGGTTCTAAGTAATTCAAAATCTTAAGATTTTTGTTAATAAAAGGAAAAATGTTTAGCAATCAAAGAAGAAATTTGGTTTGATTGAGCAAGATACACATTTTTAACTCAAACACAAAAAAAAAAGAAATAAATGTAATATATATATATATATATATATATATATATATATATATATATATATGTATATATTACTTTTGAAGTCAGAAAAGTGAAGATAAAAGATGATAAAAGAATAAATGTTAAAATAATAAGCATCCCATGCCAGAAATAAAAAGGGAAATTCAGTTACACCTCAACAATGGTGAGGTGTAACTGAATTCATCTTGAATTGATGTATAATTAATTATATTACTTTAAATAAATTACTACAAATATCGAAGGCGTTTGTACCTGAAGTAATTTACGTAACCTACAACCTTACTGATAAATATATATATATATTTTGAAAAGTAAAACATTAATGACCACTTTTTGTTATTTACCAGTGACATACTTTTCCACTGTTCAATAGAGGACACAGCTCAAAAATGTTTAGGTTACAGAGATAAATCAAAAAAGATTGTTACTTAGAAAAAATGAATTTAATAAAAATGGAACGTAATAAAATTAAAAATATAATTTAAAATATTTAATTTTATCTAAATTCATAATATTTCAATACAAAAATAATTCAATACCGCTAGAGCATAAAAAAATGAATGGGTGAAAAAAGAAAAGAATAAAAAAAAATCCTGTTACATTCAACATAATTTACTGAACAAAAAATTTTAAAAAATATCAGAAAGGTAAAGTTAAAATCGATTAATTAAATTTTGCAATAATTAATTATTGAAAAACCAATTCAATTTTAAATTTTACATAATGTCCCTTAATTAAAATGACTTGGTACAAAAAAAAAAAAAAAACGTAATGCGGCTTAAATGTAAATTTAATTAATGGACTTGGTTTTATGCAAATTGGTGACCTATTAAAATATGTAAAAGTTTAAAATACCAGATTCAATTAAGGGTTTTTAAATAAAATAAACAGTGTTAGATATGAGGTAAATGCGCATGTGCTCCTGTGTCTGTCAAGCAGATGTTATTATCATACATAATTGTAACTACTTCACTGCATGTGTAATGGATTATAATTTATATTACAATTGATCAAATATACTACGTTACACATTGCCGTTGATTTTCATAAATTATATTATATTTTATTTTATTGTATTATATTTCACCTTACTTCATAATAAGTTTTATTTTATTTTAAATCATTTTTCTATTAACCAATGCAATTAAATCTCATTATTGAACTTTTATTTTTTTTTTCATGAAAGAGAAGGAAGCTAAATAAACATGCCTTTTTTCCCTAGAATCATAGTTATAGAGCATTGATTCTCAAACCTCTTTGCACACCGCCCACACTGAGAATCAAACATTTTCTAGCGCCCCCAGAATTTTTAAACTTACCATCTGTTAAAAAAAATCAGATGTGGGCACTACCTGACTTCCTTGTACGCCTATTAAATTACATAATTATACACATTTTTTTTTTAAATGAAAAGTACATAAAATTTAATTTCGTTAATAACTTCTGATATTATTTTAATAATTATTACTGAATTATTATTTATCGTAAAAGTTATGTTTTTACAATCGGAGGTTAATAATTATTAATAAGTCAATATATTTAAATTAAAAAAAAAGGTAAAAAAAGAAGATGAATAAAATCTAAACCCTTCTAAGATCCAAATATTTCATTAATTAAAATTTCATTTGGCTATAACTCTGCAACCAATGAAAATAAGTACCACTTATGATATATCGTGAAAACGCTGTCAATGAGGTCTTATTACTGCAGATAAGAAAAAGTCCAAAATCCTCATTTTTTGGGGTTTTGAGCTTTTTGGACACTTTTTTTCAGTCTATTGCATCAAAAGGGGAGGATGCACAACTGGCTGTTACAAGAGTCCTAGATCCAAAATTTCAACTCAAAAACGTTATACGAGATACTTACGTACACAGACGTCACGTCGAAACTAGTGAAAATGGATTCAGTGATGGTTAAAATGGATATTTCCGTTGAAATCTGAGAACCGTAATTTTTCGCGATCACGATACTTCCTTTATTTCGTACAGTGAAGTAATAATAATTTCAGTTATTGTTTTTAAACGTGGCATATTCTACTTCTGAGTTGAAAGTTACATTTTAAATGAGAGAAATTACTTTTTATTAAAATTGCTTTCAAAACAATTGCTATTGTATCTGCATAGTTATATAACAACAATAATGATAGAATATTCAGTATAACAATAGAATAATTAAAACAAAGTTTTCAATTGAAAAATTACAATTACATTAATGTGAAGGATGAATCCGATGTGCTTTAACGAGTTTGTTAATATCAGGCTCGAATTTACTTAAAAAAACCCGTAAGTCGCTGCGTTCGGTAACATGCAGTCGATTTCTCTTTTTGATTAACAACGTTCCTACCAAAAAGAACGCCCCCAATTTTCTGTGGGCCTTCTACCGCCTCTCTGAACGCCTCAAGCACCCACAAGGGAGCGTTATCGCCCACGTTGAGGACGAATGCTCTAGATCTATGCTTGAAGAAGGAAAGTATAGTAATCAACGAAAAAATGTGGTACGTGTTTTTTGCATTTCTCGACGTTCCATGCCTCACGGGAAAAACAAAATACCTGAAGATAATGTTCGCATGTGAGTACATAGGTACGTGCAATAAATGTAAGTACATACGTGTGTTGGCGTGTTTGGAGATTAATAACTTTTGGATGGATTCTGATGGAATTTTGTACAAAAAATCATGTATATAGATAGAGCAATTTGTTGGTAAAGTTTTATGGTCAATCTCTCCAAGTGTGGTGGGGGTTTCAGTTTTGTTAATATTTTTGGCTAATTTCCATACATATTACCACTTTATCTCTTAAACTTAGTTCATGCGTATATGCTTAGTTTTACCATTTAAAAAAATATATATCGCTTCCAAATTCTCCCCCTTTCGCAGTTTCCCCAAAAATGAAAAGAGCTATTTTTTTATTTATTGCAGATTTTTTTTAACCGAATTTTTTTTTTTGTTTTTGTCAGTAAAGTAGTAGTACAAGTGACCCAAAAAAATATTTTGGGACAATATTGGAGGAGGAGAGCCGATCAAATTATACAAAAAATTGACTTTTTTGAATTTCTACACCTTTTTCATGTATCACTATTTTTCCAGTACATAAAAATAAATAACCAATAATAGGAAAGTATGAATATATATATTATTATTTTTAATCCGTTTTAAGATCTGAATAAAGTTCTTTATTTAATGCGGTTGTTGGGTTTTTAAAACCAGAATAGAGGAGAGTCCTGGACAAACAAGATGTGTGCCAATATTAGTTCGACATAATATCAAATAGACTTTTTGGGTATGGTTGATACAATTACATAGGAAAAACAAAATATCAATTCGCTCTGATCACAAGACATTATTCAAAAGAAAATTTATATCATCTGAGAAAAAAAGTAACTTGTGAAGATCAAATAAAAGAAATCGATTATGAAAAATTATTTTGATCAGTTAGAAAGAACTGGATGAATATGAAAGAGGAGGGAAATAAGAGATAATAGAATAGTTGAATCGGAATAATTGGAGTAAGAAGTTAAAACATTATATAAATCTTTTTTTCCTATTCTTACGTTTGTATATTCTATCGTACAGAGAAATCTATAATTTAATTCTAAACTATTAGAACAAAGCAGAATAATTAAATAATAAAGTTAATTTTAACCTAAAATTTCAGCAAGTATCTTAGAAAAGGTCACAATAATAAAGCAGCATGATTTATCTTTTTATCCAGATTTATATTATAAGGGCACAGAGCCAAATGGTTGTTTAGTTAAGTCACTAATTCTATGCTATGAAATAAATGCAATCTAGCCTATACATTCATTTAATTTCCTAAATGTTCCAAAATCATGTAGGTGAGTAGGCATTTACTGTTCATGTACTGACGAAATATTTAATTTATATAGTAGACTAAAATACTACGCTTTTAATTTGGCTTTTGAGTAAAGCTTTTTAAGTACGTTTACAGCAGACTAGATATATTCAACTGATGACAGTTTACTTGTAATTTATATTAGCCTGTTAAATTATATAGTTAACGAAAGCGTAGTAGCTCACTAACGTGCAAATTTACTAATAATTAAGCTTTAAAAGTGAATTAATATCTTAAATTCTACCGGAAACTATTATTTAAATTTGTATGTTTATGAAATCTAGTAATTATTACACAGAAAGTAATAACTTTTATTTCTACAATTCGAATTAATTCTACATTTAGTTAATATGGTATCTTCCTAATCAAGATGAAAATAAATTTTTAGAGAAAAATAAAATTTAAAGGGAACTTAAAACCGTATATAATAATTTTTTCCCAAACAAAAAAGTAGGTTAAAAATGTTTATTTTTTTGTCTTCAGTTATTTAACTGGTTTGATGCAGCTCTCCAAGATTCCTTATCTAGTACCAGCAATTTTATTTCTGTATACCCCCCCTACATCCTACGTCCCTAACAATTTGTTTTACATATTCCAAATGTTGTCTGCCTGCACAATTTTTCCCTTCTACCTGTCCCGCGAATATTAAAGCGACTATTCTAGGATGTCTTAATACGTGGCCTATAAGTCTATCTCTTCTTTTAACTATACTCTATCAAATGCGACTTTCTTCATCAATTTGCCGCAGCATCTCTCCATTTGTCACTTTATCAACCCATCTGATTTTTAACATTCTCCTATACCATCGCATTTCAAAAGCTTTTAATGTTTTCTTGTTGAGTACTCCGATCGTCCAAGTTTCACTTCCACATAAAGCTACGCTCCAAACATATACTTCTAAAAATGTTTTCCTGACGTTTAAATTAATTTTTGATGTAAGCAAATTATATTTCTGAGTGAAAGCTCGTTTCGCCTGTGCTATTCAGTCAGCATTTTATAGCGCTCCTTCTTTAGCAATTCTCCTTTCAAATAACAAGATTCTTCAACCGCTATAATCTTTTCTCATCCCATTTTGGTATCAGTGGTCCATCTCCATTTTCTACCAAATTTCATTACTTTCGTTTTATTATTGTTTATTTTCATGCGGTAGTTCTTTCGTAGGACCTTGCTGTTTGTTGTTTCTTCTAAATATGTTTTTACTCTCTACTAGAATTACTGTATCATTAGAAAATCGTAGCATCTTTATCTTTTCACCTTGCACTATTACTCCGGATCTAAATTGTTCTTTAACATCATTAACTCGTAGGTCTATGTAAAAATTTAAAACCATCCTTGTCGGACTCCCTTTCTTATTACGGCTTCTTTCTTATATTCATTGATTATTACTGTTGCAATTTGGTTCCTGTAAATGTTAGCAATTGTTTTTCAATCTCTATACTTGAACATATTTTTTTTTAAATTCTGAACATTTTATTCTAGTCTACGTTATCAAATGCCTTTTCTAAGTCTACAAATGCCGTGCATGTTGGTTTGTTTTTCTTTAATGTTTCTTCTATTATTATTTTGAGCGTTAAAATTGCTTCCCTTGTCCCTATACTTTTCCTGAAAACAAATTTGTCTTCTCCTAACGCTTCTTCCCCTCTCCTCTCAATTCTTCTGTACAGGATTCTAGTTAAGATTTTTCATGCATGATTAGCTAAGCTAATTGTTCTCTATTCTTCACATTTAATTACTCCTGCTTTCTTTTGTATCATGACAATAATACTCTTTTTGAAATTTGATGGAACTTCCCCTTTTTCGTAAATATTACACACAAGTTTGTATAATCTATCTATCGCTTCCTCCTCTGCACTGGGGAAGCGTTCTGAAGGTGTCCCGTCAATTCCAGGAGCCTTTCTGCATTCAAATCTTTTAATGCTCTATTAAATTCAGATCCCAGTATTGTATCTCCCCTTTTCATCCTTTTCGACTTCCTCTTCTTTCTCTATAACACCAGTTTCTAATTTATTCCTCTGTAAAACTTTTCAATATATTCCACATACCTATCGATATTTAACTAAAATATATATATATATATATACGTATGCGTGTGAACAAAATTCTTCCCACAATAATGTATAATTATTCTGTTCGTTTATCTAATGTATAACAATTAGAAAATAATTCAAAAATAGATTAACAAGCATTGTAAAACAATTGATTTTCATTTTCCCTCCTAACTTTTCTATAATAGTATTCATTGGAGTTTTAACTGAAATGAAATGGTTAAAAAATAAATTTTGCACACCAATTTCTCGAAATTAGTGTGCGAAATCTCCTGATGCAGGTATTAAAATTATAGTAAACATATTTAGAAAATTAGATTTTGTTTTCAAATTAACGTAAGATACATAAGAATCGGTTTAAAATTACATAATTATTTAAAACAGTCATTCCTTTTTTTTTTATTTAAGTTTGATGAAAAAACTAAAAAGTTTAATACAATACAAAATAACAAATAAAATTTTCTATTTACAATATTTATAGATGTTCTAATTTTTTCTCATAATTATGGGCGGACAAAATTTTACAAACCAATTTTTTTAGAATGATTGTCACGAAAACTTATTAAAAATTCTTATTTATAAAGAACTCACAAGTTAACTCTTTTTATATTATAAATTTTTTATATAAACACAATTAAAAAAAATTACCAAAAATCTTCTTTAAGTAAGTTTGTTCAACATTTACACTATTCAAAAATTATAAAAAAGAAACATAACTAGCTGATAGTATAGTGAATTACCAGTTAAAACTTGAAGTTCACTATATTTAACAACAGCAAACAACTTTCATTCAAATATGTTGTATAATCGTGTAATGGCTATTTTTTAAATGTAATTGTAAACAAATAAAATACCTTTATGTAAATAAAGATAAGTCCTTTTCACTTTAGTGTGCTTAACGTAACACCAAAACTTAAACATAACTCATTAAAAGCATAACATCTAATTATATTTTAAGTCTCACCAAATACTGAATACGATCATGAGTAACCGTCGTCAAAGATGAACTGAAAGCGATCGGATAACTCTCTCTACATTCGGTACATTTCGTCCCGGTGTTTCGGAACCCAAACCTTCCCGTTACGTAAATAATAAAACTTTTGTCATCCAATGACCGTGCCCGCCAAGGTATCACCAAACCTTGGCATTATACTATAAGTATAATAATCAAGCTGTGGTTTATCATTTTAGGCAAAAAATAAATAAAAATTACATAGAAAGTATAATTTATTTCACTTTACTTATATTAACTGCTGGATCATAAAAACTTTACATTGATGGCTTACATAAACATGGGATTTATCTATAAAAGTGTTTTAGAGACTTAGGATTTAGTTTATTTATGTTAATACGTTTTAATGCAAATTTTTAAATATTTCATACTAACAACAATATGTTATTTGTCTAGACACAGTAACAGTTGTTACTGTGTTAAGTATTTTACTACTAATAATTAATTATATAACAATATGTGATTAAACATAGATAGACAGACAGACAGACTATCGAGGATTTTGAAATGTTTTACGGTAAGTAATTTTTTTGTTAAGTATCAATGTGAAACCATCGGAATATAAAATCGGGTGCATAAATATTATTTACGCATTTTTTTTATATTCACTGTTTGAATATTTAACTAACACAAACTGATGTACAAACAAATTTTATATGAACCTATTATCCATCAACACGTGATTTAACCAGATAAACTCACCGCTGTATCATAAATTTTAACTACCAATAATTCATTATAAAATCAATGCGATATTCACCCAAATATATAGTGGTTTGGGTGACATTACAAATTCTATCAATAACAAGTTGTTAAAAATTAATATATAATACATGCTGAACCTCTATTGGTGTTTTAAAAATAATTAATAATTAAGCAGACACCTAGGAAAATACTCGTATATATTTGAACAACAGAGGTTACATTTTTTTTTTTATTCTCATTATAATAATAATAATCTGCTAATTTCCGTTAGAGTTGTAGGTTTCAAACCATTTAGCACTTATTTCTTAAGAAAAATTTTTTTATCCTAATTTAAAAAAAAAATGCAACCAGTCATTGCTAAAAAAAAAAAAAAAATAAATAAAATAAATGTATAAATGTTTTGAGTAAACAATGTAGTAATCGGTGTGTCAAAACGATTTATATAAATTAAATGAATGTATATCAATGTTATATATTAAGACTAACTGGTATTTAAAAATGTTTTAAATTAATAATTTTATTCATTAGGAAAATAAATTAACAACTGCAAAAAAATAGATGATTTTTTTTTAATTCACATAAATAAATTTTGGGAAAAAGACATGTGTAAAATTATATCAAATTAGTAAACATACTAATCCAGCCATAAATATATGATAACTACTTACTATTAACTTCTGTTTAACGAGTAAAATTATTCTAATATTTGCATTTACTAAATGTTTTAACATTTCAGAACATGATTTATATTCTTTAAATACGTTTATGTATGAAAATAACACGTATGATATTAACACTAAACATTCTTAAAGTAGAAAACCGGTTGTATTTTCTTGTTAGATGAAATCTTTCTTTCTTTCTTTTTCCTGTTTAGCCTCCGGTAACTACCGTTTAGATAATTCTTCAGAGGATGAATGAGGATGATATGAGTGTAAATGAAGTGTTAGTCTTGTACATTCTCGGTTCGACCATTCCTGAGATGTGTGGTTAATTGAAACCCAACCACCAAAGAACACCGGTATCTACGATCTAGTATATTCAAATCCATGTAAAAATATCTGGCTTTACTAGGACTTGAACGCTGTAACTCTCGACTTCCAAATCAGCTGATTTGGGAAGAAGCGTTAACCACTAGACCAACCCAGTGGGTTGTTAGATGAAATCTGGATTTGTGTTTTCATACGCAGAATATGGCTTTGTCAAGAATGTTTAGAAATAGAAACTCCGCATCTAATTTAAAAAAACAATATATTGGTTTTGTTTTTCTATTTAAATAAATATAGGTCTTGCGCTCTTCTGGGGAAAAAGACCAACTTTTCGTTTTCGACGTCCTCATTATTTTGCAGTCACAAACGCACCGATTATCAGAGTTCAACGCACTATGTAAGTTCGAATCTGAACCAGTAGATTCTACACACAAGCATCAACTTTCAATAAAATAATTTGAAATAATAATTTTTCAAACAATTTATTGTATTTCTGTCATTAATAAAAAAATTACTATCCAAGTAATTTTTATTTTGCAACTATTGTGCAATTTCCATTTTGATTTAATGTTTTTAACAGAAAATTTTTTACATCACCAAAAAAATAATTTGGTTTTTGTTTACATTAAACAATAGTTTTCTGACAAATGTATTGTCAGAAAAATTGGAAAAATTTTAACTTTTTCTAAAAAAAAATTAAAATTTTTCGAATTTTTCTTTGTTTAATTGAACTTAAACCACTTTGGTCAGAATTAAATTCTCTAAAAGTTTTATTTAAAATTTTTATGTGTTTATAACCCATTTAACAAAGTTATTGTTATACATCAAACATAAAAAATTAGGTTTTTCACCCCAATTTATTGGTTCACTCTAGATTTCTCAAAATCTTCAATAGAGACGGTTCAGGTATATTCACTTTTTCAGTTCAAGCCTATAAAAAATCACTAATTGTGCCCCTTAATTAACGTCCTAAAATTTCAGTACGATCTCATTTCTCCGGAGTAGCCGAAATCCGAGTGAAAACTTTCACTAGCCGCAACTCGCAAACGAAGCATTTTAGGACATATATTTACATGATATTTTCCCACTATTTCCACGAGTAGAATAGGTTATGAAAGCCCCGGGAGAACTTCATGATACACTCTGATAAAAGAAAATTCCAATTTAAGTGAATAGTATTTTCATACTCCTCATACTTTAAAACGTTATAAGAAAATTCACTCTGACCCCACTCTTGCTATGCTGACCGAAAGTAATAGTTTTCTTCGAAAAGTCGGTAAAACTAATTTTTTGAATTATGAACTTTAACTTCATATTCAAAGATGATTTTTAACTGACTTTTTCAATTAAAGACAACTATTTCAATCAGATTTTTTTAATAATTTTATTAATATAGTTACAAAAAAAAAATTATATTAGAAAAGCTTTTTTTTGTTTACTGATGAACTTATTTATCATTGAAGATTAAAAGGATGCTTGTACGCGGAAAAATGAATATCGAGATCTGTTGGGTATGAAAAATTCTATTCCTGACTGAGATTCGAACCAGGGACCTTTGGATATACCGCCTTTCTAAGGAAGAGTGAAAGGAGTTCAACGATATCAAAATCATTGATATAAAACTGTTAATTTTCAAATAAACCTTTAAGTTTTAAACTCTACAACTGATAGATTTAATCGAAAATTGAATCAGCCTAGCCTACAATGAAGCAGTATCAATGTATAATATTTTATGAACCATTTGAATAGAATTCCACCAATGAAATGATAAGTAAAATGTATTGGCCAACTGATTATTAACAAAAGTTAGTGAAAAACAAAAATTTGTTGTTTGTTTTACCTCAAACGGTTAAAAATCAGCCAAGAAAAGATGGATATAACTATCTTCAATGCGTATTCCTCTGCATATAGAATTGCATAAACAAGAGGATCAGCTCCTTCCTGAAAAGAAAAGTGGTAATAAGTCATTGAAAGTAAGATGGTTATGATGGTAAATAAGAATTTAAAAACGCAGTAATTCGTGTACCTGAAAGGCAATTTAGAGTGGATGGAGAGTATTTCATTGGCTAAGGTACACTTTAAACTCAGAAAATAACCAAAAAAAAAAAAAAAAAATGATACCTCCGCGAGGGATTTCCTTGGTCTCCCTTTATATTATTTGTGTTTTAAAAGTGTTAAAAAAAAGATTGATGTTCCTAATACATACGCTGTATGTACAACATTTTGTTCTTTCAAGCGGGTACTTTGATGTTTTAATTTTTTTTTTTTTAAATATTAAACTCCCCTAAGGCATGGAAAAGTTTGCTATAAAAGAATGATTTGAAATATTAATTTTTAATTTTGTTTTATGAATAAAAAAATGGATTTTTAATATAAATAATTTGTAATTGATTCTATATCGGCCACACTTCCCTTAATTAATATTATATCCAATAATACTCGACGTACTTTCACAGAATAAAGGTATTTCATAAAGTTTTAATACAGATTTGTGATTAATCAATAATTTTCGATCAATTAGACTGAGATTAACACAACGTTATGTCTGTGCTGTGTTTAATTCAAAATTAAAGAATTATCTCCTGAATTAATCATATTTAACTACAATAATTAAACAGCTTATTCTAACAATCCAAAAACAAATTTAATTATTAATGTTCCCAATCCATTTGCGCGAATACAATGAAGTAGCGCTGTGATGTTTTGAGTATAGTTCGAATAGTGTTTTCCTCCCTTTATGTATAATCTCAATATTTCTTAAAACGCTTTCTTTTTCTTTACTTCGGATGATTAATTCAAAACCTAATCGCAAAGATTATGGGTTGGAATATGAAAATTTTGTATCATTTGAAAGCTGCAAAATCTGACTGGGGTTCAAATCTCCCGGAAAAAAGGCTAATACGCTACCGCCACGGAAGTCAATATTTTTCACGTGCCGAGAAACTTGTTGCCCTTAAATTAATGGCTTAATTCATTTCCATTAATTAATTGATAATTAACCAATTAATTGCTATTAAATTAATTAAATAGATGGATCATACAGTGAATCAATATCTTCATTTTTCTTAAAGCATTCTTTCAGCAATTATCAAAGAAAAATTATTAACGACGACACCCTTGAAGTTTTGCTAAAATCGTTCACAAATTTATCAAACCACACAATCTTCTTGCAAAGCATCAGAGATCTCTTTCCAGTTACCGCCAGCTGCAATATCCTAGCTTTTATTTTATAAAAAAAGAAATCATATTAACATACCCATCTCAAGCTTATGCTTTCTAATCTGACCCCTAAGCTCTTCATTTTTACATTATTCCGTTTCTAATGTCATCCCATTACATTTATTAAACATACACCTGAAAAATTTAACAAGATTATAAGATTTTACTACTCTCTCACCTTGTAGTGACCGAAATTTCAGCTCTATAGTTCAAGACTGATAATAATTTTATATTGTAACTCCTTAAATGTTTTTGTTATTTTTGCATTTTAAAAGAACTGTCTCAGACTTTGGTTGAAGTTCCCATAGCGCTGTTGGTATACATGGAACAAAAAAATATCTTGCATTCAAAAAAAAAAAGAACACCCGGCTTAATTTATGGATATGTGTTGGGTCTATTTCTCTGCTATCACAAGGTATAATTAAAAAATCCCGATGATTAGTTTAGATTAGCGAGTTGTACTGTACTAAATGGGTACTTATTACACTTTATAAAGATATTATTAGATTAGGTGTTAAACAGATTTTGGATAAGAGGGTTGAGGGTTCGACTTTATCAGAAATGTACATCTAATGATTAAAATACATTTTCTGGAATCAAAAAATAATATTATTGAAAAATACTCTCAAAATGTTTTTTAAAAAATCAACAGGAATACAGTTTTTGTATTTACTTCTGTTGACTTGTATTGATTAATTGGTCCACCAATCTGGGTGGGCTATTTTACCTCAATTAAACGATATAGGTAAATTGTTAAAAAATCTATACATTCAAATAGCCTTAAGTATTATTATTATTATTATTTATTGTTATTATTATATCCGGCGTTTTAAATTACATTATATAACTAAGTACTTATTATAGGCAATGGAAGAATTTGAAGTTTTAGAAATTTTCACTGGTTTAAGCAGTCGTCGATTTAGAAATAGTCTGAAAATAAATTTATGATTTAATAAGAGGTCCGAAGAATTCTGGATTACATTAAATAAAATGATTTTAATTTGTACTTGGACGATATTTATTTACATAATTAAATTATATCATAGTTCATAAATTTATATTATAAAATAGTTTATATATATTAAAATATATATTATATATTTATATATATATATATATATTTATATATATATATATATATTTATATATATATATATATATTTATATATATATATATATATTTATATATATATATATATATATTTATATTTATATATATTATAAAATAGTTCATGAAGAAATCATATCTACCTAATCCCTTAAAGTGAACTGATATTGAGAACTGAATACCAACAGCATAAACCCAGTATAATTTATAAAATTTCATCATTATCGTCTTAAAGGTTAAAGTAATTTCCAAATTTTGTTAGTAAAGGAATACTAACATTTTAAATTATATAGAGATACGGTAAAGTTGAACACCATAGACGGCTGATTTTTTTTTTTTTTTACTAAAATATTGAAGTATGCAAATCATGTTCTAGAAGTCAATAACTATAAATTAAAATAATTACAGTAACAGAAATTAATACGCCTTCAAAGCCTAATTAAATTCTGAACAAAAGAACAAAGAAGAAAAAGAGAATATCAATTTTAAAATTATTAATAATGCACTGATAAAGAGTAAAAGAATAAACGCCACCACGTAGAAGAGAAGAGAGTTATGGCTTACTCTACGTCAAAACAGAGTACATTTGCTGCATTTGACGTAGCCATCTGACACATGTGGTTGTACAGAATAGAATGGCAACAGTATATACGATACAAATATATATATATATATATATATGTATATATATATATATATATATATGTATGAGTGGTGTGATAAAGGATTCGCGAAATAGCACACTAACACTTATATATTTATACAAGGGTACAGAGAGAGCACAGTAACAGCTGTTGTGAACCACGCAATCCAACCATTCAACGTATTGTGTGTTTGTGTGTGTGTGTGTATATATATATATATATGGTACGTACGAACGTAGGATTGAAATGTAATCCAATATCATTATACGGGAACAATAGATTTCCATTGTTAACCAAAGTGAAAGACAATGTGATTCCAGCTGGATAAGCTCAAGCTTTGACTCATATTATTACATTTCTTTTGTAAATTTCATATTGCATTTTAGTTTTTATCACATACGCTATATATTAGGCTGTATTATACACTGTTGGTAATTATCTCTTATTTTTAACGTTATAAAGAGAAATTCTTCTTTTTTTTGATACAGTTCTATTTTTTCCCTCGTTAAATTTTTTTTCATGGAAGAAAAAATATCAAAAAATAATTTAGTAGTAATGTTATGATATTTGTGAAAAATAAATTAGGGTGTATTCAAATATTTTAGTAATGAATACATACCTGAATAAATTATTGTTACTAGGCTAAAATAGAGATTTTAAAATACCTGCTGTTGTTTATTATTGTAATTTTAGTGGAAAAAAGGATTTTTTTCTTTACAAAACGTTTGTTCTAATAGATCTGATTTTCAGGGCTATTAGAAATTTCTAAATTATTGGGTATACTATTTTTTTTTGTATACATAAAGATCTTACCGTTTAAAAAAAAAATCCTTCGATATTTCGATAATTCGATAATTCGTTTTTTCTATACGATGGAAGTTTTTCTGGCGATACACGGTAAGAATTTTAAAGCCGTTTTTGAAGTCTATTTTTAAAAAGTGTGTTAAAATAATATAGACAAAAAAATTGGTACTTATCTTAAACTCTATACTGCCAACTGCAAATAAATTTCCTTTTCTGTAATGTGTGAAGTAAGATTTACTTAAAAAATGTTAATTTTTAAAAAAATATGTATGGTTCTTTATACAGCTTGTTATTAACAAAAATAGTTAATACTATTTCCATAATTTTCCTTTTGAGCAATTTATTTTTTTACAATCGGTCGCCAAAAGGATTGCGACCATAAGTAAAATTGTTTGGCTAAACTAATAGTATGCATCACCTCTCAAGATACAAATGAAGCAATTAGTTAATAAAAAGGAAGATAACAAATAACAAATGATAAAATCAGGAAAAGAGAGACAGTAACAAAGTGCAAAACAATAAAAACATCCAAGTAGTCACAAACATTAATGTCAGATAAAAATAGTACAGATTATTTAACGTAATAACCACTGTAACATCGCACAAGTCATGCATTCCAATCATCATACATGCCCTCAAAGATCAGCAAACTCCAGCATATGTAGCCTTCTCAACAGTTTTACTTCCTCTCGATTGTCAAATATATTCAGAAATGATGATTCACATGTATGTTCAGCCTACTGGTTCTCCGTATCTGTTCACGAACACGTAGCACCCCAAGGTACCCGTGTACGTCATCGTTTCTAGTGAACCATGGAGTTCCTGATACCATCCTGAGCACCTCGTTTTGAAACTATTGGATGATTTCATAACGTTGAAATAGTAACGTCTGTTGCAAGTAATCTCCCATATTTGCACACCATATCTCTATACTGGTTTCAGGAAAATCTTTAAAGCAGCAATTTAATCGTCCAGGAAAAATGAGACCGTCTACCAAGGAATCACTATATTCAGCAAGTTTAGCATTCAGTTGTCTCCTCTTCTCTCTGACGTGATCCTTCTAGGTCACGTCTGGATAAAAAAATTTAATTAAAACAAAATTTTTTCTGGAATCTACGAGTAGCTAAAATTATCTCATCTTTACTAAATATTTATATAATATTAAAAAACGTTTTACTATACTTAAAGGATATAATTGAAATAAATAAAAACTAAACTCTTTTCTATGGATGACCCTTGCTTCAGTTTTGATGCTTGAATATTTACTTTGGTAAGCTTATTTTAGTTAATAATTCTAAAAGAGTAGCGGCAATCTGTAATTTAAGATAATTTAACAGATATACAAGCAGTAAGAAAGTGAGTTAAAATAAAAAAAAAAAAATGCCGTTAACGAAGAAAGTAATTATAATAAAATCCTACAGATAACTTAATTCTAGTCAAAATTCAAGTGTTTTCTACAGATTTATTATTACTATAAAAAGAGATAGAAGCTCGATAAAAGATAAAAATACTTAATTTTTTATTTGAAAATTACCACTTTTACTGTAAATCAGTGTCTAAGTAATACAACGAGAGTTCCTAATGCCTCATAAAAATAAAAAAAAATTCTTCTAAAACAAGAATGATTCCGTTATCTCCCACACAAAATCTAATTTCAGATTTATACTTATCTAAGGTATAAAAACACTGTCACTACATGATATGATATAAGTAACATATTGTAAAATACGCATTAAATAAAGAAAAATAAACCCTTTTACAAAAATAGATTTGTAAGCTATTTTTTACAAAAGATTGTAGGAGGTCATACTTTCTGGAAGAATAGTTTTACTCTTTCCAAGAAATTCAGTATAAAACATTTTTACACGGTATTCATTTCAAAAGAAGACAATATTGGATTTTATTCATTACTTTATTTTGTTCATGTTAAATATTATATGAGAGATTTATTATATTTAATTTGGCGGAGAAATAAGGCTAACACTACATAATTAACTATTTAATACAAAATAATAGAATTTCAGTATTATAATTTTACTTTTTTTTTTTTTAAATTTTTTTCGTTAATCAAAACTCTGTTATATAAAATCCGTAAAAGGTCCTTTAGTACTGATATGTGGTATGTCTCTCAGATAAAATAAAAGATGATTCACGTTGATTGATATCTATATATGGTAGATGCCCTCGAAAGTTCATGAAGAAATCATATCTACCTAATCCCTTAAAGTGAACTGATATTGAGAACTGATAATTAATTTATAAATGATAATCTTATAAATAACGGTTTTAAAGAGCGGTTCGAACAGTTCAGCTGACTAATAAATAATACTCATATTTTACATAAGGGTATTTCTAAATTAGGTATATAGAAGTAACCTTTAATAAAGAAAAAGTAAATAACTTACAGAATTGTTTGATACATCGCTGAATATAGTATATCTTCAAGTTTTATTCCCGCCCAACAGTGGTATTTCCTGACGTTCTCACTAGGTGGAACGCGCGAATGAGTAATTCTATTAGTCATCATGGAGTTGTATACCGGCGCAAAGCGTGCTCAGTATTTTTTTATGGTTTCATGAACCCAAATCAACTACTACCGTTCGGAAACAATTCATAACTAAATAACGGAAGCAACCACATCAAAAACAGTCTGTTATTTTATAGAACAATCATTTCACTGAAACAGGCTGTGAATCACATAGGATTAAGGTATGGTAGACCTTCAGTTTCTGAAGCGGCAAACGAATAAGTGCGGCAGACATTTATTTGTGGTTCAAGTAAATCAACGGGACTCGTCAGCTTAGAATTGAATATTCCAAGGGTTACAGTTTGGAGGTTATTGCGTAATCGACTGTCATCTAAACCCTACAAATTATAACTGACACAAGTTTTGAGTGAAGGTGATAAAGAAAAACGAATTGAGTTTTGGATAAGCATGTTAACCAAAACTCAGACTGAAGATAATTATCTTAATAAAATTGGGTTGGCGACGAAGCAACTTTACATACGAGCGGTAAAGGGAATCAACATAAAATCGGATATGGGGTAAGCGGAATACACCTCACACAATCGAACATATACGGGATTTGCGTAAGGTAATTGTTTTTTGTGGTGTTAGCTGTCACAAAATTTATGGTTCTTTCTTTTTCAACTACAGCGAGTCAACTACAACTGGCATATCGTACCTGGTCATGATTAAACATTATCAAATGACATAATTACCACAGGATATGGGCGCAGAATTCATTTTTCAGCGAGATGGCACGCCATCACGTTATCATCGTGCAGTTGTCGCGTATCTCAACAGCAAAGTGCCTACTTGGATTGGACGCGGTGGAACAATTTTCTGGCCACCGCGATCACCTGATTTAACTCCAATGGACTTCTCTATATGGGGTTATGTTAAAGAAAGAATGTTTCTTCCTTCGTTTCCAGGAAATTTCAACGAGCTGTGTGTGGCACCGGATTACACAAACAGTTGCCACCATGGATCAATATGTACTTCACAGGATTTGGCAGGAAATTGATTACAGATGAGACATCTGATGTTTTACAAAAAGTAACCATTTGAACATTTGCAAATGAAATTTTAAAATATAATGTATTCAGTGTTTTATCAAACATTTTTGTTTATATTTTTCATTATTAAAGGTTACTTTTGTATAACTAATTTAGAAATTCTCTAAATTCATATTCAAACACAAACATTTCAATAAATCATACAAAATTAAAAAAAACTTGAAAGATGTAAGAAAAAATTATTATGTAGACTGTACTTTTAATATGTTTCTTCTGGAAATTATTTCTTTAATCTTACATCCTGGAAAATAAATAATCAATTATGTTTAAAAAGAAAAAAAAAACTGATGTGGACACCACATGACTTTGTTGTATGCCTATTAAATTACGTATACACATTTAAAAAAAATTAAAGTACATAAAATTTTATTTCATTAATAACTTCTGATATTTTTTCATATATATATATATATATATATATATTTTTTTTTTTATTGTTATTGTTGAATTATTATTTATTGTAATTTTTTTTTCAATCAGAGGTTAATAATTATTAATAAGTCAATATATTTAAATTAAAAAAAAGTTAAAAAACAAAGAAAAGGAGATGGAGTCTGATTCGAACCGACGTTCTTCCCCTTATAAGATCAAAATATATCATTAATTAAAATTTTATTTGGCTATAACTCTGGAACTAATGAAATAAGTACTACTTACGATATTAGTTGAAAAATTGTCAATGAGGGCTCATTACTGCAGTTAAGAAAAGTTCATAATCCAAATGTTTTAGATCTTGGGCTTTTTTGAACATTATTGGGTCCAGTCGATTGCAATCAAAAGGGAAGGGGCACAACTAGATGTTACAACAGTCCTAAATCCAAAATTTCAACATACTACGGCTATGCGAGATACATACGCATATATATATACGTATGTACTTACAGACGTCACGCCGAAACTAGTCAAATTGGATTCAGGGATGGTCCAAATGGGTAAATCCATTAAAATCTGAAAACCGAAATTTTTCGCGATCATAATATTTCCTTTATTTCGTACGAGGAAGTAAAAATAAAAATTAAGATAAATAGATTTAATTAAACATAATAAAACTTAAGTTCTTTTATACTAATAAAATTTGAGAAAGTTATTTTATTTGTTTTAAAATCTATGAACCTGTTAGGCTATAGTAATGATGTGCTTTTACTCCTTCCTTTTTTTCTAACATTATTAGGCCAATTTTAATGAAAAAATAATCAAACAACTATATACGAGATTTATAATAAATAAATTTAAAAAAAATATGGTAGGCATTATAAAAAATGTTTGGACAATTTACTGTTCTGACCTTAAAGAAAAATTGACAAAACCTTTCAACAAATTACCATTATTCGGAAATTTGTAAAAGACACAAATATGTTATAAAAACTTTCTATTCTTAGGTTATTGTAGTTCGATATAACATATTACACGATCATAAAGAACGAGTAATTCTTCACTTTTTTTTTAGTGAAGAATGTGCCAAAGCTTTCAAACAGTTACCGTTATTGGTTGCACTTTATACCTGACTCAGATATATGCATCATATATACTTCAATATAACCCTGTTTATCTGAATCATTCGGACCTATTAGGAATCGGCAAATTTAAAAGCAAATATGATTTACTTTTTTACGAAATCTTAGTATCCCGTCTCTGTAATTTTGTTACAGTTATTTTTTTAAATTTTTAAATGTACAGCATTATTAAAAAAAATATTATCTATTACAAATCTGTAAATTCAGAATTTAATTTCCACATTTACTCAAGAGGAGATTAATAGACACAGATTATACACATATTAGTTATAAAAAAAGCTATAAAAATGCAAAGCTTAGGAAAGCTGTTTTAATTGTTGATCATCTACCTCTTTAATGAATGATCTACTGACTATATTAGTATATAGTATATACTATATTATATTAGTATTGTAGTAATTACTATACTATATTATATACTGACTATATTAGTATAAAGTATATCTACTTTCTTCAAAATTAATATTATATTAAGTAAAATTTAAATTTATTGTTAGTATTGGACACATTTGTAATGTGTCCAAGATGGACTATACAAATCGGCCATTGAAAGAGTGGTCTCCCTGGAGTATGTCGTGGAACATATGTTGGCCTTCGTGAGAAATGGAACATTGTGCTGTATGGTTTAAAAATGTACTCTCCTGGAAGCTTGTAGAAGAGGTGAGACAATTGGGTGGTGTTCGGGCGGAGAGTGGCCAACTTTGGGGAGTGGGCAGCGGAGGTCCGACTGGATCGGCGCTGCTGGGTGCCCACGGGGGACGCTGGAATCCGTTGCTTGATGTCGGCACTGGTGAGCCCGTGGACACGCGCGGTGATGGTACAATACCCTTTGGGTGATTCTATAAACCACCGCTTGTGTCAGGGGGAGGATATTTGATTATTTTTGAAAATTGTGATTAGTTTAAATATTAATGTTTCTCATATAATGAATATGGGGTCACTGTCTTGGCAGGAAACCCCACTCACTGAACAGTACGGGAAGCTGGGCGTCTAGTTGCAAATTTTCCCTCCTCCGATCGAAAAGATGACTGATTTCAGTAGGGTAAATGATATTTCTAGATTATGTAGACATTCATTCATTTGGATTTCGTCCAACCCCGATTGGATGAAATCCGAAAGGTTCACAAATTGAAAGTATTACCTATGTATCTATCTTCTTTTCTTCCTATCTCCTCTCCTTTTTCAAAAAAATAAATTTCTTTTTTTTTCGAAAAAAGATAAACCAAAATTTTAAAAGAAACCAGATCTGGAGAAAAAGAAACATAATGAATAAGCCGAAAAAACGAGAGAAAAGTTAAGGGAAAGACTAATTTTCTCACCAATTTTCAACAAAAAAAAATGGAATTTGATGAATAATTTAAAAACGGGTTGGAGACCTTATAGAGTACCTGATATTTTTTTTTTTTAAAGCGGAAGTGGAAGAAAGTAGTAGTTGGCTTCGCTCGTTCAGGGTTCATTTTTAAAGGTTGAATAAAGCTAGTATAATATTTTATGTTAAATTCACCATTTAAATTAACAATCATTTAATCTTTTAATAAAAGAGATTTATTGATATTTCGTTAAATAATTATGATTTTCTACAATACTTTGAATTTAATATAATAAACAAAGATAAATTTATCTTCTATTTTAAAATTATCAATTGTAGATGAGCTCAGCATAATTACGAGGCAGTAATAAAATTGTCATTTATTTTAATTGACCAACGAATTTAATGTAATTCTAAATAAATTCCACACTGTAAAAATGAGTCACATTAATACCAATAACTATATTTAGAGTTAGTTTAGATTAAAATAGTTTTTATTTTAACAAAAACAACAAAAAAATAGTAAAAGAATTAAGATAGAATGTTTGGTATTGCTTAATGAATGAATGTGTAGGCAGGCAGATTCTATTTAGTCTAAAAGACTTCAAGATTTGACGAGCTGCTAGCTTACTCATTTGCTTTCTTGAATATATGCATATATATATATATATATATATATATATATACATATACATATAAATGTATGCAATACAACACTCCATCACTCATCAAACGTGTTTGAATATACGTCACCAGAGAAGGCATAACTCTGTCCATCTGCCAAATGCTAATAATAGCAAAACTTTCTATTTCCGCTTACCGCATTTTACAGTAGGTTATATTATAGTCAATGTTAATCTTTAATTAACATATAAACTAAAATCGTTAAAAGTTAATAATATGTTTAGTAAGTATGTATTAAGTTTTTTAGCAGAATTACATCATTATAATTTTTAACGGTTAAGAAATAATAATAATAATGATATTAAATTGTTAAAAAAAAATTAATTTTATAATTTAATGTCTTAACACAAGTTAAGATAAAAAGAAAAATCTTTTTTTTTAAATATGTTGTTAGATATTTTAACAAATTAAATTTATTGTAAGATTATAGCTCTATTTTTAAATACTTATAAAAAATTCAGGACTCTAGTAAGCACACGCATCTAAATTTTCGCTTTTCTATTAATATGATTGTTGGCTAAATAATATTAAAAATATTATAAATAAATAAAGTAGTAATTTACTCACTTTAAATTTTTAGACTATTGTTTGATATGAAATGTGTTATACATAATTATTAGAAAATTACTAAAATTTACATTGTTTTTTGTTATTTTTTAAAGAAGAGGAGGATGGAGGATAATATGATTAGATATATTTGTTTGTCATTCTCTCTTTTTTTTCTCTTTAGCCTCCGGAACCACCGTAAGGTATTACTTCAGATGATGATATGTTTGAATGTAAATGAATTGTAGTTTTGTACAATCTCAGGTTGTACAATGTTTTCCAAAGAGAAACCACAAAATTTATTTCACATCACTTAAGAGTATAAATAGATATATAAATTTTTCACTAATTTTTTTTTTGTAATATCAGAATGAATGCACCAATTTTCTTGAAATAAGTATCAAACGATTTTATTAACGATGTGAAATTAGTATATGATAATTTACAAAAACTGAAAGCTACACACAGAGTTTTCGAAACTGACAATTTAAAAAAATCAATTAAAGTGCTTGAAAGAGAATTTAGAGATTTAACTACATGTTATATGGTTCTGAAAAATAATATGTAGAGATATACATCATAAAAGAATAAACACTGATCATTTATTATAAACACAGACTAAATTTAAAAAAAAAATAATAATTCAAATAAATTTGAAGCTTATTTAATAAATCATGTTAAATTAGTATTTAAGAAATATCTTGAGATGAATAGCTATTCTAGGGAATCTAAAAATAATTATAATGATTACCTGATCTAGATTACCAGACGTCATAAAGTTACATTTATTGAAGTTTATGGTCGCAATTTATGTTGAAATTTGTTATTTTCGCATGTCGTTACAACGGAAAAATAAATTTTAACAAAACAATAAGATGAACCGTAGCGTATTTCCCCGCATTAGTTGATAATGAACTAAAAGATCGAAAAATGACCTGACCCTAGACTTACAGGTTCTAATGAATAACTTGTCACTTCCTTAGGTCTCAAGAATTACATGCATTTGTCCCAATGCTTGAGAGATTCCGTATGGTTAAAAGTAATCAACTACTGCCCATAATTGTATGATAAATCGTATGATATATCAGTTGTTAAGTTGGTAGGCCACATATTATCCTTCCTGATAGATACTCGTACAGTCGTGGATCCCGAAACAAGTCTTATTCAGCTACCTACATTAAGAAAGTTACCTTAAGATGACTAATTCAACTCTCCCGCTTCAAGTAATACTCCGCCAAGAATTGTGAATTTTTGTAGTAGTTAATGTACCTTTTCTGGGATTAGGCTTTCAGCAAAGTCACTTTCAGCCAACTCACTCCACAAGTAGAACCACTCCGCTAATGAAAACCCATCTAAAAGGATCTGACTCAGAACTGGGCCACCGGCTTCGGGGGGTGAGACCCTATATTTAGACTGTGGATGTGCGAGACATTCATAAATTTTAATCAAAAGAAAACGTCTTAAGGACGTCTCACTCTATATAACCTCCCTCTGTATAACATCTGAGTAAAACTCCCTCTGTATATAACTGAAAATTCTTGCCTATCATCAAGTGTCGGGATAAAAAATAACCTAAAAGACCACAAACTGTATTCGGCTAACCTAACGAAAGTTTTCAGCTTAGCTTCATATCACGAGTTAACGGTCGCTCATGGTACCGGACACCCTTGAGAGATCTCGCTTATGGATATATATAATCGGGCATGAAGCCGAGCCGCTTACACCTCAAATTTAGCCTCCTAGACAGAATTGTATTCCTCCTAGTAGTTATAAATTCTAACAGGAAAATCAGATTTGACTCTCTTATAGAGAAAAAATTAGGCCTATTTTTATTTACTTAGTCTAATACATTTTGAAATAAAACGTTTCGTAAGCCGCAAAAGCTCTTTGTGTACTGTCATGAACTATAGTATTTTCTTAGTCCCTAGTGCTATATCAAATATATACAAAATATACTTCTACTATAATATGCTATACTACTACATTCGAAAATTTTTTCTTAGAGATAAATCATGTTTAAAATGAAAAAAGTAAAGTTCTAATTTCAGCTTTGAAAGATAATTTCCTTTAAATAACTTAGATAATATTCCTTAAATAACTTAATTCCTATACCCTAAGTCTGTTATTATAGTATAATGAGTTAATTAAGCATATTAAACGTTTTTCACAATAATATTTGCGATATTTTACGAATTTTTTATTTATAACAATTATTTTTTAAAACTGGACTGAATCGATTGAACAATTTCTTGTAACCAAATAAGTATTGGAGAAATATTATGGTAAATTAATTAGTTTTTCAGTACGTTTTGTTGAGTGAATATTTCAGAATCTACGACTAATCCTTGACACACTTGGAAGCGAACTCTTTGCAGTGCATGTTTTCTTTTTTTTTTACTTGAGCTGCTCTATCATTACGTCAGTCAATATGCAATAGTTGCACTTGTATCAATTATCTGTATACAAGTAGAAATATCCAAGCGTACATATTTAAAATATGAAGAACTGACATAAGTTATGACGGTGTGCGATGTGATGTTCATTCTTTGTAACAGATACTGACAAGTTTGGACCGTTCACAACTTGCACACGCGTGCCCGTTTATTTTAAAATATTGTTGCACTAAACAAGCGTAGCAAGTGTAAATGTTTCAACAAACGTTACTGGATACGTAAAACGCTTCATAAACATATTTAACTGCATGCAAGTAATAAAATAAGGGAGGGCGAAAATATTTTTTATACGTTTTTAACCAGTAAAGAATAAAATCTATTTTAAAAATAAATTCAACAAAATAATACTTTTCAAAGTATTTTTAAAGATTAATTATTTTCCAACTTTAGGATGATTAAGATTACATATTTAGCAAAATTAAAAAAAAAAGAACTTAATTACATAGTAATAGTTCGTAAATTTTATATTAACTATAAATAATTCATTATATCTCTCAAAATCTAGCTGCTCGATCTTGGCCAAGTCCTATTCTCACTAACAAAGTGGATTATAAAAATAAGTATACTATCTAGAATTCTAAGTATAAGTATTTTCTAGAAAGAATAATTTTTTATCATTGTTAAGAAATAACTTTTGTTAGGTATTGACCACGATTCTGAAAAATTCAAATCTTAATTTATCTAATTAAAGAACATAAGAAAAAAGTTGTAGTAAAATAGGAAGTCCGACAAGGATGTTTTCCCTATCCCCGTTACTTTTTAATCTTTACAAAGAACTAGCAGTTGATGATGTTAAAGAACAATTTAGATGCGGAGTAACAGTTCAGGGCGGAAAGATACAGATGCTACGATTTTCTGATAATATAGTAACTCCAGCTGAAAGTAAAAAAGGTTTAGAAGAAACAATGAACGGTATGGTTGAAGTCCTACGCAAGAACTACCGCATGAAAATAAACAAGAACAAAACAAAAGTGAAGAAATGTAGTAGAAACTGTGAAGATGGACCACTGAATGTAAAAATAGGAAGAGAAAAGATTATGGAGCTAGAAGAATTTTGTTATTTGGGAAGTCGAATTACTAAAGATGGACGAAGCAGGAGCGATGTAAAATGCCCAATAGCACAGGCGAAACGGGCCTTCAGTCAGAAATATAATTTGCTCACATCAAAAATTAATTTAAACGTCAGGAAAACATTTTTGAAAGTACATATTTGGAGCGTAGCTTTATATGGAAATGAAACATAGACGATCGGAGTACCTGAGAAGAAAAGATTAGAAGCTTTTGAAATGTGGTGATATAGGAGAATGTTAAAAATCAGATAGCTGAATAAAGTGACAATTGAAGATTTGTTGGGGCAAATTGATGAAGAAAGAAGCATTTGGAAAACTATAGTTAAAAGAAGAGTCAGACTTATAAGCCACATATTAAGGCAACCTGGAATAGTCGCTTTAATATTGGGAGGGACAGGTAGATGGGAAAAATTGTGCAGGCAGGCAACGTTTAGAATATGTAAAATAAATTTTTAAGGATATAGGTTGTAGGGGGTATACCGAAATGAAACGACTAGCACTAGATAGGGAATCTTAGAGAGCTGCATCAAACCAGTCAAATGTCTGAAGAAAAAAAATATATATATATATGTAATTACATTTTTACCACAACTGGGAATCAATTTTTCTAAAATTATTGTTGCTGCATTTATGTTAAATGCGTACATGAACTTATACGCGTAGATTTCGACCTGAAACTACGTAACATTTTACAAGAAAGAAAATTCTGGTTTTGTTACATCGACAATCTATTGGTTGATGATTAAACCATGCACTCCTTATGGTCATGCTTGAAAGTCTGAAAACATTGGACGAGCTTCTAAAATTTGAGTTGCTCATTCTATCATTAAAATCTGGAAAGTTTAATGATATAATCAGCATCTCACGTGTTTGGTAATTCCTTTATTTTACTATTTGATTAAATTTTAACTGAAATATTTATATACAACATATGATTATAATATATATATGTAGGTTAAGAACGAAAACTGTACCGGTTGTGTATAAAGTACTATAAAAATTGTTTCATGAATGGATCAGTGAGTCTATTCTAAAATAGCTTATTATTCTCAAGAATAATAAGCATCCTATAACACGGTTACTTGAGATCATGAAAAGTTTCAGTAATTACTGAGTTGAATATATTATTGTATGTCAGCATGCCAAGCAAATCAAAATTCAGGTGATATTCCACCCTATATTCTTATACCTTTATTTTCCATTACAGTATAATGAAGCGACATTATTGTTAGGAAAAAGCGACCTTGACTAGTTCTGCTCGTTGCTCATACTACAGATGCTGAATATTTATCAGAGACATTAGAAATTAATGTAAACTTTTCCGTGTGGAACAATGTATTACATACACTTTGACTCGATTCAATGGAGAATGTGGATAAATATGGGTGTTAATATTGATACTGGGAAAACACCATCCAACAATAAAACTCCAGCTTAAAAATATTTGTAGCCAAATAATTAGCTAACAGATATGAAATAATATTAAATAATTAACTGATTATGAATAATATATATTTTTATACGTGTTTATTTTTGTATAGTATGTTTTATTTTAGCCTTTGTATTATAACGTATTTACAAAAATTAATGAGAATTTGATTCCAGTTCATAAAAAATTCTGAATGTGTGAAATTCTGAATAAAATGCAAAAAATAATAGAATATTAATGGGAATTCAAGATGGTAGTCAAATTTTATCTACATACTGAACTTTCCTGCGGGATTTCCATGTGTTACGGCCTGTATCATTGGAAAGAGATCTTATTGTTTGAGTGAAACCCGATGCTGTAGAATGGAATCCACGGTCGGGTGGTACCAATGATACGCTTTGGCACCTGTTTACACTAGACATCAGACCGATTTATCGATTACTACAGGTCAACTGGCTCGTTAACGTCTGAATACTCTGCCTTTACCTGGATGTACAAGTAGACGTGGGAGATATGACATCAAAATCAAATTTATATAAAAAATTATATAATGTTATATAAATTTATATAAAAGCAAGGATAGATATTATACAAAATAAATCTAGCCAGTAATAATAAATACGAATAAAAGAATTGTAAAGACATTGCTAAAAATGATAATTTGGTGTTAATGCTTTATATAATGAAATAAAGATAGTAGGAAAAGTAAGATGGCAAGGAACAGAGCCTTTGAATTGTAATGTTATTGAAGGAATTGAGAATTAGACTGTTTGATAAAGTATAAAATAATGTCTTAAAACAAACTGTGCACAATTCTGAAAAGAGGCAAATTACATAAGGTGACCATAACAACTATTATTGTTGTTATAATTTTATTTTATTTTTTTGGTATAGAATGACGTCTACAAGGAAACAAAGAAAGGAACCTAAAAAACTGAGAACGTAAGATGAAATAATTGTATTGATATAGAGTATATATAATTTATTCATCCTAATAATTATATTAGGCTAGAGTAGAAAAAATGAAGAATATCATCAAACCAGTCAAATAAATGGGGGATAGCTGAAATAAAATTATATTTGTGTAAATATATATATATTTACACAAATATATATATATATATATGTGCATATGAAGGATATTTAAATGTAGCTAAATTAAAGCAATATGGAATTAGATTTTTGTATAGTTCAATTAATTTTATAAAATTCCTTAATTAGCAAACTACTCAATAAAATGAAATTTTATAGCATTAATTAAAAATTTTGATCGGCTAATAAAATGAAACAAAAAGGAGCTTGTTTATTCTAAATATTTTGCACATTTATTATTATAGAAGCATATGGTTCTGCAGAATATACATTGTAAGCTACATACACATGAATAGTATTGTTATTTATAACCTTGATATATTCCAGTTGTAAACCAGTAGCAAAGAGATTAGTATAAAGAATATTACTATTAGTATAGCAATGTGGAATGTAATGTAGGCTACTACCATCCGACTTCATTCAACGGCAGCTGCTTTCTTAAACAAAACTAAAAGCTTACTATAAACATTTCTATATATCTTTTTTATAATCGTAAAAATCAGTAAAAAAATGCAAGCGTTAAATCTTTACGAGATTAGGTGTAAAAAAATAAAAAAATTACAAAATAAACAAAGTGAAAGTTACACATATTGTTATTTCCATCAGTCATGAACCTGGTTCGATTATAATTAAACTACGTTAAAGAATGGCGTAGATAACATTACATCCGGAGTGCAAGTGGTTTTTTTTGTTGAGTAAAGTTGCGCAATAAATATATTCCTAAAAAATAATTCTATCTCCTACTCTGTTAAGTTTGTTCATTATACATCCTATTGTATAACGAGACAATTGCGCACAGTGATAATTATGTAACTGTTGATATTTATGACAATTCGTATACTTAAGTTTAACAAAACTGAAGCACTGGAACAAATTCAAATTACAAAACTATACAATTAAAAACTATATAAATAAATCAAAATAATGTTAGGAATGGCGCGATTTTTAAGTACTAGTATTCCTGTTCGGGACAGGTTGATAGTTCGAGGCTAGGCTAGACCCTAAAAAAACTAGGGTCCCATGAGGGAAATTACTGCTACACCAAAAGGTACCAGCTCCGAAAGGCCTTCAGTGGACGGAATGAAGGGGAATCGCGTCGGAAATATCTTGCTAATCTCTTAAGAAATAACCCGTGTAAAAAAAATGCTTGAGTATAACACAATCTGAAAAGGATGGGAACGCGATCACAAACTCCGTCCATCTTAACAAATATATAACTAGCACTAAAAATTAAATACTAGTTAGATAAATAGAAAGATTCAATAGGAAGGGACAGATTTTCAGGCTGTCCAATGTATATGAAGATAAAATATCCCCCGACATACTTGCGTTCCAAAGCCGGCCGAACCACAGTCTTTTAATGCTAACGGCTCATCGCTACTAACCTGTTCATCCTTCTGTTACTGAGTTATGATTAAAACATATTCTATCCTGATGATCCATGAATACACAAGCTACAGATACACTAATTACTTTATCAACAGAGGCATCTGTGTATGGTTTCCGAATAAAGAAAATTGCATTATATATCTGGAGATTACCAAAATATCATATGAATCAGTCAGTAGTTGTCTGATATATATTGCTTAGAATGTCTATGTATGTGTGTATATATATATATATTGATAATGGCTCAAAACACTGAGAATTATTATTTTACAAATTTTCTTTATTGTATAGATTTGTAATGCAAATTTATCCAAACATATTCATTATTATCTGAGTAGTAGAATTTAATTAGAGTACGTGTCATATTATGCAACTCATTTTTCATTTAGAAATATTATCATGTATTACATGTATAATATATAAGAGTATGTGATGGTAAACAGGGTAGCCGCAAGTGAAATTTAGGAAAAAAAAATTGCTGAAATTTATTTGGTATTTCATTTATTGAATTTAGTAAATTGTTTTCCGTGAGTTATTTGCTATTTAATTTAATATTTTATTGGACCATGATTCTCATATAACAGAAGTAATATTTACCTATACATTGCTTTTATTATTAAAATACATCTAAAATTGACAGTTAATATAATTTTATTTTTGCATTCAAGGCAAATTAAACTTAAAAGGATTATTATTTTAATGATTGTTAATTAAAAATTTTCTCGATTCGTGTTTGTTATAAATCCACTATTTGTACGGTATTTCACATGAATATCGTAACATATTTTAGCTTAAATTTAACTAATGAAAATTATTTTTTTACTACACATAACAGTTTACACGACTGAAATCTTAGCAATGTCTGCTATTTCTTAACATACATACAAGTTGGCCGCCCTCTCATAACGAAATTAAATTCACTCGTTTAAGGTACATTTAAAAAAAGTAAATAAATATTCAGAAATTAAATCCATTTCCTCTTAGGTAAAACACTACTTTATTTTATACATTTGCATAGGATATATTTTAGAAAACAAATCAAGCGATAAAAGTTAAATCAAATAGAATTAAATATCCTACAACTTTCATTGATATTTTTGGGAGGGAATTTCAAAAGGTTGTTCCTTTCTCCATTTTGCCAAGACAATGTTTGATATTTACACACTGTGATTAAATCTTAGTAAAAGATTTCAGAGAAGAGTTTAAAATAATTATGTTTTTGAACAATTTTCGTACAAAATAATTTGTTTTTTAATTCTGAACGAGCTTTAACAATGTTAAAAACCGGCTCATCCGATAAAAAATAAAATCTTGTACTTAGTGAAACACTGAGTTGTTCAACTTGTAAAAGATACACTAATATTAACCATGAAAAAAGTGAATAAAAAAATATGCAAATAGAAAGTATAGAATAGATTCGTAATCCTGAAATATAGTGCTGACTACTAGGCAAATTACAAAATAACAGTGTGCGGAATTGTTATGATAAGCTCTAATTATATAAAGGTTTTCATTGCAGTAGATGAAAAAGTATTATACAAATCAAACCAAAATTTAGTTTTATGTTCGTACATAAAAAGGATACAATTTATAATTACATATTTTTAATTATATAGATTCCTTTCAGAAATAGATAAAAGGAAACTGTTTATTTACCCTTATGTTTTATATTTTATATGAAAACTCAATAACGCTACTTAAGGAAACAAGCCAAATTAGTAATCCACTATAAAAAAAATAAATCTGTCAAGATTCACTGATAATAATTTTCTATTAGTAGTAGAAGTGAATTAAGCACTGAATTCTAGAGAAAATATTTATCCGAGTTAATATTTATCTCGACACTTGTCGAGAGAGAAATTCAGTAAGGAGAAAATCATATGAAATAAGATAAAAGAGATTAATAAAGAGTTTATTAAATTGACAGTAATCGAACATTCATCCAGATATTGAAGAATTCGGTTTCTTGTAAGAAAATTACCGGATATAAAATAGGCTTTGAAAATAATGAAGTCAGAGAACTGAAAAAAAAATATCTGCTTGCCTCGAAACCGATTTTAAATAAATTTTATCAGCTTATTAAAGCAAAACATAGACAATGGATAAATTTGAAAAAATAAGACTAACAGGTTTTAAAAAATCCCTTTCGGCACGCCGTAAGGCGTAAGTGGATTTCACCGGTGCTAAGTAAAAGATAAAAAAAATTTCCACCTTAAAGATAAGAAAACCTCAAATTTAATACGAAAAGCCCCATCTTCTTACAATTAAAACAAAATTTTGGTCATCCCATGGCGTAAGGGTTGGTCATACCAATAATTATGCAGACAAAAGTTTTAGGTAATGTTTAGAGGACTAACGATCACTTTAAACCGATTCCATGCTGTGCCTATTAAGGGAGGTATGATTTTTTGTCTTCAAAATCACATTTTTCCACCTTCTGGGCAAATGATTGGCAATATCAAAAAACTTTACTTAGATAAGTTTTAGGCACTTATTCAAAGAATAGTAAGAACTTTAAACGAGTTCGATATTTAGTAAGAAAGTTGCGATATTTTGATTTCTCAAAAAAGCCCTTCACATTTCCACCCCACGATCCGATTTTGGCCATTAACGAACTCGACCGAGATTTTGGGTCGTTATATTTTATGTATCAATTTGAAAGTGATTGGTGCAAAATTACGGTAGTTATCATGTCTACAAGAAAGTGACAAAAAAAAAAAATTTTATATATATACGCGGTGTCTGTGTCCGAGGAAAGTAATGAGACTGACATTTTACTTACCAAAGTTTCTATTTTTTCAAACAATAATATTATCCCCTTTAAAGTAGTTCCCTTGGGCAGCTATACACTGGCGGAGTCATTGTTCCCACTCCTGTTAGCAGCGCTGGAAAGCTTCAACTGGTCGAGCTTTTAACTGGTCGATCACAGTTTTTTGAATGTTCTCCAGAGTTCCAAAATGACGTCCTTTTTATACATGTTTCAATTTTAGGAAAAGGAAAAAGTCACAAGGACACAAATCTGGTGAATAGGGGGATTGAGGAACCGTAGGAATCCGTTTGAGATCAAAAATTCCGTGATGGAAATGGCCGTGTGACACGGGGCATTGTCATGATGAAGTATCCACTTGTCTGCAATGTCTGGTCTCACGAGAATCACTCTTTTCCTGAGCCTTTCAAGGACACCTTTGTAAAACACATTTTAGGAACAAATTCTTTCCCTACTGTCAAAAAAGCAAATCAGCATGGTTTTGATCTTTGATTTGCTCATTCGACATTTTTTCGGTCGAGGAGATGACGGAGTGTCCCATTCTTCGCTTTGCCGCTTTGTTTCAGAATCGTACTCAAATATCCAGCATTCATCACCTGTGATCACACGATTGAAGAATTCTTGGTCATTGTCAATCCTCTCAAGAAGATCAACGCACACGTTTCTTCGATTTTCCTTCTGTTCCGTTGCTAGGTTTTTCAGCACCAATTTCGCACAAACTTTTCTCATGTCCAAATCGTCTGTCAAAATTTGATGTACGGTGAAAGTGTTTAAATTTAACTGTTCACTCATAATCCTTATTATTAAACGACGATCTGATCTCACAAGAACCCTCACACACTCAACATTTTCGTCAGATTTTGAAGTTGAAGGTCTCACTGAACGAGGTTGATCTTCAACGTGTTCTCGGGCTTCAAAAAATGATTTGTGTCAGAGGAAAGCTTATTCTCTTGATAAGCAATGTTTCCCATAGGCCTGTTTCAACTTTTCAAAGGTCACACTCGCGGATTCCTCAAGTTTAACACAAAACTTGATTGCACAACGTTGCTCTAAATTCCGATGCTCCATTTTGGTAACACACAACAAAAACACAACTTCACTGATGGCGCTGTCAAAAATAATGTGTTGGCTGAACGGAATTGAAACTCGTACTGAGCATGTGGAAGGGTTGAATAAACTGGTCCAACACAGACCAGTAGACACAACGTTGCCAGATCGCTCGCAGTGTTATCAATTTCATTACTTTTATCGCACACCTAGAATCAAAATGTGTATATAAACTTTTGAAATGACGGTAGTTTTGGAGTCTGGGGGTTGTGAAACGCGAAGATATGTCGAAATTTTCCAGAAGTCGAATCACTGTACCCATTACAATAATTAGCTTTCTTATGAAATATAGTGTTACAAAATAATTTAATAGATCATACTCGTACAAGAAAAAAAATTTAAGATGGTCTGCAGAGGAATTAGACGACGATCTGGAGACGATCGTGGACGATTAGAACGATCTGGAGAATTTTACAGAAGAATGATCTAAAAAATAAATCAAGATGTGGATTATATATTAAGGTCTCCAGGGTTAGTTAAGTTTGTTTTAAAAGAAATATTAGAAGGTAAAACTGTAAAAGAGAATTATAAAAGTACAAGTAGTAGGGGATGTAACAGGTATTTAAAGATTAAAAATCAATACAAAAGATTTGAGAAAGGAATCGAGCCGGTCAAAATGAACATAAACAAATTTAGCGACGTTTATTAATTGATTTTTAAAGATAATAATTGAAATTTTTGATGCATAGCGCAAACTAAAAGAAAGATTGAAATTAATATAAAGGAGCATTTGCCTTATTATAGATATACAAGAATAGAGAAATCGATTATAGCCCAAAATGCCTGGAAACTGGACAAAACCTTTGTTAATTAAAAGGATAGTTTTAAAAAATGTACAGAATGAAAATTAATTAGATGCTTTGGGAATTTTTTATCAATATAGATACAGAAACTTCAACAATAAACAACCGGCTCCTTAAAATGTATTAATGACTTTTTGTTTCATTAAATCAACTTTTTGTTTCAAATTAAATCGGGATGACTTCTGGTAGAAATTCCTGTTAGGATTGAAATCTTTCAGAAACTAAAATGTTTACATTTCATATTCTATGCAAAAGCTTCGATGTTATATGAATAATTAAAAGAGCCCGTTTGAGTTTTAACATTATTAAAAATTTTCTGGGAAAAGTTTTCCAAAAAGAAAATTAAATCAAAAGTTTCCGAAATCATAAGAATATTAAATAGTTATCTCCTCCTTTTGTTCATGGGCAGAGGTATATTTGATTGGTTTAAGATTCATGCTAACTTTATCTTTCTTGAGATAAATTTAACGACCCAATACGTATAAGAGGCGTTTATTATATCGTAGTGAGTAATTTGAATTGGAGATTTTATGGTTTAGATGTTTCTTAGCTAAATTTAAGTTTCCTATTGGGAATATGCAAAACGATTATAGTTATTTGTATTATTTACTTTAATTTTATTCTGTTATTATAAAATCGTTTATAGCGTTTTGCAAATATTTTTTATTAGTTAATTATATTTTGTTTTAATAATATTATTTCTTATTTATTTCTATCTTATTTTTTTTATTCATTTTTCTTCAGCATTGTCTACTGACGACGAACAATCGAAACGAATATTTACTATTAAATTATACGTAAAATTTTTGTAAATGATATTTGAACGTGATTTTTTATTTCTAAATATATCAAAATAATAAATAAAAAATCCTTTAATTAAATTATGTAGAATAAAATACAAAATTGTCAACGATTTGATCTTAGCCATACAGAATACAAACAAAAGTAATAAATTCTCATCAACTCTAGTAAAATAAATTATATTGTACCATTTTAATTCGTAATAATCATTTAAAATTATAATTTAATACATAAAATATTATTTCATAATTTTTGTTTTTGCCGCAGTATTAAATTTTTAATCGGTCCCAATTTACCGTAATTAAAAGTAAATCTGAATACAAAAAAATGACATGCAGAGGGAGGTTTCCATTGAAATATTTCAAAGAATTGTATACGTATACATGTCTTATACAGTATACGTAAATATATATTAAACGTGAATAAGTACAAACAAAACTGAGTCCAAGAACATTGATAAAATTCACAACATAAAAATAAAGAAAAGAATAACTAATCAAACGAAGAAACAGTGAAACAAATCAAAGAACAAAAAAACGTAACTAGCGAAATGAAATGAAGAAATTCGACGATGCATAACACCCTAAGGTAACTGATTCATCTCAAATTTCGAAGAAATTACAGATCTAATATATACAGTCGCTTTAGGCGCCCTATGTCCTCGTTGTTTTGCAGGAGGTTAAACGGGAGCCAGTTAACATGTTTGTTCTGTCAAATTTTGTATGTTCCACCGAATTGCCGTATCTCCTTTCGAACGGTTGGCAATCCCAGATAATCTTGTATTTCGGTGTTTTTCGCCAACTACGAAGCTCCTGTTACATTTTGTAATATAAACTAATTTTACGTTGAAATTCCACAAGTTTGGAAGAAAATTTTAACTATAATAAAGCGGAATAAAATATATACGTTAGAAACCTGAGAAACAAATAAACTAATTATTCTGGTTCATTTAAATTTTATCTTTTACTTATAGAATATTAAACTTTTGTTCAAGATGCTACATTTAAAATTTCCATCAGCAAATAATGTTTTTAAACATTGAATTAATTAAATACTTGTTATAAAAACATGGAATACAATGTGAACATGAAAAAAATAACAATAAATCAACTTGTAATTAATTATTCATAAGGTTTAAAATATTTAATATGTAAATAGTATATATATTACGGGAAAATAAGAATGTATAAACGTTGAAAATTACAAAAAGTAGGCTATTTTTAATCTTACCTATATATCCTATTTCCTTTGTACAGGTTAGGCCTAGAGTTGAATTACATATTCCACTCACCTGAAACATAAAAACTGAATTAAAATTAAATTAGGCTAACATTTCACTAAAAAATGCATTAATAATTTTTTTTCAATAAATATAATAGTTATAAAATTCCACTACAAGAAAATATCGTTCTGATGAAAAGGTCATCTGATAAAATAACATAAAACTACCCTACTTCAAAGTCAATTGTACTCAAGGGAATGATGACTGGCGTTATGCTCCAAGGCCTTAAAATATTACTTCATAAAATATTCATGAGTTCAGTATTACAAAATACTGAACGTATATTCCATAAAAATATTAAAGATTAATTTTTTATTTATTTATTCGCTTTGTCTACAACAGGTCAACGCTCAGTTGCAATCATCAATTTCTGTACAGAATAATTTGCTTCCTCACTTCATTCAAGTATTATAAAAATTTGGTTTACCGTGTTTAGATTTCATTACTTCTAATGTCGAACACTTCTTCCATGATAAATTTTACCGTGAAGAAATATATACCAGGATTTATATTCAATACTTTCCCAATGAAAATTAAAAAATAAGTTATAAATTTATAGACATGGATAAAATTCAAAATAATTAGCAAAATGAAGCTGTAATACTGGAACAGGAATCGAACAGAAAATTTTTGTAATTGTACTATTAAAAGTTATTTAAATCCGATGTTTCAGACCTACAAGCAAATATTTTCTTATTAAATTAGAAAAATAACATTTCAAAAAATAATTTTTATTTTTTAACGAAGGACTGAGTAATCATATATAGCTAATGGTAACAAAACCAAAAACGTTTTATAATGTACTTCCTCATTTCATTCGAATACTGTAAAAATTTGGATACTTATCACACATTCCATTAGTTTTAAAGTCGAACACTTCTTTCATGATATACTTAGTGTTTATTAAAGATTCTTGGTAAAATAGTTTTTCATTAAATTAAATGGATTTAAAAATAAAAGGAGTTTGAAGAAAAACCAACTTACACTAATTCTTACTCTAAATTTGTATAAACTTAACCTCAATAATTTTATTGTAATCTTTTAACCACTGAAAGGAGCACAATCGATTCAATCCAAATCTACTAATGCTATTTTGGTTAAAGTTACTAAATATCGGTTATCCTACTATACATATAGCAGTTTTATCACTTTTTAAAATTTTTAGGTAATATAAAAAATGACCTTAATAACAAAACGGTTCAATTACTCCACACTGAAAAACAGGTAAAAATCAAAGATCAGATCGGTACTTTTTGGAACTAACAAACTGCAGTTAGCGGAAAGATGGTTAATAACATGTCGCATTTTTTATTTCCAATGGATGCATTGGAGGAAAATATACTGAATTACCTTAAAAAATTTCAGAAAAAAAATTAGAAATACCTCTATAAATTTCAGTAACTGTCCAAGCAAGACGGGTAAAGCAAAAATAGTAATAAATAAATAAAAATAATAATAATAAAGATGATAATATATGATTACAAAATTAAGGATGACATAGGCGTAATATTATCAACAATTTATTGAATATAAAATAATACCAAACCATACAACTACTCAGTGAAACGTGGCATCGACAATAACTCCCTAACAGCAGTACTTAACCCACATCTGTTCTTTCCCGCGTTCGATGTGTGTGTGTGTGTGTGTGTGTGTGTGTGTGTATATTGATTATTATACTAATAACTCGTACTAAATGTAAATATAGGCCAGGAACATTATATATAAAACAGGCAATTTTTCGGAAAAATCCGTATCACTCTATAACATGGCATGATGATGTAACTGAAGAAAACTAAAGTTCCTAAGAAAAAGTAGTATGAATCAGGTTTCAGAAGTGGTGGAAAATAGGGAAAAATTAAAAAAATGGCCCGGAGAAAATCCTAATGTTCAGCTCGTATCATAATGTAATCCTACGTGTAGTTCGGCCGGAAATCACTTTAGAAATAAATATCAGAGGAAAAGGTTTTAGGTAATCCCTTCATAAATTGAGATGTTTTAGATAACGATTCCATTAATAGGTTACGTGCAATGCGCAAAAAATGTGTTAGGATGTGTTAAATGTGTTAGGATGTGAGCTCGAAAACATTTCAAATTCTGGGGAAAAATAGTTCTAATGTTATCTAAAAAGTGTCCTTGGTGGAAGTTAATTTATTATTGCAAAATAAGCATTCTGCAAAAAACTCTAAGTGTTCATTACTTTTGAGCATACAGGGGATGTCTGAGTCTATTTGGGCTAAATTGAAAGAAGTGGCAAAGTATGACTTTTTCTTATCAAATACATTATTTCTCAGCTCTTTTTTAAATTTTTTATTAACCTGTATAAAACTTTTGCAATATTCTAAAACACAATATCTTGGCGAAAAATGCAAGTATCCAAATAAAACCAAATGCATCTGAAAGTAATTTTTTAGCTTTAATTTAAGTTCTGAAACACTTAAATCGATTTAGTGGTTTCCTGAAATATTTACTATAATGTGTTTTTTATTGCAAAATTGATAGATATTTTCGAAGCTAATAATATTAAGCTGTAATGTAGTTACCACAGTTACTATTGTCTTTTGTAATTTCTTTTCTTTTCTAGGTTTCTACAATTTAATTTGATTATTATTTATTAGTATTATTCTTACAACATGAGGATAACTAACACTGCGGTAGTGCAGGGGACGGAACACCCTAATATTAATGCTAATATGAAGAGCGGACTGGTTAATATTAGAGAACAGTTTAAATTAAACAAAACATTAAGAAATAACATTTTATACAAAACATTTTTTTACAAAAATAGTTTATATCTAACTTAAAAAAATCCCTTTCGGCACGCCGGAAGGCGGAGGTAGATTTCACCGGTGCTAAGTAGGGGATAAAAATGATTTCCACCTTAAAGTTAAGAAAAACCTCAAATTTACTCAATACGACAATGGTTACATGTGAAAAAAGGTTCACGCGTTTAGCATACTTCAACATCCATCTTCTTACAATTCCAGCAATATTTTGGTCTAAACTTGCCGTAAGGGTTGGTTATATCAAAAATTGTTTCAGACAAAAATTTTAGGTAATGTTTAGAGGACTAACGACCGCTTTAAATCGATTCGATATTGTAAAATAACTACAACAGTCTCCTGGAATAATTAGGAAAGTCTTCAGGAAAATCTTGATCAAGATCGTATCACAAAATAAAAAGTTTATAAAAAATCTAATTTTTACATTCCATATTAGTTCTTATAACAAATTGTTATATAGAATAACAATAAAGAAAATGTGTGTAAATTATAAAATCAATATAAAATAAAGCAAACGTTTGATGACGTTTGAAATTTAATACCTGTTAATTGTACATCACAAAATATCCTGAAAAACTCGCGCTTTTATACACTCATTTGATTTTACAAAAAAATCTTGTAATTTAATTTCAACAAAATGTCTAGGCACACCTTATAAAAAAAATGTTAAAAGTGACTAAAAAGAGTAATTATAATCTTTTGTAAAAATGTTGATAATTACAATCAAAATGTCATTAATTTCGACTAATTTTTAATTAACGTAAGTCAATTTAACTAAAAGATAAACTTTGAAGACGTGAACAAAAATTTCAGTATTGAAAATAATATTTTAACACATTTATAGCATATTTAAAACTCAAGGGAAAAAACAATGCTTCAGCACATGATGTGATACACCTACCTGCATGAATTTATAGATCATCTTCCCTTTATATTCAACCGATTTGATATAATTTTACGTATTATTACAATTATGAATAGGTAAGATTATATTTTCAACATCAAAGGTACTGCAAATTGATGTGAAAAGGATTTCAATGAGAGGGCAATTAACGGAAGATAAAATATTTTTATTGCAACGATCTAATAATTCTCTTAATTTTTCTCCTTAAACGATATCATATCCTTGTCAGTTTCATTAAAAATTGAAAAGTTTACACCCACTAGAAAGTTATTTTTAGATGAAGATTCACGTAGGCGCACACATACGCACTTAAACACAGAAAGTTTTGGTTTGTCGTGGTTTAATCACATTCCTCTGTGGATTTTGTTCCATTCGACATTTAAATGTTTTGTATGAAAATAAAATTATTACTTTTAAATAAAATAATGTTTTGTTCAGTGGTTACACTCGGTCTAAATATTTAAATTTTCACCGTAGAAAGACACGGTTTTTTGAAACACATGCATATGTATCCTTTGATTAAAAATACCGCACAACGTTTAAAAGAATATAATATACTAAGAAAAAAATTTATGTATATTTTTATATTCAAGCATATATTTTTGTGACTGATGATACCTCGTCATGGAACGTTACAGTATAATTTGCGTCGTCAACTTTAAAAAGGAGGAAATTACCCGCAACGCGTTCAGTCACTGAGAACATTCATATAAAACTGGATAAAATGCTTACGTATTTACGTATATAATGTAATGTTACTGAGAAGAATAAATTTGATTCTCTCTCTAGAGTAAGAATTTTAATATAGAACCATTAAACTACGAGATTTTAGAATTACCTAAGCAATAAACATGGTTAATAGCTCTCAGTAATAACTGTGCAGTAACCATAGATGGTTTTATAACTTGCTTTCTAGCTCAGTAATTCGTTGTTTAGTTCATGTGCGGGTGTGTATGCGGGTGTTTACGTTTATACGCATAATGCATATGCATGTCTGTCTGTATGTTTATATAAATCGTTTGAGAAAACCGCTAGAATGTTCGTAACAGATACGCTATCAACAATGAACGCTTAGAGACGTAAATCTCTTACTGTTCGTAAAAACGTTTTAAGTAAACAAATAAAGTATTATTCAGATAATTACTTATATAATTTAGTCAAATTATATTTAAACTGATTTAATTTTCAGTGTAATTTTAACATTTATTTATTTTTATATTTGAAAACTATTGGTTTTGTATAAATCAGTATACGTTTCGAATATTTCAACCAATTACCTTTGAAAAATGAAGGACCACTATAGGTTACCACAGATTTAAAATTTAAAAATATAATAATTTTTAAAATAACCGTTTGTATGAAAGAGTATATTGGGAAAAATAATGAAAATAATAAATAAACCAAGAAAATGTAAGGAATATTACAAAGGTGATGATGTACGACCACATTCTATAAAACTAAACATATGTAAGCTAAGAGAAAGTGAACAGGAGAACAGAGGTTATGATCGGCGTAAACTGGTAAAAAAAAGAGATAACTAATTATTTTGGCTAGATAATGCAGTCAAACATCAAATCTTTAGTTATTTAGTTTACGTTTCGTGTAAAAATAAATTTCATTACTGTAAAAAGAGACCATGTTTTTTCGTTTGTCCCGATAACTGTGAAAATTACTGAACCAATCGTTACGAAATTATAAATTTATCTTTCTTATGAACACCCCCGCCATGCCGGTTTCTTACAAACTTCATCAATCTCACTACTATATTAAATATACATGAAAAACAAAAGAATAAATGAGTAACCTAGAAGTTTTTACTTCCATGTACGAAGTAAAGGAAGTATTGTGATCACGAAAAATTTCGATTTTCAGATTTCAACGGAAATATCCATTTGGACTAGTTTCGTCGTGATGTAAGTACGTAAGTATGTATCTCGCATAACTCAAATACGATTAGCTGAAAAATGTGAAATTCTGGAAATAGGACTGTTGTAACATCTAGTTGTGCACCTCCCCTTTTGATTGCAATCGAATGGACCAAAAGTGTTGAAAAAGCCCAAAATCCAATTGGATTTAAAAGAAGTATTTTGGACTTTTTTTAACTACAGTAATATGTCCTCATTGATTATTTTTCAACGATATTTCATAAGTGGTACTTATTTTTATTGGTTCCAGGGTTATAGCCAAACAAAATTTTAATTAATGAAATATTTAAATCTTAGAAGGGGTAGGCACATTCGGTTCGAATCCGACTTCATTTCCTTTTTTTTTATTTTTTTTTTTAAGTTTAAGCATATTGATTTATTAATAATTATTAACCTGTTATTGTGAGAAAAGTTTTACAATAAATAATAATTAAATAATAACAAAAAAAGGAAAAGAATAAAAATTATTTATTAAAGAACTGGAGGATCGTATTTCACATTCAAATGAAATAAATTTTAATGAACTGCAGCAAAAAATGTGTATAAGTAATTTAATAGCTGTACAAGGAAGTCATGTGCTACAAATTTGTTTACTAAATTTAATATCGTGGTCTATATCAATCGTTGTCTTTTGTCAATATCGACCCCATCAAGATAGTTAGTTAGGTGATTTATTAAATTTAATATCCTTGTCTATAAAATATCAATTTGTATTTCTATTGTAATATACTTCAAAACAATTTAGTTTGATAATAAAAATAAAGGGAATGACGACTTATACGAATTAACATATTTAATAAGGTTTTGATGGTTTGAGAAAAATTGAAAATGACACACTTGAAAAACAGAAAATTAAGTGTTTGACTAAACTTAATAACCTACTGGAGCGGTGACCCGCGAAAATTCATCCTCACATGACCAAATTAGAACTGTACAGATTTTTATGTCCTGAATTAGAAATTCCAACATACACAAATACTGTTGTAATACTACTGTTGTATGCTGCTACAATACAGTTTATTAGTCTAAATTAATTGATTTTACACTGCTAACGAAACTCAACCTTATGTCTAATGATAATAAATACACTACTTTGATTGATTTATTGTAAATGAAGCACTCTCTCACCGTTTACAATCTCTAATATATAGAAAGGAAGTAAGAACACTCAATAATATAAAAAAACAAATAACTGTGATGTAAAAAACAGTTGTAATCTCATTTCACAACGGCAAATCCTCTTGAAGTTTGCGAATTAATTGAACAGGATGCAGTGACCCGATTTTGTTATCCAACAGTAAAAAACTAGTTAATATATACTCTCGTATGACCAAACAATATGGAAAAAATTTTATAAACTGCAGAAAATTTTCAAATATGAAAAAAATTAAAAGACGGTCGAACATCAGGACTGACAAGCACCATTCAGGACATCAAATTGAAGTTCATCTACAGCGTTTGGAACTCGCATAGTATCTCAGATTCAAGAAGGCCAACAGATTACAGTTGAGATTAAAAGTGAAAAATTATAAGTAAGTATTGGTAACTTGTCTATCAACAACTCTAGTACCGTAAAACAAGCGCAAGATAATTTCCAGATTCGTGTGAATCTGGAAATTAGCTCAGGTAACTCGAGAACCCATCAACAAATTGCATTGAAAAGTACTACTACCTCACCGTCCACACAATCCTGACCTGGATCCATCAAATTTCCACTTTTTGGTTTAGTCAAGCAGGCGCTACATGGTAAGAACTTTAATGGTAATGATGATGATGATAAAGAAAATGTGCTAAATTGGCTCCGACATCAAGATAAAGATTACTTTACAGCAGGCAAAAATAATTTGATTCAGAGATGGAACAAGAGTAAGTATCATTGCTGAAAATTATCTGGAAAAGTAAAAAAAGTCACATTCATTAAGTAAACCGTTTCAGCTCCAGAGTAATTTGTCTCCAATTAATTGATTGATCCTCGTATAAAGAAAAAAATTTAGCATAGTTTACTATACAGGGAAGATTGTCTTCTCTGTAAATAAAGAAAAAAATTACATTCACTCCTTCAAAATAATCTACAGAGTGAATTATGAAATGAATAAGTGAATTATAGATTGCTAATAACTGACTAAAAAGACGCTTGGATGGAATAAAATAATATTTTATTAAGCTGGCATAAGCAATTTTCGTATCTGTTTAGGACTCAAGAAAAAGTAAAACTCATCAAAATCCGAAATTTGATATATAAAAAAAAATTGTATTACAAAGTTAATAATCGTCTAGAAAATTCGCTACTGGGTAGATAAAACAAGGTTTTATAATAAAAATAATTTAAAAAAAAACTCTACTTAAAATTTAGGTATGACGCTTATATTTATTTATTTTTACAATGTAATCTGATAATAACTTTGGAAGGCATTTTATTGTAATTTTATTTCTGGATATATGAGATGATAAAACATCTCATATATCCAGATTGACCTAAAATGAATAATTTTATGACACTTGTTAGTTTACTTTTTCATTCAATAAATATTATTACTTCCTATTGAAAGAAAAATATTTTTCATGTTACATAATTTTTTTAGATAAAAAATAAATGCAGAAGATGTTGATTTACATGACGTAATGAAGAGTCTGAAATGGAATGAAGTAATTTATTAGTGAAGAAAACACATTTTAACTGCAGAAAATATTTACAAGAACACTTTTCAACACCAGCTAAATCTTTCTTTTAACACAACAAAAAGTATAAAGAAACAACAACAATAAAAAAAAAAGATAGGAAGGCAAAAAGAAAACAAGGTGAATCGAATTGATTCGTGTATTGGGTCAAGGCAAAATAAGCAAAAGCGAAATAGGAAAAGAAAGAACATCAACGGCGACAGGAAGACTAAAGAAATAAAAAAGTGTAGAAAAGTTTTTGTATGAGCCATGAAGCACGAGGCATGAAACGCCGTGGATAGATTGATATACACAGCGGTGGCGGTGGTGTATGGCGTGTGCGCATCAACATCCATGTATGGTTGACTTTTATCGTATGTCAAAACATTTCCCTCTTGTGATGTTCAGACGTAAATAGTGTGTCTCTTGCATTTGATGAACGAATACGCTAGTAGAATAACAGTCGGACGGCACTGTTCTATGTATGTATGTATGTGTTTTGTATGTATGCTGTATTCTGTTGCGTTGTGTTATCTTGGAAATTTGCCATCTGGCAAGAAACATCATCGCACCGTTACCTCATCCCAGGATTCATCATATTTTTTTAAACAATCCTTCAAACTATTCCATATAAATAGCATCTATCTATCTATTTATCTATTGAATGAATATCAATATACAGAAATAATAAATTTACACATTGATGGAACTACACCACTCTATAAGCTGTTGCAATAAAATATTTATCGATAAAATGACTCAGCAGAGTTATATATATATATGTTTATATTTATATGCACCTATGTAATAATAAAAGATTAAATAAAAGCAATACATAAATTTCCTCATTTGTTACGATAATTAGCTGAAAATAGTAATTTATCATATATTACTGAAAACAGATGGAAGAGCGTACATTTTTTATTTAAAAAATAATTGTAAATAAAAAGTAAAACGTATTATAATAAAACTTTACGATAATCCTGATTATATAAAATAGAAATAGATTTTCTTTCTAGTTGATGCAATTTTTAAGTTATTCTTTACTGTAAAAAAATTCAGAATTTTGTTTTTATAAATCTGAACCATTTTTTATTACAGTAAACTTGAAATACGATAACTTTTAAATGTTTTTTTAATAAAACCTAGGAAAAGAATTCTTTTAACAGGAAATATATAACGTCATCCCATGAATCAAGAAAAATATGCCTATAATGTTTTACAAAACTTAAACAACTTTTCAAAGTTATATCAAAATATTTGAAAATTTTATGTATAAAAATTATATCGGATGAGTTAATATAGAAACCTTTTGCTTAAATCATTATAATACATTATACAATAAGCGTATAGTAATAGCCATTGATGCACTTGCGAAGAAAGTTCCGATACGAGTCTTGACGAGTTTCAAAAACTTCGCAAGACTGAATTGAGGCCATTATAAAGTTGCATACCATATTTTTTCTAACGTTGAGAAGATATTCGGATTATTGATTTTAATCAATTATAGTACACATTGTTTAGCCTTATGATTTTCTTTTTAAAAGCATTTAGCTTAGCGAACTTTGTTATATTATGACGGATGTTTAAAATATTAAATAGATTTTATTATCGAATAATGTGTCCATAGAGATGTTGATTTAATTTTTTTAGACGATTCAAAATAAAAAAGCAATATTTTTCCGTGATCGAGTTTACATTGTTCGCTAATTTCCAATCCATGAACTGACCTTATAATTTATAAACGTTTTTTGATTTCTGGGGAAATAGTTTATTAGTTCATAAGTTTTGCCTTTTCTTTTATATCGATTGCTGTTAAAAAACATTTCTTTCCCAGAATCCGACATAATTAACAACACAATAAACAGTGTAATTTAAAAAAATTCGTTTCCTGGTGGTGTACTTCCAAATTAATGCCTGCATGCTAATTATTAACTCGGAATAAAATCAAAGTAAAAAAATCTGATGTGGACACTACATAACTTCCTTATACGCCTATACATATTCCCACTTCATATACGCATTTATTTAAAATGATAAGTACGTAAAAAATTATTTCATTAATAACTTTTGACATTTTTTCATTTTTTTAATTGTTTTTATTGAATTATTATCTATCGTAATTTTTTTTACATTCAGGTTAATAATTATCAATAAATTAATATATTTAAATTAAAAAAAAAAGGAGATGAAGTCTGATTCGAACCGATGTAAGATTCCCCCTGAAAGATTCAAACATTTCATTAATTAAAATTTTATTTGGCTATAACTCTGGAACCAATGAAAATAAGTACCACTTATGTTATAACATTGAAAAGCCCTCAATGAGGGCTAATTACTGCAGTTAACAAAAAATCCACAATTAAATTTTTTTTTTATTTTGGCTTTTTTGGAAACTTTTGGTTCAGTCGATTGCAGTCAAAATGGGAGGTGCAGAATTAGATGTTACAATAGTCCTAAATATAAATTTCAACATCCTATGGCTAATCGTTTTTGAGTTATGCGAGATAAATTTGTACGTATGTACGTACGTATATAGTACATATATGTATATAGTACGTATATGTACAGACGTCATGGAGAAGCTAGTCAAAGTGGATTCAGGGATGGTCAAAATTGATATTTCAGCTGAAATGTGAAAACTGAAATTTTTCGCGATCTTTTTTAGACATCTTTTTAGCAGTACTATTTTTACTTCGTACAAGGAAGTAAAAACAGCTGATACATTAACCAATACCCGTTTCTGATTGGTCAGTAGTTGAAAAAAAGCTTTTGATCGGTTGAACACCTGTATCGTAATGAAAATCTGTTTCATAATGACTCTCATTATGATACATATTCTAGTCGCGTAATTTTGATGTTATAATACAGCAGAAGAAAAATAATTTTCTGAATATTAATTGGGACTATATTTGAGAGTATAAACTGTTTGGTTCATAAAATTAATACTAATGATTACATATAAGTATATGTGTATATATATATATATATATCCGTTACACACACACACACACACACACACACACACACATACATACATACATACCTATATATACACACACACACGCGCGCGCGCACACACACAATACATAATTAATTTATACTATTATTTTATTATTTGTATTTTACTGCAAAAATATCATATTTTCTACTTGTTTCTCTTCTTTGTTCACGTATAAAACATCCTAAATATGAAAACGTTTTTTAGAGAACACTTTCCACACTTAAGAAATCTTGTAATATTTTCCTCTTGAACAAATACGTACAGCAACAGAACAAAACATCATGAAAATTTTTCAGTGTAATTCCTAATATCAATGTTATCAAAAATTTTGTTTGTGATTTAATAAATTAAACAATTTTTTGAGTATTTATAAAAATTATAAAATACATATCTTATTAATAAAGATTCATTAAATATTGTAAACCAAATGAAACATGTTAATTTTTAAAAAATAAATTTAACATAAATCATTAAGATACACATATTTGCGGTTTATTCCAATTTGTGGAGTTTTTCCATACAGACTGCTGTTCAAGCCTAATAGTAGGAAAACGGTGGTTGAGAAGATGGAACAAAAGTCAATCTTTTTTTAGGCTACTAGTGTTGTACTAGTGCCACATATGTTTACACGTATCTATATTTAAGTCGCCGATAAATATAACCAGTAATCAATGTCCTTTTTTAAATCTTATTACCTCAAAAATAACCTTCTTACAGAATAGTAGAGATGATTCTACACGTAGAAATGTTGATTACCATCCAGTCAACCTAATTCAGAATACAGAAAATCTTTTACTTTTTCACCAATTACTTCATTTATTTTTTAAAAATACCTGATAGACATAAATCATGATGCTTCAGAACTCCTAGGTCATCTTTTAGCAGGTTCTGGATAAATTTTAAAATTATAGATACATCTACTATATTCTGATTTTTCACAAAATTCTTCAAGTATTTTTTGATGAACTGAATATCAGGAAGTCCTTAATTCCGGAGAAAAAAAATTGCAGTTAGTTAATTATTTAACAGTTTAACCCAAACCTATTATTATTATCCTGATATGGATCCAGGTATCTTTAAAGTTTCGGCTTCCATAGGTATTTGGGATTCTGGGTTTAACATCTATTACCAGTTTCAGCTGTTTTAAATAAGTTTGACTAAAGGATAATTTATTGGAACTATTTTATTTATATTTTAATGAATAATAGAAAAGTTTATTAAAAAAAGTTTATTATAAACTTTTTTAATCAATAAATAAACTATTTTTTAATGAATAAACTAGAAAAGTTTATTATAAAACTAATGAATCAGAAAACTGACTCCAGAATGATATTTGGAAACAAAATAAATATTCTTTCGATTTAAATATATATTAATCTATTTTAAGTAATTAATGGTTTTAATATTACTATTAACTGATTATTAAAGTAATACAATGATTTCTTTAAATACGAAGTGAAATAGGTAGCTGGAAATCCCTTCCAGAAATCTTATACTTAACCTACATTTTTCAATAACAACGTATCCTTTGTTGTAGGTGTATTAAAATATATTCTGTGTAATTTATCATACGATTTTTTAATAATTCAGATGTATAAAAAAATACAGTTTTAAGCTTCTAAACGTTTTAATAACATCATTTTAGTAACATCATTTTTTTTTTTTTTATTAATATTTTGTTTAAATATATAATTTTTTAAAAGTGATTTATTATTTGTACAGAATTAAAACATATTTAAATTTTACTGCCTTGAATAATTTTTTCTTAAAATAAGATAAAAAATGAAAAGAAACAGAAATTAGAACAAAGTGAAACAGTGTTATCTACAGTAACAGATGTATTTAAGAATTATGGAGTTCTGTTTTAACGAGGCGGCATTGGCCGCACTGCTATCTCGAAGCAAATCGTACAACGTCATTATTATGTCTTGCTTGGAGCATCGCCGAACAGCTAACATCTAATTAATATTTATTTAAAACTCCGTTTTAAGAGACGGAGAGAGCAGTCTGCGACCAGTCTGACCCGCGACGCGGTGAGTAACATTAAGTTGGCAACAGTGAATCGCCAAAACCGTTGGAAGTTGGCAGCCCTGCCTAGTCCGCATTCTGCATCTTAAGAATTAGTCATATTTTAATATACGACTGTAGCTAAAAAATGTGCCAAATAATGGTCGCTGAAAACTGCCTCTTTGCTTTACGTACACGAGAAAATGAAGAAAAATAAGCGTGTGAATACTTCTCTAAAAATACCCACCTTAAAACTTTTACTTCTTTAAAACATGTTAAAAACTGAATATGAATAGATGAAGATGACTGAAAGTCACTTTTCAGGAATTTTCATCTCGCAATAACTGATGACAGAAGTCGGGATGAATCATAGTCATTTATCAGTTGCTGGATATAATTTGACCGTTAGAATTCAATTAACGTCACAGGAATAAGTAAAACTTAATGTAGACAAGAACAAATCACCACTGAATGTATCACACTTAATGTGGACAAGAACATAACATTCACCACTTTCATAACATAGCACGGTTTAAATCACACTTCTTCAAAACAACATAAATCATACACAGTACTCGTATATTGCAATTTCTTAGCTTATAAGGTAATTTTTTCTTAGAATTATTTAAAAATATTTAGAATAATATGACTTATTAAGCTAAAAATGGGATAAATATGAAAATAGAAATGACGAAGAGTAGAATAAAAAGATAAAAAATAATAGCAGGATAAAAGAAACGGGAGAAGTAAAAGATCATAAAAAACGTAAAAGAAGATGTTAATATTTTCTTATCGATCTGCTAAAATAAACAAACGGAAGATGAATAAAGAGAATAGCGGAAATTCAAGGAGGAGGTAAGAAAAGAGGTAAGAATAAGATAAAAAATATAAGAACCTTAAAGAAAAAAGTGTGGGAAAGAGGAAAAAAACAGGAAAGAAATTTACCGCAATTTACAAATTATATGGATGAACTAGTAGTTAATTTTATCAGAAAAAATTACCGGGTAAAAATTTGTGGTGATGTATATCTATATATATACAGGCGTAGATATATAAACATGTGCCATTCCGTAATTCAGTTTTATAGGAATAGCCTAGCTACTTAATCCATGATTAATATATATTATTATACTACCGATATAAAATCATGCTCGTTATAAAACTAAGGCACACCAATACGATGACAGTTCCAAAGCATGAACAGCAAAACTGATAGATACTTGCAGTAAGTATCCATGCCTCCTCCTACGTTCATCCTAGGATCTCATCAACTTTTGATGTTACAACTTTATCCCTTAACTCTACGGCTTGAATTTGTATTTTATGTCCGGTAACAGATATAAACATTTTCCCGTACCTTCATGAATTTTATTTTAACTAATATGATATTCGTAAAGAGTAAAATAATATTCTGATAAAAATTAGCGTACACGTTAAATAAAATCAATAAACCCAATTGAAAACTACAATATACCCTTCGCAATAAAAGGACTCCTGGAGAATAACGTTACAATACACGACCGATAAACATTTGAAATCTGGACTACTATCTACATCTAATTTGTAGTAAATATCAGCTATGTAATCTACAATACAGTTAAGATCAATGGTAAACAAAGGCTTGCGATAGGCAAAAACAAATAACTATCTCTCCAATAAAAAAGCATGGTGCATTGGTTTGTTTGCTGTATGTGTCCACACTTTTTTATATTTCTGTCATCATAGCAATAGAAATATAATTAAATAAAAATATTATTAATAGTCTTTTATAGCCGGTTGGTATGATTATATAATTAATAATTTAAAAACCCACTATCAACGATTCTTTTACATATACGTGTTCAAACACTATCAGAAAAAAAATTCCATCATCAGAAACTTAAAAATTGTGTGTAAAATCTTTATAAAACTAAAACTTCTTCAACATGTAAATTTTTTTATGTAACGTAATATAATATAACAGTAGTCGTCAAATGTTTAAAATTATGTCGACTTAACGTTCTGTCGTTATGAATGTCTCCACCGTTATGTAACGTTAAATAACCATTATATAACGATGGAGACATTCATAATGACAGGGCGTTAAGTCGACATCATTTTAAACATTTGACGACCACTTTTATATTACGTTACATAAAAAAATTTAAACGACGAAGTTTTAGTTTTGTTAAGATTATAACAAACATTTTTTTAAGTTCCTGATGATGGAATTTTATTCTGAAAGCACTTGATCGTATTTATAAAAGAATTGTTGGTAAGCGGGTTTGTTAATTATTAGTTTTTTTTTATAAAATTATATTATATTTGGTCTACTAGATATTATTATCGATTAAATCAAATAATTATTTCAGTTACTTGGGTTAATATTTATGGAGAAATGTCTTTATCCATTAATACAGTTCCTTTAGAATACTAAGGTAAACAAACGGTTTTACGTAATGTATGGTCTAAAATACTTATTTTTTTTTTTTAGTTAAATTGGAAGAACCGTAACTTCAAAGAAAGATTTACTAAAATGTTTTTACATGAATGATCATTCGATTGTTTAGTAACCATTATCAGTATGTTAGGTTAGATATATTAAGGAAAAAGTGTATAAAAAAACGCTCACAACAAAGTTGTAATGCTTTCCTGGAATTGGTTATTTATTCTTATATAGTGAAAAGATACATAGCCCACCGGGCTGGTCTAGTGGTTAACTCGTCATCGCAAATCAGCTGGTTTCGAAGTCGAGAGTTTTAAGGTTCAAATCCTAGTAAAGGCAGTAATTTTACACGGCTTTGAATAATAGATCGAAGATACCGGTGTATTTTGGTAGTTGGGTTTCAATTAACCACACATCATAGGAACAGTTGATCTGAGACTGTACAAGACTACACTTCATTTACGTTAATATAGATCATCCTCTGAACTAATATCTTACGGTGGTTCCGGATGCTAAACAGAAAAAGAGAGTGGAAAAATCTATGAAAAAAATTACCTAAAAATATTTTTTTGGAGTGGTGGTAATTTACGATGAAGTTTTATTATAAAACTGTCATTATGTGTTTAAAAAACCAAAAATGGTTTTAAAAAATATAAAAATTCGGTAATTTTTCTTTATCCTGGTTTCCCACTTCCAGAATCACCTCGCAAAAAAATCCACTGAAAAATCTATAAATAAGAAAATGATACCTAAGAATTTTTTGGGGTTTATGATAAAATTTTATTGTAAAATAAAATTTTATTTATTTTAAAAATTTAAAAATAAAAAAAAATTTAGTAAAAATTAAAAAAATCTATATTTTTAAATGTTATCGGTTCCCCCATTCCCAATATTGTCCCCAAAGTATTTTTCTTTTTTCGGTCACTTCCACTACTACACTGGTTAGGAAGTCATAAAAAAAATTTTGGTTAAAAAATATGCAACAAATAAAAAGAGAGTTTTCTCAATTTTTGTTGAGAGGGAATTTTGAAGCAGAATTTTTTTAAAAATGGTAAGATAAATGGGCACGCATGTACTGAGATATAAAGTGAGATATGTATGCAAAACTTTGAAAAAATTCATCTCAAAAACTATCTACACCACTTCCTGGAGATATTGATATCAAGATTTTACCAACAAAATGCCATATATACACGATCCTCTATACAAAATTTCATCAAGATCGGTTTACCCAAACAAAATTTATTAAGCTTTTAACACGCTAACACACATACATGTACATATGTATGTACATCTAGAATTTTATTTAAAAAAATGTTGCCGTTCTAGGTAATCCCAACAAATATCATATATATATATAACATGTATATATACAGTATATTTAAACACATCCGGTTTTTTTTTTTTTTTTTTTTCGCAGAGGGAAAACTCTGCGAGAGACTTAAGCTAGAATAAAAGTGTTTGGCTCATTTGTAATTCTAGAATACTAGAGAAATCGGCTGTAATACTCACTGTCGGGAAATTAATCATAAAATCGCACAGTTCATTAAAAAATATAATTTTATAAAATGTATGTAATAAATAAGAATAAAATAGTTAGGATACTTTATCGATACTGAAGAAGAAACTTTATTATTAATTAACAACCAAAAGAGTGTTCCTAATTTGAATTTTAACTTTATTAAAAACTCACGTAAAATCTTTTTCATTTATAAGAAAATAAACGTTTTAATTCCTCCCTTATGGATGGGACATACCTATTTGATTAGTTTAAGGTTCATGCTATGTATCTATATTTAGATAACCTTTATCTACTTAACCTATAATGTACTCGTAGGTATTGGCGGGCCAGTCTGAATTGAGGTTTAACTGGTTTAGAAATTTTTTTAAATTAAATTTACGCTTTGTATTTGGAATTCTCTATTATGACAACAATTAATTGTATGTTTTTACTTTTTTCTTTTTGTTTTCATTCTCAGACCAGTTTTGCAAGTGCTGATTTTTTTTTGTAAATTAATATTTTTCATTTCAATTATTTGATTTAGCTTTTTATAAACTTTAGCTTTTTAATTTTTATTTTAAATATACTTTATTTCGTAATTTCTACCGAAGATGACTATTTAGCAATCGAAATAACCAAGTAATTTGAATTTTAAGTTAAATTTTCTGTAAATGGTTTTTTCAAGCGTAATTTTGTTTTCCAATTTATTAAAGACTTAAAGTGAAATCATCTAAAAAGAAATATTTCCAATATTATCAAAATATTCAATTGCTATATTGAGAAAGCGTACGTATATCAGCAGTTTTATTGATAAACCCGTAATATGCATTTTACTGATAATAAGACATAACTTAGAAAAACCGTAACAGTGTAAGTTTCTCATTTAAATAAATTCATTCAGTGATCGTTTGTACTTAAATTTAACGGTAAATTCCAATCATTAAATATGTTCCTAAAGAATATATTATGATAAGTAATAAGAAAGATTGGTAAAGAATTTACAAAAATTAGGGTGATGAATTTGTTATAGTATTGACTACATGTTGGTCATCTTTGAGATGTAGCGGTATCAAAATTTTTAGATGTTTTAAAATAATAGTTCGATTATATTTCTAATTATTTTAATAGTAATACTTATAAAATGCGTGTTAAATCGGTAATTAATTTTAATAAATACTATATTTATAATATGTAGATGCATGCTACACAAGTAACAGAAATTTTTATGAATGTATCTAATAATCTGAATTTGAAATATTTAACATTTCATTGCAAGATAAATTAAAAAAAGGATTTATATTTTATTATTTTGTTTTAGTTTAAATGAAACTTCGCATAATAAAAACGTATATATTACATTTAAATTTATCGGTTAAGATTTTCTTACAATTTTTTAAAGTACAAATAAATAAATAACAAGTTGTTTATAAGAGATAATATAATAAAAGTAATAAACTAAAGCGAGTCTGTAACGTTAGGAATAGGGTGAGTTAATAAAGAGAGGGTTGTCATGACGAGGAACGGAAGGGGGAATCGGCTGTCTGTTTCTAACCCCTCCCCCTACATCACTACTGTAAAATCAGGGCCATGGACTCTATTTCTAGGTCAGTCCCACCAAGTTTTATCTGCTCTAGTTTACTGAAACAAAACGTTTCAGTTTTTATAATATATTTTTTAAACAAACAGATCTGTATGATTTATATTATCCCATATATTCTTTGCAGTTATTGTATTATTGTGAACTATGTACTTCTCTCTCCTCACAGATCACAAATAATATTCAACCAAATAAAAGAGAATTGTTTTTATAAAAAATAAAAGTTATTTTATTAATTTTGTGTTTTTACAAAACATTTCTCATTTTTAAACTACATTTCATTGAAAAGTAATCAAAAAAGGATCTATTTTGAAGCCATCAATTTTATGATTAACTACTGTGTAATTGATATATTACTTCACAATAATGCTTTACTGATATACATAAATATATGTCTATATATATTTTTAATCATTATCCATAATTAAGAGGAAGAGAAATATTACGGTTTGATTACTTTGGATTATTAAATCAACTTCTACAAAAAAGAAATTAATTTAATAAAAGGATCTTTAAGAAACGAATGTGATTTAATAATATTAAAATATCACAAAATTTTAACTACTAAACAAAGGATTCAGCTTGAAATCACGCTTAACAAATTAAAATGAACTTACGTTTGTAACCAATGAACACCAAGATCAAGAATTATATGAAGTAAAATAAGTATGAGGGTATACATAAGTCCAAAAAAATCACTGAGTAAATTCTAAATAAATTACTCAAAAAAGAAAATTGTTCAATACAAATGCTAAATACGTCAAATACTTTAACTTACGTAGATAATCATCACTCAGAACAAAGAGCCCACTTCATAAAAAAGGAAGTTTTCTTTAGAACAATAAACTAAAAAAAAAATACTAACACATAAACTAACTTGATTTTTTAAATAAAATTTATAAACTTAATTTTTGATTAAAAACAGAAAATCTACTTTCTGATATAGATACGAAGATAAAATAAAAATATAACCACTATACTGTACAGCAGAATCAGAATTCACTAAACACTTTATAAAACAAATGATTATTTGCTTAAACATTACAAAAGAAGAAAAACATTTTTATGTCTCAAAAATTTTTGTGAGTTGGGAACAGCAATGCAAGCAGTGGTACAATAAAACTTTACGAATGACTAACAATTCTGAAATCTCTTCCTTCCATGGAAAAGATCGCAAAAAGATCCTTGAAAACGTTATAACGGTTATTCCCGTCTAATATGCCACTGGATTATGAATTTTATAACTTATTACGTTAATAATTGTAAACCCATTAAGTAATACAATTTATATATTTCCTATCGTGAAGTTAAATAATATAATTAAGGTTATATATTTACAAATGATTAAATTACAGAATTTTTAAAAGATATAGTACCAATTAAAATGCAAAAGTTACTTAAATTTTTATCTCAAAGTTAATTTACCTTGTCATCTGTATATTTAAAAAAAACGGAGGATGGAAAAATTATTAAAAAAAATTAATAAGTGATTGAAAATTTCATGAATAAAATTCAATTAGAAACAGTTGAGTGAAATTTATTAGGGTGATGCGAATTATTATAGTCGACCTTTATCAATTTTTATGAGAGAAATCTACTTCTCTCATAATCAAAGAAATCTTAAAATTAAAAAATACAAGAGATGATACTGGAATTATAATTTATCAACTTTCACTTTTATCAACTTTATAATTTATCAACGTTTTTTTTTTAATTATTAACTTGAAAGAAAATTATCATTTATATAGCCAGTTATGTTGCGTAATATTCAGTTTTAAGACTGAATATTATTTGTACTTTAATGAGCTCGCTATAGTGATGTGTAATCTATATTCGGTTCTGTAATATTTTACTTTTGCTAATAATTTTAACATGAATTGCTTATATCTCTTGAAAATATTCGGTTATGGTATATAAAATATACGTTATCAGCCTTATGTTTAATGGAATCCTTACATGTGTTATCAGTACAATAATACTGTATAAATGCTACACCGTTTATAAGAAAAGACTACCGAGAAAATTTCTTATAATTTCCTTTTAATAATTGTTTATATCATAACCGAAGATTAATAAACAGTAGAAATGGAACTACAAATGTTCCTTTAATATTAGTGTCATTAAAACGTTTATATTTCAAATAATTTTGTGGTCAACGATTGATTTGATTAACCATTGACCACAATTTGAAGGAAAATCTATAATTGTAGTGTACTAATTCAAAAAATAGTAAAACTCTTACATCATGATTACATTAAAATTCTTAAGTACAATGTAAAACCCACGTAAATGAACACTCGATATTTAGTACGAAATAGTCTTAAAGTTAGAATAACAAAACAATGTAAGTAAACTAAACAAGACCGGATGCTTGCGTATATAGCCTACAGTATACCAGTACATTTAAGAGCGGGTTCAGCTTACACAAAAGAGGACTTCAATCTAGTTTTTTAATAGTTAGAACAACTGGAGAGTGTATGACGATGGGTATGTTAAGAAGAGTGAATAAGAGCGAGAGAGTTGGAGAGGGGGAAAGTTAAAATAAAGAAGGAAAAGAAGAACGGATAGTACAGTACAGACTATTCTGAGAAATGCGTTGTTTTGGAAGTTTGCCAGTAACCCATTGTACCTCAGATGCCATAAAAAAAACCGTTGTATAAACTACTTACAAACTTTTCAATATATTTTTTATTATTATTAATTTATTAAAAAATAATTCTTAACATCATAAAATATTTACTTTCCATTCACATGATTTTATAAATATTTATATTTTCGGTAATTATTAACAACATACACGTAAAATATAAACAACTTCTGAATAAACAACAGTAAAATATCTATAACAATAGTTAGATCTTTTAAAAAAAATGCATGTTTACAATTTATTGTATTACCACATAAATAAGCCAATATTAACTAAATTTATGTATGGAAAATAACTTTGTCTATATAGTTCCGTTAATAAAAAAAAACAATCGAATTTGAAATGTGATAACTTTTTAAAAAAACCAACATTTTAAATTACTCAAATATACTAAATTAAAGCTAGTTTTTTACAAAAACTTTTTAAATTTTAATCATTTTTTATGTGTCTTTCTTTTATTAAAAAAATAGATCAGTTGAGGTTTGAAACTTTGAAACAATTTTTTTCTAACGATTTTTTAAATAATTACACCAGCTAATCCTCAAATAATTCACTTGGAAACGTGGAATAATATTTATTGTTGAGAATAATAAATACTGTAACCTTCTTATTTTTCTCTCGAAAAGGGTTACACAAATTTGATCTACTACATTACCTGTCCTAGTCACAAAGCTCTCGAAGTACAACGGATGAAAATCATTGATATTTTTTCTGAGAGTAATGATGTTCAAATATAAATCGCTTTGATGAAGTGAGTGAATGTGTTACCCATAAAGCTGGATATTTCGAGCAATTAAATCGGCTAGTATACTGATATTTATCAAAATATTCGGCTCGGTAAAAACTGTTAGAAAATACTTCATTCCTCATTTATCTTGTAAATATAATATTTAGATTTAATTTAGTAAATATTTGGCACCGTTGGTGTTAATACAATTGTATACATTAAATTTCCACTTAAATTTCCACCAACAATTTAAAAAGTGTAAAACCTAGTACTTTTGGAGCTGTTACTCCATCTTCAGGGATTTTCTAAAAGATGTTAATTCAAATTCAAATCAATATTCGTTTTAAATTAAACTGTTATGTTCATAATAGTCGGTCGTCAAGAATAAAATTAATTGGTACGTCAATAAGACAGTAATGTCATGTCCAAACAGCCATCCAAACAAATAGCCTTCATTGTTAACGTGTAACTTCTATAAAACCACTTACAGAAATATTTGTAAATCAATTGGATTGGATACATTTGTCCAGTCATCTTGAATATTAAAAACCACATTACCGCATATTAGACCACATAATCGCACATAAGACAAAGTTATATTCAATTCAAGGCATCAATACACCAAAAGAAAATCTTCAATACAGAAATAACAAAAATCGCCACCACCAAAAGACTTCATTCATTATTGCAAATATTTCACTTAGCATAACGATAATTGAAGTTTTTTTTTAAATTTTATTTGATGATTATCTTTAAATGTATTAGTATTACATCTCCGTGGCAGAGTGATTACGTCTCTGCCTTATATCCAGAGATTTCAGGTTCGATTACCGATCAGGTATTGCTTTTTTTCATATGATACCAAAAATTAAGTATACATTATTGTTGTTGTATGAATGAATAAATAATTTTTTTTTTATTACAGTTACTAAAATCCTTTTCAAACTTTTAGCTAACACATGAATTGCATTTAACAAAATGATACATAATTTTTATCCGTTATGGCTGTAGGCTATTCATGCAATCATTGAAATTAAACAATGTTTGTTTCGTTGGTTGTATTCGAAGGAATTTAAACTTTAAATTCGTTTAAGAATTTAAACTTGCCTATTATTATAATATATTTTGATAAAGAGCACACTCATTTTAAAATATCCTGAGTTTACCATAAAAGAAAATTAATCTGTTTAAACTCATATAGTTAAAACAATTGTCCATAGATATGGTTTAAACTTGTCTATAATAAAGCGATTGGTATAAAAAATAAATGGAAATCTAGCTAACTGAAGTTTTAGTATATATATATATAATTAAACTTTAGATAATTTAATAAATATATAATTAAAATCTTCTGGTATTTTCGTCCATTAAAAAATTTTTTGTTTCACACGGTAAAGACCATTGAAAGAAAAAATTTTCCTGCTTTCTTTTTATAAATCTGAACATTGTTTTATAGAATAAATTTAACTTAAAACAATATTTTCATGAAAATTGAAATATTTTTTAAAAAAACTGATATTAAAAATGGATTTTTATAAATACAAAAATATAGAGTTGTAAGAAGTTACGATTCTTTAACAATAATTAAATAATGAATCTCATTTTAACTCGGTTTCAATTTTTTTTTCGGAAGTATCATCAGCGCAGGATTTACCAAAATGTCTTTGGCCCTGCAAAAAAACAATCCTTCAACTCCATTTGTTATGCTGTACTCTGACGAGTGACAAGTATTTTGAATTCTTCTTTAATGTCCAACTAGCTGATGCAAAATGCTATGATAAAAATAATGTACTATGGAAATGCTTCAGAACCGAATAATTTTTTAGAGAATAAAATTCTATTTCATTAATTTCGTCTTAGTAATAATAAGGATATCTATATACTAGTATGTTCTTACTACTGGATATATTATTCTATCCATGTTGAACACAAATTTCATTAATAAAATACATTACTAGTTCTTTTAAAAAAATATTTTTTCTGAAGTTGGATAATTTCTTATTTGTATTGAAGTACTTTTTTTTAAGAAAAAAGAAACTGAAACGTATTCATCTGATAATTTTTTACTTAGTTTTTATCAAATGTAAGAATTTTTAACTATTTTATAATTAAATGTAATATTACAAACTACGTAAAAATTAATTAAATCTGTCCATGTCTAAAAGTAGCACATCAAAACATAAATTACTATTAGTTTTGTAAATTTTTAATAAAGTTTACAGCAAAAAAAAAAAAAAATGAGGGAATTAATTTAATATTACATGTTTATGTATGTTATTAATGTAAACATAAAGATGTTAAGGGACTTACAATAATATTATGATTATTATTGCAGTTATTGTTTACTGACAATATTGAAGAACCCTCATTAGTATTATTTTTAGAAAACACGGGATAAAGCGATAATATCATTTTTAAATTAAAAAAAATCTTTAAATTTTAAGTTAAAAAAATTATTGAAATCTCCTACTTCAGAAAAGTTTAAATTAAACATTTTTTAAAAAAATTAAATTAAATAAATTATTATTAATAAATATTATTTATTTTTATAATGTATTTAAAATTTAAATTTTTTTAATAAGTTTTGGACGCTCCTCCCACGTTAAATATGAGTTATCTGAATTCTTTGATACTTCCTCTGATATTCCTCAAGGCTTAATGTTGGGGCCTACTCGCTATTCAATCTACAGTTCGGACTTTCCAGTCACAGTCAATATCCCTATAACATCATTTTCCGACGACATGATAATTATGGCTGTCGAAGCTGATCCAACTCAAGTCTCTACTGGGTTATACCTTCTAGCCTAGTGGTTGAAAAAATGGAAAATAAAGGTCAATCAAGCGAAATCGACTCGCATGACATTCACGATAAGAAGAGGTGAATGCCCAGGAATCCATTTAGATAGAGGTTACATCTCGCGAGCTGAAACTGTATGGTATTAAAATATTCACCAAGATCGTCGTCTAAGATGAAAAGTTCATATTAAGAAAAAATAAAACTGCTAGATATCAAATTTAAAGAGCTGTACTGATTATTAGGCATAAATCGGAAATATCCCTAAATAACAAACTACTTTTATACAGTGTTTCTAACCCCTTTGGGCATACGAAATCCAATTCTGGGGTACGGTGAGTTCCAGCAATGTAGATTATTCAGCGTTTCTAGAATAAATTTCCAGGATGCCTTACACAGGCGCCTTGGTTCTTGCGGATAAAAAGATTCACAAGTACTTAGGTTCCGAGAGAATTCGATCGATTTACAATTTAAGTACAAAATAGGACTCGGCGATCACGTAAACTAATTAGCTTTTAACCTCAGACAATGGAAAAGATGCATTCCGATTAAAGTAGGTACATATATTAGACTTAGGAACCTAATAGTGATACTGAGGATAAGATCTCTTTTCTTACGTTGTACATCATTAAAGTGTTTACGTTTTTAATGTTACTTGTTCCTACATTACTAATTTTTTGTGGTTTTATTCGTGGTTCTGGATATTGTTATAATTTCTAGTTCATTACTGGCTTCACTTTATTATAGCTTATGCTACATTTGATTTACTAGAATGATTTATACATGTCTGGAATGTATTTAATTGAGGCGTTTCACGGGAACTTCTTTATAACTTTTTTTTTTTTTTTTTTTTTAACCTCCGAGTCCACAGTTAAGCATTTCAGAGAATGAGATGAATGATTATAACTTGATTTTCATGTTATTTACTTGTGGTTTCTAACCTACGAAACGGACTGTAAATATAATTTGAGATGCAAAAAAACAATTCTAAGAAGTTTGAACGTGAAAGAATAGACTATTTATCCACTTCGTGAAATGAAATCTTTGTATTTAAGAGATATATAGGATGTAAGAGGTAATTCTTGCTTTCATTATTAAGCCTAAGATGGAGACTTATTGCTTTATATCTTACTTTGTCTTATTTCTTATACCTTGGATAATTTCATCAATGAATCTTAGCACCTCAAAAAGTATAGTCGCGCCAGAAAAAAATACAATCGAAGTAAAATAGTATAATAGTTCTGTGTCCCCTCTTTTTTTCTCTCCCTCTTTTCCTCTGATAAACCCAACCATTTTTAAAAGATTTCTAAGACTACAATCAAGAACAGAATACGTGAATTAAAATCTAAAACCAAAAAGTTTGATTTTTTAACATTCCACATTAGTAATTACAACGGAAGTAGAAAAAAACTAAATATGGTATGTAGAAACGAAAGTATAAACAACAAAGAGAAAAATAATACAACAATGTTATGAACAGTCCCAGAAAAAGTTAAAGGGGAGGTTACAAAAACGCCTACATCAGTCTACATTTGGACTGTACATAACTATTTCTTTTGACCACACTTATATAAAATAAAATGTAGGTTTTTGAAAAATATAACTGTTTAGTCTTAATCGCTTAGATAAGATATTATTAAAAAGATATCTCGTATAAAAGACTTTACAAATATTTCTGAAATAGTTGAAGAATTTTACAACTGGCAATAAAATCACGAAATGTACACCAATGAATTTAAAAAAAAAGTTACAAAATTCTAGTTGATCACTTAAAATTGTAGTCCTGCTATGATTTTAGATAAAGGTTATTTATTTAATTGTTGGAAATTATAAAATGTATGGATAAGGGAATGCATATTAAAATGAGTAACAATCTTCTTTCTGGTCTTATTCAAGAAAAAAAGGTACAATTCCATGAGGATTTCTTAGATGAAAAAGTTAACAGTTTTATTTTGTTTTAATGCGGATTACTTACAATTAATTCATATAAAATAAAATAATTCCATCTTTCTATTCATACAAAGATGGAAATATATTTCAAATTATTGATGAAAAGAAGGTAAAATAATCGTTAAATAAAAGAAAAAAATAACAATAATACAAATTTAATACCAGAAATGCAGATTGTTTGAACAGATTCATCATTATTATTAGTACAAACAAAGTAATATTTTTTTTTTGAAAATGGAAAAGCATGTCTAGTAGTTTCTTATTAATTTTTTTAAACGGTTTTTGAGCGTTTTCTATTCGTAATTTTTTTTTTGCTTTTTATTTAATAAATAGAGGTAGAACATTTTTGCTTCGTAATTTTAAATTTTTTATTATGTTTTATCGATTTATTTTTGTATTTATTATTTTTTAAATTTTTTATTGATGATAGTTATTAATAAAAATGTGAATCTAGTTATACAATTTCTATGGTAGGGTTACAAAGTATAGATCAGAAACAGAATTACTAGACTGTATGTAGCATATTTTCTTACATGACATGATATATCAAGGGTACAGAAAATTTATATAAAGTTTTATTAAAATAACAAAAAACAGGAGTAGTATAATTAGCGAGATTCTCAATACAAAAGTATTTTGTTTAACTCAAATTATTCTTAAATAGAGTAAAAATTAAATTTTAAGAATCTTTCGAATTACGGAAAGTTCATAATTACAGATTGATCACGAAATACCATGTATATTTTTTACCGAATAGTTTTTTTTTGTTTTTAATAAAAATAAGAAAAATATATCATTTTAGTTGCTTAAAAATTTTTATGTTAAAGTTGAAATAATAATTTAATATTTAAAGAAAAATTTTAAGTGCAATTTTAGGACAACATTTTCTTTGTAACAATAAAGCAAACTTTGAAAAAGATTTCAAAAGACGGAAGCAATGTAAAAATGAGTACTAGTGTACATCAACAAGGACATGGTATTATAGTTACCACATCAAAAGGAGAGCTCTATTTGCAGCTCTCTTTCATAAGCGTTGTCAGACATCACAATATTGCCTCGTTATTTATTCAGAATAGATAAAAGTGTCAGGAAGAAGTTTAAACTAGCGTTTATGTTACTACATTTTTTATGAACCACCCACGAATAACGTCTGAAATTAGAAACTCCTAAATTAACGTATGATTTAAGAATATTATTTTTATATTTTATTTTATTTTAATGTACGTTTAAATTCCATTCATCTTTAATCCTGCGAACATTTGTTAGTAGGCTAAATTACAAACATTTATAAAATATCTTTCAACAGATTAGTATGAAATAATTTACTAATGTAGTTAATAAACAGTAATTTATTTTGTCCCTTCTTAATTAATTAACTTAACTAAACTAAATTGATATATAAATTCAACACTGTTAAATATTTGACAATAGTAATTTTAAATAACATATTGATTGCAAAACAAAAAAAAAGATAGAAGTGCTGTATAGTTGCCCCAGCGAATCTACGAGCTTGTGACGTCACGTGCTAACATCTCATTATATTATTGTTTTCCAAAACATTATTTTTGAGCGTAATTATTATTGTTATTTCATATTTCGACTTACAAATAATACGGGCGCCCAAATAATACATTTATGTTGTGTGTTCAATTCTTTCCACTTGAGTTGGTTACATGTATAAAAATGCTTAATGACTCAATCTTGTAAAAAATAACAATTACTTAACCAATGACTAATGCTCTGATTGATATTAGGTACAGGCTTATAAAACTTTATTCATGCAGTTAGAAATGATGTCTTTCGTCACGATATATCGGTTGTGTGATGGTATTCGGATAGCGTTTTTGTGCGGTCATATTATTTTATTACTCATTGTTTTTCGCAAATTTTTTTGTAATATATTATTTTTTGTTTAATTTTTGTTCGTGTGTACTAGTGCGGTTTGCTGTGGCAGAATTTAAATCCGTAGTTAAGAAAAAAAAACTTAGAAGTCAAGCACGTGAAATTATCAATAAAGTTTATGATTTTATGGAAAAATAAGCTCTAAAAGTAGGTAAATTAACTGACGACAAACATATAATTGGCATTCAAAATTGCGAAGAAAGAACTGTTGCTGCTTGTGGGATATCAAGAACACAGGTTCAAAAACTCAGAAGGGAAAAAAGACATGATTCTTCAATCAACATCCCAATCGTGTTCTTTCAGCACGCCGAGAAATTATAAACGACGTTCAAAACCTCTCAGTGGATTGGACAGTTTTGATGTAGGTGTAGTTCAAAGAACAGTTAATGAATTTTATTCAAAGAAGAATGAATAACCTGCTTTAAAAAAATAAGGCAAGAACTTCAGTTATCTACTGAATTTAAAGGCAACCTTAGCTGTTATTTTGAAACAGCTAGGTTTCAAATGGCGTTTTTGTTATTTTTAAAAATTTTTTTAATTTTAAAAATTTCAGTTGAGAAATCCGATATCAGGTGGAAGAGACTTGAATATTTGCAGGAAATGGCGAAATACAGACAAGCAATGCTACAATTGTTTATTTGGATGAAACGTATATTAAAGTTCGCATTGTTCGACAAAGTCGTGGTTTGATGGTATTGTTGAGGGACTTCATGTGCCGATCAATAAAGGTGACCGTTTAGTAGTAATTCATGCCGGAGGAGAAATCGGTTTTATTCCGAACGCATTACTAACTTGGAAAGCCAGTTTCAGAAGTGGCGACTACCTGACAACATGAATACAAAAATACAAGGCAGCTAAAATTATCCATGCAACGATAATTTCGTGAAATGGGCGCGTGAAAGATTGATTCTAAATTTTCCACCAGAGTCAGTAGTAGTTGATAACGCTCCTTATCACAATACAGACATTGATAAAGCGTCAAATTTTAACTCCAGAAGAAAAAATATGATCGATTGGCTGGAGAAAACCCATATTCCGTATAGTTCGAATACCGTATGCTGAAACCACAGTTATATGAATTATTAAAGTTAAATAAAACTAAAGTACAAAAATATCACTTGGATGAACTTTTAAAAAAAGATGGGCATCATATTCTTATACTCCCACCGTACCATCCTGATTTGAATCCGATCGAAATGGTATGGTCAGCCGTAAAAAGACTTGTGGCGAGTCATAACACAGCATTTTCTTTCATAAATGTTGATGAATTAACGACGGATAAAATTAATTTCATGAATGAAGATGACTGGAAACCATTGTGAAAAAGTAAAAAAATATTGAAAAAGATTATGAAAAACTGAACCACTAATAGATGAAATGACAGAACCTTTTATTATACGTGTAGACTCTGATAGTGAAAGTAAAAGAGGAAAGTAACAATGATTCGTTTAGCAAAGATAGTAAACTTGCTGGAAGGTTGAATTAGATGCATGAAAAAAATTCAACTAACCTTGTGTTTATTATTATTTTTTTTTGTCTTCAGTCATTTGACTGGTTTGATGAAGCTCTCCAAGATTCCCTATCTAGTGCTAGTCGTTTCATTTCAGTATACCCTCTACATCCTACATTCCTAACAATTTGTTTTACATATTCCAAACGTGGCCTGCCTACACAATTTTCCCCTTCTACATGTCCTTCCAATATTAAAACGACTATTCCAGGATGCCTTAGTATGTGGCCTATAAGTCTGTCTCTTATTTTAACTATATTATTCCAAACGATTCTTTCTTCATCTATTTGCCGCAATACCTCTTCATTTGTCACTTTACCCACCCATCTGATTTTTAACATTCTCCTATAACACCACATTTCAAAAGCTTCTAATCTTTTCTTCTCATACTCCGATTGTCCAAGTTTCACTTCCATATAAAGCGACACTCCAAACATACACTTTCAAAAATCTTATCCTGACATTTAAATTAATTTTTGATGTAAACAAATTATATTTCTTACTGAAGGCTCGTTTAGCTTGTCCTACTCGGCATTTTATATCGCTCCTGCTTCGTCCATCTTTAGTAATTCTACTTCCCAAATAACAAAATTCTTCTACCTCCATAATCTTTTCTCCTCCTATTTTCACATTCAATGCTCCATCTTTGTTATTTCTATTACATTTCATTACTTTTGTTTTGTTTATTTTCATGCGATAGTTCTTGCGTAGGACTTCATCTATGCCGTTCATTGTTTCTTCTAAATCCTTTTTACTCTCGGCTAGAATTAGTATATCATCAGCAAATCGTAGCATCTTTATCTTTTCACCTTGTACTGTTACTCCGAATCTAAATTGTTCTTTAACATCATTAACTGCTAGTTCCATGTAAAGATTAAAAAGTAACGGAGATAGGGAACATCCTTATCGGACTCCCTTTCTTATTACGGCTTCTTTCTTATGTTCTTCAATTGTTACTGTTGCTGTTTGGTTCCTGTACATGTTAGCAATTGTTCTTCTATCTCTGTATTTGAACCCTAATTTTTTTAAAATGCTGAACATTTTATTCCAGTCTACGTTATCGAATGCCTTTTCTAGGTCTATAAACGCCAAGTATGTTGATTTTTTCTTCTTTAATCTCCCTTCTACTATTAATCTGATGCCTAAATTGCTTCCCTTGTCCCTATACTTTTCCTGAAACCAAATTGGTCTTCTCCTAACAATTCCACCACTCTCCTCTCAATTCTTCTGTATAGAATTCTAGTTAAGACGTTTGATGCGTGACTAGTTAAACTAATTGTTCTGTATTCTTCACATTTATCTGCCCCTGCTTTCTTTGGTATCATGACTATAACACTTTTTTTGAAGTCTGACGGAAATTCCCCTTTTTCATAAATATTACACACCAGTTTGTATAATCTATCAATCGCTTCCTCACCTGCACTGCGCAGTAATTCTACAGGTATTCCATCTATTCCAGGAGCCTTTCTGCCATTTAAATCTTTTAATGCTCTCTTAAATTCAGATCTCAGTATTGTTTCTCCCATTTCGTCCTCCTCAACTTCCTCTTCTTCCTCTATAACACCATTTTTTAATTCATTTCCTCCGTATAACTCTTCAATATATTCCACCCATTTATCGACTTTACCTTTCGTATTATATATTGGTTTATTATATATTAATTAATTTATAATTAATATAATTAATTAATTAATTTATATATTGTTTATTATTAAAAAATAATAATTTAGTATAAATAAAGGTTATAAAATAATTAATTACATAATGTCTATAATTAGTAAATGTAAATATGATAGTTATTACTGCGTACAATATAATAATAAGTAATATTTCGGTTTGATACGCGGAGTGGATATTTTCAGGCCGAGTATTAATACGCAGTTTGTTCATAACGTCACAAGCTCGTACCTTGGCTGAGCCTAGTATAGTACACTAGACCATATTTTTAATGGAAGCTTTATGACGGTACTATTTCAAAAAAATATACTAACAAATATAACAATAATATATAATAAAGAATTTAAGCTACCCTACAGTATTTATATCCATTATATAAGAAAGATTTAGAGATCTGGCTGATCGGTTTTTGGTTCACTTGGATAATTCCACTGTCAGAAAATTTTGAGGATGGCGTTTGCCATCCTCAACGCTAAGCCTGAGCCTGCACTTAAATGGCTTTTTAATCAAGAGAAAATGGAATTTGCCGCATAATGAAATTAAGCAGCCACCTTAAAATAGTTAAACAGTGCGCTGTTTTCATAATAGAGAAGTGTACCCCCGTTGACCACCATGGCGCGAGTGGTAGTGTGTCAGTCTTTCATCCGGAGATCCCGGGCTAGAATCCCGATCAGGGATGGCATTTTTACAAGCTACAAATCATTCATCTCATCCTTTGAAGCAATACCTAACGATGGTCCCAGAAGTTAAAAAAAAAACAAGATAAGGATACCCCACTTAGCGAGATACAGTTACGGGATGGGTGCATACAAACTTTTTTTTTTCTCTCTCTCTCTCAGCTCCCCTGGGCCGGACCGACTTGTTGGTATTACGCCGCCCAGGGGAGTGTCTTTAAACTCAAATAGGCCTCCCCACCTACCGGCTATATACCGGCATGGCAGGTCGGCCTACCGGTTAGTTCTTTTTGAGAGTTCTTTATTAATATTGCCCTTTTGGACACCACGCCAGACCCAGTTCGCCGCGACGCGGCGCCGGGTCCCTTCAGTATTCAGTGTGCTGTTACCCGTGGAGTCCTTGGTGGCTCATCAGTGCCAACACACCGCAGCATGCTGGACCTCACCAGCAAGGCTGTCCACCCAGTCCTATTCTAGCCAACACCTTGTCTTCTCTCATCGGAGTATTTCCGTACAACAACTTGTCTAACAAAGCTAGCAAAACTTTTTCCAGTTTGACTCGCTTCTTAGCATGTAGTCTATTGTTGTCTCTGGAGTTATACCTGTGAGTGCCTTACTATGTCTAAGTGTGTCCCACCTATTGGACTCAAAAAAGGTGTGCTCAGCATCATCTATCTCGTTGCAGTAGTTGCAAATTGGCTCTTCTCTCTTGCCTATTTTGTGCAGGTAGTTATTGAAGGAATCATGTCCTGTAAAAAACTGCGATAGGTCAACCTCACCAAATCTTCTCGACAACCATGGCTTGATGTTGGGGATGAGGGTTCTCGTCCATCGACCCACAGCTTCCTGCGACCATCTTTCCTGCCAGATATTATAAACGGCATCCCTGACCTCTTGTTCTGGCTTGCCTTGTGCCCTCTCCACCCTCTTTTTTGCGATTAGGTCAATAGGAGGTGTACCCGATAACACGCACAGGGCAGTACAGGACACTGTCCTGTATGCGGACACAACACCTAGGAGCACACACCTGTGCGTCCTCGCCAGTCTCTCTTTGTTGCGCCTGATGGCGATAGAGCACCACCAGGCCGGAACGGCATACATAAGCGAAGACACGACGGTGGTCGCCAGTAAACGGCGCTTTGAGGCCCGAGGGGCATTCTGCGATGACATAATGATGTTTAGGCTTTTTATCATCTTTTCTGCCTTGTTGCATACTTTGACTATGTGGTCGGTGTATCTACCATTTTTCTGGAGGATAACTCCTAAGTACTTGATGTTATTCGCTTCTTCTATAGCATGACCGTTGATGGAAATATTGAACGGTTCTAGCACTCTTCTACCCGTAAAGGCAATACACCGGCATTTTTCCGTAGACAGTTGCAGACCCCTGGACCTCAACCACTCCTGTATAGTGTCGATGGCCGCATACACCCTCTCCCGCACCTCCAAGACCGTCCTTCCCTCTACGAGGACTGCAAGGTCATCTGCATAAGCCAGGACCTGGACGCCGACAGGAAACTCCTTCTGAAGGAGTTCATCTATAATCACCAGCCACAACAACGGCCCCAGAACAGAGCCCTGCGGAACTCCACCGTGCATTTGAAAATGTACTGTTTCTTCCTGTGCTTCTACCAGACATCCTCTGTTGGACAGGTAACATTCAATTTGCCTACGCAGGTACGGGCTGAGGCCCCTAGCCGCAATTGCGTCATTAATGTGACCCCAACCAATGGCCCCGAACGCGTTTTTTATGCCTAGTGACAGCATCAGTGGAATTCTCCTGGTTCGCCAAGTGCCTCTCTTCACCTCGTCGGCCCATCCCGAAATTCGGCAGATAGCCTGCACGGTGAATCGCCCCCGCATAAACCCATACTGGTTAGGACTGATTCCGGCTCCCTCTTCTAGTTCTTTGATGATGCGGCCAGCCAGCATCTTTTCTACTAGCTTCCCCATCATGTTAAGGAGGCTCAGGGGTCTATAGGTTATATCTTCCTCCGAAGAGGTGCCTGTAGGTAGGAATACCACTCTGGCCTCCTTCCAGCAGTCGGGGAAGTCTCCGTTCTCCATGCCGTGGCTGGCAATCTCGAGCATCTCCCAGGGAGCCTTCTGAACCAGCCCCTTGATCACTGCCGCGGGAATCTTGTCCAGGCCAGGGCTCTTTTTGGTTGCCAAGCTCCTCGCCGCAAGTTGTAGCTCTTCCATGGTGAATCTTCTATTGTCGCAAGGTGTGGATCTCACGATATCAGGCACTGTATGCGGGAACAACCTGGCTACCTCCCTTGCAACACTGGTCTTATTGAGGATAGGCATACGTCTCCCGAACTTTTTGGTCACAATACGATATGCCTGGCTCCAGGGATTGCTGTCAAGCTCTTCGCAGAGCCTGATCCAGCAATCCTTTTTACGTCTCTTAATAGCCTTATTGAGCGTTCTTCTTGCCTCGAGGTATCTATTGGCTATTTCCTGGTACCCTTCTCTGTTATTTCTAAGAATACGTTGTTTCCTTCTCCTAAGGGACGGGAGCTCTTGTCTCATTGCTTCAATTTCAGCAGTCCACCAATATACGGAGCGCCTCCTTGTATTGTTAGCTGCCATTCTGTCCATTTCCTGCTTTATTATATTAGATAAAGCCTCAGGTGATTGTTGATGTCTATCAGACAGTCTACTTGCAGTCCTGTTGACGATATGCTCTATTTGTACTGATGAGAATCTCGGTGGGGGGAGTGCACTTCATTCTGAAATCTACGTCTTTCAGATCCAAGATAGAGGCACGGTGATCGCTCGCTATATCTTCTGAGAGAACCATCCACTGGTACTGATTCCTCCTCCACCTACAGTCCAGGATGGTGAGGTCAAGCACCGATCGATGACCTCTCGCTACGTACGTGGGCGTGTCGTCATTAATGCAGTTGCAGCCGTCAGTTTCCAGGAGATCGGCAAGGATCTGTCCCCTCCTGTTGGTGTGTCGACTGCCAGCCACCACCATTTTGCTGTTAAAATCACCCAGCATTACGATCCTCTTGGTTGAATTGGTAATCACACCTTGTAAAGTGTCGATGAAGTTAGTAAAGTCCGCGATCGCAATGTTGGGCGAAATGTACACACCCACGAATAGAGTTGTTTCGGTCTCAACAGACACCACGCCACTACCTCTAAACTTGAAATTCCATTGTATAGTATGACTTACGTCCATAATGGCAACATCTCCCGACATATCAACAGTCCATCCAAGTTTGGCAGCTTCATATTTATTGGATTCGGTGACCACAAGGAGGTCTACGTTCATGTCTGCAACAACACGACTAATTAAGTCGTGAGCGAGAATACTCCTATTGGCATTCGCTAACATAGTCCTAATCATGCAATTTTTTCATACATTGCCATGCTCCAGTCCTGTGTTCACCGCTCTTACAATCGAGGCATTGCTTAGGTTCAAGACAATCCGCTATATTGTGACCTCTGCTACCGCAGTTGAAGCACAAATCGAGCCTATCTGGGCCCTTACATTCGTGCCTTCTATGGCCCGTGCCCCAACAACGGTAGCACCTGTCTTCATCTTCCCGGATGTACGCCCGGCAACTAATCCATCCGATTCTTATTCTTTCCTGGACCAGTTTGCATGCCGCTCTGTAAGAGGTCATGACCGTAATATTTTGTGTCTCGCCAAAACCTTTCCTCATGGATGTTATCTTGACTTCCTCGCTAGAACCCACGCGATTTATAATGGCGGCCATAACCTCTTGCTCTGTTGTGTCATGTTCGACATCTCGGATGTGCACAACAGTTCTCCTTCCAGCTCTGCTTTTTATATCAACGTGAAGGTCGGCAGTCTTGTCCCTCAGGATAGATGTAAATTGTTCCGCTTTCTCTGCACCCTGTATCCTAACGTGGAGCTCCTCGTTACGGCCCTTTCGCAATGAGATGACGTTATTTGCCTCCTCACTGGTGACGGCATCCTTCATGGACCGGAGGAGCTCCGCGTACGTTTTTCCTTCTGCCTTAACAATCAGTTCTCCGCCTTTGGTGGAGAACTGATTCTTTATCCGCCGGTGGAGTAGCCTTCTTTATCGGGATTTGATTATTACCGATGTGCCTGGTCCCACCATCCCCTTGGAGAGTTAACACATATACAGGTTTTTCCCTTACTCTGAAGATATAGGATATGATTTTCTTGGCAAAATTTCCCATACTGCCCGAAGGCAGTATGTACGCTGAATTTGGTGACTGTATAGCTATCTTTTTGAACGCCTTCAATAAATAAGAAAGGGTTTCCTTTTCCGGGGCTCCCGAGTCATAATGTATCTTAAATTTCTTCTTCTTTTCTTCAACGGTTTGGTCTCCTATTAGAGTTATTTCGTCTTTTATGATGTCACCAGCTGCGAGTTTGTTACCCATATCCTGCTCACCTACTCTCCTTAAATCTCTAAGAGTACAAGTGTCTTTGACTTCAGGTGGAAGGTCAGTAACCAATTTTAGCTTGCCCCAAAGTGAGTTAGGCCACCTTTTAGGGAGGAGCTCAATGAGTTCTTCATCACTCAAATCGCTGGTCAAAATATACTCCGTGTAATCGTCACCCGCAATAGGGTCCGTTTGGGTAGCTTGGGAAGTCTTTGTGTCTGGAGAGGACAGCTCGGAAAGCGCATTCAGTCCCTCGTATACTCGCCTGAGATCCTGTTCATGGGTCGCAATGTACTTATTCAAACCTGGGCCTAAATGCTTTTTCAACGATATCAGTATCAGACGCAATTGGTATGCTAGACTGCTCACTGTATCGGGTGCCTCTTCTTCCTCCTCGGAAGATCCTTGACGGAGCCTCTTCTTCCCTTTTAGATCGGTTTTCTTGACCGTCGCCGATTTTGTCATGCTGCTGCTACTTTTGGCGGATGTCCCATCCATAGGGATTGAACCACGTCTTCGCATGATATAGTACTGTACTCAGGGGGGCCGTCCTAAGTTCTACGAATACCCACTCGGGGGAGGGGCCCCAAAAAATTTGGGGTCCATTTGGGGGGTTGAGGGGGGTAAGAAAAATGTATGTGACCGAAAATGGGGTCAAAAAATTTGGGGGGGGTCGTGGCGGTAGGGGGTTAGGGAAGGTTTTGGGACAAATTTATGTCCAGGTAGGAAGGAAATCGAGTGGGTAGTTCTCGAGATATTAGTAGAAATGTAATTCCCTAATAAAACAGCTCTGAGGACTTAGAAAAAATCTCTACTCGTACGACGGTAATACGAGAGAATAATTACAAGTCCTTGTTTACTACAATAAACACGCCTGTATGAGCCTGTGTATTAACTTAGAAAAATTTCGCTAAGAATTGAATAATTCTAACCTCAAATTCACTATATAACTTATTAAAAAAGTAGTTTTAACTCACTTGATCGTACTTAAAGTAACGTCCAATAAAAGTAAGATGCACTAGAAACGTAAAAAAGCATTCGCCTGTTATAAATCTTCAGTTTTAGAAGGTAAAAAACACAATATCCACAGCTCACTAATAAAGCTGAAAATACTCTAATAACTTTTTTAGTCCGTGACCGAATTCAAAAAAAAAACTTACTATACTTGTCCGTTATCCTTATCACTTTAGTTCCTAAAAGCCGTATCCGAAATATAAACCAAAAAACCAATCTAAAACACTAAAAAGCGCGGAGCGGTACACAACACGTCTGTTCACAGTGATGTCCACAACTCGACTCATCTCATCCTCTGAAGCAATACCTAACGGTGGTCCCAGAAGTTAAAAAAAAAACAAGATAAGGATACCCCACTTAGTGAGATACAGTTACGGGATGGGTGCCTACAACCTGGAAGCGCTTCCATGCTTTTTCCCGCTACCTCTCTATAGATATGTGTCGTTCTTTAACTCTGCTTAACCTTTCTTTCTCAAGAGTACATTTCATGGAGGCAGTTCTATCTCCATTAAAATGTTTGGAAATGTATGTTTTTATGAAGTGGTTGTACCTTTTACTGATTTAAAAATCATTGAAAAAAAGTTGAAAAACAATATAACCTAGCAATTTTAGAATTGCAAATTGGGTTATTAAAAAAAAAAAAAAAAACACCCAACAAATTTACAAATTAATTTAACAAGGGAATATTTTAATTTAATTTAGAGTCTAATAAATTCATTGCTGTGGGCGCCAGAGCCCAAACCACAAGTAACGATGGTTTGGGTTGGGGCATACTGATAACGCAATGAGGACCCTCAGGTATGCGGGGCGGACGCGCAGGATGGGGGTTATGCGTGGGGAGCATACCCGGACCCTGAGTAGGTATAGGCACGGAAAGACAGTCCTCTTGGGGAGGGGCACCCTGGTTTTCCAGAAGAGGAAGTTCATGGAGTTCTGATGAGCCAGGAGGGACCCCGACGGGGGTCCAGTAAGGGCCCTAAACTAGGGTGAGCTTATTCGCCGCCACGGCTCACGGGTGCGACTGAGGTAACGTCTATTAGGAATGCTGGTTGCTCCTTGTGAGTTTAAAGATGGAATAAAAAAAGAGCCTAATAAATACGCAGTAAGTGAAACAACCTTTGTTAGTTGTTGGAATATTTTTTGATGAGAGATTTTATTTTTTATCATTTTATTAATATAAAAACTTAAAATAAATGCTTAATTTCCTACTTTTTGGAAACAATAAAGTTTTCATTTATTTTTGAATTTTATTACGTCTAAGATTCACAGACTCTTCTATCACTATTAGCTTCAAAGTTTACACTTCCTTTAACAGTTAATGCATTGGGTAAATGTGGCCTACTATTGAAAAATAATTAACAATTACTCACCGAGTGGCTAATAGATAAAGCCAAAAAATAACAGCTTTTTGGCATCCTATAAATCATACAGGAACGTAAATTTCGATTTACGAAAATTAGTGAAATAGTTAAACTCGTCATTCCAAAATCAACCACTTTTCGAAATCGGTTTGAGTTCTTGAAAAAGGCAATTGATTTTATATTGATTTGAATTCTAGACTGTGAATATCGATGTTCTTTGGTGGATGGGTTTCACACATCCCAGGAGTGCCGACATGAGTCTGTTTCAACTACATGTTTACTGGTACATCTACACTTTCACAGTATTATATCTGCAGCAATATTAAGCCTTGTAAGCCGGTAGCAGTAACTATATTTTCTTATATAAACACACACTCGGATCCGGCAATAGCTGGAAAAATGGTTATAGAAAACAACAAATAAAACAGCACATACTATCCGTTTACATCAAAAATTAATTTAAATGTCAGGAAAAGATTTTTGAAAGTGAATGTTTGGAGTGTCGCTTTATATGGAAGTGAAACTTGGACAATCGGAGTACCTGAGAAGAAACGATTAGAAGCTTTTGAAATGTGGTGCTATAGGAGAATGTTAAAAATCAGATGGGTGGATAAAGTGGCAAATGAAGAGGTATTGCGGCAAATAGATGAAGAAAGAAGCATTTGGAAAAATATAGTTAAAAGAAGAGACAGACTTATAGGCCACATACTAAGGCATCCTGGAATAGTCGCTTTAATATTGGAAGGACAGGTAGAAGGAAGAAATTGTGTAGGCAGGCCACGTTTGGAAATGTAAAACAAATTGTTAGGGATGTAGGATGTAGAGGGTATACTGAAATGAAACGACTAGCACTAGATAGGGAATCTTGGAGAGCTGCATCAAACCAGTCAAATGACTGAAGACAAAAAAAAATTAAAGCAAGGGGTATTAATTACAGGATGTTCTAATGTCTTAACCTTAATCTCCATTCAACGAATTATGGATATTTCATTAAACAGGAAGAAAATTTAAATGCGCGCGCGCACGCACACACACACATACTCACTTTTTTTCAGGAGACAAGATTCTGCAACGATCAGTCATCAATAGTCGTTAAAAAACAAATCTGAAACGATGAAGTGAAATATCACTTAAACATTTTCAATTATGTAGTGAGGTGGGGATCAGAGAATGAACCTTGGAAGAAGGTAGATAATGAACAAATTCATTTGGCAGAAAGCAAGAATTAGGCTACTCGTGGAAATTTTAAAAATGAGTATAAACAGATGAGATGAGATATGAGAATAAACAGATAGGTGCGCAGTAACCCACCGGGTTGGTCTAGTGGTGACTGGTGGTCTAGTGGATAACGTATCGGTCCTGCGGAGGGGATGCTATCGTACGTAACTAAAAGCGAGCTGTATTGTTCTATGTTCATCGTTTTTACGTCTATAAACCTTATAAATGTATTACCATTCGAACACAAAACTAACACTTTTCACTCAGACACTCAGAGTTTAAAATAATGCAGGACAATAATTTAACTCATATAGTCGGATCTCTCATAACAACTCTTCTCAACAACGAATTTACTGTATACTGTTACAAGGCAACTAACGAAACATCACCTTATCTTCACAAAGAAACAATAAAATATTAACCAAACGCAAACTTTCTGTTACAATTTTGTAATTAGGTCATCCAAAAGCAGATTTGCTGTACGGAGAAAAGGAACTTATAAAATGCATTTAAAAACCATACATAAATACAAGGAGATAATAGCATTGCATACAAATAGAAAACACCAGAACTTTATCTGTTCTGTTTGCAGTACAAGCCAGTATAAGTAACAGTTTTACAAAATAATTTACTTACTACATATTTAATCATTTGATGTGATGATTTAAACGATTTTATATTATAATTTTATATAAAGCTGCGAGAAAAAATTGAGTGCTGGGCGCATAACAGACAAAATCAATAAAAATGTTAAAAACTAAAAATAATAAATAAAGTTGAAAAAAAAAATAGGAATAAAAATCTTTAAAGCGGTGAGTAAAAGAAAACAAATGTGTTCATCGTAAAACGTATTCATAACCTTACGTGCGTGCGTTCGTGTGACATGTATTTGTGTTAATATGCCTTGTACCTAGCCGTCGGTTCAGCATCCAATCCGAAGTGAAAGCTCACGTTCGTTGAGCTTTCCAAACTGCGATGAGTAAAAATAGCTCTACCAGATGTTACTATATAGTATCAATAAAATAACATTTTGTGACACCTTCTATCCAAAAAAAAGGAGTTAAAATTAAATTAGAATTTAATGGACGTTAGAGAAAGTTTTTATATACAGATTGAAAAATCTTGATCTTAGCATATAATTTATAGAGCAAAACGTTTTACTTCCTTGTGCAAAGTAAAGGAAGTATTGCAATTGCGAAAAATGTTGGTTTTCAGATTTCAATGGAAATATCCATTTTAACCATTCCTGAATCCATTTTGACTAGTTTCGGGTTGGTGTCTACGGATGTACGAATGTACGGATGTACGGATGTACGGATGTATCTCGCATAATTCAAAAATGATTAGCCGTAGTATTTTGAAATTTTGGATTAAGGAATGCTGTAACATTTAGTTGTTCGCCAAGGGGAAGGCAGTCGGTTCAAATCCGACTTCATCTTGTTTTAATTTAAGGAAATGAAGTCGGATTCGAACACTTCGGTGGTTATCCGACTTCATTTCCTTTTTTTCTAATTGTTTTCTTTTTAATTTAAATATATTGATTTATTAATAACTATTAACCAGAAGTTATTAGGGAAACAAAATTTTACGTAATTTTTATTTTAATTCAAAATTCTTTACATAGGTTAATAATTATTAATAAATCAATATATTTAAATTTTAAAAAATTAAAATATATTAATAAATCAATATATTTAAATTTAAAAAAATTAAAAATAAAATATGTAAATGAAGTCGGATTCGAACCGATTTGTCCATGTTTACGGATCCGAAACGTTTTCACTTACACCACATAACTATTTGAATGATGTGAAACAAAAATTAATATATAAACTAATATAAAATGCTAATACGGACGCCACAAAAAAATGTGATGCAATGTGGTGTCCGCCACAATGCAACTGTGTCTTTATTAAAGGATTGGAGGATCGTATCTCACTTTCAAATGAATTAAGTTTAAATGAAGCGCAGCAAAATATGTATATAAGTAATTTAATAAACGTACAAGAAAGTCATGTGGTGTCCACATCGAATTTTTTTAATATAACATTATTTAAATTTAATTACAGTTTAAAAATGTTTAATATATCGAACAAAATAAATATATAAAAAATTAGGTTGTTAAAAATAAATTATTAAATGTTACAACCTTTGACATTATTGATAATGTTTACAAAGAATTTGAAATGTACGAAGCTTTTTGTTAATACAACTGATTATGCAAAAACAATATCGCTAATGCAATTGATAAAATCAGCATAAATTAGGTCATGTTATCTGTAATCTAATGTTACATAGCGCATGTGTAATCAGTCGCCATAAATTCAATATCTCTTGCACAAATCAACCGACGTTTCTATTACGTCAGAAACGTATCATATTCCAACGTTAGAAATGCTGTAAATGCTACGAAATATATTTGAAAAAATAACATCGTCCTATCGGCTAATGGAATGAAATAAATTAGATACTGAATCAATTTTTTATTTTATTTCAAATAGAATTGTAAAATTTCTTTGACAATAGTATCTGATCTTTTTGAAATTCTAATTTTATAAATAAAGATTATGTATTTAGTGTAAGATAATTTATGTCAAATTATTCGAGCTGACGTAATTTAAATATTTAATTAACATTTATACCATTTTATGAATTACTAAAATATTTCATAAAAAAAAAAAAGATAATTTATTTTAGAGCAGAAAACATGTACACAGAAATAAACATATTCATATATGTTTATGTTTAAATAAAATAAAGTTAGTACTTCATTTTATTTAAAAGAGGAATAGAATATCAGCGTAAACTGAAAATTCAGCAGGGAAGTATTATTTTCTTAAATTAATATTTAAATATACAAACATTTTCAATGAAACAATGGGGTAAGAATAGATACAATTTTTTTTAACTAATATTATTCTTTCATCAATCGATGTACCTGTTTAGCTTCAACAATTCTCTAGTAATATATTGAATTCAAGTCATGTTGCAGTGTAACAGGCACCAAATAGGTTATCAAAATAGTACAATTAAATTCAAACCTTGCTCATCAATAGAAATAGTTCAAATAATCTTTTAAACACTATGTTACGACAACATAAAACCGAATCATCATATTTTCTTAGCCTCATAAAAATATCAATTTATTCTTCGATTAACGATTACTTTTTCTCATGATTAGGTGAGACAAGCCTGTAAAAATTTCCTTCTCATTGAAATTTATATACGTAGTTTTATTTTTCATTTAATTTGTATAGGTCTAATCACAAATGTACAGGGATGATTAAGGAGGAAAGGAAATTAATTTGGGAATTACTTCTACAGCTTGAAATAGAGAATAAAGTTCATACAAACATATGTCTGAAAACGCTTTGTTCTCCAGTTACGGCTAGTAAAAAATTTCGACTGGAATTCAGTTTTCCCGATAAAACTGATAAATCGAATAAAACGGCCATAGAACTGTATTTTCCGTAGTTTTCATAATAAAGTAAAACATGTAAATTTGGTGAAGAAAAACACATTTTATTAGGATTGAAGTACTTTGTTAAATATCTAATAAATGCGAATATTTTATTATTAAAACGAGTAGATAATTTAATTATGACAAAATTGATATAATAAATTCTATGGGAAAAAAAACAACTTCTATAATTAAAAACAATACCTAACAGAAAAATGTTATGAATTTGTAAAAAAATTGGCTGTTTTTAGTACAATATATTTATACGTTTGAAAAATTGAAATTTCTTTAATTTACTTATAAAACATTCTCACTGCAGTTTTTACAGTATTAATTTACAACAGATGTTCAAACTACAACACTACTGCTGATATCGATGAACTTTTCAACTCGTTTGAAACGGGTTCACCGAAAATCGTTGCTGGAAATTTTATTCAACTATATGTGGTTGGTTTTCTTCAGACCACCGATTTGAATTCCATGTGTTTACCCCATTACGGGTAAACATAGCTTTGAATATAGTACGAACGGAATTTAGTTATAATTATTGTTAATCCATTGAAAAAACCAGTCGTCCGGTAAGGTCACTAGCTGGAAGTGTTTAACTTTCAGAACACAATAAGGACATAACTTTCCTCCATTATGTATTTTATGGAATGTTGAGTGGTGTTGAAATTCTTCGCGTGCTCGTTGTAGGACTAGTACGTAACACCTGAAGAATTCACCCGTATCCTTTCCCTTTCATCACCATGCACCGGTGACGTTCATATGAGAGATGAGCGCAGGAAAGAGTACCAATCTCATGAAGATTGTTAAAAAAAATTCTACGAAATATTTTACGGTTTGGACTATTAGCCAAGGATATCAACGTCGATATTGTACTGCAGCTGGAACAAAAAAATCTTATCAGCCTATTTACTTGAGTTAAAGAGATGAAACATTTTTCAAAACAACGAATTCAAAACGAAATTCCAATTCGTTAAAATTCAGATTCGGTTAGAAAAACGTCTGTACAGTTTTAAGTATAACAAACATAAAAGGACTACATAACTTACTCTGAAAAAATAATTAAATGCAATCAAAGTATGTCAACAACTAAACCGCGTAATTTTTATTATTAACACGTAATTACAATTTTATACTAATAAGTAGTATTCAAATTAATTTCGAGGGATACAGTTAGTGTTGCCAACCTAATTTTTCAAAGATCTAAGTTTATTGTACTAAAAAAAATGTTTTTAATTTTTACAAACTCATTTATCATTTTTAAGTTTTGTTTTGAATAATAAGATTGATTTTTCTTTTGTTTTTTATAGACTTTATTATAACAATTTTTTCAAAATTAAATTCTCTACAAGTTTTGATAACAAAATTTACACATTTATTAGTCATTTAACAAAGTTATGTTACTTCAAACGTAAAATAACTTGTTTTTCGTCAGAAAATTTTTCTATTTACATTGACTATCACAAACGCTACAGAAGATATAATTCTGGAACCTGTTTTATCCAATTTTTCAGGTCAAAAAACATATAGACAATCAAGTTTACAACTTATATTACGCTTTAAAACTCTCAGTACCTCATTTTACAGATAACTGAATTACGAGCGAAATGTTTCAACAACCATAATTCGATAACATATCATTTTCAAACATGTTTGTATAAAAGTTTTTCAAAGCTGTAGAATCAGTTCCCACAAATTAATTCCCTTTCCTTATTAAAAAAAAAAAGTTCTGTATTAAAAAAAAAATATATATGAAAGAACATAAGAGAACGGCGAAGAAAGGTTTTCACATTTTATCGATAAATAAGACTAGTTAAAATAATCTTCCTCCGTGCTTTGAGTTCTTATTGGATAATTCTTTAAAACCATAGTTATTATTTTTGATTTCATTTTTTGTATCGTTTTTAACATCTGCTGCCTCTAACTTAAAATATTTAGCTAAATAAAGCTAACGAATTTCTTAGTTGTTCTGTAATTCAAAAAAATATTCTATAATAGTTATTTGAAAAAGTTAAGGAAAATCATGTTATAATACTCATGAATGTGTAAATACATATTTGCAAGCTTCCGTATTCCGGTAGATACTTCTATTGAAAATTTTATGAAGTATCCTGAAGTATGAGAATATCACACTAAAATTAAAATTTTCAATATTACCAGAATTATAATATTCTTCAATTATAAGAAGAAAAATTAACTGAACAAAAAAAAAACAGTATACATTTTTTAATCAAATCATTTAAAAGTAAAATTATTTACCGTAATTTTTTCAACCGGAGCTTTGGAGTATGATGCTCGGCTAGGCATGAAATTCTTCATAGACTACAGATTTCCACACCGTACTCCCTTTGTAAGTTGGTATCAGAAAAGCAGGCAAATGTAAAACTTCCAAAAAATTCTGCTCGCCTAACAGAAAGACTAGAAAAGTTTGTCTTGGAATCATTTTCCTTGATATGGAAAATTACAAAACGTTAATTTTTTATGGTAAATATGTGTCTTTACTGCTTTGATCGCGATACTGAAAGAAATATTCTCGTTAGGTAGGTCGACTAAAATAAAGCTTTAAAAGTGCGGGGTGTTGTAACGGAGAAAGGGATTGTGCTGTTTGATATCGGTTTAAGTTCATAATATTATCGATGGCACTATTTATCTGCCAGATTAGTTCTGGTATAATGTCCCAGTTTATTGCACTGCGATCAACCGCTGACTGATCACCGTCCTCCTTTACGACCATTTTACTCCTATCTTTTACTTTCTTATGTTTTCATACTTCTCGTACTTCTACGTCTATACAATTATTTTTATTTCTATGCTTTACCTTCCCTCATTATTCTTTTATTTTTCTCTCTTAATTTTAATCTATTATTTTTAAACCAATTCGAATTTATCCGTTATCAAACGAGACGGAAATTTTGAATTTTTTTTTTGTTTATTGCATAATGTACGATTTTACTTACACTGACCCGTTGCTTTTAATTCTACAGAATCCGTCTGATGATTAAAAAACCTTTTCCTTTTTGTATTACACCACTTTACTAAAACTGTTTATTCAGTTTTATTCTAAACTAAATCCCCTATAAATTCTTTGTCTCAACTAGAACAAACCTTATCCCTTTTATCTCCAATCCGGACTTCTTATTCACCATTTACCCTGTGTAGTTTTTATACGTCAACAGATAACATAGGTAGTAAGAAAATATTAGCCTGGATAGTTCGGAACTGTACCTTTCCAACATAAGACTCACCGTTCATTAATCTCTGTTGTATTTAAGTATAGATATCATGTAATAGAAATAAAAAGAAAAAAAATAATAAAATAGCAGCCTGTAAAACTATTATTCTACATTAACAACTTAATAATTAGCGTTAATGATATCAAACAGAAGGAGAGATTTGTGCGTATATTTAAACTAGTGTTATTAAAACTCAGAAAAAATAAACAAAGTCAGACCAGAACGTTTAAAAATTTTTCTATGATTATATATTCAATCTAAAAAATTTAATTTCAATTTAAACATTTCTTTGAGTCCTAATAAGTAGTGTACATTGAAAAATGAGTATAATATATGTAAATTTGTCAAAATAATTACCTAATTTAATGCATATAAAATATCGTTTGAACTGTTTCAAATGGTAAACATAACTTACAATTGCTCAAAAGGTAGAACATAGAAAATTATTCGTCTTCAATAGTTTGGTTTTTATTTTTACTAGATAAATGACTTAATGAACTGGCTTCCGAATTTTATAATAAAAATATGTATAAAGATATTAAAAAAAAACCAAGATATTAAAAATTAGGAAAAACTGGATAAGTAAAAAACTATAACATGACAACACATATTTCAAATAAAATTTAAACTATTCAGTAATTAATTAATTAATACTTAAGTTATTTGTTCCGATAGAATATAAAAACAAAAACCGTGTATGTCTTACTGCAAAATTTTCCTTATATATTTTTAAAGTGTTAATCTTTTTTTTAACTGATTTATACCTATTGCAATTCTTAAGAATAGATAAAGCTTATTAACTAAATTTAATTTATTAAAAAAATTTTTAAATAAGTATTTCAGAATTATTAATTAATTCAAAATATGGCATTTCTCACACTACAAAATTTCATGTTCTATACCTCAACGCAATTATTTCTTATTAGGTAGATTTCATAACAAAACTATTGAATGTATCTCGCATAACTCAAAAACGATTAGCCGTAGGATGTTGAAATTTTGGATTTAGGACTGTTGTAAACTCTAGTTGTGCACCTTCCCTTTTGATTGCAATCGATTTGATCAAACGTGTCCAAAAAAGAACAAAATCCAAAAGAAATTTGTTTTTGGACTTTTTCTTAACTGCAGTAATAAGCACTCATTAAGAGCTTTTCAACGATATATCATAATTGGTACTTATTTTCATTGGTTCCAGAGTTATAGCCAAATAAAATTTTAATTAATGAAATATTTGAATCTCACAAGGGGAAGGGCACATCGGTTCGAATCCCACTTCATCTGCTTTTTTTAACTTTTTTTTATTTATATATATTGATTTATTAATAATTATTACCTCTGATTGTAAAAAAAATTATAAATAATTCAATAACAAAAAAAAAAATATATCAGAAGTTAATGAAATAAAAGTTTAGCTACTTTTCATTTTAAAAAATGTGTGTAATTTAATAGGCGTTCAAGGAAGTCATGTGGTGTCCACATCATGATTTTAATTACTAGATAGAACTGAAGAAAAAAATTGTTATATAAATATAATTTTCATAGAATGAAAGAAAAAATGTTTTTAACCAGCAGACAGGAATATAATAAGTTTTAATAAGTAAACTTAAAGAAATACTTCTTCCCAACGAACAAAGCGCTACTGTTTTTGTTTAACTTAATGTAGTAAACGAACAAAATTTACAAGTGACGTCAATGTCTGTATTTGCCCTCAGATATTCTGGGCGCCTATTTATATTTGTTGTAATATTAAATTATGTAAATTTTGTATAAGTTTTATCCGTTGAAAAGTAACAGTATTCAAACTTTTTTTTAAACCGTATACCTCAAACTTTTTTCCCTTATATACTATTTTTTGTACAAAAGTTTTTATTTTATGTTACATATCTGAATATAAGAATTGAAACTAAACCAAAATCTACACTCAGAAATCGAATGTTTTGAAAAATTAAAATATTCTTAAATTTAAAAAATATCCAGTATTTTTTTTCTCTCTACAATTTTACACTTTCAACAACTTTTATTTTTATTTGATTCATTCATAATTAAAAAAAAGAGTAAAAATCAATGTACATTAAAATCAAACCGTGAACAAATAATTCATGTTTTATCTAAAATATTTTTAATTATAGTTCATGGACAAAGATATTAAGACTTCAAATTTCAATTTTTTACTAAATCTGCGAGTGTTTATTAAAATGAGACTATAAATAAAAAAAGTTGAAGGAACTAAAAGAAACGAAAACCATTTTACTATAAAAGGAAATAAATAAACGAAAAAAGTTAAAATGTATAATCAGCGCAAATGTACTATATTTTTTATTTCGAATAAATGATAGCCCAGATGACAAAAATATCTCCCTGTAAAGCAAATGTTAGCTGAAGAAATCAAAGAAAACGAATATCTCTGTTAGTTTTCTACTTAATTTATTAATTTATTCCGAAAATTTTTTTACTAATTTATTGAATAAAAATATCTTGTACTTTAAAATTCATTTAGTGAAGTGAATAAAAACCAGTATTTACTTTTACTTGCGATTATACAAGTGTTTACTTGCAGTTCTGTGAATAAACAACGGTAAACCAAATACTTGACAAGTATTCTCTTTACTTGTAAAATAGGGAAGTGAATAACCTTTACTTATCAAGCGTTTACTTGAAACTACACGCAATTACTGATTCCGGTCAGACTTTACTTAAAACGAGTGAATAAAATCCTAAGTTCGGAAGAGTATTCAAGTATTTACTGGTAGAATTTCAAGGTAGCTATTTAGTGACCTTATCAAACTTTCACTTAATTTTTTATACTTGGTATGGCTGCCTTTGTCAACATTCGCCAACCAAAAACTTACAAAGAAAGGCGAGTATTGAGTCCAAGAAGATATGAAGAACTAATTCGTTTTACAAAAGAATCAGTTGAATTTTTGACGAACGCGTTTTTGGAAGAAAGTGATGAAAAGCGAGGAGGTGCTCTGTCATCGCAACAGAAGATGGAAGTATTTTTGCGGTACTTATCAGACCCTGGATTTCAAAACGGTGTCAGTGAAGACTTCGGGATTCACCGTTCTACAGTATGCAAAACTTTCGATTACGTTCTGAATAAAATAAACGAAAAAGCATCTGAGTGGATTCACTTTCCACAGAATGCTCATGAGTTAAATGAAGCCAAGAGAAAATGGAGTTCTTGCTTTAAAATGCCGATACGTAATAGGTGCTGCGGATTGCACGCACTTAGAAATAAATAAACCAGCACGCTACGGAGACTGTTACGTAAACCGTAAGAAGTATCCCAGCATCAAAGTTCAGGTAAACATGTGATTCCACTGAAAAAATCACTAGCGTTGATGCTTCTTGGCCGGGTAGCACCCATGACAGCCGCATTTGGAAACGGAGCAGTGTTTGCCAAACCATGGCTAAATTTAATGGTACGGTATGCCTTTTGGGAGACAGTTTTAAAACGCTGTTACGAAATCATTTTATATGGCATCTAAGTCGCTTATTTTGTTAATACGATGTAAAATGTTTTTTTAGACTAGAAAGAATATGACCATTTTTTCTCAGAAATGTATAGCTTACCTTACTAGCAACATATCGATGTATTGAAACACATAATAAATTATGATATACGGCACACAAAAAAAAGAAGGAATTTGTGGTCAGAAATACGTCACTTTACTTGAGGTCTATAAATATATTTTCTGACAAATGATATCGGTAAACATGTAACACATAACGATTCGTAATGAATAAGAGTTTACCGTAAAAATGGTTTTTTGTCAATATGAATAGCCTTTTGAGTGGTGGGAATTTTTATAAAATGTAGTTTTCTGAATCTACGTTCACTTATACTAACATATGTTACTAATCTGTGATTTATGATACGGGTTTTTCATCATATTTTGCCCAATTTTCAACCGATTTGCTTGAAAGTATTATTTTTAAAATCAGCAAACTGTTTCATAAAAAAAATTTCGCTAATAAAAAACGCGGTAGAAATGCGCAAAATAATTCTGCAATTAAATTATCGTAATTTTTGAGGCAATCGGATACCAACATATTTTCGCGGATACCAATCAACCGCGGATCATTGTGATGGGAATAGATTAAAACAAAAGAAACGTTTGATGTATTGACAAACGTGTCTGAACATGATGATGTACAGGATATGAATCATATAAGTGTTTACTTGATAAGTAAAGAGAATACTGGATAAGTAAAAGCAAAATGGGAAAACTACTGGCAAATACTTGGACAACTACAAATGTTACAAGTGTTTACTTATAAGTATTAGTAAAAGGTTATTCACTTAGTCTCAAGGGTTTACTTTACTTGACCAGTATTTACTTTAAAGTAAAAAGTATAGTTTATTCACTTCACTAATTAACTGTTAACTGTAACTGATGATAATAAAAATATTTAAAGAAAAGTTTATCTCCACGTATATCTACTCTCGACATCGTACTAATCGCATCACGTGCACGTTCTGCGGAAGTATAAAAAGAATGATAAAATTATTTCAAGGAATAAGACATTATAAGAAAATCTTATAACTATTCTAAATAAGAAAAATTATTTGCAGTCAATCGTGTAGGGGAAAAAGCTGCCTTTACAAATCTATTTCCCGTATATTGGTTCAAATGTAATTTTATCATCTTTTGAAAACTATGTAGAATAGTAAATATTCTTTTTCTTTTTAATTAGTATTGGTAAAAGATTGATGTAGTTTAATTGCACACAAGGTTTGTTATTGAAAACGAATTCATTTCACAGAAAGTAAAAAAAAAAATCATTAAATAACTAATTATTAATTTAATAAATTATTTTATACTTTAAAGTAACGTTTAGTTATTTTTACCGATTTAAGTAATTCTGAATTTGGAGATTAGGTATATTTTTTTAAAAAAATTGGGGCTCCGAATCAACGTATTCTATTATATTAAAAAAAAAAATTAATTAATTGAGGAAGAGCTCTCAATTAATAAAATTTTACAATTCTGTCATAAAATTCTCTTAGACAAAAATTCTTCATCTTATGAAGAAAAATCATTTTTTTAATATTTTATAAGCATAAGATTAAAAAAAAAACTACTTTACAAGTTTTGTGTAAATAATTAAATTCATTTCGTACCGTATGGCCTTACATAATTATTTTTGGAAAACAAAATTTACCACTACTTCCTGAACTATGTTGACTTCAAAATCTTCCTGGAACACTGTAAGGGAAACTTAATGGTACTGAAGCTATCAGTAGAAAACACGTCCAATACGTTGGAACTCATACATATGCTTCGGGAAACATACCTGAAAATACCGGAAGGAGTATTTAAGGTAGGTTTACGCGCGTAATATAAAAAATTGGAGCGACACGTTTCGACTTATGAGTCAACGGAGGCTGCTGAAGGTACGAGCATATCCGAAGAGGATTGCAACAACAGCAGCGCTGAGATGCCTTTTGTCGCTAGCCCGCTGGCCGATCCAAGTATATAGTTGCCCTTACGAAGAATTTCTAATACACAGGCAATATTCACCATATCATATCATGGCCAGCGGTGGTGTGGCCATCTACATCATCGATCGACTATAAAAAAATTCATCGACATACTAGACTTGAAGCCGAGGCTCTGACTTCGACTCTTACTTCAGGTACACTTACAATCTATCTCTCTAGCAGTCGGGAGTTTACTGTAGAGTAACTAACGGACATACTTAGGCAATTGACCAAACCGCTTCTACTGAACGGTGATTTTAATGCCCACAACATCAGCTGTCGCTGTAATAGGTTGAACGTTAGGGATAAGTTAGTGGAAAATTTTATTTAAACCTGGGGCAGATAAACTCCTCAAACGCTCATAGAAGACCTTTAATGCCATCAACCTAATCATACGTGATGCTTCATCAGTCCACCGTTATGAATGGACAGTTCTTCTGGAAATACACGGCAGTGACCAGTTCATTATTGGGATAGCGATTAATCACTGCAAAGAAACCAATATTCCAAGAATAATGAATCCTAGATTCACTATTCACAGTAGCAGCTTGCTACTGCAGCAAGCTGAATGGAATAGATTTAAGGAACTGATTTCTGAAGACGTTAGAGGTCTACATCTGACAGGCGACGGGGAAGAGATAAATGAATGTATTAGGGACTTTGCGGATCTTGTAATGCGCGCTGCTGAGCTAAATATACCCAAAACGTCTTGGATCATCGGTAAAAAACGTATTCTTTGGTGGAACGATGAATGAAAAGCGTCAAAAATGATAAAAAATAGCGATGCAAGCGTCAAAAATGCGTTAACAGATACAAACAGCACCGGAATGAGGTAACCTTTGGGGAATACAAAAAAAGTAGCTCGAAGGCTAGGAGGACATATAAAGACAGTAAACACCAAGCGGGAGTAAACAAGGACATCCTGACCATCCTTGGTGCAAGGATGACCTTGCACCAATCGTGGTGCAATTACCTTGCTTCGCTTAACAGCCAGTCTCCCATGAGTGAGATATAGAACAGAATCAACAAAATCAAAGGAAACTTTCTCCAACTATGTACACGATCTGGTTGAAAATGACCGCGTAATACACAACCCTTACGATATAGCGAACATTCTGGGAGACAGGTTTTCATTGAATTCGAGTGACTTAAACCTTGAGGACAGTTTTCTAGTATTAAGAAGCGCTGAATTCAGCTTAGAGAACATGCTACGGCGGGATACTAACATCAACCGGGAGCTGAACCGCCCCTCTAATATTGAACGAATTACGGGACGTGCTTGCAAATTTAAAGTGTTCTAGTCCTAGATCTGATGGAATGTTATATGTCTTCATAAGGGAGCTCTCAGATGAAGGTATCCACCACCTCTTACACCTGTTCAACACTATCTTGGAGGAAGGAGTGTTTCCGGAGTTCTAGAGAGAGTCTGTAGTCATCTCTGTGGCTAAGCCCAATCATGGCATCACTTTAGTATAGAACTACCGTCCGATTGCTTTAATATGCACCCTTTGGAAGGTGATGGAGACGATAATAAGTAGCAGACTGAAATGGCATCCGGAAAGAATTAAATTCTTCTCCCAATACGGGTTCAGAGAAAAGAAATCTACCATCTTGGCACCCGTCTGTATAGACACGTAGTGTCTATACAGATGGATGTGTGTGAGGCATTTGACTCTAAGAAGCACCTCTTTACCTTAGACATTGAAAAGGCCTATGAGGTGGTTTGTAGAGAGAGAATAATAGTTGTTTTACTACAGTACGATGTTAACAGGAATGTGTTGAACTTTGTGGCTGATTTTCTGAGCGAATTGACGATCCGTGTTACGCCTAAAGAGGTAACACCAAAAGTCTTTCAAGACTTCAAAAATTTCAAGACCAAAAGTCTTTGAAATTAAAAATGGAGTCCCTCAGGGATCTGTCCAAGTGTGATGATTTTCTTGGTGGTTTTTAATGGGGTAGCTGATATGATTACTCCACCGGTAAAAAATAGGATCTTCGCTGACGATATCACTATCACCTGTAGAGGCAAATAAAATTGAAACTAGTAGGGAAATAATGCAAAATTCGCTGAACTCAGTGCAAAGTGGGCACAATGTAGTGGTTTCAAATTGCCGGTAACTAAGTGGTAAAATACCAGTACATGGTGAAATTAAACTTAGGTGAAAATGAGATAAAGGGAACAAACGAGATTAAACTTCTTGGTCTGACTTTTGATGACAATCACATATATTAACCCCCATTACATTACAGGAGGAAATATTAGGCTATCGACTACGCGATCAGCAAGTTTCATCTCTCCAATTGCTCACAGCAAACGAACAGCCACGCTCGCACGCTACTACTCGAGGAAAAGACTATGATTCTTATCGTAGTTTTTCAACCTTAGACTGCTTCCATATATCCAGGAACTAGACCTACCGGTGCCGATGATTTTTCGAAATGAAATAGTATGCGGCACTCCTTGGTTGCGCCCATCTCTAAAGAGAAATAGTTACCGTCTGGAAGTCGTAAACGGGACCTACAATATTAATCTGCTACAGATCATTTAGCGAGATGACCAAGAAGTACAGTGGGTACACTCACATCTATACAGGCGGCTCTGTCTAGGCTGACGGATGAAGCTCTTCAATTACTTCCTGACACAGAGATGATATATATAAGCGTACTGCCTATTCCTCTGTGTTCTTTTGCGAGGCCTACGCAATTTTCTCCGCCTTGAGAGTTATCGAGACCCGTAGTGACGACAGCTTCCTGCTAATTACCGACTCTATGAGGGTAATTGAGAGCTTGAGCTGCAGACGATCTGAATTCATCGTCCAAATAATATATGATACCCTCTCAAGACTAAATAAGTCAGTGGTATTGATATGGGTCCCGGGCCATTGCGGCATCCTCAGGAAAAAACGGGTTAATGAGGCTGCCAAGAGAGCGGCAATAAATGGCCTCCGAATAGAGTTAACATTTGAGAGGGACTTCATGAAAACAGTCCGTCTTAAACTACGTTCTGAGTGGAATAAGTTTTGGCTGCTTAGTCCTCCCATGGCTTTACATGGAATCCGGGAGAACGTGTTAGAGAAAACTTTTACCCGAAGCAACAAAAGAGACCAAGTCATCCTTACTCGGCTGAGGATTGGACACACAAGGTTTGCCCACGCCCATTTACTTGGCTCTTCTCAGCAGAAGAGGCGTGCAATGCTCGTAAACCACTTGCTTATAGACTGCCCAATGTTCGGATCTATTCGACAAAAATTAGACTTGGTTCAGATGTGAAATGTTTACTAAAACGGAAGGAACACATAAAAAGACTGTTGCGGTTTCTGTGTGATAGTTTGATGAGGAACGTAATTTAGCGGTTTTGCTTACGTGAAATCCTTTATGGAATACTACATGCGCAGTATAAAATGACTAGTGGTGATGTTAAAATATTTATTACCCATCTATTATTCTTGTTCTAGTTCGTGTTTATTGTTTCTTGTTTTTAGTATTTATTGTTTATTAGTTATGATCATGTAGTTATATTTAAGTCGCTAATGACTATAATTGTTAATGCGATTATAAATAAAAGTATTAAAAAAAATTATGAACAGAAATGCAAAGCCAAGTACGGTTGTTAGTTTGGCAGTGAATAGAATGTTAAAAAATACATTCTTAAAAAAAGATCACTGTAGCACTGGAATATACAATAAAATTTTCAAGACAAATTTGGAGAAATAATTATGCCAATGGGATTCGTAAAATCAAAAGAAATATAGTTAAAAACCTAAATAAATAAAAAAAAAACTTTATATTAATTTATAGTTATAAATTATAACTAAAAATAAATATCTATGTAAGCATCAATTATTATTATATATGTTAGAAATAGAAATAGAAAACAAATAAATGCCTTCACAAAGAATGTAGGTATAAAACAAAACCGAATGTAATCAATCGGCTTCTAATCACGTATACATACAGCGAAACACATACAGTAAGCTAGCAACAAATCGAGCACTGAAGTAGCTAGGTATGCTGGTCTTGATCCGTGAAGAGCCATTAAAAGATACAATCTATTCCTCATTCAGCCGTCGAAGCGGATAGGATAAATAAAAATACTTTACATAAACTACAAAGAGAGTCTTAACAATAAATTATGTAAAAATTAGTCTCACTTTTGAAATCGAATTGTTTATTAATGAAGCAATTCTATAAAATTTTGCGGCCATTACGTTATAATTTTAGAAATTATTTTTTGGATTGTCCAGTCGTTTAAATGGCTGATTATCTATTTTTTATAATGTACTCGATTATAAAACGAAACTTTCACGACAATAGTTTACGTTCAAAATCCTGATATTTTAACATACTATAAATTCTGTTTGTAATAATTTATAAAATGAAGTCGTATTATTATAACAGACAACCTAAATTCAACAGTATTAGTTAACATTATGTCACTGTCCGGGCGTATAAACAATGTTTAACATGAGTAATCAAATGGTACTGCACGTAACAAGTATTGTATTATACTATAGCAAAGGCAACCGCTATTCTAGCATATGTGTGCTGTCATATACAGACACACACGCGCACGCACACACACATGCGCGCGCCCGACTGCTACAAAACAGACCGCTTATATTACATTTCTAGTGTTGTCTGGCTCTTTAAGTGCACATAGATTAAAGAACTGACCTAAATAATTTGTACTACCGCAAATAAGTATGAAATAGGTCAATTATTTATACTTTAACAGGGTGAAGTTGATTTTAATAACGATGATTTATTTCAGGAAAAGTCGCTCAAAAAGAGCTAAGATGGAAAATATTATTTACTGCACGTTCTCATGAGTAATATAGTTTTAGATATAAGATTTTCCCTTCATGTAGTAGTAGAGCCTTGAAAAAGCATAAAAAATAGCTTTTCCCTTCGATGATAAAAAATAGTTTTTCAAAACTATCACAGAATCTGTATTTCTGGTGAAATTAAAACATTCTAATAAAAATGTTAATAAAATTGTAGTAAAATGATTTGGTTACAGTTTCTATTAATCTACGGAAGAACAACGGGGTAAAAGTTATTAACATTTCTTCACTGCTAAAGTAACAGCTGTACTTGACTTAGCGTTTATAATTTCAACCGGTTTCTCTTTTAATTTTCTGAATCGAATTGTAGAGAATTACTGAAAAATAATATTTTATGAATAATTTTCCTTCTCTTGAGTAATCTAATTTCTAGTAAATGGGTTAATTAATAAGCACATCTAAACAATTTTTTTCTGGATGATTCATAATGAAAATCATCGACAATTAATTAACTAGTTGAGAATTAAATTAAGAATTATTAACTAGTTGCAAATAATTACAATTAATAAATTTATTGATTAGAGAAATACAAGCAGAAGGATCTACCAATTGGCTGATCAAATAGCACACGATTATTTGTGTATTACTTTGTCAGTTTTGATTCTACCGTATAATTAACCGTCAATAAAAAATGTATGTAGTCAAATGTAAATTTTTAAATTAATTTCTTAAATCCATAGGATTTATAAATTAAGAGAAATTTATAAATTACTATTAAATTACCGGTTCTCAAAGTTTTGCTCAAAAACTTAGAAATCTGTAAAATCGGTATGAAGAATTTTATTCAACAAAATTTTGAGAAAGTTTAATTGTATCATATTTAATTTTGACTAGAAGTTTACTAAAATGGCTAATTTAAATAATGTTTTTATTCAAATGTTTATTTTTCTCTTGTGCACAACCACCATTTCGGTAGGAAATTTGATTATTCTGTATAAAACGTTTTACATAATTTATCATTCATTAGTGACCAGGACAAAGTGCCGTAAAAATATTTAAAAAATAATAATATTACGCATAGGAACTACTCTAACACATTGGCGAACTGACACGGGGAAGAATCCAACCTAAATGATAAATTTACATTTTTTTGCTCAATACCGGTTGAAATGATACTTTCTGCGACAGTATGTTTTAACGGTCACAGTGAAAGTAAATTTTACATTAAAGCGTGTGCATCAGTTCAATTAATAAATCAAAGATTTAACAGTCTAACGAAATACCATGGCACGATTTCCAGAAAATTTCGACATATCTTCAAGTTTCACATCCCCAGAACCCGAAACCACCGTCAGTTCAAAAGTTTATATATATATATATATATATATATATATATATTTCACTTTATTGTGGACACGATAACTGTCGTAATTTTGCATCAATCACTTTAAAATTGATATAACGACTGAAAAACAACCAAAAATCCCGGTCGAGTTTATTTTGGTCAAAATCGGACCATAGGAGTGGAAATGGGGGCTTTTTCTAAAATAAATAAAAATCGGTATAACTTTTTACTAAGTAAAATATGAATTAATGTAAAGTTCTTATTATTCTTTGGATAAGGACCTAAAACTTATCTTAGTAAAGTTTATTAATATCACCAACCATTGGCCCTGGGAGAGGAAAAAATGGGGTTTCGAAGACATAAAAAATCATACCTCCCTTAATAGGCACAGTATCGAATTGGTTTAGAGTGTGGTTAGTTCTCTAAATATTACCTAAAACTTTTAAAGTGTTCGTTAGTTCTCTAAATATTACCTAAAACTTTTTTTGATACGATCAACTTTACGGCAAGGGATGACCAAAATGTTGCTAGAATTGTAAGAAGATGGGGCTTGTCGTATGCTAAACATGTGAAATTGTTTTCACATGCAACCATTGTCGTATCGAGTAAATTTGAAGTTTTTCTTAACTTTAAGGTGGAAATTTTTTTTATCCCTTACTTAGCACTAGTGAAATCTACCTCCGCCTTTCGTCGTGCCGAAAGGGAAATTGTTTTTAGATATTTTCAATTTATCAGAATTGAAAATTATTATTTATATAACAAAGGTATTATAATACTAGTATAAAGCAAATAGTTCCTTCAGCAAACACCTAGGAAGTTATAGAGCTGGATACTCTATAACTTACAAAAAAATCAACTGGATAAAATATATTATCTCTCTTAAATTAGGTGGGATCTTTACTTTAACAGACATAAAGTTATTCTGATTATTATATCGGACATTGATAATCAAGAGGCCTTTAAAAAAATGTGGAAATATTATCATCCTAAAGATGATTTTAATACCACGATTTCTTAAAATATAAATAATACGATTTTTCCTGCTTAAACCAGTTCTTATTTATAAAATTAGTGTGAAACAAAACAGGGATTATTATATTGTATAATATAAGATTTTCTTAAAACGGTTAATTATGAAATTATAAAAATTCAAACGCAACCTTTTTTTATCTTTAAAACTATAATAACTACGTTTAAAAATATTTAACAAAAAAATATTTTAAAGCAAAAATAAACGCAAGAATAAAGACCAAACCTTAAAAATATTTCGAAATAATTACATTTTTAATTTTTTTAATATTCAAAGTATAAACATACTATCGCTTTTTATATTCGTATTGTGTGATATTGTGATATATTATAAATATACGATAGAATTATAAATAACATTACAAAAAGTTTAAGTTAACTATATGCTCTAAATATTTGTGTACAGTCAGTCACAATATACATAACAGAATGCAATCGTACTTTCCATAATTTAGAGTTAATCTATTAGTACCAAATTAATAGGGCATGTTTCAAACCATATTATTTTTAAGTATTAAAATGAATAATTTTAGATAACAATAACGATTCCGTTCTAATTAATGTAAAATAAAGTTTAAATTAAACCAATTTAAAACCGTTTAAATATAATTAACATTAAAGTATTATTATTATTTACTATTTGCCAAATGCTAATTAAGATTTAATAATAGTCTCCCTTGTATGAGAATTTAATTCACATACTATAACTGATTGACAATAAATAATTAAAAACATGTTTGAGAGTTTTGCTTATGAAAGTTAAATAAATAGGAATTAAGTAAACGATAAATTTAATATTATTTACGGTAGATGTATCGAAATGAAAATCTATTCACTTGTTAATCATATAATTAAGTTATATCTGTGCGTACATTTTTTTAGAGGTATTTTTACAGCTGTTATTATTTTGATCATTACAACATCAGTTGACAGGTTTTTTGAACTTCAGAAACTAATTCAAATACTATCATTAATAATTTCTTACAGTTGAATAAATGTAAGAGTTTACGCTTATAAAATCTGTATATTTTGGTCACTGCGATTTAATTTACAGAGATTTTTTGAAAAAAATTACTACAAATAGTTTTCTTTAATTATAATTTACTGATCCCTTAAATAAATTCGTTAACTGACCTACAACATAAAAAGTACATTGGTAAAAAAAGCATTAAAACCAAATTAAAAGTCGAATTTTTTGGGTCCCTGGTTTCTGAGTAAAGTAAAAATTTTCATTCTAATCGGTTCAAACTTGCACGAATCATATGGTCCCAAGTTTAAAAATATTAAGAAAAAGTGAAGAAAAGCCAAAATGGTTTATTATAATCTAAGGAAGTCTATCACAAAAAAATGATTCTATTTCAAACGAGTAAATTTTAAAGAGGAACAGAAACAACAGTCATCATATTTTGCACCCACGAAAGGATTTAATTCTAAAATTCCAGAATGATGGAAAACTTGGTTCTTAATATATTTCACTTTATATATTACAGATTTAGTACATTCATTACTTTGCATTAGTGACTATTATACCTGATTTCTGAGTATGATTCCCACTTCTTTGCAGATTCAAAACAAACACTTAATCCAATATACCATTAATCTAATGAGTAATGCATTGCACCTGCTATTCACGCACTGAGTGCAAGTTTAAACAACATAATTCGCTGAGAAATTTCGAATGAGAGATATTAAGGATAGAAGAAATAGGAACAATTAGGCAAATAATAAAGTAATTAAAAAGAAACAAGTTATATGAATATTATTACTTTTAAAAACAGCTTCTTCAGTAATTTATAAAAAAATAAATAAAACATAATTATTAATAGTCTAATAAATTGTAATCTAGCAGCAAAATAGTTTTTATTTATTTATAATAATAATAATAATAATTCATCCAGAGATCTCGGGTTCGAATCCTGGCATGGCATTTTTCATACGCTATAAATCTCCATCGGGCTATGATTACAGCAGTTGATGTCCGTAAAAGTCAAAAAATAAAATAAAAAATAACTTGTTTAAAATATTACTTTTTTATTTTATTGAAGCTTTTGCAGAGATCTTTGCTTAGTAGGGATATATTAAAATGTAAAATACTGAATTAAAATATATTTAAAAAATTAAAATAGAAGATTTTAATTTTGTGAGAGTTGCAAAAGGGCTTAAGAAAAGAAAAAATAAAACAACATTTTAAGCAGAAAGTAAACGATAAATATTATAAATGAAATATTTTTTTTTTTGTGGGATGAAATAATTAAATCAAAATAATTAAAAAAATAATAATGTTATTTTAATTAAAATAACTTAAATGTGACTCAAAAATTAATGGTCAAACTTAAAATTTTAAGGATTCATGAAAAGATTAGATTATATATATATATATATATTTTTATCGACTTCAGTATAACACTATTTTTATATTATTCTAAACCCATTCCAATTGCAATTTTACACCGGAGGTAAAGCAATATAAAAAAAAGTTTTAACATTCAAGGAGTATTCAGTAGCAAAGCAAAGCACTCGACACGGCAGTACCAGTGACGCGGAAAAAAGAAAAAAAAAATTTACCGGTTAAAGATATTTGCTTGGATTTGAGTCTGAATGAATTCTCCTTTGAACGAATCTGGTGAACTGTAAAGGGTTGTTGGAATACGGAGTCACCCTTTCACTTTAGAGAAAAAGCAGAGAAAGGGGAGGGAGTGCATGGGGATGTAGAGTGATATTGATGGACGAAGTGCTGTTGCAACATGTTTCATGAGGGTTAGATATTCTGACCAAAAGAGCAGCACAGAAACAGAGTTCACAGACGATACGTCAATTCACCATACATACATCAAATTTTTGTTTATATGTTATTAAAACATGTTTATTTCTTCCCCTCGCAAATAATTTACGTACAATTTAAAGTTATTTTCTTTTATGCACCTCACCTAAATTACCTGAAAACAGCTATAATTATATGACTGTCAAAGTAAAATGAATTGTATTCACAAAAAGACTTTATTTATAAATTTAAGTTAGATTCTTTACTTAATAAATGAACGTTATCCCGTAAATGGAAATTTGATAGTGAACTACTTGATTTTTTATCCTACGTTAAGCAATGTTGTAAAGAGGAAAAAGCACAATTAGATACTGTGTACACCTCAAGTAAGATAAACAAGTAAATAGAATACAAATAATAAAGACCTTATGGATATTCATAGCATCAAATCACAATTCTTGAAAATAGAATTATCTTCTACTTTGCAAGATGCATAAATTAATACAATATTCTTTCAACAAATAAATAGACACTTATTACGTTTAGTTACATTCATAGTTAGATGAGAGTTTTGTGAACAGAAGTGCGCTAAAAGATAGGAGAACCGATGAAATCAGATAATTAAAAAAGTAAGACAATAATTTAAAGTAATAAATTAATAATTCATAGTACGTTTTATACTGAAACTAAATAAATTTATCGTAGATAAATCAAAAATCTTTTCTTTACAGGTAAACTATTTTTGAAGTTGTTACTACTTCAAAAAGATATTCCCCTCATTTTTCGATGATAACGCTCATCGAGCCTGGATTAAAGCTTTTAATTTCACTCAATCAATTTACTTTTTTATCATGTTTAATTGGAAATTTAGATTTCAAATCTAGAGGAAATATCGTACAGTTTCTCCTCTATGGTTTGATAATCTACAACATTCGGTTAAATTTCCTAAGGTGTAATGATATTTATCAAATTCTGATGAAATTTTGTTTAAGAGATATTGCTATTCAAAAAAGTCCATATGAGGAAACACAAAACAGAAAAGTACGCGTAAATGACAGGTTGAGAATCACACTTCGTTGCTTTTTAAGGATGGTAAAATAACCACCTAATTTCTCTTACATTAGGATAGAGTAGAAAATGTTTTTGGTATAACCACTTCATAGTCATCCTCAAACTGACTTTTTATAAAGCTTCCGGTTAGAAAAAAAAGAGCTCCTGTACAAGTATATAGGCAGAAACCGGATAAAATCATATAAACTTCATAAATATTATTAAAAATGCAAAAAATCTCCGAGACCTAAAATATTTAACACATCCAATTTGCTCCAAGCCTGAACTCCCATAAACATAGGGAAGAAAAATAAACCAGAGAAGGAATATGAAGGATAAAGAAAGAAAGTGAATGACAAGAAAGTAACGGTTCCTTTTGTTTAACCAGAAGACCGTTAAACAAAACATACAACACAAATAAAACGAATCTTACAAATAGTGGGTCGTGTTCCGCTGAACATGGGTATTTTTACGTATAATGGAACAGATCAATGACTTTGCGTAGAACAGTTAAAGTTTACACTGTAACACACTGGATTTCTTCTAATCGATAAATGGTCCAACAACGGGTTCACGATTCCTTAAGGAAATCTCTCGTTTATCTCCAGAATATTATGCACGCGTAAATATCTAGCTGAATAGTGTACCATTTCTTCAGAACCCCGTTCCTGATTAAATAAGATGAGTTTTAAAAAGGGATAAAATCAATTATTAAAATATAATTTGCATTACAACATAATGTACGGAGTAGACGTAACAAGGTTTACTTAAAAAAAGTATATTAAAAACTGTAAACATATATTTTAAATAAAGTCTTCAAAGATCTTATTAAATGACTACATCTTCTGAGTACAATTAAAAATTATTATTAACTAAAGGTATAGAAATGTAGCTTTGAGCAGAACGAGTTTTGGTTTTAGATACCCATTCTGAAGAATAAAAAGTATCTTATATCAGTTTTGGAAGAAAAATTGAGGGGTGAAATTGTTTTCAATTATTTCTTTATTTTATCGAGTAATGTTTGTGTTATAATAAATTTTAACCTGTTAAATAAAATTAGAATGTATATGTCAAGCGGATGTTAAACTTTTATTTAACATACACACAGAAACAATAATAAAACGTAAAAAAAAAAAAATGAATAATTAATAAAAGGAAATACGGATAATCATATTGAAAATTATTTTGGTGTAAAAGCAATAATAAAAAAATGTTTACACGCATACAAATTACACATAAATAATTAGAAAACAAAGGTAGAAAATTGAAGATAATGTACGTACATATCCATTGTGAACGATAATTTATTAATGTGCTTGCCTTAATGGAATGGTTTCAGATATTCCTGATGGAAACCACAAGCCATAATTACACTTTGTGATGTCTATGTAAATGATGTATAGTTAACATCAATACTATAGGCACCTATTACTGAAACAAATGTATAGATTAACGATAAAGTAAAATTATTACATTGTTTAGTCATAATTGTTATACACTATTTGTAATTAAATAAAATTTATCCGTAGATTTGAATGAAATAATTCCAACATTACAAAAATAAAATATTAAACCGGAATAAATTTTAATAAAAATATTAGGTAACTTTATGAAGCAACAATTTTTTATTTTCAGTGTTAAAAATCATGCTGAATAACAAATCGAAAATTTTCTCAACTTAAGAGCCGAAACGAAAAACTGCTTTCTATTTTACAACAAAAATCTTACAGGGAAAATAGAATAATTATTTCATTGTTTTTGAAGATAATCCAGAAATTTACTAAAAAAAAAAACTGATAAATATTCTAATGTGTATATATTTTAAATTGCAATTTAAGATTAGATTTTGACCTATTATGTTCAACACATTTTTTTTAAAAATAAATTTAAAAAAATTAAAAATATTGCGTTTAGCACGAATATAATTATGATAGATAATAAAAAAAATGTTTTTTTTTTCCAGAACTGATAACAATATAATATTTCACCATTGATGAAAAAAACCTTTGATCCATAAAAAAATAGTTATACGTCAAAAAAGTAGTACAATAAAAAAAACCCGACAACACAGTTGTAGGACTTTCCTGTCACACGGCTAAAGCCACTTTCCGGGAAAGTTGTACAACTGTGGGTTGTTTCTTATACATGGCTTACACATAAAATTAAATTAAAAATATTTTATCATTTTATATAAATATAATATATATTCGTTTATTTACTTCAATCATTCTAATTAAAGCGCGCGCGCATATCGAATTTAATTCGCGCGGGTGTGGCGGTAGTAGCGGCAATAGTCGCCAATAACTAAACTAATCCAATTTTAAAACTTGCATAGAACAAATTTTGTCTATGCGGTCGGCAGACAGGTGAAGTTGCGGCTTAATGCACCAGGTACCGTGTCAATCGAGCGAACGAGTTCGAGTCGTAGTCAGACGAGTTACTTTTTACACTTTAAATATTATTCATTTATTTAATCCTACCGCTCACCTGTGACGTTAAAACATAGCAGTCGACTGTAACAGCTGTACGTCAGTGCTACACTAGCGCTCCTTGTGATGACAAGGGGTACGCTACATGTCCGCATAGCCACTAGTTTAGACCATTTATTTTTGGGTTGGGATGCGATTTTGCAAAATTCTTTTTTAAAAATATTATTGCTTTTAATCGTTAACAAATGTGACCTTAATTAGGCGAAATCTCAAGATACTGAGGGTGACCTTGCTCTACAGCCACATCCCTTTGACCTATTACGTTGAAAATTTAATGGCATCAATGCCCTATATTTAGAATTAATCTGACCAAGGTTGTTCAAAATCGGTCCAGTAGTTCTACATATATAGGGTAATTTAGAAGGAAACACCAAACACACACCCACACGCGCACATAAACACGCACGTACATAGAGAGAGAAAAGCGCGCGTGCTCACACACATACACGCACACAGACAAGTACATTCGAATATCCGTAAAATTTTGAACCGGTTTTTGGGTTCCTTAGGTGTCTAAACGTCAAGATCTGGTAAAAATTACACATGCCCAAACTGGACCAATTCCAGTTCCTTCTAGAGCTGTAGCTCTGCAATCCCGTTAGACAGCAAAGTAAAAAATAAATCAAAACAAAAATTTCAGTACTTGGAAAGATATGTTATGTTTAACTCAACAATAAACAGATATCGCAGATGAAAAAACGTCAACGTTCCAAGTTGCAGCATCATAATGAACCACGCTTCTAACTTGGCCCCCTCAAATTTTTTGAGCTTAAATTGAGCCTAACTCAAGAACGACCAACCAATCTTCATAAAATTATCTGATGCACAACTTCAGATACACTACTACAGCATATCTAAATTTTAATGAAATTGATCTGTTGGTTTTGAAGATTTTCGTATCACAAACTTTTATACACAAGGCTATGTAAGAGGGAGCTCTAAAATAAAGACCGCTAGGAAATTTCTCTCTCTAAGTTTGGTGAACCTGTATCGTTCATGGCCACGCTAGTAATTTCACACTGTATTGTTGTCTGTAACTTGTCGCGATGTAGTATCTCTGATTACGTGTGAGATAATACGTTATAAAATGAACAGGAAAATTGATTTTGCCGCCGACTGAGAAGTACGTGGAGTCATACGTTTTTTGAACAATAAAAACCTTAAGCCGGCTGAAATTCATAGGTAGTTGGTAACTGTGTACGGTGATAATGTAATAAATGAAATAAACGTCCGAAAATTGTGTGAAAAGTTTAGAAATAACAGAATTGATGTGCATGATGAAGAACATTCGGGAAGGCCCTCGTTAATCACTGAGGACTTTGTGAAACGCGTCGACGATGAAATCAATAAAGATTGTCGCTCAACGATTTTTGAACTGGCCCTTCTTTTTTCTGATGTTTGAAGAGCTGTTATCGGTTGCATTGTTCATGAACATTTAGGTTTCAGAAAGGTTTGTGCACGTCGGGTAACGCACGTCTTAACAGAACGTCACAAAAAAATCCGAATTGGATCTGCTTTTAAATTTTTGATGCGCTACACAGAAAAAGATGATGTATTCCTTAATTCAGTTGTTACCAGAGATGAAACATGGATTTCGTATTACACGCCAGAGAGAAAACGGCAGTCACGTGAATTGCGTCATCCTAAATTACCAGGTTCAAGCCATAGCCATTTGGACGCAAACTGATGGCCACAGTATTTTGGGTCGGTTTGTCACACTGCTGATTGATTTCATGCCACGTGGAACTACTATAAATGCAGAAGCCTACAGCGAAACTCTACCTATGTTACGGCACGTCATTCAAAATCGCTAACGTGGGCGGCTGACCGACGGTGTCGTCCTGCTGCAAGATAATGCACGTCCACATGTTGCGGATCCGACATGTGATTTACTGACAACATTTGGATAGGAAATTTACGATCACCCATGTAGTCCGGACTTAGCTCCTTCTGATTACCATTTGTGTAGGAAATTGAAAGAATTTTTGAGTGGTAAGCATATCGCAGGTGACAATGAAGTTAGAAATGCTGCTAATCAGTGGCTAAATGGCTGGCGGCAGAAGAATACGACGACGGTATACTGAAGCTGTGTAGCGCTAAAATAAATTTCTTAACTCATGTGGCAATCATATAGAGAAGCTATGTAAGTTTAAGAGAAATAGAAAATATTTATAAAGTTTTCAGAATAAACCTATTTTCAATGAAACGGTCTTCACTTTAGAGATAACCTCTGGTATATATAAGGAAACTTGATTTTAAATATATTGTATTTTCGTACTCATCATACCTCAAAACTTAAGAAAATCCATTTTCACCACCCACTCCCACCATTGGACCGGATGTAATACCGTGCCTTTCTTCGAATAACCGGTTAAAATTGTAACGAGTTTAAAAAATGTTCATATTAATTGTTTTTATGGATAATAACATGTTCCTTAATTGTTACTCATAAAATCTGTACATGGATCTTTGTTTAAACGAAACTTTTTATTACCGATATTTTTAGTTATAACGAACAATTCCAAGCATTAAATTAACTTCTAAAAATACAGGCATACATTAGCATTATAGGCGTATATTAGCATCACGGGATACCTGCTTTTCAGGACCAATTGTTATAAGAGATTCCGTTTGGCAAAAATTACCACAAATTAAAAATTTTGCAGCTTTTGCTATAATTATTAATAAATTTGTAGATCCCCAAAAAAAATCCTTCAAGCAGAATCTATGTTGCCAATGTTCATTAGAATATTATCTTTACCAAATACTCTTCACTTTTAGACTTTAGAGGATGATGAATATATCTTATAACATCCTGATAAATTTTAATCAACAAGGGGTTAGTTTAGTTTTACTTAGGACCTAATGTAATATTAAACTCACCGGGCTGGTCTAGTGGTGAACGCGTCTTCCTAAATCAGCTAATGCGGAAGTCGAGAGTTCCAGGGTTCAAATCCCTGTAAAGTCAGTTATTTTTACACGGATTTGAATACTAGATCGTGAATACCGGTGTTCTTTGGTGGTTGGGTTTCAATTAACCACACATCTCAGGAATGGTCTGACTGTTCAAGACTACACTTCATTTATACTCATACATATCATCCTCTGAAGTATTATCTGAACGGGAATTACCGGAGGCTAAACAGGAAAAAGAAAGAAAAGAATCTAATGTATAAATACTACTTTTTTGAAACTATTTAATCATTAAGCCGTTAGGAAAATAATTCATCATCAATGATGCCAGTGATCATGGTCAATCGTGTGAAATAAGATGACATGAAACGTTTTCAATCACAAACACGATATAAATTATTACAATATGATTATACCTGTTTAAAATATTATTTATAAATTTGCAATTTCAATAGCTGTTTAATAATCTAAATGGCTCTTGTCCAGTCGGTGGTCGAATTTTTTTTTTTAATTGACAAATAAATATATAAAAATTCTGTTTTAATGGAAATACTATGATCTACAATCCAATATAGGCAAATATAAATACATTAAAATAATGAATATAATGCAAATGATTGTAACGAATAATTAAATAAATAATGGAAGCAAAAACTATATTAGTAGAAGAAATTTTCAGAAAATTATACTCCAACGAAAGAAGGCACTTTGAGTTTCAGTTAATAATTCTATAACTGGCAGTTATAAAAATACACAAAAAAATATCAAATTAAAGCCTATGTATTGTACATTTTTATTTTCCTGACATTATATCTCTAGAGCTATAATGCAAGAACGAAAGTATAGTAATCAATCAAAAAATGGGATATGGGACCCCCACTTTATATTAATCAGAGTTCATGCGTGTCGTAGCAATTTTTTTTTTTAATTTACTCCAAAATTCTCGTCTTCCTAAGAAATCGAAAAATATTACCTTTTAAGTTATTGTATTTTTTAACCGAATATTTGTTATGTCTTTCTATTGATAGTAGTACTGCAAGGGATCCCCTCCAAAGAAAACATTTTCGATAAAAAAAGAAAATTACTTTTTGTAATGATATATTAACAAATTGATTAAACTATGTTCAGAATGTCCTTCAGATTCTAATATACGAGTTAAATTATGAAACGTCGACAAAAAGAAGAGGAAAAAAATATTTTAAATATTTATCTATCCTTAAAATAAATATTTATTTTAATTAAATCGGGTTAAAGGTGTTAATTTTAAGTTCATTGGAAAACATGTAACTCCACATATTTTTTTTTTATTAAATGAACTAGTTGGTTTCATGAAAACAGCTCAGATAATTGGAAATGTCTATTCTCAATAAGTATTAGACAGTTTTCTGACATTTATGTAGAAATTTTTTCGTAAGTTGACATTACTTTTATTAATCGAAACAAAAAATTAATTTATAATATTGAGTTAAGAACTTTAATGACGTAATTAAAATTAAATCTATTAATGTTTTAGAAAATACATTCGCCATGTAAGAAAATATAATGTAAGAAATTAATATAAAAATAAATCTCTAACGTCTACAATGAAAAAAAATTTGAAAAATCGTAAAAGGAGATAGGGCTGATTGAAAATAACCAAGAAATAAATAAACTTCCTTAAAAAAGGAAATAAAATTATATAAAAACGGAAAATACTTCATAGCGTTCACGTTAACCTGTAGGTTAAATAATTGAACCGTTAAAACGAATTCACGCGTATAATTAATAAATATTTATGATGCATGACCAAACTTTATGTTTACTATTTACCCTTTATTTTTTCCTTCTTTTATATGAAAAGAAATCGATAATATTTTTCTTAAATAATACAACTGATAAAATAAATTTTTATAACATTCAAACTTCCCGTTAAGTAAGTGTACCAATTCCATTTACTCGATAATATTTAATAACGTTGAATTCATTCCAATAAAGAGAAATAACCCTTCGTTTAGATTACATTTGCATCAATGCGCAGTACTTTTATTTAATATATAAGGCACAATTGAATGCACAATACACGTTTTGCGCTATGCAAACACGTACTACATATTCGTTTATACAGAATTTTATCTAGGTTAAAAAGTATAACAAAGTTATATTCAAGCGTACAATTTATTTTTAATTTATACTGATATTTCTCTCTAAAATAAAAAAATTAAAAAATGAACCGTAGCTTTTTGTTATTAATTTCATGACTAGTTTGATTTATTTTTCCATTCCTCTGTATTTGGCGCAAATCATTTTTGTATCAAAGTACTTGTTTCAGTATACATTTAAAGTTATTTCTTTAAATAATTTAAAGAGATTAAAACAAAATTTAAGATTTCATAAACCATCTGATACAAAACTAGCGAAAATTATTTCCCTGAGAGAAATTATGTTCAAAAGCCTTTCCTTTAATGAACAGTATGAAAATGTCATTAAAAGGTTCAATGTCACATGTATTTCGAAGGGATCAGCAGGCTGTAATAATATAGTAAAAGCTGTTATTAATTCTAATAGAGAAAATAAAAGGAAATCGGTTTTCTCATTAATTTTTCAAGTAAGCCTGGTGTATGAGCCTAAGAATTGCCATGCAGTTTTCTAGGGTACCATTCATTTTCCAGATGATAACTCACGTCAAGCAGTCTGTCTATTAACTGTATGTGGTAAAATCTAACAGTAGTAGCAGAAAATCTACAACAAGAACACAGTTTACAAAAAGTAGTATTCTTCTAATGTATACATATTTACAAAAAATCCATCATTTAAGGAATTTTATACTAAAAATTTCTTCCGTTAGTAGATGTTATTTTTAATTTTTGCGTTTGCGATGTTATTTTTGCGGTTTTTTTTAAATTTTATATGCAGCAAATTATATTTTATATGCAACAATATTGCTGATATTGGTTTTTTTTTTATTTGAAAGTCGTAAATAAAATCTGAATTTTGTGGAACACTAAAAAAATTATACATTATTGTTGAATCCTAGATAGTCATAAATTTCTCTATTGCTAACAAACCACGGCGCATCTGGTATGGTCCTCTAGCAGTGAGAATATAGGATGAGTGAATGTCACTTTAATAGTTAAAAAATTACATTTATTTCTATTACCGACAAATATTTGTTTTATTTATGTTTTCATTGGTATTGATGATGTTTTAATTTTTAGTTTTATTCTTTTTTACCTGTGATTTATTTCTAGTTCTATGTTAAGTTATTATTGAATTCTATGTTAAGTATTGAACTTGACTTGATACAAGTGCTTTTTATATATATGTAATAGTGAACTTTATTTGGTTTAATGAGGGGTTTCGTCGGGGACCTCTCTTCACGTGATTATCATGACTTAAATTTACTTATGTTTCCTTATGAGGTATCGTTTGTAAATGTTAAGATAGACAAAAAAAGGTCTGCTGTGGACAAACTCATGAATTCCTTGTACGCCTATTAAATTATATTTGAACATTATTTTAAAATGAAAAATACATAAAATTTTATTTCATTAAAAATTTCTGATATTTTTTTATTTTTTTATTATTGAATTATTATTCATCGCAAATGTTTTTTTACAATGAGAGGTTAATAATTATTAAAATATATTTAAATTAAAAAAATGTCTGATTCGAACCGGTAGCCTTCCCCTTGTAAGATCAAAATATTTCATTAATTAAAGTTTTATTTGGCTATAACTCTGGAACCAATGAAAATAAGAACCACTTCGTTGAAAAGCTCTCAATGAAGGCTTATTACTGCAGTTAAGAAAAAGTCCAAAATCCAATTTTTTTTGGATTTTGTGTATTTTTGGATACTTTTGGTTTAGTCGATTGCAATCAAAAGAGAAGGCGCACAACTAGATGTTAAAACAGTTCTATATCCAAAATTTCAACATATTACGGCTAATCGTTTTTGAGTTATGCGAGATACGAACTTACATACATATGTACGCACAGACGTCACGCCGAAACTAGTCAAAATGGGTTCATGGATGGTTAAAATGGATATTTCCGTTGAAATCTGAAAACCGAAATTTTTCGCGATTACAATACTTTCTTTACTTCGTACAAGGAAGTAAACAAAAAAAAAAAAATATATTGTTGCGTGCATCTGCTTTACATGCAATTATATTCAAATCTTAAAGAAATTGTAGTTTTTCGCGTGAACTGTATACAGGATACGGTATACATATTATTAGTATAATATAAAATAATTTATAGAGGAAAGAATGATAGGAATTAGTTCATGAATAATCAAGAAAAAATTCATACGAACACAAAACAAAAAAAAAAAAAACAGAGAAAATTAAATAGGAAAATGAACAATTCAAAGTATGAGAAAAAATCAATAGGAAACTGATATCATACACGTGAAGAAGTAAATAAAACAAAAGAAAGAGCAATAGAAGAGAAATAAAAACATGAAAGGGACTATGAATAAGAGTAAAAAGGATGATGACTAAAGGAAGAAAAAAAGAAGAAGTAAGATCTACTCAAAAAAATAAAGAAAAATAAGAAATAATAAAAGAGGAAAGAAGAGATGTGAAAAAATTATATAATTTACACATATGTTTTAGAATTATATTTTTTCGCAAAAAATATTTTCAGTTAAGCTTGTACAAATACGCGTGTGTGTGTATAATACATAGACATACATACACACACACACACACAATATGCATAAATATGATAGTTAATATTTATTCTAAAAAAAAAATGCCACACAAAAAGGAAAACAACTTTCATGCATACATTTTTTATAAAAGTAAACACTTTTTTTATAAAAATAAATTTTATAAAACTTTTTGGGGTTGAGTTGTCCCACTTTTATAATTTATGAATTTATCCCTGAAATAAACTTCTTAAGGACAAAGTTTTCATAAGCTGTTGTATATTATATTTCAGTGGAGGCTTACAAGTTTGGTCGGGGACTCGGTAAGGTATTAATTTTCACTGGGACAAGGAGTAAAACGTAAAGGGATGAGGGCTATACCTAATGGAGAAAGAAACTTCCTACCCTTACCGCTTTGCTAGTTGTAGCCTTTAGATCGCCTTGTAGCACCTGCTGCATATTCTATTCCACCTTCTAGTGTACACATAATATATACAAATATATTTATTTATCAAGTACAGTACTGTGACACTGACGAAGCATTAGTTATCGTGCACACATTTAATTAATTTTATAATATAAATTACTCGCATTAGCAATCACGTTTTTTATGTTAATAATAATTAAAATTTGTTACCTATTATTTTACTTTTGCATCAAATTCCTGATTTATCCTTTAAAATAAAATACATGTTGCTATTTTAATACAACATATCTGCAAAAGGAAAGAAATGTTAAATAGAGATCAGTAATAGAAGGAAAGCTAAAAAAAATATTCAGAAATGAAGATTTATTTAGAAGCGGTTTTATAACTTGTAAATAAATAAATAAATAACAATCACAACTACTTCACAATTTAGTATAAAAGTCAAGAGATCTGTCAGATTAATGGCAATTTAAAAATACATCTTTATCAGCTGGTTAAATTAAATTACCTAGTCATCCGTTTTCTTAACTGACTTTTCGAAGAAAAGTACGGTATTATTTTTGGTCGCATGGTGGGTTTAGGGAATGAAAATGAATTTTCTTCACGTTTTCAGGTATTAAAAGTATGAAAATACCATTCACATAAAATGTAATTTCCTTATTTGTATTGCAACAAGATCGGTATAACGGACCTGAGCAATGGATTCCTGCCAATTAAGAAGAAAGTGAAGAAAAAATAATAATAACTGTCACACCTAAACAGACGTTCTGTGAGGAGTTACCAGACCCAGGTTTGGAAGCTCATGGAGAAAATGTGCGGGCGGACGATCATTTTCACGCTTCGAGTTGGGTCCGGTCCTGCAGGTAAAGAGGAAAGGAGTATAAATACTCCGGGGAAGATCAGTTCTGCGAGAAATCAGTCTGCATGTTCTGCGAGGAAAATCTGCAAGAGAGTGCTTCGATAAAGTTCTGCGAGAAAGTTATAAGCAAGAAGTTATTATGCGAGTTTGAAGTGAGAGTATTCTGCAAGGAGGTCAGTGTAAGAGCGAATTTCTAGTGAATTAAGTTCGACGCGATTAAGGTGACGTCATAAGAAATTCTAGTATGTGAAAACAAGAAGTGGTTAGGTGAGTAACTGTTAGACTAAAAGTGAAAGAGCTAATGTACTAAATTTCATTCATAGATTGTTGGAGTAGTTTTTTGCGAACAGCAAAGGTATTTGAAGTCAAAGAACTTTATACTTGTCTTATCTATTTTACTACTGTTGTTAATACAGGGCTAGTGGTTAAAAGTGTTAATGCCTAGCGGTCATGCTAATGTCTTTTATCAATGGACCTGAATTCTGGTATTCAATATTTAACTACCTGTAAATAATTTCTGACGATTACCTTAAATCCTGTTTTGTATGTAATCACAGTTTATTATTATTATTACTGACATTTATTATATTATTATTATTGTTGGGAGTTGTTTATTATTTTTGTTATTATTGATTTGTCATGTTTTATTTATGTTCTTAAACTAATAAACTGTATTTATATAAACATTTTCAATTGTCAATCTCTCAATATCCTGATCAAGACGCGAACACGCGACAATATATATAAGCCTACGTACAAAATGTTCGACTCTAAAATCGCCAAAATTACATGACAAATTTCTTTAAATTAAAATATACTACAGTAGTGTATCTGAAGTTATTCATGTAAGAATTTTATGAAGATTGGTCGAGTTGTTTTAGGTGAATTTCAAAAGAAAGCTTCCTATTGTAATGGGTACCATGATTCGATTTCCGGAAAATTTTGACATATCTTCACATTCCCGATTCACATCCCCCAGACCCTAAAACCACCGTCAACTCAAAAGTCTATATATACATTTATCGGATCGGTTTAAAGTGGTCGTTACCTAAAACTTTTGTCTGAAGTAATTTTTGATATGACCAATCCTTACGGTAAGAGATGGCCAAAACAAAATATTGCGTATTAAGTAAAATATTTAATATTAAGTAAAATATTTATTTATTAAGTAAAATATTTAATTTAATTAAAATTCTTACTTAAGGTGGAAATCTATTTTTTTCAACTTTTTAAAATTTAATTATATGAATTTATTAATAATTATTAACCTCCGTTTGTAAAAAACGTTTTACAGTAAATAATAATTCAATAACAAAAAAATCAAAAAAATCGAAGTTATTAGTGAAATAAAATTTTATGTACTTTCTATTTAAAAAAAAAAAGAAATGAAGTAGGATTCAAACCGATGTACCTTCCCCTTGCAAGAGCAAAATATTTCATTAATTAAACTTTTATTTGGCTGTAATTCTGGAACCAATGAAAATAAGTACCACTTATGATATATCGTTGAAAAGTTCACAATGAAGGCTTATTACTGCAGTTAAGCAAAACTCCAAAATCCAGATGTTTTGGATTTTTGGGCTCTTTTAGTAAACTTTGGTTAAATCGATTGCAATCAAAAGGGGAGGTGCACAATTAGATATTACAACAATCCGAAATCCAAAATTTCAACATTTTACGCCTAATCGTTTTTGCGAGCTACATATGCACATACGTAAGTGTAGACGTCATGTCGAAAATAGTCAAAATGGATTCAGGCATAGTCAAATGGAAATTTCCGTTAAAATCTGAAAACCTCAATTTTTGGCGATCACAATACTTCCTTTACTTCGTACAAGGATGTAAAAATCGAGATTTATAAATAACAGTTAATTATTTTAATTGGTCCCAAATTATTTTTGTTGGTAACTGATCCCTGGTAATTGAATTCACTGCTGCAAAAATTCGATTTCACAGATCTTGAAGAGTGTCACGCTTAATTGGTAAACCCCACCGGTTTCGTCTAGTGGTTAACTCGTCATTGAAAATCAGTTGATTTAGAAATTGAAAGTACTTAGGTTCTTAGTTTCAAAGGCAACAGTAACAATTTTACGGATTTGAATACTAGATAGTGGATACCAGTGTTCTTTGGTGGTTGGAATTCAATTAACCACACATCTCAGGAATGGTCGACCTGAGACTGTACAAGACTACTCTTCATTTACATTCATAAATATCCTCATTTATCCTCTGAAGTAATAACTTACGGTAGTTCCGGAGGCTAAACAGAAAAAAAGTTAATATCCCTGAAGTAAAAGGTTACATGTATATATTTGCTGTTGTTTATATTCTAATGTCGACATATTACAAAATAGAATTATAAACGAGTGTTCCAGTCTAAAGTAATAAAAATATTATTACATTTGATATTTAAAAATTAAATTATCTACTTTAAAATTAAAGAGATAAATCATTTCATTTAATATAACATAATAATATTAATAATGCCTATCTTATAAAAATAAAATTTATAAAACAAATACGAATAATACACGTGTAATGGACACGCTTATAATAAATCATAATATGAAAAACAAGTTCTAACTTAATATTATATTATAACATAATACGGATAGGGCAGCTTGCACTTTAATATCAACGCATCATTTTATATTTAAATGACTTGAAAATAATGACGTGATATTTAATAATTAAAGGTTCGATGTTTACTCTAATATAAACGAGGTCATGCTTTTAAATGAACTTTTATTCAAAATCAGTAAAAGATCTTCAATAATTAGAACAAATTATTACTTTTATTTTTATGTAAAGTATTTATTTTTCAATCCGAATGAATTATCCAATTTTAAGAGAATGTAAATAGGTAAATCCCCAAAATTACAAAATAGTTTATTTCATTATATGTTTGGACAATCTAATATTTTAGGTAGATTTCATAAGAAAACTACTTATTGTAATAGGTACCATGATTCCACTTCGACATATCTTCACGTTTCACATCCCCCATATATATATATATATATATATGCCACTTTCTTGTGGACACAATAACTGCCTTAATTTCCCGCCAATCACTTTATTATTGTTCCTTAAAAATAACTCGTCAGAAAAAATTGGTCGAGTCATTAACGGCCAAAATCGGATCATGGAAATGGAAATGTGGGGCTCTTACGAAAAAACAAAATATCGCTGACAACTTTCTTATTAAGTAAAATATCGAATTCGTTTAATGTTCTTACTATTTTTTAGATAAGGGCCCAAAACTTATGTAAGTAAATTTTTTTCATATCACCAACCTTTGGCCCAGGGGGTTGAAAAAAATCTGGTTTGAAGATAAAAAACTACATATCTCCCTTAATAGCAGTATCGAATTGATTTTTAAGTGGTCATTAGTCTTTTAAACATTACCTGTAACCTTTGGCTAAAACATTTTTGATATGACGAAGCCTTACGGCAAGGGATGATCAAACTTTTGCTGAAATTGTAAGAAGATGGGCTTGTCATATGATAAACATGTGAAACTTTTTCCACATGCAGCCATTGTCGTATTGAGTATATTTGAAGTTTTTCTTAAATTTAAGGTAGAAATCTTTTTTGTCCTCTATCTAGCACCGGTGCCACCTTCCGGCGTACCGAAAGGGATTGTTTTTAGTTGTAATGGCATTAACTGCTAGTACTGTAATCCATGTTGAACATCATATAACTAATATAAGCCATTAGAAGATTACAAAAGTACCTTCCACCGTCAATAAACACAATAGTAATTATTCTTCTGGACAGAGTTCGTATCACTAAACTATTTTCCAGTGTCAGATAATCTTCTTTCATTCATCTCATACAACAAAGAAAAAAAAACCAGGTTAATAATGTAATTGATTCTAATTGTACACGCCCGTGAAGATTGATTTTGTTACGTCACTTTAATACCTTTTGAATTAAACACGTAATTATTGTAACTAAAAATTATCTGACTGTAAAATCTAAAATAAAGGTACATAGCTGTAATAAAAAACTAAAAACCTTAAACGTAAAAGATAAAAACCATTTCAGAAAAATGATCCTAAAGATAAAATTATTCAATTGATTAAATTTTGAATTCATGAAGACAGCACAAAAAAATGGATAAATTAAACAAAAATTATTTATTTGCTTTATACTTTTAAGAATAATGGAAATAGAATTGTTATAATTTTCCAGTGCGGTTTTTGAAGTCATTTTCATCATTTTCTAAAGTTAAATAAATTATTTCTGTTGAAAATACCGACGTACACAAAAACCATCGACCGTACACAAAATCCGTTCGCCACAAGCGCAAAAAGCTAAGCTGTGTTCTGATAAAAATAGAAAGGCTTGCAAAAAAAAAATACATCCAAGATCTTTTATGTCAGTCTGGAGTATATGTTTTTATTACAAAAATGTTAATTTTTTATAATATAAAACAAAAATAATTAAAACAAATATTAAAGTTTTTTATAACATCAAATTTAAATTTTTTTTTTTTAAATTTTCTGATATAATTTAAATATTAAAATGACTTCAGACTGTATAACAGTAAATCAGTAAGGTATTTAATATCACGATGAGCAAACATCTTTCAAATCGTATACGAAATGATGCAGCTTGTTTTTATCTTTCACTGATGTTACATTGAAAAATGCTGACAAGTTGTAATACTTTCCTGGCAATGATTGGGATTTATTATAATATATTAATGCATGTATAAATGTTAGTAAAGTTTTATATATTTGTAAATGCCATTGTGTATTTTATGGCATTAACTTTTCTAATAAAGTGTAAAAAAATTGTACATGAAAATAAACAAAAAAAAAGTTTTAACAAATTAAAAAAATCAATATATTTAAATTTTGATAGGCTTCCTCACCACTGATAATGCCTATAAAGTATTTTTTGCGGGTTATTCATACTACTACTACTCTTAGGAAGACAAACAAAATTCGGTTAAAATATATGCAATAAATAAAAGCTTTTTCGATTTTTGGGAAAGGGGGAATTTTGGGGCAAATTAAAAAAAAAATGGTAAAAATACATGCATGTATGTATGGAACTTAATAAAAAACTAGGGTTATGTTTGTAAAATTTTGAGATAATTAATCCCAAAAAACTCACCCCCCCCCCCGGATATTAGCCCCAAAATTTCACCAACAAATTGCTTCACATACTTGACTCTCTGTACAAAATTTCATCAAAATCGGTTTATCCAGTCAAACGTTATTAAGCTTCAAACAAACCAAATATATGACATTTATTCATGCGTTTGCACATGCGAATATTATCTCCCACTTTTTTTTTGAGGTCCCTAGGTCAAGAAATGCAAAAAAAAACATACCTCATTTTCTGACTTATTTCCACCTCATAATTTTCCCCCTTTACTGTATTTTCTAAAACAGGAAATCATTTTTCCATAATAGCATATAAACATCTGCTTTGAATAATTTTACAAAAATTATTAAAAACGTTTATTAAATTTTTTTAAATAAAAAAAAGAAGTAATTTAATAAATTTTTCTTTCTTAAAGTTAATAAATAAGAATTAACCTTGAAAAAGAAAGTTAAATAAATTTTATTTTCCTTTACGTACAAAATTGATTTTTATTAATAGCCATACAGGAAAGGGAGGAATGGAAAGGATGTAAGCCTTTTTGGCCAATCAAGGGATTCATGTTATAGGGCGTCTAAACAGGGATTTCAGCGCTTGGAAATGAGACTTTTCCTCAACCCATGTCGTTATCATCGACTTGCAGAGCCTACTACTTCTCATCATTACTTTAGCGAAGGAAAAAGAAGGAAAGGCTAGGCTGGCTCCTTTAAAAGAAGAAGAAAAAAGTAGTAGTTGTAGAAAGAAGAAAAAACAGGCGCTTTATCTCCCCTAAATAATCAAAGCGGCATTCATTATTTTGTCACTTTATATTTATTAGAAAAAAAATTGAAACGAATATTTCAACTACAGTGATAGGACAAACACATTATATTTTACCATCAAAATCTCTCCTTAAAAAAGAAAGTAACAAAGTGAAATAAATATAAAAGAAGTGAACTTTTTTTAATGCTTTTTTTCTGTACATTGATTTAATATAACTATATTATAAGAGATGATGCCTGTATATATTCCATTAAATGTTTATAATAAATATTTTTAAGAATCATTAAGAAACTGATTGGTTATATATATATATATATATATATATATATATATATATATATATATATGTAGGAAGGATTCATATATTCTTGATTTATTTAAGAGATAAGATTATTTTTTACTCTAGAGAAAAATAAAAAATAAAAAAAATCAGAAAAATTTGCTTTTAACAAAAAATGTAGACGTATATTGTCCGCAATTCATGAAGTGTGCAAAATGATTCGCTTAATAGTAAATTGTAAAATTAAGAATAGTAAATATATGCGACTGTCTTACTGAAAATTTGTACGTATTTATTAAAGGAATAATATTAAATATAGTAAAAGAAGTTACGTATTAGAAAAATTGGTACTGGAAGATTGGTAAAATAAAAATCATAACAGCAATGGTAAAGGAATCATAAAAAGATGCGTAAAATATTAAATATTGGAATACATTTACGAATTAACAATAGACAAAATTTTACATTTAAAATATACTGTATAGTAAATATGAGATTTGAACTCCATGAAACGTGTAAATTTTAACATGAAGAAAAGAATTCAAGATCAAGTGATCAGATAGAATAAGAAATATGGAAGTTCTAGGATGAACAACACCTTTATAGGGAGGGAAAGCTGTTTTTTTTTTGGCATATATTAGGTAAAAAAAATCAGAAAAATTTCAACGTAAATTTCAAATCAACGTGTAAATTTGTCTTTAATTCTGACAGATTCATTCTTACCACACGAAGAAGGAACGTATTAATATAAGACTTATTAAACGCGAATAAGCATACTTTTGAATTTTGTTCTCGATCAGCGTCGTTTATTACAGAGCAATGTAATCAAGGTAGTTTGCTCGTACATTATTTTTAGAGACTAAATATTTATTTTTTAGTATGTAAAGAATTTTCTGAATATTTTTGTAGTTACAAGTTACTGGAGAAAAAGCAGGCTGACTTTGAAGTGAATCTGTCAATTCGTTAATCATTTATAAAGAGTAATATATTCGTTAATTTGGCAGTTGATTTGGTTCTGTAATTGTGTATGTGTGTGTATTTGTATTTTGTGATGACTGGTGTAACAATGTATACCTCTCCTTGCAATAATTTTGAAAAAAATTGACACAAGTCACTTACTGATATATCAGAAATTTAAAGTAAACGGTTTTTACTCTCTCTTCTTCTTTTTCTATCCTCTCACTTATACACACACAAATCTCAACATAAATTTAATTTAAAGTCAATAATATACTCATCTTGCTATAGAATCTTCATATCCATCCAACACAATTTGGTTTATTTAATGATAAACAGATTTACATTAGGAACAAGAAAAAATACGGTGTTCCTGAGTTCAATGACATAATCTATTTTATTTCCAGTCTATCTTACTATAATACAAACGTCTTGTTTTGTTTTGAGACATAAGCTAGTGATTGTAATAATAATAATAATAATAATAATAATAATAATAATAACAATATTAATAATAGTAACAATAATAGTAATGGGAGTTTCGTTTTTTTCCTTGTAGTCAGTCAATCTAATAGTAGACAGATAGACAGATAGACATAAAGACAGACAGGGTGGCGGTTATGTGTGGTGATGCGGTTATTTCAGAGCACACGTCTCTAGCATCTGTCGCGCCGGAAACACAGCCATTGCCGGAAATTGAACGCACACAATCCTCATTTTTCACATTCCTACTCCAGAATTGGCGAACTTACAACCCAAAATTCCATGCAACAAACCTGATGATAAACTTCATTCATTTAAATTGTTTATCATCCGGACTTAAATAAGTATCTTTAATAATTAAAATTAATTAAGTTTTATTTAATAAATAATCTTTTGGGGAGAATACTTTTTTAATTGTAAAAAAACATTTTTTATTACCTTTTTCAATCTGATTAAAATATTAAGTTCATACAGCTGAAAAAAAAATTGTTATTGTTACACTCCATAACATGGAAGAAAATCTGATGTGGGCCCACATGACTTCCTTGTACGCCTATTAAATTACGTATACGCATTTTTTTAAAAGGAAAAGTACATAAAACTTTACTTCATTAATAACTTCTGATATTTTTTCACATTTTTTTTTTTCTATTGTTATTATTGAATTATTATTTATCGTAAATTTTTTTTTACAATCAGAGGTTAATAATTATTAATAAATCAATGTATTTATATTTAAAAAAAAAAGTTAAAAAAAAGGAGATGAAGTCTGATTTGAACCGATGTGCCTTCCCCTTCTAAGATCCAAATATTTCATTAATTAAAATTTCATTTGGTTATAACTCTGGAACCAATGAAAATAAGTACACGTGTCGTTAAAAAGCTCTCAATGAGTGCTTATTATTGCTGTTAAGATAAACTCCAAAATCCAAATATTTTGGATTTTGGACTTTTTTGGAGACTTTTGGTTCAGTCAATTGCAATCAATCGATCGGGAGGTGCACAACTAGATGTTAACAACAGTCCTAAATCCAAACTTTCAACATCCTACAGCTAATCGTTTTTGAATGCGAGATAAATACGTATATACATACATGCATGCATACGTACGTACGTACGACGTCACGCTGAAACTAGTCAAAATGAATTCAGGGATGGTCAAAATTCGTTGAAATCTGAAAACCGAAATTTTTCATTTACTTCATACAAGGAAGTATAAATAACAATATGGATACCGTACGAAATTAATTTTTAAAATTTTACTTTGATAATAAATTTCTTATTATATCCACCAGACTGTTTACTTGAGGATGAATATGAAATGAAATCAGACTACATAAGCTCATCAACTGGATTTATGTTTTATTCCACGCAACAAATTTCGCCCACGTGTATTAATTAAATCTGTAACATGATCTGTGAATGAAATAGTAGGTACTGTGACTTAATTTTATTTCTTACAAAAAATAATGCTACCTGTTGATAAATTATATATTTATTTTAACTTACTCCCGCTTAATGCAGTTTAAAAAAAAAAAAAACGTAAAAATATTTATTTTTAATAATGTTAAACAGCGTTCTCCTAAGCACTTCTATTGAAAATATTTTATACGCTATTGTGGTATTTAAGAGGAAAATATTTTAAATAAATAAAATGTGAAAAGTATTTTATTTTAAAAACTGTTTAAATTTGTTCGTTTAACTTTTTGGAAAACATTTTTACATCTTAGAAACTCGTTTAGAAAAAAAAAACAGATTTCGCTGAATAAATATACGATGATTTTTGTTCAATATACGATTGATTTATACGCTGAACAAGTACACGATGGTTTTTTTTAGCACATTTTTATCTAGGTCATTATACTAATCAATAAAAAAATTATTTATTACAATAGTTTTTCTTCGTTTTACTTGCAAAATAATCCTAAGAGGCTGTAATTATTAAGTAAAAAAAAGTGAAACATTTGCAAATCTTAGATTACTTTTTGAAAATTTTCAGGTTATCTTCCCGGAAAAAAATATGATCTAGAATAAATAAAAATATTAAATAATAACATGTAAAGTATAATATCATATATATAAAAACATATATCCCGCTATCTCTGAGGTAAATTTAATTACATATGCTAGAAGGAAGAGTTGGGATGAGGTCACTATAGTGCAAAAAGCAATTCATTTGCAAGCTTTAATAGTGATGATTATGATGATGATGATAATAATAATAATAACACTGTAAGTTGTCCGGGAGTATTAAGAGGTCTCAATTAACAGAGTTTAATTAAACTGCTAAGAAGTATGATCCTCCTCAGTATTCTCTTACTAAGAGTTGAGCTCAGGAAGTGAAAGAGAGATAGAACAGAGTGTAAGCATGATAGAGTGAGAAAGAGGCTGCGAGATAGGAGAGAAGCGATGATTTAGAAGAAGGGTTAGAAGTACAAGGAAATAGAGAGTAGGTAGTGTAGTATGGGTAAGGCTTTACAGGTTTGATGTAATTGAATTACGTGGACTGTATTACTGGTAACCTTCTTGACCCGAATTAAGGACCCTTCTCCTAATGCCCCCTCCATTTTACTCGTGTTCAAAGCAAGGAGCAAGAAGGAGATAAAGCAAATAGAAATAGAAGAGGAGAAGCAAGCAGTTTGGGTTTTTAATCATCGAATCAATGCATCTGAGCAGAAGAAGATGTATTACAAGTGTAGGTTATACAGACAGACTTCAAGTAACGAACGTGGAACAACAAATTTCTGTTTCAATCAAAGTACATAAAGACATATGTGTATGTAACTACATACAACGCTAAACAAACATATATGTCAAATACATACAAAAGTTAGGCTCTACATAAATAAATATATATATATATATATATATATAAACCCAATAACCAGTAATATTACCAACATGCCAAATGCTTTTGATTTAATTTTATTATATTATTACATAAAATTAAATCTTATCAAATCAGATAAGAAAATGACACAATAATATTCTTACGAATAATATAAATAACTCTTTTATTACTTGCTTTTCTTTAACTCAAAATGTTTTTTTTTCATGTTTGTCCTCAAATCTTGCATCCTTAATTTAACATACTTCCTGACATTGCCGATTGATGAAATTTTGCACAGTTACTAAGGTTGGATGACAATATAATATTCCTCCATTACTTTTGCAAACATCACTCCGTACGGGAGCAAATTAAGGGTAAGGGGGTTAAAAATTGCATAATCTGCAAAACGGCTATGCGGGGTTTTGAAAATCCAAATTAACTTACCAATGCAAACTAATGCACTGTACGATAATAATTTTATTGAAGTATGACTAAAAAGTATAAAGCAAGACATAATATTTTCAAAACTTTCTGTAATATTATTCTAATCGGTACATACAAAAAAAATATTTTGTATAAAAATCATGTCAGGAATGAGTAGGTTTGCTACACCGTGAATAAAATAAGGAACTGATTGTCGTTGGTCTAAATGGATCAGAATAAAATCACAATATATAGAAGTAATTATAAAATAAAAAAAATTATTTAATAAATATAATTATTTTAAAATATGAAAAGATGAGATAATATTAAAAAAGATACGTGAGGATGCTAAATATATAAAGTAAATCACTATCCACAAACCATTAATGTATATCAGCGAATATTTATATACACGTTAAACGGAATTGAAGAAAATCCAGAATGATTTTTTTTTGTATTTATCTTTAGTTATATATATCTTTTTCAACGACAGAGCAATATTGTTTCTGTAAAAGAAAATCATAAATGAATCCAGAGAAGATCTTTTAAATTGACTGATAATTTACTAAAAATAACAACGGAAGCATAATAAGGCACTTTCTCAAAAGCTAAAATATTGTCTTGAGTAACACGAAAACATTTCTGTCATTTGGTTTGATAGAGTTGAATATTGTTCATTTGAAAAATAAATGAACATTCTTTTTAGGAAAGGTAACATCAGATAACAAGATCAATTATTTAACGTTTCAGATAAACGTTTAAACTTAATATAATAAACTTTACGTTTTGTTATATTAAATAATTACACATTTTTTTTTTTTTGCTTGGTTAATAACACACTATAAATAGTTGATCAAGTATTATTTCATTATAACCTATATATTTCATTACGAAATCGTCATCCCGCACTCTGACCGGGTTTAATACTTTAGGCTCCACCTTGATCGTCGTTTAACGTGGAATTACCACTTAAAAGAGAAACGGAAGCAACTTTACACCAAGTATAAGAGGCTTTATTGGTTTTTATATAGGAACTCGCAACTTCAGTTGTCAGTAAACTTTTGATATACAAGATGATTCTAAAACCAAATTGGACATGCAGCAAAAAACTATGGAACACGACGTGCAAAACAAGGTCGACATTATAATACGTTTTCAGAACAAGTTGGCAAGATCCATTGCAGAGGCATCGTGGTTCGCTCGGAATGAGAAAATTCACGACTATCTTGGATTGTTCACGTTGGAATCAAACGGTTCGTATTCAATTATAGACAACGATTAAATGACAGTCAAGTAAACTTTCTAGCAGTTAATATCCTAGACAACAGTGAAAATGTCCGGCGACTGAAGCGCCAAGACGTACTGGACTTGGGATATCTGCGTGTTATTTGAACTGGTTCGGTATCAGGCATGTGATAAAATATTTACTATACCTTACTATATTAGCCTTACTATGCCTTACTATATTAGCCTTACTATGCCTTACTATAATAGACTAGGGCTATTATATTCCTTTCGTTATGCTACTATTTTGTTTACCTAAATCTCTTGTTGTTATGTCTTCAATCTTTTTGATTCCTATTAATGTAAGCGTGTTTATTTATGAAAAATTTTTATACATTTGTAGTTTATACATACACTACATACATCACATTTAGTGTGCGCATTATTAAGACTGTTCACTGGAAAGCTCTCTTTATATTCTTTATTTATTGTAATTTACTTCTGGTTCGTTAATTGGAACCGATTGTAAATACACCATTTGTGAGTCAATAAAAGAATTATTTCATGTTGAAAATTACGGGTTTACAAATTTTACGTATCTTTTAATGTATTGTTACATCGATAAATTATCTAATTTTTATTACCTGATCAGAAATGTATGTAGTAGGACATCAGACATATACTATATATATATATATATATATATATATAGATTTATTTCCCCAAAACTTCTTTACCGATAAAGGGTAACGATGAATACTTATTTGTTGGTACACCATATATCGAATAAATACGTGTCCTTGCATGGGCTAAGCTATTATCTTTATCATACCTTCAAATTTATTTCTTTTTGACATTGATTTAATCATTTTTTTAAAGAGTAATTTTAAAATAATTAATATGTTACCTGTAGAAACATTATAAGAATTACAAAATATCCGGCCTGTCTAACCAACAAATGTTTACACGCCACAACGGTTCGGATAAATGGTAGAAATAATTCACCGACACGATACTTCAAGAAAAATAAACTGTCTATTAATACTCAATATAAATTGTAATGGATTATAAATCATATACACATAGGGAACGCTTCTCGTTCCAACACACTGTAGTTAATAACGCGACTCAGGCTATCGGCCTCAGAATATTAAAAAAAAAGAAGTCAAAGAAAATATCACCGTAATATAATATAGAAACGTCTTTATTTCCCACTGTAAAATATAAAATGTAACCGTTTTAGTGTAATAAATTTATTTAAAAAAAGCGCCATTTATTGTATAACAAGATGTAAAGGAAATTACAGAATTTCCACCAAACAACACTAAAATTCCATAATTGCATAAATTATACAAATATAATAAACGTAAAAATTTAATGTTAACACATATACATATTTGTTAAAAGGTTGAACGATTAGGTTGAAACTCAAACAAATTTAGTTGAGTACAAAAAAAATATATAAAAACGAGAAATAAGGAATCTCAAAATATTTTTAAAAAATTTACGAAGAAATAGTTAGAAAAATCTAAAATAGTATATATAAATATAAAAAGTATATATCATTCAAATATAGAACCAATAAAATCAATTACTGAATAGAACATCATTAAATTTCCCATTGAATGGAAATTGAAGGTTTAAAGAATTCTAAGAAAGGTACAAATTCCAAGTAAGATTGGAGATCTCATTCTATATCGTTATCTAATTTGATTTTTTGCATACTCAGAAGGGGATATTTTAATCTTACCAGGATTTAGTTATTGCAAACTAAGAAATAAAATATAATACCATCCGGAATATAGAAATAATTTATACAAACTTACCAATCAAATGGAATTCCAGGAATCACAATTTGACCATATTCACAGAAAGTAAAATTATCGGTATATATGCATAGTCACCGTAATTAATACTATCCAACAGAATTTTTTTTATTGATAAATTAGAGTTACATGATTATCCCAAAATCTTTTAGATATCTATGGATTTATTAATGAAAACGTTTAGATAGCTACAATTCTTGTTGATGAAAAAATGTATACTATTTTTAAATTTTAGTCATATGCAGACGCAACTCTGCATCGTTTAGGATAATTTTGAGTGGTGCATTATAACTATGTATTATAAATAGCCATGAATTGCAGTAAGCAGATTTCCTTTCTAATAACTTTATAAACAAATCCATCTTCATTAATCAAACAAATTACATCAAAAAAATTTTGATTAAAAAATAATTGCTCATTTTTATTGTTATAATGATTGTAACGAGAAAATACCTTAAAACATTTTTTCTCTATCCCAAAATTTCAATACTTTTACATCAAGATTAAATATCTTAAGCGTTTAAACAATTAGTTAATTTATTTTATATTTTGAAGGACTCTAAGGAAGGATAAATTTAAAATACCTATTTAAATTTTTTTTTAAATTACTTTGCTGGTTAAAATCTCGTTGAACTGCTTGGTATCACATGAATTTAAAACAAAAATGTTTTCTGGAATTATGATTTCTTAATCTCTACATCGATAAAAATTAAAAGGATTATAAATTTATTATGTATCCGTAGAAAAATCATAAAAATCGAATGTTAAAATTACATATTTTGTGCTGCATTTATATTTTATGATATAATCGGAATAACACGCAAAAATAAGTTACTTTATAATCCTACTAGCCTGCCCGTCTAGCCAGAAACTTTCCCACGGAACTCAGGTCAGCCTAGCCGAATCCCGGAGCCAACTCAGTGGCTTCTTGAAGCCTCCCGGTACCCCATGGAACAGAGCTCGCTTCGCTCGACATTTCCAATTTGCCACGGGACTGGCGGTCATGACACTCGTAGCAGAGCTTGCTTCGGATTCCCATCTACCCAGAAGGCTTCACTCCCTGGACCCCGCACTGTACTTTATTTTCATGTTTGTGAGAGTAATATTGATAAATAATAAGTATAGTATTCATGCATTGTAGAGACCTGAAAAAGGAACTAAACTACAAAAGACAGAATAATAGTAACTATGGTAACTAAAGTACACACACTTTTGACGACGAAAAAATCATAACTTATATTTTTGCTATGGTAGCAGAAATATAATAAGGAAGTAAAAGGAATAATCTATTATTTCCTTAATAAAAATCTTTAACTTCCAACTTCACCCTCCTTGGGGGCGAATAAATAATAATTTTTAATATTTTAAACTTCAATGGAGGTAGGACCTCGGTCGATGGCTTAAAATATTCCCTGCGTAACACGAATGAATCCTACAAATATTAACGTAATCGACCGTTGGTTCTCACTTGATGCGATAACTTTATATATGTATAAATGTTACACATACACATTTCCGAGTAACCGTGATCTGTTAGATCAGGAGTGTACCTGATGCATGCAAACGTTAGTTAGCTTTCAACCTACTAACAAATACCCCATTTTGAAAATCGGACGATTGTACGATTATTTGCAGAGATATTATACGAGCACCCGATTGCACCTCCCAAAACAGCACGCCCCAGGGATATCCCGTTTGTTACCAGTTGATGTTAATGTTTGGTCTAGCCTTCCACGAGGTGCTCGCATATCTCACCATTCTAGCCTCACACGCACTCCCCCGTGAAGCCCAGTACTGTTAAACCGGATTTTTTTTATAATTTATTTAATATTACTTTATTTAAAGTAAACTTAATTTTTATTTTTGTAATATTATTCATTCGATTGATTTGAATCATTCAGTTAAAACGCAACTCACACAGTGCTAGAGACTCACAGTTCCCAGTTCATTAATTTAATTCATTAAAGTTTGTGTTTCAACCACCAAATCTCTACTACTATAGTAGTTTCAAGATGAAGTATATCTAAAAACCTTCTCAATTATACCAAGAAACATGGGTTAAAATTTGGTTGCGACTGATCAAGTAGTTTTATCCCGAAAAACAAAAATCCACTTCCTCTTTAAGTATAATAGTATAGATGTAAGCATAATATAAAAGTAAAATACGAAAGTATGAAATTACAGCAGAAAATTTTTATCCTATAAAACTGGAATTGTTTTCCAAGTTTTAAACGCGGAAAATTTAAAAAAAAAACGTTAAAAGTTGTACGTTTTTGGAAAAGTCAGAAATTTATTAACTTTTGGAAAAGTTCAAAGATTTTTAACCTTTATCTAAGGAGGAAAGTGCTACTTATTTCAACAAATATTTTTTCTATTTTTTTTTTTTAGCAGAGAGAACGAAAACCTGATATGAATTATCTATTCGATCGTAAACAATGTAACATCTCTTAAAAAGAGTTTTTAAATGAACACGTCCCAAACTTTTTCATTTTTGCAAAGATTAAAGAAGTTGATGGTAAGAAAAAAAGGAATAATATTAAAAATAAAAAAAAATTAACCGGCTCTCACGTTTAAAACATTAAATATATGTTTATTTCATTTAAAAATTTTAATAATAAATTTTATTCTCAATAAACTTTATTTATGTCAACCTTATCTCATAACTAACCGATAGTTTTTATTTCCAAATAAAATTCGTGAAAATTATAATTCACTAGCCAGCTAATCTTTTTTTTTTTGTGATAATAACTGTTCTCACATCCGTCTTTAAATTTGGTTATAGCCCATTACACACAAAGCGATTAACAAAATTTGTTAATTGAATTTCCGAGAAATCGTTTATCCTTTTTATTTTTCTATTTACGCAAATGAAGAGTTTTCACAGGATATAAAAATAGGATTGTAAACCAGTCAAATAAAATTAATTAGTAAATTTGAGTTGTAGTATATTTAATTACTGTTTTATTAATTTAATTTAATTTCTTTTTTATGAAGAAGACTACAGGTACATATGACAGAAAAAACATAATTGATGACTTTATACACAATACCAAAATGTAGAAAGAAGTTACAATAAACCTAGATCCTAAATCGATACACGTCTATTCATATTAATATACGACGTATACAATAGATACTGTTATATGGAGGTGTAAGGAAAATCAGAATTAAAGTCAGCAACAAGGCAGACATACAGACAGGCAGGTAGATGAAGTCAATAAGACAGTAAGACAGGGATGATATTGTCTTGTTCTACTTCTGTTGTAAGTTTGCTTTAATAATCCCTCATTAGGGCTACATTAAATGTATCCCTGTTGATGTTGAAGGATATTCTCTTAGTCAGCTTTAAAGTTTCTCAGATCTGCGTACGACAGCAAATGAATTCTCTCTGATTCATGATATACCTCACTCTTTCTCTTATATTTTCTCTTTCCCGCTATCTTCCCTCTTCCAAATTCTCTCTCGCTCGCACAATGATACTGCCATACGGATATTTCTTTCCAACTCTTTTTATCTACCTAGACTACCTATTTCTCTCTTTCGCATTCAAATACATTCTCTCTCTACCTGTCTCTCACTTGCTCATTCTTTATTTATCAAACTTTAGTGGCAGCTTGCAGTTCATTAGAGATTCACAAACCATTTGAATCACTTTTTACAGCACTGTTTTAAAACGGGCTCCTCTTACAAAGCAAAACCTAAATAATTTAACTGGAATAACGGTCGACTTTTACAATAACATTAATAACTTTACAAATACTTCATAAAAACACAAAAATCTATATTTACACTCTATCATAATTTTTTGTTTAAAAATTTAGATGATTAATCTTATAAAAATTATTATTTATCAATTATTGAAGAAATAAATTTAAAATTAATAAAATAAATTATATAGATTGTACCTTGAAGTTCTTCCGGGACTTTCATAACCTATTCTACTCAAGAAAATACAGGATGAGGTTAATAAAACATACATCCTAAAATACTTCGTTTGCGAGTTACGGCTAGTGAAAGATTTCAATCGGATTTCAGCTATCCCGGTGAAACGAAATGGTACTGAGTATTAAGACGTTAATTAAAAGGCAGAATTAAGTACATACTATGGTTTTTTTTTTTTTACTTGAAAAACCGAATAAAATACGTCCCAGAACCTTATCTGGAATATGTTTTGACAAATCTGTGGCGAAAACCAATAAATTTTGGTAAAAACCCTCTGTTTTATGTTTCACATACAATAACTTGGTAAATGGATAATAAACAAATAAAACCACTAAACAAAAAATGTATAATTTTGAACAAAGGGATGTAAGATAATTTGAATAAAATAAAGAAAAGATAGAATTTCATTTAGAAACATTACACTAGACCAAAGGGCTCAATACGTACCAGTTTATAATAATTATTCAAAAATGAGCCCGCCATATTAAACACGTTTTTTTGTACGCTTCTGTACTATTTTGCTACTTTTTTTAGTTCTTCAGGGCTCTCCTTAAGTTGCTCAGCCGCATTCATAATGCGGAAAATTTATTCCTCAAGAGAATATATTTTTGTATCGTATACAATATTTTTCAGACGCAAAAATTTAAAGGTGTTAGATCATGCGATATTGGTGGCCAGGAATGTGGATCTTCACGACCGATTCATTTTTCATGGAAATGATGAGCTAAGTGAGCGGAAACGGCACAAGAGATGTAGGGAGGCGCACCATAGTTCTGGAAGTATACTTTTCGTCTCAGCGTTAGAGGAAAATCTTAAAGCAGCTGGGGCTATTCTTCTTGAATAAAAGGGCTAGTAGACTAAGCATTTGAGGAGCCAGATAATATGAACGGTCCAAAAAGTGAGTGTGAAGAAGTCCGCCGCACCATACATTGGCGCTAAATCGGTGTAGAAGATTGCCTTCCACCGTTTAATGAGGATTTACTTCTGTCGATGTATACTCGTTGCATAAGTTGTTGACGCCATCTTGAGTGAAATTTGACTCGTCGGTTAACAAAATATACTTGTAGAGTTGTCTACTGTTACTCCACCGGTTGCAGAACTCTAAGCGAAGCGGACCGTCTCTTGGGTGTAGATGTTGAACTGGCTGTTTATGATAAGAATAAAACTTGTTTTGTTTTTAAGTGTCTTCCAAACCAACGAATACGAAACTCCGATCGGCTTAGAAAGAAGTCGTGTATTGACACCTGAACTGCATCGGTAATAATTTCATCAGTAATAGCGTCATGTTTGACAGATTGTTCGTAGCTGGTACGAATACTAGGTAGTGAACTTTTTTCCTGAATATTGCGAAAAGACACGCAAATTGTTTTGGGATCTGGGATCCTGCAATTCGGTAAAAATATTTCATATTCTACTGCAGGAACTACGGCATTACGCACACCCAAAATGAATTCCATAACAGCGTATATCTCTCTTTTAAATAAGTATGGCATTACTTCAAAGGCAAATCGATCAAGTTCAAACCTGAATTCTCAGAAAAACTTCATTAATGATAACACAGTTCACAGTACCCAAAATATTTAATGTACCTTCCATAAAGTTTTAAGCACTAAAACAGTATTGTAGATTGTTGATCAATTGTTGTTATATTTTATTGACACTTTGAAATAATAATTAATGTTTCAAATAATTTATTGTATTTCTGTCATTAATAAAAATAATTTATCTATGTAATTTTTTTTTATTTCGTTTTATTTTACAACTGTTCTGTAATTTTCATTTTTTTTTAACAGTAAATTCTGTTTCTACAAATTTTTCGTATAACAAAAGAATGTTGTTTTTGTGTATATTATATAATAATTTTTCTGACAAATGTACCAATGTACTGCTTCTAAATAAAATTCGAATTTTTATAACTTTATTTGTTTTTTCAATTTATCTTACACCGTTTTGTTTAGAATTAAATTTCTTTCATGTTTTGTTTACAATTTATATTTTTATTAGCCATTTAACAAAGCTATTGTAGGTCAAACATAAAAAAACGGGGCTCTTAACCCCTATTATTTATTGGTTTTTACCCAAGGTTTCTCAAACCTACTGCAGATACGGTTGTGAGACATTTATTTGGTTTTTAAGGTCAAAGTCATAAGAGATCATTCCATTCTGCTCCTTATTTAACGTCCTAAAAATTTCAGTACACCGGGATAGTTGAAACCCGAGAGAAATCTTTCAGTGGCCGTAACTCACAAACGAAATTTACATGAAATTTACATTTTTATGTGATTTTTTCCATTATTTTTAGGAGTAAAATAGGTTATAAAAGTTACGGGAGAACTTTGTGAAACACTCTGTATATTGTTGAAGGTATAAAAAAGTAGAGAAAAAAAGCATAAAAAGCGGAAAAAGGGAGAGAAAGAAGAAAAGGAATTTACAGAAGATAATGAAGATGGCTCAAAATAAAGAATTAACAAAAAAAGACAGATGACAAAAGTGAAAAAAAAAAGGATGAGTGAAAGGACATGAAACAGATGTTAAAACAGAACAACTAAAAGAATGAAGTTAAAATCAGATAATGTTGTAGTCCGTATAACTGATTTGTCAACTAATAAAATTAAGAGAAAATAATAAAAACTAAACACTCTTCTTTATTATTGCAACTATTTCTTCTGAGCTTTATTGCATTACATTTCTTTATTACATATAATATTCAACCTATCAATTAATTAATTAATTACAGTTATCTGCCAATTAATACATACTAATAAGAATTAGAAACTAATTTAGAAATTAAAAACAAATCCTTCCTTTCATGGTAAGAAAAATGCTGAAAACACGTAAACAGCAATAACTCGTGACGAATTGTTCTACTGGAACGGGCTTAAAACATCTGAAGAATCAAGGCGCACCAAATGAGACCTCACCAAAACTTTTCGTCAACTCTGAGTCGAGATACGAGTAAAAATTGGTTTAAAGTTTTTGACCCACTATAAGCGTTTGAATATTAGGAGAAAAGGTAAACATTTTTTAGTGTAAAGCCACAGTTTCCAACCTGGGAGGCGCGAACTATTGCCAGAGGAGGCGGCAAAACTTTTTAATAAAAAATTAATGTTCATACCATAATTCTACAAATTAATAAACTTCATATCGTAACGTAACAGTACAAATTCAGTGAAGTATTGTTTATTACTTCCTTGCACGAAGTAAAGGAAGTATTGTGATCGCGATCCATTTTGACTAGTTACGGCGTGAAGTCTGTACGTACGTATCCCATAACTCAAAAACGATTAGCCGTAATATGTTGAATTTTGGATTTAGGACTGTTGTAACATCGAGTTGTGCACCTCCCTTCCCTTTTGATAAAAATCGACTGAACCAAAAGTGTCCAAATAAAGCTAAAATTCCAAAACAAATTTGGATTTTGGACTTTTTCTTAACTGCAGTAGTAAGCCCTCATTGAGACCTTTCAACGACATATCATAAGTGGAACTTATTTTTATTGGTTCCAGAGTTATAGCCAAATTAAATTTTAATTAATAAAATATTTGGATTTATAAGGGGAAGGCACATCAGTTCGAATTAGATTTCATTTCCATTTTTATCATTTTTTTTTTAATTTATGTTTTTTAACATTTAAAAAAATGAAATATATTTATTTATTAATAATTATTAACCCATGATTGTAACAAATTTTTACAATAAATAATTATTCAAGAATAAATAATAAAATAAAAAAATAAAAAAGTCAGAAGTTATTAGTGAAATAAAATTTTTTGTAAATTTGTGTATATGCAATAGATTCGGTGTAACATCTGATTATTTAATGTTAATTGAAAATTATAATTTAGAATCGTATTATTTTTGGATTTTCTAGTTTAATTTCTGTTTAATTTTATCTACATTAAAGTTAACGACAGTGTCTGAAAAATAGACCTTCACAAGAACAACATATACACTGAGGCATACATGCTCGATCTTAAATAAATTACAAAAAATTCTTATCTTTGATATTGTCACTGATATTGTCGGACAATATTCTCTTTAAGTCGGAGTTGATAATCATTTCGTTTATTTGTTTTTTGTTGCCAATCATTTAATCCCTCTTTGGTTTGATATAATTCTTCTGATCTTAATTTGTATACACTCTCTAGTTTTCAAATGTTCTCTCTCTTTATATTCATCATCTCCTGTATTTATCAATATATCCTTTATATTCATCAAACAACAACAACCCTCATTAAATTTTGACGCGTTATATGTAGTTTAATTAGTAATTTAATATAAAAATAAATATGCATATTCGTATTGTTATAGCAAAATTTTGTTATTCTGTTAATTGTAGTTTTCAGAATTTTCTAAACGTGTCTATATTATTATATCTATTAAAAGATGGGGAGGCGTGGAAAAACATTTTTTAGGGAGGTGTAGTAGCATAAAGGTTGGACCGCTGGTGTAAAGAAAAAAAAGCAAGCAGCAATTCTCAAAATTCTCGTACATGAGAAAGTACAACAAGTAACTGTAGTGGATAAGTAGTAAGAATGCTCAGTTGAATGGCAAATTGGGTTACAAATATCTCACACGATATTTCAAGAAAAATGTCGTATTTTTATTATTTTTAACCACTGTACGATGCAACGAAGTTTTTGGTACAAAAAGAGGAAATGGCTCCATTTCGAGTTTTCACATGCTATTATAAAAAATAAAAAAATTATATATTGTATAAAAAATTCTGCATTCTGTAAATTCTGTATATACTGAAAAAAATTCTGAATTTTTGTATAAAAATTCAATGTAGTAGATAATACCTGTCAACTGCTTTAAGCATAATATAAAAATAATTTTTAAATAATTAATTAATTATAAAAAAATTATATATTTTTGTAATTTAGTCACAAACCGATCATAAACAAGCAATTTCAAAAAATAATTGAAAAACCTTACAAAGAAATATGAGTCAGTTTATCTCGAAATTGTTTAGAGTGGAATTTATTATAAAGATGTGGTCTGCAATAAAAAATTTCCTCCCCCGCCGTTCAGAGAAAAATATAATATCATCCGCTTTTACCCACAAAGGGATTAAACAATCTAAAATAATTGAAATATTACAAAATCAACGTAAAATCAGTACCGGACAGAATTAACTAAATTTGTTTACTTTAATGGAAGAATTATGTATTTTTTTTTCAATTTAATTACATTAATTTTTATAAAATGCATAACTTATGTTAAGTAATGAAGTAAAATTATAATCATTATTGGAATACAAAAGTTTCTTGAAATTCATCATTATTACTTGCATTTTTATAAACAAGTAAAGAGTTTATTTTCAAAAATGTTACATTTAAAATAGCACCATTAAAATTAATTAATTAATATCACTTTAGTTTCACACTAAGACACGAGTGAGCTAATTATGAGGCAAAACTATTCATGTAAAAATTCTATTAATAATCAATTATATTCTAGTTATTTTTTTCATTATAAATTTATCAAATTTAACTTGAAAAACAAATCCTTCTACACAAATACATTTATGTTTTACCAGAAAACATTTATTTTAATTTTGAAAAGGAAATGTTTGTTTTATTTTAAAATAAAATGGTTTTTGTTTTGAAACAAAATATTTTCATCTGTTTTCACTGTTCTGAGTCGTACATTTTTAGCCTGAGGTTTAGTGAATAACTCGCCATAAAATTGGATGAATTTCTAGATAATAATCTGTTTCATGAAAAAACACGGTTCTTGTATAATATTTTCCTTGTAACTGGATGGAACAAAAATTTCACGCTCGAGAGATGTATTCAAATTTTGTTGTAACAGGGTCAGTCTGATCTATTAAAATATAACGAGCGGATGAGTTTATGAAACCACATTAATTGTCGTAGTAACTGCCATCCCTGTAACGACTTACATTAAAATTATCTTAAAAGTTCAAGCGTATTTTCTTAAAATATTTAGTTTTTAATTTACTTTTAACATTTAATATAGAAGGAAAATGTAATAAACGGACACTGTTTCACTAATCGTAAAAGAAGTGTTCAGAAAGTTTACAATTTACAGATTAAATTTTTTTTTATTCGTACTTCAGTTTGAGATTAGTCTTTTCAACATCTTGAAATCATTTTTCTTTTTTTTTGGTCGATTTCTTTCCTGGTCTTTCAATAGTTCTTCATTCTTTCATTCTGTCTTTCTGTCTTTTGACCACATAATTTTGGTTTCTTTTTTATTCTGGCGTTGGGTTTCCAGAGGAAGACTTCCGAGTCCTTCGTGTATGTTAATTTGGACCCTACAAAATCCGGTCCAAATGCATGGTTTGTTACCACTTTTAATTCTCGTTTCCGATTACTACTTCGAATAATATGTTTTCAAAAATTTTCTATTATGCCAGTTTGTTGTTTGACATTTTTTTAGAAGAAAAGAGTCTTTGCAGTCTTAAAACTACATTTGTGAATTATAGATTTTCTCCTCTTTAGTTCAGTTGAAGGTTTTAAAAATTCTCAAGCCTATATTCAGACCTTTAAAATACAAAATCTTTTGTATTTTCTGAAGAACTTACTTTCGGCTGAGGGATTTACAATCCCCTTTTTATAATTTTATGAGTTGATATTAATTAGGAATTACTTTTACTAATGTTATTTTCTAAACTTCATTTTTTTCTTATGCTTATTTCCGGATTTATATATTTAGTTTTATTTATTAAGTTTAATTTTACATAATTTATGTAACTTAGGATCGAATACATCCCTAGAGTCCTTTATATAATCCTAAAAACCTTCCAACTATCGTACCATCAAACAAGGACGAGAGAAAAGTTTTCATCAGTAACGGAAGTAATTTCTTTAATGTTTGCTTTAAATAAAAATTAAATTGAATAAAGATCATCAATTCTTCTAGTCATAATTAAAAATATATATTTGTCTAGTTAATTTATATATTGTTTAATTTAAAATATTTATATATATATATTTGTCTAAAAATACTTAAAAAGAAAAAAATAAAGTTAGTCTGAATTAAAAGTACCTTGTTTTTGCACTAAAAATATTTCATCATTGTATCGAAGACAGTTTTATTAAAACATTTAATTGTCTCATTTTTTTGCTCTAATTTTACTGAAAAATGGACAGGAAAAAATATTGGCAACAAACTGAAACGGTGAAAAAGTTGAATCGCAAGATGGAAAATCTCAATCCCTTGAAATAATTTTCTTTCCCAACGAACATAATTCCTTTTATCATCCAAGGAAAAAATCCTGTAATGTTTAGCTAAAATCATTTCAACCATTCATAAATTATCTTTTGATAAAGAGAAGTATTCTAAATTGTATTTTATTACGATTTTTATGCTCACTGAAATTAATTCTCAGATTATTCTGTAATAAGTATTATTAGATCGTACTTTACCGAAATGAGGTAAGTTTAGATATTGTAAATTTTTTTTTAAATTTTTATACCTTTAAAGAAGATAAAATTAAAAAAATTCTTAAGTAATAGTATACCCTATAAAATTAAATTGGACGCTACTTATTTATTAATGCAATAGCAACAGGCAGATGTTCAATAAATATTCACTATGATGGATTACAATGAATTTTTTAGTATGTAAAATTTTGTACTCATGCCTAACCAGGACTGGAACATGACAGAAACAAATCTACTGATGTATAGACTTAGGAAGATTATTTTTATTTAATTTAAATCTATCGAGTTCAAGCAAGTGATATGCACTGGAATATTTAAAATAAGGCAAGGCATATATCACAATGAAGAATAGTTTAATATATTATAAAAAAAAATTATAAAATTCGTTTAAGGTTTTCTAGTAATGTTCTATGAAAGAAGAATGAAATCCTAACTAACGAAGAAAATCCTAAGAAATACTAATTTATATCAACTGATAATGCCTAAGATGTATTTCTACAAATTTACATATGATATTTTAATTTAATGTCATATATGTTATACATTTATAAATTTAGAAAATACAGGAAAATCTAAAATTTATTTAAATTCCGAATTTAGAAATAATTTATTAAAAAGATTTAAAAATGTCTATTAACAGAAATTAGTGGTGGAAAAACTTTTTCTAGAATTATGTAACATCTGCAGTTTTATCACGCTGTTTCTGTAACAATTACATTTCCAGCTGAACATATAACATATGTTCCAGAATATTTCCACCATATATAACATTACACTCTGAACATTCTGTAAACTCCGCGTTTGTTGTTTCTCTTATGATATTATCCTATATATCCTATAATATGCACTCAAAGCTATGAGTTTTTCCTTCAAAATCTAACCCACTAAATAACTTAATAATCCCTGAGTAATCAGCGAAGAACAAAGTAATTCGAAAACTTACTATATTAAAAATTATAATGAAATTCCATCGTTGGATAATAATAGGGGTTCAATATCTAATAGCTTACTAACATTATTTTTAATTGATTACGAATATTTTTTCAGAAATTTTTTGATCAAATGCATTAAATTGTTGTATTCCACCTTTTTAAAGCTCCTTTTAATAGTTTAAACTATTTTTAAGCTAAATTTTTCCTTTCTACTGAAACGTATTAATACGATAGTGTATGTCTAGTTAACGGATTTTTGTTTATTTTATTTTCATTTTATAAATAAATGTAAAAATAATTTTTTTCGTAAAAAATTATTAATTAGCTTTTAATTACTATTATTTTCCTTGTTATTTTTTCATTACAATTTTTTTTTCTCTTCTATTTTATTTAACTGTTTTGTTTTCTCCCGAAGCTTCTTTAATAACCAAAATTATAATTTTAATTCATTTGTCACTTAATCGTTTTTCCTTTTGTCAACGTATATAAATTTATTTCAGTAACTCTATCAATGAATATAAAATTCATTGTTAGAACAATGAACACTAAATGACAAAAATCATTAATATAGAGCAATAAAAAGAGAGATAAAAAGATATTTACTTTTAGCTCATAATATAATAACCCTTCCCATTATTAGAAAGTTATTTTTTTCTTTTTTTTAAAGACAGTTAATGTATATAAAATGTATATTTTCAATTATGATAGAAAAACCTAGAATGATAATTTGTTTATCGATATTCGATCTGATAGTCTAGAATGTCTAGGGTGAACTTATATAATAATTTGAGTCAGTTACATCAGAACTGTTATTTGTGTAACCAATTGTAGCAAAAAGCAGTTCATGTTCTACCTAACGTAACTGACCAAGACTTGAATGACCGAGCTTAAATTAAATTCCGTGTGCTAACGTATCATTCTACTGTCTTTTCCACATGCAGTCTATTGTTTTAGGAGGAAAGGTGTTCTGTTGCTGGTTAGGATTAGAATATGGAGCTCGATGTCTATGCCAAAATCGAATTCTTTGTTTTGTAACCAATCATATGGTGAGAGTACGAGGGTTATTTTTTTCAAGGTCTGATCGGTTACAAAATTAAAACCACAGTGAAAATAAAAAATTCTTTATTTGTAACAAGTACTTACATAGTTACGCTATTTCTCTAAATAGTCGCCACTCCAATTTAGACATTTGTGGTACCAACTTTCCAATACCCTCGTAATAGAACGGCCGCCTGTATTTTTAGCCATGTTTCCACGCTGGTCTTTAGCTCGATGTTTGTGCCAAAATGTTGTCCTCCTAGCCAGCGTTTCATGTGAGCAAAGAGGTGAAAATCTGATGGAGCCAATTCCTGGCTGTATGTTGGGTGAATAAGAATAAGCGGAGAGGTTGTTGTCATTACGCATTGTCTTTCTCCATAACAATCGTCGGTGGCATACTGCAGCTGTAACAAAGAAGCTCCTGTAGCGTTTTCATTGGGAAGTGTTTGATCACCCACCATACAGCCCGGACTTGGCTGCATCCGATTTTCACCTCTTTACTCACATGAAACGCTGGCTAGGAGGACAACATTTTGGCACAGACATTGAGATGCAGACCAGCGCAGATAGATGACTGAGATCACAAGCGGCTCCGTTCTATGATGAGGGTATTGGAAAGTTGGAACCACGTTACGACAAATGTCTACCTCGGAGTGGCGACTATGTAGAGAAATAACGTAACTATGTAAGTACTTGTTACAAATAAATTTTTTTTTAATTTTCACTTTAATTTCGTGACGGATGGGACCTTGAAAAAATAATAACCCTCGTATACATATATACACACCTGTATATATACAGTAAATACTGTATTTGTATATTATGTATACAAATGGGTTATCATAAATGACCTCTACGTACGTAACCATACAAGTGTATTTAAGGACTTGAAAAATTTTAATTCATTATAAAATACTAATATATGACCGCATAAATCATCGTAAATAAAGTAAAAACTCATCTTAAATAGTTTCTGTTACACGAGTGTGCACTGTAACTGTCATAGCAATTCACTAACTATAAGCTACTTATAGAAAGCTCGTCTTACTATGTCATACTTAGGGAGCAAGAAAAGAGAAAGCAGATATAAAAGAAGTTAAATACATACGCGTATATTTATTAAAACATTTAAAAAAATGAACTTTTAGTAGATATAATCTAGTAATCAAACCGTTGTTAAATGTTAAAATAATTTATTTACCAATAGTATTCAAGAAGATCTTACAGGGTTTCAAGAAGATCTTACAGGTTGCTTAACAACAACCATGTCCCGATAGATAACTAAACATTATTTTAAATCAGGATTACTGCGTTAGCTAATCTGTCGTATTAATTTATCGCGTTGGCTAATCAATTCTGTAAATTAAGACATGATTATAAAGATGAAGACTAATACAACAAAATTATTTAGAATATACACATATAAAATTGTAGATAAATTGACAATTTATATATCTATTAATCGATAAATTTATAAAGTCAAATAAAAATTATAGAATGTTGTGATAATATTTTATTTAGTAGTATTTTACACTTAAATATTTTCTACGTTCTTTAACACTAAGATGGATTTAAAATTCCCCGTAATAAACCTGCATGTAAATTTGTACATTGAAAACTAAAAATTTACATCAGTATATTCTATGCTTTAAACAATTTAAAAATTCTGTTACTTTAACTACTTCACTAAACTTATTTTGAACTTACTATTTAAGCGGATTATGTTACGTTCCATAAAAGACATGCCTCTGATAATTCATTTTTTATCATAATTTACGGGAAGTTTAAATAATTCTGTCTTTTTAAGAATTAATTATTAAAAACTATGAATTTTTTTCTGTGAAGTTGAAGTATTCAGCACTTCGTTAATGAACATGCGATTTAATTAATCTGAAGTTGAACTGTATCTTTCAAAAAATTATACGAGAAATCTACAACATTATTTCTCTTCAATATAGACATTAAAATTAAATTAATCGTAAAAAGTTTTTATATGTAATTACAAAAATTTTTTAATAAAACAAAAATCCGTTCCTTTTTTCTCAATTTTACATTTTTAATCTTTCAGTTTTTTTAGTGAATACTTAAACCTTCTTGAGAAAAAAGTAATATAAAACATAACGAAAATTTGGCAGCATTACAATATAACTGTATAATATTAAACAACAAACACTCTTATAGATGTGAACATTTTATCTGAAGAAGAGAGCTAAAACAGAGAAAATTGCGAGTTAAAACAACCGAATTATATGAAGGATTTAAGGAGTTTTTTCCTGTCTTACTTTGGCAACTCGTTTTTGATTTTATTAGTTTTAGAGATTTTTTTTATGATTACTTTTTAATTAAATTGGCTTTCGTTTTCATACGTTATATCTCTGGAAAAAATTAAGGTAGTTACTAAAGTAAAATTAGACAATACCATCATCACTACAATTAAAATTTTGTAGTACCTGAATTATTAAAAAGGAACATTTCTTGACACAATTTGATCAGTATTAATTTGACCAGTAACTTTTTTTTTACACGAATATGTTTCTAGGGAGAAAGTAATTTTAAAGAAGACTCGTAATTTTTAATTTTTAAATTTTTTAATTTTTAATTTTTTTTTTTTTCATAATTACTCAAAATTGTTTCTCAGTATGGTAAAAACATGTAATAATATTGCTGATAAAATAATGTCTGTTAATCAGAAACTAATTTTAAATAGGACAAATAATATGTTTAATATGAATTTTTAACACAAAAAACTGTTAAAAAAAATAGTAAAACTTTTAGAGAAATTTCAAAATTACAATAATTGTCATCCTAATCTAAAATTGACAAGCTTCTCAAAATATACTTTAGAGGAGAAGCCTACTGAGTGAGAAACTTGTTAAAAAATTATTACGTAATTTTTAAGAAAAATACAACCTTATTGGAATTCTTAAAATAAACATTTATAATAACCCATTAAATTGTAATTAATTGAAATTCAATCATATTAGGTCAAAAAATAAATCTTAAGTTATAGTGTGAATAAAAATGGTGTTTTTACTTTTTCATAACTTATAACCTGATGATAGAACTTGTCACGATAACACAGCCAAATTCAGAGTTTGAATTCTCAATAAAGTAAACCTTTCAAGTTTAACTTACTTAAATCTCAAACGTATGGAAATTTCTTTCTTATATTAATGATGAAGAATTATTAGCGCTGCGTAAAATTTCATAAAGTTCAAGTAATCAACTTTTTCGAAGATATTTGAAACCGAATTCAGCACAGCAATTGGCCTATAATTTTTTGTATCAAATAAGTCACTCATTTTCAGAATTCATGATACCAGTGCAGTCTCAACAATTCGGAAAAACAGAAAATTTTAAACCGAAATTTTAAATGAAACCAAGTCACGGAGAAATAAATTCTGCAGTACTTTTCAATGTAAATGAAAAGATCCCTTCAATGATAGTGGCCTGAGCTTTAATGTCGCCATTTTCTGTGATAAAAAGAATACCTGATTTATATAGTTTATATAGTTTTTTCTCTTTCTTTCAGTCCGCGTGCTTGTCGGATAAACTCAAATAATACGTCATGAAAGATTACTATCTTTTATTTACATTTCCATACTGTCCATCATTACATAATAACTTTCCTCTAATTCAGTATATTAAAATAAACAATTTATTTGATTATATAACGAAATAAACTGATGTTCAATTAAATTGATGGAATGATGAATTTCGCTTTTCCCTACACTACAAACACACACGCATATCACATATTCGAAGAAGAGGAATCTTATCAATAATGCAGTACAAGGCGATCGTTCGCAGTTTTATCGATTCAACTCCGTTCACCGCTGTCAGTCTGTAACATTTTCGCAGTTCTATCCGCCCCTATAACAATGTCTTCCTGTCATTCATATACAGAATTTATTCACCCTGTCTACTTGTATTATTATTCTAATTCTTGACAGAACAACGTCAGAATAGAAACGCCTCATGAACATACTTACACGAATATACAAACACACATAAGAGTATTAATGCACTGCCTCTTTCAATTTGCAATAATTCATACAAACGTACGAATACGTATACACAAACACACACACGAACAAAATAAATAATTTGAATAAAGTAGTACGTTTTACAATTTTCTTTGACTATTTTATATTGTCTTTCACTTATCCAGAGTATAACTCATACCTCATTCAGTGTAACATAAACTGGACATAGCCACCATAAAATTTCAAACGTTAATGCACGTAAAAGGTATAACTGTACATTTCTATATATATAAATTGGTATTTTAATTAAAATAAAAGTAAAATAATTGTTTTTTTTTTTTTATATGTAGCTTTTAATAATTTCTTTACCTTGATAAAATATTACGTGTGATTTTGTCATGTTTTGTTGAATTATAATAAAAAGAAAAAAATATTACATAATTTTTTCTTCGAATTTTAATTAAAAACTTCATTAACTGAAAAAAATTCAGGATGAAAGAAATGTACGTTATTGACTGAACTATTTATTTAAGATATACGGGTAATTACCTTGGAAAATAAAATAAATAATTTTATTTCCTGTAAATTACTACTTCATATATATATATATATATATATATATGTACACACACATATACACACACACACACACATATATATATATATGTGTGTGTGTGTGTGTGTGTGTATATATATCGAGATAACTTCTGCAAATTCGATTTTTTTCGCCTTCGCCATATAATAATTATAGTTTTAGAGGATAAATATGAAGTTAATACAAAAGTATGTTTTAATATCAATGAGATTATTATTGGATTTAAAGAAAGATATAAGCAAAAAATAAAGGTCAAGTTATAAATAATTCTTAGCAATTTTTTTATGAGAATAGAAGAATAACTGTTGAGCTGTTCATCTTAGATGAACAGCTCAACAATCTGAGATCTTTTGAAGCTATTGTCTTGATCGGCAAAAATATCTCAGTGAATAAGGAAATTCAGCAACTTTTGATAAATTACTGAATAGAATAAAATTTAACCATAAAAAATAAATAAAACAAAGATTATATATCACAAATATATTAATTACAAAAGCTAAAAATAAATGAAACTCAAATATAGAATAGAATACACAAAACTACATAATTGGGATAACTGATTTCAATATCGAGACAGAAAGAATAACGTTAAATCAGTATGTTTTTAATAAATATAAATCTATACTTTCGAAAAGAATTTATAAAACATATATGTATTTTCGGTATTTCTATTTGGGACGTAAACATAGAATCTGACTGATAAGATAATAAAATACAATGATGATGTCAGTCAGAACCATGTACCGAAATAACGTTTAAAACTGCAAGAAGAGATAGAAAGATAAATTCATAGATACGATGAGAAGCGTTGTTGGATGATGCGGGCAGAATAATCTTAAGAGAAAGTAGAGTAGGGAAGGTCATCACTTATTGAAAACTACCGATGCAAACTGGCTAAAGAACTTAGTTGAAAGGTACTCCAGAGTTTTAAAAAGTGAAGAAGAGATACACCAACAAACTGCTGGATGCAGAATTTTAAAAAAAATTTATATGAAGGAGCACTATCGCTTAATAACATAAGAGGAAGGAATGGGAAAGAAGGATGAAGGTATAAAAAGAAATTCGTTTGCACAAAGAATAATAATAGGTTGATTTGAGTGTTATTTTCTGCCCTTCCTAGCATTGTCACTCTAACACTTGCAGTTTACGCTTTTCGGAGTACCTCCATTCAAAACCATTTTAGCACTGAGTCTTCCCTAGTTGGGAAGTCGAATAGATAGCGATATTAAGCTCCTCCCACTCACCATTTCTACTGTCATGACCTCTTCTACTTTGTTCCTCCCGCTCTAACAGTTACACAATTTTTTGAAAGTCTATAACCGTTAATCTATAAATTTACATATATAACTCTATAATTATAACCTTTAGGGAAATATAAAATATTGTGGACATTTTAATAATAGGAATAGAAGTTATAAAAGGAATGTGTATATAATTTAAAGTATAAAGTACACTACATAATTTTTTATGAGTAAATTATGTAGTTAATGTTTTGGTTTAATTATATTTTTTAAAAATGGTCTCTATTTACAGCAAATTTAACTCTTTCTCTCTTTCTGTTTTCTGTTTAGCTTCTGGAACCATCGTAAGGTATTACTTCAGAGAATGAATGAGGATGATATATATGAATGTAAATGTAGCTTTGTACAGTATCAGGTCGATCGTTCCTGAGATGTGTGGTTAATTGAAACCCAACCATCAAAGAACACCAGTATCCACGATCTAGTACTCAAATCCCTATAAAATTCTTTACTAGGATTTGAACCTTAGAACTCTCGAATTCGAAATCAGCCGATTTGCGATGAGTTCACAGCTAGACCAAGACGGTGGGTCAGCAAAAATTAACTTCTTTATTTTTTTCCTGTTTAGCCTCCGATAATTACCTTTCAGATAATACTTAGAGGATGAATGAGGATGATATGTATGAGTGTAAATGAAGTGTAGTCTTGTACAGTCTCAGTTCGACCATTCCTGAGATGTTTGGTTAATTGAACCCCGACCACCAAAGAACACCGGTATTCACGATCACTAGATCCTACTAAAGTCACGGATTTGAATTAGTATTCAAATCCGTGTAAAAATAACTGACTTTACTAGGACTTGAACGCTGGAATTATCGACTTCCAAATAGCTGATTTGGGAAGACGCGTTCACCACTAGACCAACCCGGTGGGTAGCAAAAATTAAGTAAACTTGTCTTAGGCCAAAGCAGAAGCGGATTTGCTAAACAAATAGATCTTTATGTAGTCACAGCATATAAAGATATTTAAACTGTAAATGGTGATAAATAGAAAAAATGTATTAAAATACATCCTCAAAAAAAAAAATAAACAATAAAATAAAATAACAAAAATAATTTAATAAAATATACTAACAATAAATGAATCTGCATTAAAAAAAAAAAAAAAATGTTTAATATCAACTGCTAAATATTAAATCACGTATCCAAGTCAGAGTTGAAAATTATTTACTGATAAAAAATTAAACAGCAATTAAAATATTGCAAAAACAAAATTTATATATATGATAATAATAAATAAAATAATTAACTATACGTTTTAAATTCAATGTTTCAATAAACATAAAAGAATCATTTTATAAAGTTTATAAAAGAAATTCTGATAAACTGCTACACATCTAATTTAAGTTAATTCTTTTTTTCACTATTTAATTGTAAAAAAAAAACAAAAAAACAAAAAAAAAGATTTGCTAAAATGTTACGAATGAAGAACTGAATTAATATTTTTTCTTTTACATCTTCACGCCCGTTTAAATTTTCACCTCTTTGTAACAAACGGCAATCACAAATAGCACACGAGAACGTGTACTCTTACACAGTCACAGAAACACAAAAAAAAAAAACAATATGTACACATACACGTGTGTGTATGTGTGTGTGTGTACGCGCGCGCGCGCGCGCGCGTGTGTGGGTGTGCATTTTTTAAGGGCTTTATTAAATTTATTTAGTTTATATAAATAATACATTACTACCACATAAAGCATACGATATTAGAAATGAAATATTATTTATATTATAACGAGATATGTAGAAGTTAAAAAGGCGCAAATTAATTTATTCTGTAGCATATTGGCATACCTTCCGTCATAGCTAGTATTTTAAAAGGTTATTCACATGCAAGCTTTTAGAGAGTTACGTTTTTTTTTTTTTTAATATACTAACTTTTTTCTTTTTTTTTTACAAAAATTGACAAATAACTTATTCTAAAGGTCACCGATGAGTCAACACGAGTCTAGGCAATATTTTTTATTTATTTATCACAAAACTAATATTGGTGTTTGTTGACTTTATTACAACTTGTTTTTTTATTTAATCTATTTTATCTTTTAATTTAAAATAAAATACGCAATCTTAGAAAAATAATTGCCGTATAACCGGCCAACACAAAGGACGTCCATCTGTGTCCCCCAAAAGAGAAAATCCCCTACATAAAATTTTCCCATTTTCATTGGCAAAGTTTATTGTTTCTACACAACATTAATTACTTTTGAAAAAAAAGAGATCTGATGTGGACACCACAAGACTTCCTTGTACGCCTATTAAATTATATATCCACATGTTTAAAAGTACATAAAATTTATATCATTAATAACTTCTGCTATTTTTTATACTTTTCTTTTTTTGTTATTATTAAATTATTATTATTAATCGTAAAACTTTGTTTACAGTCAGAGTCTTAAAAAAAAAGTTTAAAAAAGGAGATGAAGTCTGATTCGAACAGATGTGCCTTCCCCTTGTAAAATCAAAATATTTCATTAATTATAATTTTATTTGGATATAACTCTGAATCCAATGAAAATAAGTATCAGTTATGATATGTCGGTGAAAAGCTCTCATTGAGAGCATATTACTACAGTTATGAAAAAATCCAAAATCCAATTTTTTTTTTTGATTTTGTGCATTTTTGAACACTTTCAGTTTAGTCGATTGTAATCAAAAGGACAATCGTACAATTAGAAGTTATAACAGTCGTAAATCCAAAATTTCAACATACTTCCGCAAATCGTTTTTGAGTTAAGCGAGATACATATATACGTATGTAAAGACGTCATGTCGAAACTAGTCAAAATGGATTGGATGGTGAAAATGGATATTTTCGTTGAAATTTGATAACCGAAATCTTTCGGTTATCGGTTAATACTTTGGAAGTAAAAATTATTTAATTGCAATGTTATCGAATCTGAGCTGGAATTATAGCTCTTTAGGAAAGAGCTAGGTTAAGACCGAAGAAACGAATCCTAATTCGAAATATTTACATTCACTATTTGATCAATTTCAGAAATTTAAATCTATTACTTCATTTTTAAAATTGCTTCGCTCGTAATTAATTATTCAGAAAACTAATTTAATTTTAAACTTAAAGATTTTTATTAACAACATAATAAAATGTATTTGATGAAAATAAACTACAGGAAACGACCGTGTATTGTATTAATAGTTTTTGTTCCAACTGTAGAAATATCCCCTTATTATCAGAGTGATCGGCTACTATAGATAAATCGTAATATTATTTCAATTATACAATATAAAAAGACCCCAAAATGAAATACAGTACCTAACAAAAATTTACTTTAAATATAAGGAGAAGAGAGAAAAATTAGCGTTAGGAGAGATGAATAATATCAAACGAAAAAATCTAATGTTAGCATCTTTAAAAATAAAATACTCTATTTTTAATATTAAAATACATAAATACCAATTTACCAATATGAAAATATATAAATTCCATAATCTGGTATGGATAAACATCTTAGCTTTCACTTAGATCAACAGCTTATATAGAAATCAAATGTATGGAACAAACAAAAGTAGTTAAAACAAAAGAATCAAAGGAAAATTTTTCAAAACATTTTTCTGCCTTTTAGGTTTGGGGCCTATCATTTAAAATAATTGTAGACATTTCTTCGTAGCTCTATACATGAAATATAAACATTCAAAAGTTTTTTTAAAGATATTTAATCCGAAGGGAGATAGAGGAAAAAACATATATTTTAATTTTAAAAGGTGGGGTTAATTTTTTAAAAAGAAATTTGGATTATTTATATATGCATTGTAAGTAAAAAATTTGCTTTAATAAAATTATCTCTAAAATTACTGAAGAAATAGTATCTTTTGTAATATTTCCCTACCCACTTAACGATTTTGTAAAAAAAAAAAAAAAAAATTAATATGATTAATGCCAACATATATAGAAAAATTTGACCTAAATTTGAAGAAAACTGGTCGGTCAATCCTTATCCTTAGGTATAAGGCAAGACCAAAAGCAGTGCGCAAATCAGCTGATTTCAAAGTCGAGAGTTCTAGGGTTCAAATCCCAGTAAAGGCGGTTACTTTTATACGGATTTGAATACTAGATTGTGGACACCGGTGTTCTTTGATGGTTGAGTTTCAATTAACCACACATCTCAGGAATGGTCGACCTGAGACTGTACAAGACACTTCATTTACATTCATACATATCATTCTTATTCATCCTTTGAAGTAATATCTTACGTGGTTCTGGAGACCAAACAGAAAAGAAATAAGATATCCCAATTTTAACATTATCATCATACTTTCTTCCGTAATATCGCTATATTTATAATTCTAGCTATATTTGCCGGAAAATAAAACCTATAGTGGATATTCAACAAGCAATAGAAATTATCAATTAATAAGTTATTATCAGTATATAAAAAAATCCACGAACCTAACCAATTATACAGGAGTAGGAGCAGATATGGCCGAAGGCCATAGCTGCTCCTACTCTATAGATCTAACTCTTTATAGATCTAACTCAAAACAATACTCGTATTTGTATAATTGAGAGTTTCTCTTAAAAATACTTCAAATGATTTCAAATTCATTCTGATAACATTTCCATCACTGTTATAAACAGACACGATATGAACACTCCATTCACGTAGAAATTAAACACTTCAACTTCACAAATGAAAGAAAATTTAAAAAACTACGAAAATCCTAGAGCCTTCTCACCTAAAATAAAAGATAATAAAGACCGAAAAGTCTACATTCTACAAACTTATTTCAACAACTAGATAACAACTCAATAATTCATATTAGCAGGTACCAATTTGTATCTTTTAATTAAAATTGAAACATATTTAACGTTAAACGAACAGATTTATATATAATTAAACAAAGAGTGCTAAAAGAGTGATATCAGAAATCGACCTAAGTAAAATATTAAATGCGACAGGATAAGAAGATTTTTACCTATATATATATATATATATATATATATATATATATACATACATACATACATTGTATACATAGAAAGGAAAATGTAAGCAATGAATAAATATATAAGATTCATAAAAAGAGAAAAATTAGTTATAAATTAATAAAATATTCCTTTTCATGTAAATTTAAATGCTTTATAACTTTTATTACAGAATTTATTATTAATGGAATAAAGAACGGATGTCTTAAGTGCAATTAGTAAAAATGAAGCTTTACAACGAAGCATTTTGTCGTAAAACTGCTCTATTTTATTTATGAGAGTGGTGATGCGTTCACTAAATCACATAAATTATTAAAACGCTTGAAAGCTTTTACACAAAACTGTTGTAATATAGGCTACGTGTATACGGTACATCTATATATCTGGTCAGACCTTATGAATAAAATAATGCCAATTAACTGATATTACAACTGGTAACGACTTGTAAGCTGATGTTTACATGCTTTGAAATGTTAATATAATAATTTTTCTTTTTTTTCTCTTTATTTTTAATCTTTTTCTTTTTTTTTAAAAAGTTGGCTAAGTTAAAAGTAAATAAGAAGGATAAATGATAGTAACGTAATTACGTATCTTATATTTTTTAATTTAAAGTTTTAAAAGAAAAATCAGTGGAGTAAAATATAAAATGTTAAAATTATACATCTACTCTACTTTCGATGTTTCTCAGTAATATTAAGTTAGAAAAAATAAAGTTACGATTACTTCAACTAAAAGTTGTATAATTTTTCACAAGTAATAACATTCCTAGACTTCTGTTACATATGTTCATGGATTAAAAACTGTCACTATCTCTAATATTTATACTACGTATTAACTACGTTCTTGACAAAGAAAGTTTTGAAAATAATCTTCATTTATATATATAAATATATAAAACAACATGTTGTGAGGGAAACAACGCTCCAAAAAAAATTACTGAAGATAAATTGATCAAAAGTTTTATATATGTTCTTACGGTGTAAGAGCACATCTTTTTTCTAATTCCGTATTTAAAGGGTTAAAACGGAGTAACAATAAGATTTACTACTTTTTTTAATTTCTCAGCAAAAAGGAAGATATCAATTTGATTTTTGGTGTGTTTAATTTCCATAAATATATTTGAAATTTGACCTTGAAAGGAGTCAAGAAAGGCAAAAAATGTTAAATAATGATTGCAAATTTTCACTATTTTCAACTGTACTATATAAGGAATTCAGTAGATTTGGTCTTGCAAATACTCTTCAGATGAATATTTAAAAACAATTTTCGGGTTGTTTCGGCGGCTCAACCAACACAGCCATTGTTACTATATATGCGACGCGGTTGGCAGAACCTACGTCCGGTTATTTGATTGAAAAACAAAATAAAATTAATTAAACATTTTTTTTTTTTAAATGAGAAGCGAAGTACGGTCACTTCCTAGTGGTGTTTTTCGGGTAACGCTAAGAACCGGGTAAAATACATCTTTACGGTTACTAGTTATAACAAATATTTTTAAAATGGAGGCTGACTGTTTTTAAATCCACATTATTAGATCACTCAAAATTAGGGCCTGTACTGACCAAACTGTTATCGTGAAGAAATTACAACACAGTGATAGTTTTTATAAATTGAACAGGCATTAATTTTGACTATAATTATTCTCACAAGCATGAGTTAAATCAACACAGGGGGGTCAAGAGGACAGAATCCTCTGGGTAGACGGGAAACTGACCTGCTAAATATTCTCTCATCGCGAAGGGAAATGCAAGTAACAATATAGTGCGGGCGAAGCTGCGACGGGAATGCTAGTATATATGTGTTCGCTCTATCAGACATAAAAATCTTTTTTTAATAAGACTTTTTAAGGAGAAATTTATAATAAAATAAGTTGTAATTATAAGATAAGTTATATCATATGAAACGCTAATAAAAATATTACAAAAATTTTTAAAAAGTCTACAACTAGATGTTCTCTCCAATTTTAAAACAATCACCGTTAGTGGAGAATGATGAAATATTATATACTTTATCACTGTCATAGATAAGTTGAGAAATAAATAAATGAAACTATGTAGATTAAACAAAAATAGTAAAAAGTCTCATTATTAAATAAACAGTACTTACGAAACACTACAAACACTTTTTTCAAAGAATTTAGAAAAAAAGTGATGATTACAAACAACTAAATTCGATAGCTTGAACATAATCTAACATAACTTTCTCTATGGTACCTACTTACTTTTAACGTATTTCGGAACTGTGCTCCATCTTCAGAAAATCACTCACTGGAGTTCGTTATCACATCAAGATGAAAAACGAATAAACAAACATATACGTACATACTACAAGCAGCATAATACAATCAGTAACACATAAAATCACGCACAAACGCGACTTGTGCACACCGTCATCCACATAGAGCGACTGCAGATAGAGAAGAGTTCCGATATGCGTTAAAAGTAAGTAGAAACCATATAAAAAGTTCACATAGATGGATGTAATTCATTATAATAAGTTTGATTTACCTGTGGATTATAAGACAACAGCTTTCAATGAATGATTTATAGAGCAGCTCGTGTGCAGCATGGTCTGCCGGCTTATCGCACAGTAATAAATTTTATTAAAAATACAGCTGAGTTCAATCATTTTTATTGAAAAGAATATTGACAGCACGTAGAAATGAATCGACAATAAATTTAGTAAAGCAATTTTACTTCAGAACAATAAGTGAAGAAATTTGGATAAATTATTAACAAAAATTGTATATTTCCCTCTTTATAACTCAAAGTAATAAAAATTTTAACTTTACTACTTTAAAGTTATCCCTGGTTACATCTATAAAATTGTGTTCCTTCTTTGGAGACGCCAAAGAAAAATGCCCTTTTCTTGAAAGAGTAGGCATTTATAAATACACTTGCAAAGACGATAACTGCGATTTAGGATTTGTAGGAAAATTAAATAAAGATTGAAAGTAGATAAAAGATCACTGGTCTCGTAATCATAGAAGACCAGAAAAATCGGCTTAGGCCAACACGTTACCTTGAAATTAATGACAAATTAAGACAAGGCCTTCCCTTGTAAGATCCACATATTTAATAAATTAAACTTTTATTTGGTTATAACTCTGGAATCAATGAAAATAAGTACCAGTTATGATATATAATTGGAAAGCTCTCAATAAGGGCTTATTACTGGAGTTAAGAAAAAGTCAAAAACCAAATTTGTTTTGGATTTTGGGATTTTTTGAACAGTTTTGGTTCAGTCGATTGCAATCGAAAGGGGAGGTGCACAACTCGATGATATAACAGTCCTAAATCTAAAATTTCAACATATTTGGCAAATCATTTTTGAGTTATGCGAAATACATGCATACATATGTATATACAGACGCCACGCCAAAACTAGTCAAAATGGATTCAGAGACGGTCAAAATGTAAATTTCCGTTGAAATCTGAAAACCAAAATTTTTCGCGATCATAATAACTCTTTTACTTCGTACAAGGAAGTAAAAATGGCTGTGTGCCATTTTTAATTTTGCCATTTTTTAATTTTTGTTGTGTACAAAAATTATTGAAGATTACCATCAAACCTTTCAAACAACTTATCTAATATTCTATTTGAAGACTCGAAAATTTTTTTTAAATTGAATTAACATTAGTTGTTGGTTGTTTTCTCATTAATCATATTTTTATAATTTTTTACTATAAAAAAATAATAATTAAAGATCTTAACTGATCTTAAAGATTTCAGAATTTTAACATTCTGAAATACAAAAATTAAAATAGTTAAATTCTCAGTTGTATTAAGTTTTTATTCCGAATTTTTTTATGTGAATATTTTTACCTTAAGTTTTTCGTATATATATATATAAAAAATATAAATATAATATATGACCTGGTTAAATGAAAGAGAAAATCTAACTGATTTAGCCCTAAATCATTTTTGCTGTTCTTAAATAAAGTAATAGTACAATTCAAATTGTAAGGTAATTCATAAACATCTAAAAAAGATTACAGTTTTTTTTAAACTTTATACAGACAAAAGATTAGTTTTGTTATTACGAGCCAACCAACAAAAGATGTCAAAGAAATGTTTTAAAATATTTAGTGTTTACCTTTGCAGTTGTATGATAAATATTAATTCATTATCTTGGACCTACTCCAAAACTGCACCAATTAGATATAATAGAAATGCTTACTTTATATTTTGAATTTTTTCGTAAGGTTATTTGAAGTCGGTTCTATTTTTGTAAAAAACGATTGTTATTTCTTATTTTGATAAATTAGAAATTATATTTAAAAAATTATATTATAAATAAAACTTAAACATAGAATTATTATTATTATTTAATTAAAAATAGTCTCTGAAACCAGCAACTAATGTTTAAACCTGAAAATATCACCTATATTTTACAGGGGATGTTCATTAATAGTATGACAGTATTTTTAATAGTTTTAGATACCCCACCATCTATAACAAACCGTGACGTATCTTCATATTCACCTAATTATCATGACAATTTTCCATGAATAATAATAGAAAAATTCTTCATTATAACTTAAATATGCAATTAAAATCAACATATAAGATGTGATTAATAAATTGAATACTTTCACAACTAAAATCTTTTAAACATTATTTATTTACAAAATAACTTTTATATTGTTAAAAAGTGTGTTTATAGATAACATTTAAATTTCTATTAAGATACTTAATATATACATTAGAAGGTTTTACTTCACAAACGATTTCGAAAATACGTATAGAACCTACTCCAGGTAGATTATATTCAATATTAGGGAACTACTTTATTTATACATATTATGGGTTCAGAAACTCCATTATATCTAGGGATGTCTTGTATACTTGATATAATAATAACGCTTTCTCTTTTAATTTCTTCCTCTAGATAAACATAGATCCTTTATCTAATAAACGAATAACACTTATATTAATATACACACTATTCTAAAAAAAAATAACTTTCTTGCAGCGTGAAAAAAATTCAGACCTCCTCAGCCACCATTCTTGACAAACGTGATGGAATGTTGTACTACCTCCCGAGAGAGAAATTTTTAGATGGTCTCTCATCCTTATTATTTCAAAAAATGTATGAAGTGATAAAAGATAATTCTGTAAGTATTTTATTTATACAAATATTTTCACCCTTACACCTTCAAATTTCTAGTCATATAATGTTGTATACCTGTCCTAGTCACGTAGATAACTATGTAATAAAAATCAAGCTCCAAACATTTTTACCTTTTTAGCTAAATAGAATGATATAGGGCAAATTTAAAATTTTAATTTAACTAACTACGCAGAAATTAATTTTAGTCTAGATATACTTCTGAGCTATTCTGATGTTCTAAAAAAGACAATCTATTTAGACTCGTACAAGAAATACACATCCCACAATTTAAAAAAAAAAAAAAATATGTTAGGTATATTTTTATCACGTTATTATATTATACAAAAGAAATAAAGTAATGAAAATTAGATAATTTATGAATCATATATGGAAAAAAAATTGCCCTTAATTATTTAAATCAATGAATCTCAACTGGTACAAAAGTCTACTAATATATAACAATAGTAAACATATGGAAGAATAAAAATAAAATATGTTACAAAAATAAATTAATAAAGTTAGTATGAAATCAGTAATTATTTGTACGAAATATTTATTATATAAATTGCATATAAAAGCCAAAAAATGTAATATTTAATATGATAAATATATATTTCTTATGAATAAATTCATTAATTTATTTATTTACCTTTTTTATTTATTTCTAAATAATTTCAAATAATAACAAAAGTGTTTTTAGTATACATAATTCTTATAAGGTAAATTAGGTATAGAAGCATTTTTTTTGTAATTAATATTATTTGAAAATCTCATTAGTATTATTAAAAAGTAGGAAAAATTGTGCGTAATTTTTTTTCTATATTTACAAAGTTTGAAAAGTTGTAATATATTGTTTAACAATAATCATTTCGAAAGAGATGAAGGACACAAACTGTTTTGCAAATCTTTAATTTTTTTTAATTTTAGGATTTATAGATTATGATACTCGATGTAATTACAATAAAAATAAGATGGATTTCTTATTTATTTAAATTAATTAATAAGTCCGTGTAAACAGTTGTAATTATTCCCAAACAGTTTTATCTCACCGTTTACTTCCATTTTCAGAAAATCCGTCTAATTTTAACCACAAAGTTAACAATGAAACTGTAATTTAAACATTTTTTAATTTAATATTAAACAAAGCGATTCACGAAGAGTGTAACAAACGTTCAGGATATGTTCTACGGTTGAAAATAAAGAAAAAAGTTTATATAAACATAAGTTTGGAAATACTTCATTAGCGATTGTCAGCTGGCGAAAGATTTCGTCCTGATTTTTGCACCTTTGGTAAAATTAAGCCAGTCTACAATTCTTGGAACCAAACTTAAGGGGTAAATTTAATGGTTTTATATGTCTGACTTATAAAATTGAAAAGAAATAGGTCCCAGAACTGTGTTTTAGTAGCTTTTGAGAAAGCTGGGGTTAAAGAAAAATTACTGAGATCGAAAATCACATTGTTTTATGTTTGGCGTACAATAAATTTGTTAAATGAGTAATAAACAGATAAAAATTTTAAACAAAACTTGTAGAAAATTTGATTATGAGTAAAATCGTTTGAACAAAGCCCAACAAACTAATAAAAATGTTAGGATTCCGAACCTTATTACAAAGAACATATTCTTCGTGAATAACACAGTATATGTACCTCTTATAAAGAAATGTAGGAAAACTAGAGTCATGACTGTAAATAACAAACAGGATTTAGAGGTAAGGACAGTAAGGTCAGGAAGATCTCAATGGAAATATAAAAAAAGGATGGTAAAGGAATTCTTCAGTTAGAAGAGGGAATTCAGTCAGAAGAGGTAAAAATCTGGTCTTAGAATTAGCCAAATGCTAAGTATGGAGTATCTTTTTGTTTGGGGGTGAAACATGGACGATGAGGAGCAGGAATAGAGATTGGAATGAGGCTTTTAAGTTATGGATGTGGGGAAGGATAGAGAAAGTAAGATGAATAAAATCAGGATTGAGAACGTAATAAACAGGATTGAAGAAAAAATAGCACTTACGCGGGAAGCACACAAAAGAAAAGGAAACTGGTTACGTCATGTGATTACGTCATGTGAGAAGGAAGCGAAGAAGAAGAAGGATGAAGTTAATTGATAAGATGAAATTTGGTAACTACTAGAGGATGAAGAGAAGGCTTGGGGCAGAAATGGATGGTACAGCGCAGCGGTAGCGTTAGGTATTTGCCGCCAGACACAACACCAAACTGTTGATGATGTTGATAATATGTTGACTATTCTAAACATTCAGGACACTTAAATGAAAAACGCTAAATAAATAACGTTGTAGAACGTCCATCTTTCAATCTCTCAAAAAGTTACTTACGTTTTGATAATTTAAACTTTACTTTGTAAGTATGAGCTACTTTATATAAACTACTACAAAATTTATCAATTAATTCAGTTACGTTGGTTATTATTTGTATATTTACCCTTCTCTTTACAAAAGTATTAATCAAAGTTTTAATTAAATGAAAAGTAATAATGACATCTCTTCAAAGAATATCTTTAGAGATGCGTTCATTATTTAAATTGAAGATTCATTACAAGCGTATAGAATCGCGGAATAAATTTTTCAGTTGTGAAAAGATGTTTATCGATTTATATGAATGCTACTGCACTCATTTTCTTGGCTACTCATTTTATGACTTTTCTTTTTTTAATATTTCTGAGATATTTACATAAGAATATTCAGTTTCTTTATTATCAATAATTCACCGGACTTCTTAGCAACGCACCGCTGTGCTTCTGAGACGCAATCAATTCTATCGGTTTCAGGCCTACAATCAGCAAAACTGCCTTCCGTGATGTAGTACGGTAACCAGTCGTTACCGTTTACAATATTAGGCGTTGAGCCCTGTAACTTTTATATTTTAGTCTATCCGCCCAAACAGGCGCCGCGTATAGCACGCCTTTATACAGAATGCTCATGGTCTAAAAGTTAAGACCCCAATTAGGATTGACCACACGTCGAATACCGAAGAACGCATTGCAGGCTCTCTCCACGACGTATTGAAGGTGCTTCTTAATTTGTAGTTTTACATCAAGAAACAGCCCGAGGTACTTTTGAACCTAAACATACTTTATACGCTGGCCTGCCTTCGAAACACGAACACGCCGACTCCCTGCCAAATGTCCTTTGAGGAGCATCATCGTGGTCTTTTCCGGGCTAAACGTCATCTTGTGTATGACCCCACAGTTCAAGCATCCTGCAAGCCCGAGTGGCTCGGATTTCAACCTCCCTCCGCGAGCTTCATTCGACCAGCAGGAGCCCATCGTCAGCATAAGCCACGATGCAACACCCGCTGGCAACCTCAGCCGTAGGAGAGAATCAAACTCCACCAACCACAATAATGGACCCAACATGCTGCCCTGGGAACATCCCTTAGACAGTGTCTTGCCAACGTCATGGCTGCTCTCGCGGAGCAGCACACCCCGAAGGCTGAAGTAATTTTGCATAACTTGTAATTCACTTATAGTACATTCTCTTTTTTGGAGCTAGTAAATATCAGAAGGCCACCATACATTATTTAACGTTCCGGAAATGTCCAGGAAAATCCCCAGAACATATTCCGTCGTTAGTCCTTACCACACTCATCACACGAAGTATGGCGCCCTCAGTACCCTTTCCGGGACGAAACCCGTACCGTTTCTTCATCAACAATCTTTGCGAGGTTAACCTCTCATTTGTACGCAGATACAGAACCTTTTCAAAGACCTTTCCAATAACCGGAAGTAACGTCAGAGGCATACACGACGAATTATTTATTTCCGGCCATGGTGCTTTTACAGACAGATTGCAGAAATTCGGCCTGGTAGATTCTTGGGTGTGTCCTCAGTGTGGAATTGGACGGCACCTACCCATGTTCTTTGTGAGTACTCGAAGTACGAGTTAATGCGTACGGAGACCATCCGTTAGCTTGATCTATCGGGTCGGCGTTGGATCGCCGCGTAAACTGGAGGCGCAAGACAGAGTGGGCAATAGTGGAGAATTTTATAATGTACTTAGAAAAGGAAAAGACTGCTGAGGGAATCTAGAGCTCTGCTTGGATTTCTCTTGTATCCTGTTTTGTTTTAAAAATTATGTTTTTGTTGTTGTTTTTGTCCTCTGTTTAGTTTTGTTTCAATGTTACTGTGTTGTTATTGTTCCGTGTAATATTTTTATGTTTCGTGTTGTATGTTGAACTCACTTTTACTTTCTACGGGTAGGTAGTTCAATTCCTTTGTTACTTAGGTCGTTTCAATCTTATTTAAGATTCAGTGAAATGTGTTTTGTTTAGAGTTTATTAAATAGTAATAAACCGATGGGAATGTCACTCGTGGCATTCACATCGGTGGCATTCTGGCCGAGGCAGACTGGAGTATGTCAAAAGCCGAGGTTTCGAAGATGACCTCCGATAACGCCCATAAGGGCTAGAATCGGAGGAGGTGGCGGAGGGTGTCTTCCCCTACGGGAGTCAGGATGTACGGGCAACTATGATGCCGTATAGTAATTACCTACTATGCGTTACCGCGCACATTGGCCCGTCCTGAGCTTTTGTACTGTGCGTATCCTGAACTGCTCTACCTTGGATTTTCGTTCGGTATACATGTGTGCCGTACCGCATGCCACATTTTTTTTTTTAATCTCTTTCTGACAATTTTATTTTCTTTTCATATATTTTTATCACAAATTGTTCAATAAATTATTCAATAAAAGATTCATAATATTAGTTAATATTATAAATGCTATTATAAATATTAATGCTTAATATTATATTTATTTATAAATTAAATTAATTATATTACGTCTCCTAATCCATTACTCACTCACTGATTTGATTTGTCATTTTAATATTCCTAAATGAAATTAATGCTGATTTATTTTTCTTTAACAAAAACAACCATTCAAATAAGTATTTTAATAATACAAACACTGGACGAACCTACAATTTATTTCCAAATAATTAGGTCTGAATCGTTTCACATAAAATGTTTATACGCTTGCTTATAAACATCATCCAAATTATTTAAATAACTAATAAATTGATTTATATTTGACTTGATTAACTACTTTTTTCAAAATAATATTATTTCATGATGATGTCATAGTGTAAAAAGTTTTTTAAATTTATAAATGTCGAATGTTATTTTGTCATTTATATAGTCTGAAATTCTTAATTTTATTTTTCATCTTTACTAAATTAATAAAATAAATTAATTATATACTATTATAAATTACAATAAAAAGGTTGTTTGTAGAAATTTGTCATATTTTAATAAAATAAATGATGCTGGCACGGAACAAGCCGGTATAATTACCCCTAATAATTATTACGATTAGACGCTAAATAAGAATATGTAGAGTTAGTTCACATATTTTCTCAGAGATATCGTAGACTATAAAATCATTTAAAAAAATATTTTTTTTAAAGAGAAATAAAATATTCATTACATACGACAAATTATGTGCCGTAATGCACAGTCGTCAAGTACAATACGGCAACAATGAGGCCCGTACAGCGCAAGAGTTAAGTTAAATAACTAACCGTTCAGCAGTGTACTGGAATTACGCAAACGACAAGCACGTAGCAACTCCCTATTACGGCATATATATGCGCCGTACCGCAGCGAACGTGTTAAGTTGTTTGTTAACCTTTCTAGTAGATTGTAACTTAGATAAACAACCTCAAATAATATTTTATCCTGTGTTTTGTTTTGTTTCAGATGTAAGTATTCATTAAAAAAATAAAAAATAAATTGGATCGAGCAGACATTACATGATTTTACGTCGAATATGAATTGATTAATAATTTATTTTAATATTATATATTTTTAACTCACCAGATTTCTCAAAATATCTACACAATAGATGCTACACTTACCTGTAAAAAATAAAAAAAAAGTAATTAATAATTTACGTAAATATAACAGCGAACAAAATATTTTTATTACACATTTAAATTAAAAGTAACAAGATCATTCAAAAATTATTTCAACAATATTACAGTGGTTTCTTCCTTGATGAATAAGTTTTTCGACACGTTACAAACTAAATATCTTCTACTATTCTCGAGCTTGATCGCTTTATTTGATTTCCTTATATCTTCTTCCGTTCCTAATGTATGTTGGCATTCCAGATCTAATTTTTCCCCCGCTATCTTTTTTCTTTCCTCTCGACATTATACTTCGTTAAAGACGAATTCTAAATAGGATATACCCCAGTAAGGATGTTTTCCTTTCCCTCATCATCGTTGTCAAATTACGCTCGTTTTCCATTCTTTTCTGTACGTTTCCATTTATCATCTTGTCTGTCCATTTTACTTTCTCCATTCTTTTCCATAATCACGTTTTAAAATTTTAAAATTACCTTTCTTTCTTTTTTCATGATTATCTTCAATTTATATGCTAACGAGCTTCACACAAATATATTCGTATTTCATATTTCTTGTTTTAAGGTTCTCTCCTTTCCATGTTCCTCATCATATTTCAGGAATAATACGACAATTTTTTTTTGTTTGGAACATTATTTCAATATGAAAAGTAAATAAACCAATAAAAATATAAAATCATTGTTATTTGGCCTATGAAAGATGCTATATAAATATGTGAAGATATTCCACCTTATTACTCTGTGAAGTTTCAACAATCTTTTTTTTTACTTGATTCTTAATTGGTTGATTGATTCTTAATCATTACTTGATTTATTACTAAAATTAAAATTTAAGTAAAAAATCTGATGTGGACACCACATGACTTCCTTGTACGCCTATTAAATTACATATACACAATTTAAAAAAAAATGAAAGTACATAAAATTTTAATTGATTAATAACTTCTGATATTTTTTAATATATTTTTTATTTTTATTATTAAATTATTATTTATTGTAATAATTTTTAACAATCAGAGGTAAATAATTATTAATAAATCAGTATATTTAAATAAAAAAAGGAGGTGAAGTCGGATTTGAACCGATGTGCCTTTTCTTTTAAGATCCAAATATTTCATTAATTAAAATTTTATTTGGCTATAACTTTGGAACCAATGAAAATAAATACCACTTATGGTAGATTGTTGAAAAGCTCTCAAAAATTGCTTATTACTGCTGTTAAGAAAAATTCCAGAATCCAATTTTTTCATGTTTTTTCCATGTTAGAACAGTCGTAAATCCAACATTTCAACATTCTACGGCTAATCGTTTATGAGTTATAGGAGATACATACGTACGCACATATGTAAGTATAGACATCACGCCGAAACTAGTCTAAATGGATTCAGGGATGGTCAAAATGGATATTTCCGTTAAAATCTGAATAACCAAAATCTTTCGCGATCACAATACTTCCTTTACTTTGTACAAGGAAATAAAAATTAGGGAAAATGTTTCCGATAAAATTTTTTAACTACGAGAATGATTTTTAATAATTAATAAAAAAGTGCCAAACGTTTTATTGTTAGTTGAAATGTTAATATTACATTTATTGAAGTGGAAATTTGATTAATTTAAGAAAAAAACGGTAAATGGTTATCATGAAGTGTACGATAAATAATAAACTGACAAATTTTTATTTTATATTGGTAAAGGTAAATTTAATTTCATATTTTCTTTTACATGGCTGAATTTTAATAACAATCATATAAAATTCACTTTCAATAATCAATGAAAAAATAAATATTAGTACATATATTTTAATTATCTACACCTACGTTTTGTTTTTAAAATAAAAAAAATGTATGACATAATAACCTGTTTCCAATGTTTTTGCATTTAATTTTAGACTTTAGAAAACGTATTACTTCCTTTATATAACTAGGTTTAAAATCGTTATAAAAAATTGTGCACTGGACTTTTCAGGTATATTTATTTTCATATACTATGATTTCTTGGACAGTATTTTTTATATTTCTGACAATTCAATATTTTTTTGGAGATAAATTGGAATAAATAAATAAGAATTAATAAATAAATAAAAACCAGAATAAATAAATAAAAATTATTTTCATAAATTTATATTGTTCTTTTTAAATTTTAGCTCAAATGGATCATATTATATAAAAATAATATATATTAAATCATATTCATTCTCTCGCCTCTTTTGTTTCTAAATAAAAATTGATTTTCCCATTTTGAGCATCAAAATTTCATATCATTCTACCTATGACAAAACAATAAAATGTTCTTAGAATTTTTAAATAAATCTGAAAATAATCACACCCTGTAAAATTTCTATTAAATAAAACTGTTACAAAACATTAAGAAATTTTATCTGACCAGTTCAAAAAACACAATGCAAAGAATTGATCAATATACGACTTCACCCAAGTATTTCTCTGTCAGCAGAAGTTTCACATGGTATCATAAAATGTTGTTTTTAGGAATAAATAATATAACATCAAATGAAAATGTTTTCAATAATTTTCTATGAGTAATACGAGCAGAGGTAGACATAACCGGTAAAAAATCCACAAACGATTCTTCCTAAAATTATTACGTCAATATCGATTGTGCGTGATATTATTATACGCAATATTGAATGTACAATAATTTACGTGTTGAGCGAAATTTAACAGAAACGCTTTATAAGTGAAATAATTACAGAAACCGTGTTATAGAAAGCGAACGGACTATAATTATTGAAGAATTAATAAAAAAATAGTCCTTCAAAAGCCCTTTTCACTTCTTCAAAGATCATTAAACGTTTTCCTGAAAATATTTATTAAAATTCATCATCATGAAGTAAATAACTCAGTTTCTCTCTTTCTCTCTTTATATACATGTTCACATCAAATGTACAACTGGAACAATCTTTTTAGGAACAATTATTTTAGATAAGAAATTTTTTTTTGCGAGCGTTTTAATAAATTCATACTCCAAATCTTTTTATAACCGATTTAATTGCTCTTATGTGATTTCTGAACAAACATAATTATAGATTATAGGTTAATGTGCTTATTTTTACAAAAAGTAAAGTAAGTTACTATTATGAGAGAAACATGAGTTTCTCTCACATCGTACTGGTAAAATTTTTATCATTAACATTGGTTATAGTAAAATAACAAAGAGAACATAAAAGACCACAGAATAAAATCTAAGAACTAAATGCAGATTTAAACATCAAAATTAGGAACTATTAGGAATTGATGAACTAAAAACCTGGCCAGATTGATTAGTAAGCTAATTACTTCCTTAAATATCTGGTGTACTTATTTACCAAATGATTGGTGAACTGATTTCTAGGTTTTTAAATTTGAGAAAAATTCTAGTTTTATTGATATTTTGTTTATTAAAACAGATTTTGGTTTAAAATTTAGTTTCACTAGGCCTTTAGAACTAATAATGAAATTATTTAACAATCGAAGTCTGAATTAACTTTATATTTTTTATTTTGTGTAAACATTCCTGTTTGTTATTGTACTCCATTAACCATTTAGCTTAGTTCATTCTATATTGATTTATAAAACATTATATTCTCATTTAAATATTTCATTAAAAGAAAATTAGAAGAGCTGTTTCACCTTTTTGAAGTCGTTATTTTGAAATGGAAGAGTATTTTTATTGTTTAACTTTTAGTTTTTCTATCTATGAAATAGAAAAACCAAAATAATAACACAATATGTTTATTGAATGTGCATTATTATTTTTTTAATTGGTGGATTAGCTGTTCTAACCTATAGGCTAGTAAATAGTAAATTGAATCAGCTGTCAGCTGATCCAAGCGACGATGCGTTTCTTACTTGTTAACTTATTAAGTTGAGAACAAGTTACTTGATAACAAGTAAGAAACGTAGACCGCCGGTGTTTTCAGACACGGGCCTTAGGATGTAATCTTGCAGAAAGTTAATTAGAAACAATATTATCTTCAGTCTTACTGATGCTTCAGAAATTGATATTACAGGCTCGCAGCCGGATCGCCTTCCGTGGCAGACAATCACAGTGCTTCGGAAACAACGGGCGCCACAATTCTCGAAAAGTTCATCTGATAACTTCCGTTATCGAATCGTTTCTATAATCTTCCAATAAAGGCTGTGAAAGTTGTAATCCAGAAGAACGCTGTGTTAAACCTCCACCGATAGTGCTCTGTGGAATCATGGATGCCACACGGTGGAGCTTCCCAGCTGCAGGCAAGAATGTTTAGAGCGTACGTTTAATAGGTTCTAAATAACTACTTTTGGTCTCTAAAAACATTGAGATATGTGAAAAGATTATTAGTTTGGTAAGCAAACATTATTTCATCGGAGACACGTTCACACTGAAAGATGAAAGGGCTTTCCAAGTATTACTCGGAAAACTGCATCACTCCGTTCCAGAAAACATCATTAAGAAAGAGATTGAGGAACACAGGCAAAGAGTCAGCAGTATTATTAACGCCTGATGTAGGGTGACGAAAGAATCTCACGGTAACAATAAGGAGATATTTAAACTGAAATACTGGAAATTTAAACTTTTGAAACTCCAAGAAAATTCTCAGATCTAGTACAATGTATGCCTTGTCAGCAGTATAGCCATACAAAAAATAAATATATGCAACCGTAACATACTGTATCATATGTGCGGGAGGGCACAGAATGCGAATTGTCCAAGAAAGGACAGTACTTCGGCCACCTGGCCACTCTGTCCATCAGATCATCCTGCCAACAAAAAGGGTTCCAACGTGTACATAGAAATACTGCAGAGGTAACAGAGGCAACGGATGCGCCAAGTATCAAGGATTACTATCTGCTTAAATCTGGAGGCGAAGGGTCGGCATAATTTGATTCAGGCACTGCGAATTTTCCCACAATAGGCCACCAGAAATCTTACGGATTTTAATAACCTCATCCATAAATCTATGCTGCGGTGGTGAAGCCACATCTCCGCAGCCAGCGGAGTGGCTACGGAGATGTCGGGGACAAAACAGGAAATTAACTTCCAATTTGGAGACCCTTGTTCAGCAAATAGGGAGACTTATAGGCTTACTGACGAAGCTAATCACCAAACTTTGCTGATAATCAGGTTTTCAAGATTGCCATATTGAACTTCAATGTTCTTGCTGATCAAAGGGGGAATTAGAGGCTCTGATATTTACTGAACCGTTAGATGTAATCCTGATCTCAGACCTATTTCAGTGATCGTAACTACATTCGGCTTAGAGGTTATTCTGTGTATACGACAAACCATCCAGATAGCAAGGTACATGGAGGAACTGCGGTGTTCATTAAAAGTTTCCTAAGATATCACCAACTGCCGGAATCCAGTAAAGATGTTCAAGCAACCTTAATTGAACTTCTGGACTGGTTGAGGCTAATCAGGTTTTCAGCTATCTACTGCCCCCACGGAATATTATCATGGAAAAATTATTTACAGAGTTCTTCGAGACGTTTCATAACGGGAGACGGCTAGAACCCTAAACATTGGGTTTGAGATTTACAATTACTCGTTGGTGAAAATTAAAGAGTTGCGTTGATGACCTCAAATGTATTCTCAATGTATTCTCTAGGTTCCAATGTACTGGCTATCAAAGCCAGAAAGGTGCCAAACTTACTCAATTTTTACGTGTTCTCAGGTGTATCATTCTACACTTCAGTTAGGGACAACAATGACTTGACATCGGACCATACAGCTATCTTATTCATTATCAGCAAGACGGTGATAAAAAATAAAAAGCCTTCGGTCCATCAGAATAACAGAATAGATTGGGGCTCATATCGTAAATGGGTCATGGAGGGGTTGGTTGTGCCTGTGCAGGTGAACTGTTCAAGGGGTATTGATTATACAACACAGTATTTAACCACAGTAATTCGAGAAGGGGCCCGGAGCTCGACACCGGAAGAGAAGTATGAAAGAAAGCAAGGTAAGGATTTCCGAGTAAGGTGATGTATCTCATTAATGCTAAGAGACGGTTTAGAAAAAAGAATTCTTTCAACAGAGCGACACTCAGATAAAAAGGACTGCTGCAATCCATTAAAAATGGACTTTCTTGAATTATTATTATTTTGAGAAAGTGTTATTTCTCGTAATTTAGTGCTATTGATGATTTTTTTTAAATTTTTCCTTTTTTATGTTTTTTCCTTTGATTGTAATTTATTTCAGTAAATTGGACATCCAATTTATTTATTTCAGTTAATTGGACACCCTGTACAAGTGTTTGTCTTATTTATGAAGTGTTGAAGCTTTGTATGCTTGAATGAGGGTATTCATCCGTAACGTCTCTTTATGTGATTATCATGACTCAAATTTACATATGGTATTAGGTACCGATGGTAAATACTAGCAGAGGAAGAAATTTTTAATTCTGATGAATTCTGTTATGATATAATATTATTATTTAACAAACTGAGATAACATCAATAATAAATATTTACGATTTATAAATAAACTAAATAGATATACAACAGATAGAAATGCAAAGACAAGTTTAATTAGATGACTGCAAACTAGCTGCATTTAATGGTTAATTAATACGGTTGAACATTAATCAGAGCGACAGAGAGAGAATTAGGGAGGATGTGTGAATGTGCGGGAGGGTTGTGAATGTGAGGAAGAGAGACGTATGCAGAGAATTGTGCCTACTTGCATAAATCTCTTGTCCTTTGTTGTTCTGCGCTATTTAGCACAAACATGGCACAGACGCATGAACTAGTCAATTACAGTTTCGCCTGCGCATTAATCTATAGACAGTTTGCTAAACAGATATGTACGGTATGTGTATATAGAACCTAAAAGCTCATTCGTTAAATAATTTTTTTCTATCGCTTAACTAAAGATATTAAACGTTGAAAATTTACCTTAAAAATGCTTAAATCTTAAGCACTTATTAAAATTAAAATGGTTTTAGAAAAGGAAACATTTTAAGATATTTAATCAGTAAAAAGGGTCGTTAATAACTGAATCATCGTAATACACTTTCATATTAAAAAAAACCATTCAAAACTAGACCAATGATCTAACTTTCATATTTTATTTAACATTATAATTTTTCTTCCAGTTAATATTAATTTTTTTTATAACAGTTGATGCTGTTTACAATTAAAATTGTTATAACTGTTCATCGTAAGGGTTTTACAAACTATTACTTTTTTTTTCATATAGACAGTTAATTTACTCCAGAAATTGCAAATTCTATACCTAATAAAAGATAGGTTAATAATATGGAATAAATTTTGTAATATTAAAAGTTCCCAAGCCCTTTTTGAAACAAGAAACTTCCGGATAAATGATAATAACAAATGGGGGTAATAATTCTCCACAGTTACAGTGTATCTAGAAAAATATAAATTAATACTTATAGCCATTTCGTTGACTGGTCAAGTGGTTGGAATATTCCCAAAATGATTTGTTGTTGCAGCAGCTTTTTGACGTAGCATGTTTCAGATTTAAATTCAATTTAAATCATAAATTATTTTTATTTCAAGTTGAAAAATGGCTTAAACTTGTAATTTGATTAGTGGAATTCAATTAATGGATTTATTTTTTATTGGTTGGCTAAAACCTGAACCGTAATTGAATCTCCTTACCGAATTCATATTCTTAAAATTAGTGGAATGTTCTTAAAGGTAATACAGTAATTTTAATTATTGTATCATTGTTTAAATAAATAATTTGTTTTATTTGAACCAAAAGGTATATTTTTATTTATTAAAAGTATCATAAAACTTTCCAAAAGATCATAAATCTTTTTTTAAATTTTGGTTTTTTTAATGTTAAGATTTTTCAGTTCTTTACATTTTGAGTTTTACCGTTATAAACGACTAACTATGAACAATCCTTTCAACTTACTTTGGAAACAACATAAAAATGTAGAAACTAAAAAAAAAAACACAAACCCAAATAAGTATTATTAAATATATTTTTTAAATTTCCTTTATTATTTATTTAAAAATACTTTATTGTTTTTTAATTATCTATTTACAAAATGAACGAAACATTACACAATAATGTTAACATTTCTTAGATAAAAGAAGAAAATTATATTAGCGAGAGAAAAGCTTTAAAATTCTAAACATACATCAAAATCCATTAAGAACCAACTTCCTAGATAATATCAAAGATATTTACAGTCAAAGATTAAATGATATACAAGATTTACCACAAATACATTTGATTAAAACTAATTAGTCATTATCAATCTAATTACACATTAATATAAACGGATTTAATTAATTTAAAAGGTTTAATTTTGTAAAGCACACTAATGGATATTGTGTTCAACAAAATGAAATCTAACATTCATCATATTTGCTAGAAGTTTATGTAATCAAATAGTTTTCAATTATGCGGTTCAAAAATAAAGGTTTTATTTTCATTCAAAAGATAAATAGGCTTAAAAAAACGCTGCTCCTATAAAAATATAATCCATTAGAAACAACCATAAACTACGTCTTTTTAAACTTACAAAAACACAGAGAAATGTAAAGAAAGCATTACCACAGTGTAGGGCTATATAATAATCTCTTAACTTAGGTTTGTCACCATTATGAAATTTTCGAGTGAAAATAGTTAAATATAATAATGAAACCGAACTAAATATCATAACACATAACATCCCAGTAATAAGACGTTTCATGACACAGGGACCGTAGAAAACAAAAAAAAGTGGAGGGTAATATTCGTACGTACGTGTGGTGTTGGTAATGTTCATATGTACGTGTTTCGGGGTGTTGGAAGCTTAATAACTTTTGACTGGATAAAACGATTTTGATCAAATGTTTTACAGATACTTGTGTATATGGAACAATTTGTTAATACAATTTTTGGGAATTTTTTTTGTTTACTTTATTTAAACCTTTAATAATAGTAATATTAAAATACAATTTCCACGCTAAAAAGGAAATCTTAGGTAACATCTTTTCATGTATCATCATTTTTTTCCTTATACAAAATAACCAACGCCAGGAAAGTATAACAACTTAGCAAATTATTATTAATAAAATTATATAATATTATAAAGATAAAATAATATAGTAAATTTAATCTTAGTAAAAAGTAAGGGCTTTTTTTTGTGCTACTCATTTAGTGGTAAAATATATTTTACCTTATTTAGCATGCAGAAAGAGATAAAATCCGGTTCAATATTTGGTCTGATTTCTTTCCCCATTTTGGAGTTGGATATTATATAAGAATTTCCGCCATAATTCAGTCGTTTGAAGTAATATATGAATCTTAAGTTAAAATAATAATAATAATAATAAAACATATAATTTGCCAAAAATAAAAGTTATGGATATAATAATGATTAAAAACAGAAACGGCGATCATATTAAAACATTGTAAATATAGAAACACAAGATTTATTTATTTTTTAGAAAATTTTAAAAAATATACGAACACATCGGAACTATAATAAAAATATATTGAACCATTTTTGACGTATAAACTGGTATTTAAAAAATCAACATAAAATTACACAAAAATGAAAGTACAGTTTTTGATTAATCTATAAACATTTTTCACTAATATTACTGGTCCAAATCACTGCCTAATTTTATCCTATTTATTCATTTTACATTCAATAGAAAATAATAATTATACATATAGGTTTGAAATAAGACAAACGACTTAACATTTTCATTTTTGTGATTAAATTTTTATTCAAATATTTGTATAATAAATCACTATTTTAATATGGCACAATTAAAAGTGCAATGTTTGGTTAAAGGGTAATAATAAAAGCATCAAGCAATTTTTATATTACAACATAAATTACTTTTCATCGTATAATTAATAATGTTTAATTATAGAGTTTTACAACAAAAATATTTATTTTTAAAACACAATACTTACGTCTCTCAACGGAATTATTATTTACAGTATGAAATAAAATGTATTTTTAATTTAAAAAATTATTTAAAACTAAATGCTGCATTTTTAAAATGACCTGAATTTATAAAACTGAATGCTTATCTAATGAGTTCAGAATATATTTATTTATTTTTTTTTAACAGAATAATTATTATTCATAAAATATGAATAAGCATTAATAATTTAAATTAATCACAAAGGGAAATATTAATAATTGATGTTTATAGAATTAATTATTATCTTTATAAAAGTAAAAAAAATGGAGCATATAAACGATAGCGAAAATAGGAAAAAAAATTGAACAAGGAGCTTTTAAATAAACTTTAACATCATCATATATAGGTAAACCAATGCAATATTTTTCAAATAAATTACAAATTAAACCTAATTTCAATGCAAGAAAAATAATAATTCTTAGAATAACTCTTTTTTGATCACACTCCTCTAAATTAGAATAATATTTTTAAAAAAAATTAATTTTTTCACAGATGTATATTTAATGATCAATTAATAAATAATTGACAAAAATATATTTTTAAAACATAACGGAATATCTGTATCTGAATTTTAAATTAAAACATAGCCTATAATTTAACCTGAGGAAAGAGAGATTAAAAAAATTATCAGTTTGGTTAATTTGTCAAAATATTGGAATATATGATAAAAAAAATTAAATAATGACCATATCTCTATCTATTTTTATTATTTCGAACATTTTTATGTATTTAGTTTGATAGTTGTATGTACGTAATTGAGATATACTGTATAATATTATGATTTAATATTTTATATATTATTATATTTTTAATTCGATAAATAAAAAATACAGATATTTTTTTCATTTAAAGTGTGAAGAGATTATGTAAAAAAAAATTGTTCCTAAAAATTCGCACCAGACTTTTCGTTATTAAAATTTTTATTTAAAAACTTAACTAATAAAAAGTAAACATTTTGATGTCTCTTCAATCTGATTCACAATAACGTAATTTTAATGAAACTCGTAGGAACAAAAACAATAAGAAAAAAATGATTATTATGAAGAAATTTGGACGTATATATGTCCATGGCGGTGTCTATGGATCAGAATGTTTACCGACAATTTTTTAATAAGTAATGACAATTTGAAATACGAATGATATTCTAAAAAAATAAAACAACCGGTATGTTTGTTTTTATGAGTTGCATAAGAAAACTGTAATTTAAATATAAAAGAATTAATTATTACGAAGGAAAAGATGAAATATTTCAAATAATTTTTTAATTAACTACCACGAAGTGGCGAGTACAGTCGCTGTCACATAATAATATATTATATTATACAATTTTACAACATTTAATAATTTGATTGCTATCCGTTTATATATAAATATACGTTTAGTAATGCTAATATGAGCCGAAATTGATAGAAAATTACTTCAGTAAGTTCATGTAGATATCTGATGTTCTACAGAGGATATCGTTGGATAACGCAGCATAAAACAATGGTTTTGTACATAAAATAAAACGTACTTTCAAGGTAAAAGAAAATTAATTTTATCCAGATTGGTCGTCGTTCTAAAAGGGTATGATAATTAATATTTTTTATCCAATTTAATTTTTCTTTACCCCTAGAATTAAATTATGTACTTACGTTTCTGGCTCAGCTTTACTATTTAGTGTTATAACTACATATTTTCCGATATAAAGCCCCTATTTCTATCAGTCCTGCTAAATTTCAAGTTTTCTAAGAACCTTGAGGTATATAAGTAATTATTAAGGTATTCAAGTAATTTTATTGTTTTTAGGTATGTTTAAAAACTTTATTATTAAATTTAAATTACAATGTAAAAACAAGTTTAAATAAGAAATTTAAAAATAAAATCTATTTTTAGTTAAAATCTTTTTTTGACTGTGTTAACAGTTGTTTTTGAGTTAAAAAAAAATATATATATATTTTACAATAAATCAAAAGTTTGAGGGAAATTAAGTGGAAGTTGAACAACCGCTAGGAAGTTCAGCTGAAATATTCTCCCTAAACATGTCAAAGCCAGAAATACTAGTCAGAGAGCAAAGGTAAAATGGCAAGTTATAGTAAGGCACGATCTAATCACCACGGACTGTCTGAAACTGCCTTTGACTCGTAAAGTAAGCTATTGCGTTCTCTACCTCCTACTGACCGTTACTGTTGTTTGTATTAAATAAAATTGATATTATAGTACACAGAAACACAACAAAGCAGCTAAATTAATTTCAGCAAACGCTTCATGAAAATTTAATTATAAACAGCCTCGAATTACTGAAGTCCATTGTTAAAATTAAATAGTAATTTCCTAAATCAATACAAGAAATGAAAAATAAAAACCACTTTTAAATGAAAAATAGATCATTATAAAAATAAAATATTATTTTTTATTCTGTTTCAATAACCATTTATAAGTAATGAATCGTTGTAAAGCTAATAATTTAATCATATAAAAACTTTAATATTAATTATTTAAAATCGAAATACGCTTCAAAATTACAACCTTTGGCAAAAAATATCTAAAATAAAAATATTTTGAGTGGTGAAGGTTCTGAGTTTTTGGAATTCAATTTTTGGAATTCTTCCAAAAATCTGGCAACTTTGTTGGTGAACATGTTTCATACTTTTAAAGAGCCTTAAAATGTAAATATTTTTCTAGTAATATAGTTCATTATTATATTTACGGCCTTATTTTCTTATCAATATAAAGCAATAAAATAAATTTTATACAGATCTGTTAAAACAGTAAAATTTTACCCGTAAAAATTTAAACCTCTAAACGTATCATAATAAAAAAACAATTCAAATGTTATTCAACGAAAAATCTATTTAAAAATAATTCATATAAGACCTTTTCCAAGTCCAGCTTTAATAAATATATAAAACGCAAAACACTATACTGGTGCTACTGTGATATTTATGTTTTTACAAAAATTTTTCTTGATATTGCCTCCGTTAAAACTATAAAAATAATATTAATATTAATTCAAGTCGATACTCTAAAATAATTCAAGCTAAAAAAATTTACAAAACCAATTTCAATGGTGGAAGGAAGATTATTGTTTAAAAAAATGTTTTTTCGTAGATGTAATCATCCCATGGGTCCTTTACTGGTAGAAAAAGAAATTTAATCATTTCTATCTAGTTGAAAATCGGAAAATATTAAATGTTTTATTCGTTCCTTTTTCCGAACAGTTATAAAAACGTTTAGAAAATCAATATTGACGCATTGATACATTTGGCATTTTAATTTATGATGAAAATATTTAAAACTGCATACAAATTTTATTCAATAGACAAGAATTATTATAATATTTATCTCTACTTTATCGGTTTTAAAAATAATGAAAAATTTTCAAAGTAATAATTTTCATGATTTAAAACAAAAGTCTGGAAATTTTTCTTTTACATATTTTCTTTATTTGGTACTGTTTATCTTCTTTTTTTTTTAATCGCAAAAAATTACAAACCTCATAATGGTTATTTTTAATAAAAAAAATTAAACAAAACTATAATAAAGAAATAAAATCAACAGATTAAAATAAAATATGACTATATAATGCAGCATGTTTAAATATCCTTTAAACAAAAAAAAAACATAATTGTTATAAAAATAGTTAAATTATTTTTTGTTTTTAAATCTAAATATCTATAGAAACTATTATTACTTTTTTAATTGTCAATAATACTTCAGTAAAATGATTTTAACATGTTTAGACTTCCTGATAAATTCCATTAATTTATCAAATAATTGTTAATCAAATAAAAAACTGACTAACACAAATAAACGTTTTATTATTATATTTTAAAAATTTTCTAAATCTAAATTACTAAAAATGTAACTGGTTACATAAATTCTCGGTAGTTATATACCACAGATCCACACCAGTCCTAGAATTATTAGTACGTTGCCAGTTGCAGGTATAAAAACTTTTGATCTCGGCCCAAGTAACTAATAAATTTTACAGAAAATAAATCAAGTTGGTTTTATTTTCATGAAAATGACACATAGGAAACGTGTTCAAATCTATCTTGGGGATCATTTACCGAATTTTATAATATAAATCTCATCAAACAAGTTACTAACAAGCTTAATTTCTTAAAACATAATTCAAAAAAGTATGAACGAAAATTTTTATAAAATTTAATTTTTTTTATGAATAGGTATTAAAAAAAACAAGTGTAAAAAAAGTCATTACCCAACCAAGTTACTTCTAAGTTTCACTGAATTTTACGATTCGAGACTTAAAATTTCGTATAACTTACAAAAAATAACTTAATGGTAATTGCCATTCAAATCAATGATATTAAATCACATTTATAAAATACGGTATTTTCCTCAATGAAATAGACTTTAATCAATGTAATTTTTCAAGATGATTCTTACCTGCTGTGTGATTTGAAATCAGAAATTAAGAACAAAGTACATTAATCAAAAATACTAACCTTTACACAACTGAAGTAACTACTACTAATGTTACAGTCAATTTGCAATTAAACCTTTTAAAACAAGGTAATAGCAAGTAATACAATATAAATGAGGGTAATATAAACAATCACAAAAAATAATACAGTAAGATCAGAATGTTACAATTAATAAAAAAAATTAAAAAAAAAAACGAAAACTGATAAAACGAGAATGAAGTTGACATTAAGAAGATTAGTTGTCTATTAAAAAAATATATATTTATAAAAAATAAAAAAAAACATAAGAAGAATTCTGATGACAAATTTTTCAACCGGAAATGAGTTGAATAGGTTTAAAAAATTCTAAACAACTTATGAACAATTTTCAAAGCAGTGTGTAACCACGTAAAAATTCAATACTTTTATATTTTGTAAAATGTATTGTTTAAACCACATTTAAAAAATATATTATTAAAAGTATTATATTTATTATTTTACAATACCGATTAAAAAAAATTAATGAACTTGTAGATTTTAATATGCATCTATCCATGATGACGTTCGTAATTTGTGTCTATGAATAAGTTAACAAATTAAATACATAAAGATTGACAATAATCTGCATATTTTACAAATGTATTAAAAATACCACATTTTAATCCCCACGAACATTATGAAATATAAATAAACAAAAACGAATTAACAAACAACGAAACAAATCAACGATGTACTAAATAAAAATAAAAAACAAAAAAAAAACGATTTAAATCCAAAGTTATCAGACTAAATTTCAATATGTATAAATTTAAAGCCATATGTTTAAATCGCCAACACATCAGCTAATTCTAGTGCGCAATAGCACTAGACTCTATATATATATAGTCCACTATATATATATATAGTCCACTATATATATATATATATATATATATAAACTCTATGCTCTATATACTCTATATATAGCGGTAAAGACTCTAGTATGAAAAAAACAAAATCTACAGGATTGGTCTAGTGGTGAACTCATCATCGCAAATCAGCTGATTTCAAAGTCGAGAGCTCTAAGATTCAAATCCTAGTAAAGGCAGTTACTTTTATACGGATTTGACTACTAGATCGCGTAGTTACTGGTATTCTTTGGTGGTAAGGTTTCAATTAACTACACATCTCAATAGGGAATCTTGGAGAGCTGCATCAAACCAGTCAAATGACTGAAGACAAAAAAAAAAAAACACATCTCAAGAATGGTCGACCTGAGATTGTACAAGACTACATTTACATTAATACATATCATCCTCATTCATTCTCTGAAGTAATACCTTATGGCGCTTGCGGAGACTAAAGAGAAAAAGAAAGGACCTAATACAGGATATGGTTACAAAAACCACTGAAAATCTTTTAAAATAATTGTTTTATAAAAATTTTATGATATAATTTTGTTTATTTTTTTTGTAATAAAATTTATATTTTAAGTTATAAAATCTAAATTAGTTTTTATAACCGTTAAAATTATTTATTTTAATAATCTTATATTTCCATGATTTAAGCTTTGAAACCGCACTTCATAGATTTCAACAATTCATGTTTTTTATTTAAAAAAAAGATCTTTTGACATAAAAAAAATTAGTTTAATTTTTGAAATAACCCTTCTTTTGGTATAGTCGGGTAAAAAATGAAATGAAATTGATATGTAAAAAATAAAAATAGTTTATAATAAAATAATATTTTAACAATTCCTGTTTTTGTAGCTATAAATGTACAGTATAAATCTAAGTTTTAAATAAAATAAACAAATAAAAACCATATTAAACATTCCCCAACTGTCAGATGTCAAGTAGTCATCGTCAATTTGTTTTTTTGTTGTTTTATTATTTTTTTTTTTGACAATCACTTATTTATTTTAGCGGATACTAAAATAACATTTCATAAATACCTTGTTAGAATAATTTTAATATTAGTTTTAATGCAAATGTATTTTTTATTCATCTTAAAAAAGTTACGTTTAATAATTGTTTTAAATTTTCAATAATAAAATGAAAAATTAATTTATAATAGTTTATTTCATAAAAAATCTTAAATTATAGATTATTTTTAGTTAAAAATATTTGTTTACAAAAATAGTTTTGCAATATAATTAATAATTTTTAAATTGAATAAAATATCCCGGATTTATTAATGTGTGAAGATTACAATCTTCATCAAATTTGAACCCTTTTTATCGGTAGTATTACAAGGCAACTTGAGATGTGTCCAAAGTTTTTAGTAATTAATAATATACCAAATTTAACCCCCCCCCCACCATTTCATTGCTTTTCCGCTACTTCAAATCATAAATTTTGGTAATCAACCCTTTTTATTCTCACTTAGATATTTTTAAGAATGTAACCAGAAAAAAGATAAAAATATTAGAAAAATAATTTTTCTTTAGTAATGAATAACATAGACTAATTTCTCGGACAGGTTTAAAAATATATACCCACCGGGTTGGTCTAGTGGTGAACGTGTCTTCCCAAATCAGCTGATTTGAAAATCGAGAGTTGCAATGTTCAAGTCCTAGTAAAGGTTTAAAAATATACACATAATCTTAAGGAGTAATATTTCTTACTAATTGTAAAAAGAGACTTCTTTTATCACAAACCTTTAAGACTCCATTATGGGCTACATATTTATGTATTAAACCCATTATATATATAAAACCAACTTAAAGTTAGAGTTGATTAACTTATAAACTATCTTAATAACTTATTTTTTAATTATTTACTGTATTTTTATCGAAAGAAGAATAAAAATTAATTGTAGATCGATTTAGGATTAGCCAGAATTTATAAAACTTTATACAAAATTAATTCTTCGCCATGCTATATTGTTCTTATTTTAAAATGCAATAACTGGGTTATTTAAACATAGAAGTACATTTTTTTTAACTATTTAAAATAATCAATTATCAAATATTTCCCGCATAATTTCTCATTTACTTAAAATATATCTGAAAACCTTTCGGTTGGTAGGTAAAAACGCTGAAAGTTGGAAAAATCCGTAAAATTCGCAATTTTGAACTGCTTGTTTTTTTAAGTTTTTCTATATATATTATTTCTAGCCACATTTATGACAATATATATATAAATATATATATATATATATATATATATATATATATATATATAAATAAATAATTCACGTAAAATAGCATTTTACAAATTGTAACAATCCTCTCCATGAAACAGTATCCCTCTTTCTATCAATCAAATATTTTAAATCAGATCTACTATGAACAAACTTCATAATAATTTAAATTATATTATTTCTCGGGTATAAAATGAAATAAATGCCAGTACACACATACATCAATTCATAAGTTCAAAATTTTTTAACCCCAATTTTAGTATTTTTCAATAGAGATCTAACAATTAAATAAATATAAAAATCCGGAAAACATAATCTTTTATAAATTACAATACTTTTTAACATTATGTATTATATAGAAAAGCAGCATACAGAACAATATTATGGTGAACTAGCCGACATAATATAATAGCATCTTGGGACTTTGAGATCTTGAGAAAAAAACAAAAGGAGATGGTAAAAAAATGAATAATTAAAAATAACCGATGAACGAATAAATAAAGGAAAAAAATTTTTCACCGAAAAATTTGAAACGGAATTGTTTTGCAAAATCAATTCGGACTATTAAAAAGCCATTACAAAAGGTATGAATTGTATGTTATCATTTTTGTAACTTAAATTTTTATATTTATTTCAGTAAATTAAAGTTGTATTTATAACTTAATATCAAAATTGTACGTATTTTAATTCTAAACTTTTCTATGTAGTTTTAAAAAGAAATACATTAAGAAGACAGATTGAAAACAGAACCTGTAGCCTACGTAAAACTGCTCTTCATAAATAAGTAACAGATGAAGTTTCAATATGAATATTACCAGGAACTCATCAAAGTTGTTGCCATGGTAAATAAGTCTACAGAATAAAATATAGATATTACTTCTGAAATAAAGATACTTTAATGTATTTCATGTAAAGCCTGCTTAAGTTACATAACATTTATGAATCCTTTTTGAAAATTACAATATGATTTTCAACGTTTAGAACGGAATTGAAACAAAAACGATCATTTATTTAAAAAGCTTTACTCTTTTTTACTTTATAGCTACTTAACATAGACAGTCCTAATTAACCAATGTTTATTTTTATTATTATTTATATATATATATATATATATATATACTCCAATCAATATTAATAAAACTACGAGTATTTTTAAAACTAATTGTAAAAATTATGCCCTGAAGCTAGTTTTTTCAAAGAAATTTACAAATAGTTGTATGATATATAATGGGTTAAGTTATTTATGAGATAATTAAATTTTTTGCACTTTTGTGATCAATTTAAAAGTAATGAATAAAGAGACAAAACAAAAATTATAACCACCGAAATAATATTTTCGATTATAAACAGTTGTTAATAACTAAGTAATTAACTTGAACTAATGACTAAGATCTAGTCCCTTACCTTTTTCTTTTTACATTTACTTATTTTAGATGTGTTTTAAAAAATAAAATAAATAATAACGCTAAAAAAAAAAATATAACGAAAACACTTGTCGATTTTTTTTCAAATACTGAATTTTGTCAACTCAAGAAATATTTTTCCGTATTAGATATTATTATGTTCAGTGATGTTTCGGGGCCTTCATTCTTTCATAATATAATATACTACTTACATCTAGTTGTCCAAGACTTTATATGCTAATAGTAATCTTTTTATCGCCTAATTGACGGTATCTTATTAAGAGATACCGGTTTAAAACAAAATGAGATCTACCAGAAATAGTAAATGAATTTTCTGCTAATTGAGAAACAATAAAAATGTAAATAAACGTAACTCATACATTTATACACATGTTTACTCAAATTTGCGTATCTATATTGAAATGCAGTTCCTTATAATTACAATGCATTTTTTTAAAAATTAACATACATTATTTTTTTAAGTATGTTTCCTGTATATAATAAGCTACATAGCGTATTAAAACTTATAAAGCTTATTAAATACTCAAAGATTATTAAAATGGATATAATACATCCATTTTTATAAATGTCTATATTTTGAAAATAACAAAAAGTAAAATTATTTAACATAGTATGAAAAATATCAATATTAATATTACGTAGCTTAAAAAAATATATTAGTTAATAATTATTGATAATCGTAAGAAAATTTTAGGAAGTCTCAAAAATAATATTTTTCAGATTTAAATTTAAATAACATAAGAAAAAATATTTCATTAATAAGACAATTTTTATGTGTTTTTTATTAAATTTAATAACAGAAAACTATTAAAAAAATTAGACAGAATCTGAATAAACGTAAAACTAATTGTGAAATACGTTTTAAAATTTAATTGTCAACCTATCCTAACGCAAGGGAAAATTTTCATATGAAAACCCAATTTATATAATATGTATACATATAAATTATACGCCTAGATGTATTCATACTAAAAATAATTGTATTTTATGAAATTTATTTTATGAAAAAACCTTACAAAACACTATAGTTACTCAACCATTAAAGGTAATATTTTATATAATATAAAATAAAAATTATATAATTAATCTCTTCAAACAAGTACATAAAAAAAGAAAAATTCATAAACACGAAACATATAGGAAAATTATAAATAGAAAATTACGAAAAATTAAAACCTATGCGATTAAATTAATATGTGTAAATATTTATGTAAATGAAAAATGTATAATTGAGAATCAGATTTTATAGTTGAAGGTTGTTAAGTGAAACAGACATATTCAAGTAATGTGATAAATAAATTACACAAAGATGTAGCGACAAAGAAAATTTATTATAAGAGACTATCATTATAATGACTAAAAGATTTTAATCAAACACAAGAGATAAAAAAAAATTACCTTTCGAAAGTGTTCACTTTTGTACAAAATTCAAAGAGTTTGGGCTAAAAATATAACTTTGTTACGTAAATGGCCGGATCCTTGATTAAATATACAAAATATTAATAAAACAAATTTGCCGGTTTACCATCGGTGTTTTTAAGGGCACAGTTACACATATCAATATTTTTATAAAATCATATCTTTTAGCTGGGAAACTAAAAAAAATGGTGAATGAAACTTTTAAAGAATAAAAATAATATTTTTGCACGATCATTAATTGTTTATTTAAATGTATGTCATAACGAAAAAAAACAGAAGATTTGATTCACTTAAAAATTATAAATACACTAAGTTGCTAAGTTTTCATTAAATTAGAGGCAATCAATAAATATTAAAAATATAATTTTACAATTTAAATGTGTTTTTATATTAAACTCATTTAATTATAATATCAAACACTTGTTTAATATTAATAACAAGATAATCAATTAAAAACTATAAATTAGGGTTTAATACTATTAAGAACTTATTTTTTAAATGTTACGACTTCCTAAAAAAAACTATGTTATTTCTATAATTATAGAATTAAAATTAAATATGGAAGAGTTTTATATGTAAGTTTTGTTAACTAATAAATAAAAATTCTACAGTACATCTTTATATGAATGAATAACTACCACCTCCGACACGTATGTAGAACTGTTTTCGTAAAATTATAAGAAAATACCAAAATGAATTATTAATAAAACTATAAAATATACTTTTTATTGTATTATGTTTTTAAATTAATTAAACCTGACAGACATGAAATTGTATTGTATCAAGAACATTTCAATGCTATTGGATAAAACAAAAACGATTTTAAATAAACAAAATGTTATTAAATTAAAACAAAACGAGATTATATTTTCATTATTAGATAAGAAGTTTAAAATTTTTTTTAAATTTATTTATTTATATTTGTTTGTATTTAATCTCTTATTATATAGACGTTGATGAAATAAATAGCGGAAAATACTCCGCCAATCTGCAATAACAAATTTTATTGAACAATTAATAGATATTTTTTGTCATATTTAAAGATTATTTTTGTTTCAATTACATTATCCTTGTGTATATTTAGAGAAAACCTTAACGCTGAGTAAATTATTACTTATGATAATACTAATAAAGAATTTTACTTTTATTAAATATTGCAAACTTTGAACATTGTAAAATTGTTACATAAAATTATGTAATAGCAAATACAGTGTAAAAATAAACGATAAAATGAAAAATTATTAATTTGAATTTTCGTATAATTTCATCAATTGAAATCGACTAACAAAATCGTAAGGTAACTTTAAAAAAAATCCTTTATCAAATATGTATGTAACGTATGTTATGTTATTTTTATAAAATTTTAATTTAAAAATCGACTTGTATTTTTACGAATAACATTTCTACAAAGCCCATGTTTAAAAGTTATAGTTCCAACCTAATGAAAAAAAAAAATGTTTTTGTTTCACAATCCATAAATATTTGTATTTAATCATTAACCGATAAAATTTCAGTATCACACCAATCCTCATATATGCATGCATACGAAACCCACGAACACGAGCGAACACACACACACACACACATAAACGTATGTTTATATAAATTAAAAACACAACAGTTAGCTACATAAAGAAAATGATTACACATTATGCTTTAATAAAACAACAAATAATAAAATTTGTGTATAATTAAACCAACCGGCTCAATATTTGATGTCAGCGGTATTTCTTAGTTGCCGATAATTAAATGTAAACAAAATAAATCGTTGTACATCCATATCGATGTTATTACCAGTTGATTGTGCAAAGCGATATATTAGTATCATTAATAATTATTACTATTATCATTATTTATTACTACTATTTTTAATAAAAAATAAACAGAGTCGATGCGGCTAAATTAGCCAAACACCAATACAATTATTCATTTTAATAAATTATATAGATAATATATATAATATATACATATATATTTATATATACATATATATTATAATATATTCACACACTAGTATTCATTTAATATTTCTATTTATTTATAATTATTATCACTTATCACTAAAATCGCATTTCGTCTGGAACAAGACAGACGAACGCTACCCTCGACCGCGGGGAGGCGACTGACAAATCTACCCCATTCAGGTGAACATCGCGCAGCGCGCCATGTGTCGGCCAATCGGAACATTGAAATAACACCCCTCCACTGACCCAATTTTCCCTTTACCTCCCACGCACACCATGCGGCCAAACGATGATTGTAGTATGTATGTATATGTATATATTCTTCCATTCACCACCGCTGGAAAACATCGGTCGTCCTTCCTGACTCCGTATATAATGTACTATATAAGATGAGAATGCCGACGAGGTAAACAACAACGTTTTTGACCGACCCTATGCCCGTATGCAATGCAATCCCCTATATAAACAATCAGGATTCTATTTTTGACACGGACACGTGTCTAAAAACTAACACAACAGCCTGTTCATCATTAAAAGTTAAATCTATCTCTCTCGTTTAAATTCAGTCTAGTCTTTTCACTTTTAAACTCTTTCATATCGGCCTTCTAACTATCGTTTCCACCTAATTAAATTTAGCCCATACACGTGGCTGAATGCACCGACACAAACAAGCACCATATAAATATATATATATATTTTAAGAAAGTTCGGGTAGTTTTAAAAATAAATTATAACTTTTTTTAACTTAAAATATTAAAAATTAATTTATACTTAAAAACCAATGAAATGGATATAGCAGTCATTTGCTACATACTGTTGATTTTTTTTTTTTAGTTATTTACTCGAATCTAATTTGTAAAAAAGTAAAACACCGTATCATATTAATTTTTATTTTTAAAATATAATACAATATTTTCGTATATTAAATCGACCTCATTATGAAACATTTTTCAGCACTCTAGTAGCTATGAGTTTTTTTATACATTTTACCGTATTTTTTTAGCGTTTTTGGCATACCATAGAAAAAAACAAGCATTCTGTAAGGGTTTTCCATTTGCTTATCTAAATGGCACTAAAAAAAGGTAATAGAGAACAAGTAATTCTTTAAAATTTTTTAATCCAAACTTATTTATTTTTTTGTAGTTTTCATATTTATTAATACATACGTACAGACGAACGGGAGAGGAATATTTTATAAAGATTGTATACATTTCATTTTTTTACACAGAAACGTTATGTTTATGGTATGGTTCGAAGTTAGATTTTTTTCATCTTACTTAACATTAGATTAAAAATCTAACTATAATGTAGTCTAAAAAGACTAAAAATACATTATCATACCATCTGCGGTTCAAGTGTTTAATATATAATGTACTTACTTCAACCCCCATCCCAAAAAAATTCCTATATCACGGATATTAAAATCCAGTTAAGAATAATTTTTTTCTTTAAATTGGATTGAATCTTTTCCTGCAGAAAAATTGTATACATAATATTTAACACGTAATTAGCTATTACAAAATTCGAAATATATAAATACAATGCGAAACGGGTATTTTTTTCTTTTATTATTTAAAAAGTATACAGATTAAAGTAGCTTTTTAAAAGTACTATTGTTTTATTTTAGGAACGTTTTCACTAATTACGCCAAATAATTAAAATGTATGTTTATTTTTACAGAACAGTTAACACTTTACCCATCTAAGTCAAACATTTCGCAATTCATTGTATATCCACAAGGTAATTTATTAATTTCTATAATTTACATCATTTATTGTTACAACGTACTTAACGTTTAAAATTAAAATTAACGTTTATGTCAAAAAATTATTAGACTTTATTAACTAGGTCTAAAATAAAGTATATAAAATTTATTAAACGTTTGTATGATTCTACAGACTCCGTATCATTTAAAACCCACTTGCTTCTTATAAGCGATAAAAGAGGCGATTCAGAAAAGTGTTGTTTACAATGTCTTCATTATAAAATCATTCTTTGTTTTATATATTACATTTGGAATTGTTATTATTGTACTATGTGGAAAGATTAAAGAATTAGAGCGTACCGCGGTCTTCTTTCTCTCTAAGTTGTTTAGAGGAGAGATTGATAGTCCGGCTTAACTGGAAAGATTTAATGTGTTCCGTTTTTTTACAATCGTTCAAGATTTACTTTGGATAAAGTCCGACGTAACACTGAATTAAATCTACCGATTAATATAACGATGAGATTGTTTACTGACATAAGCTATATTCAGCAAATCGTTAATTTTTCTGTGGAGATACAACGTTGAGAACTGTGTTTATCACTTTTACAGAAATAAAATTATTAAATATCATAGTAAAAGAAAAAAATTATTATATGGTACTTAAAAAAAATATTTCAGAACGAATTGTATTAAAGCATCCGACTTAGTTTTGTGTTAAAATATTTCTTTATTAATATAAATTTTCCTTTAAAAATTAATTCTTTCTCTTACACCAAACGTTAATTTTGTAAAAGAATAATTTTGGTTCTCCAAAACCGTTAAGTCGAAAATTAAATTAAATTTTTATTATTATTATTCCTAATCCGTTCATTATAATCTGTTCAACTAGTAAACAATAAGAAACTTCACCTTCCCCCAGGCTCAGTGTGATGAGGATGATATATATGACGTGTAAATAAGATGTAGTCTTGTAAAGACTAATGCCGACCACTCCTGAATTTTGTGGTTAATTATATCCCAACCACTAAAGCAACCGGTATCTACCGTCTAATATTCAAATCCATATAAAAACAACTAACTTTTACTAGAATTCGAACCTTCGACTTCGAAAATCAGCCATTAAATAGTGATTTGGCGACGACGAGTTTACCACTACACATAGCCAGGTGGTCTAAACCGAAATAAATGAAAAAGATAAATACTACTACTGATGAATTACTATAATTATTATTGTACTTTATTAAGTTAATAAATTTACAGAATACTATTTAACAAGCAACCCATGTTATTTCCACCATTTTTTATCATGATACATTTTTAAAAGATTAAAAAAATTAATTTTTATATTTCAATCTATATAAATAAAATTGAAAATGTTCTTTTGTTCAAAATATTAAATCTCCGAAAGTTCTTCAACGACTGTTTTGAAATTTTGACACAACGTTGCATTTGAATACGCGCGTGTTTTTGTATACCTACTTTTTATATACCTAAGATGTCATACTTGTAACAGGTAAAAACATGTTTTTTTTTTTAAATAACAGCGTTATCTGTTGGACATAAAAGCAACACATGCTATACTACATATTTTACGATTCCATTTCAGTGTTTCGGTTGTGTGTGTCAGTTATAGACTTAAAAACTACTGAACCCGTTTACACGCGGAGAAAACGGGAAAGGGAAAAATTGAATGACGGAAAAACTGAAAAAGGTAAAAAGGAAAGAAGGGAAAAATGGAAAAAAGAAAAAAGGGGAAAACGGAGAAAAGGAAATGGAAAGGGGAAAGGAGAAAATATAAAAATAAAAAAAGAGGAAGAGGAAAAGGAAATAAGGTAGAGAAATTGGGAATGAAAAGGAAAGGACGAGGAAAAGGGAAATGGGAAAAAAGGACTATGAAGGGAAAAGGAAAAGGTTAAATTTTGTGAAGTTCCGTAATGTTCATTTTGTTAATGTTTTATCAAACTTTCAATCGTCATCATTGAGATATATATATATATATACATATGTATATTCAAATCTAGCAATAGCGAAGCATTGTCGGGTCTCTTAGTAAATAAATATTTAAGCAGTCCTGGTTGTAACGTTATTTCAATAAATTCTTAAAAATTATTCTATCGTAGACTAATTCAAGGTAAGTGAATAAATAAACTGCTTACCGAACTTAATATAAATATATTACTTACAATAAAAATATTAAACAGTTTTTTATGAAGTAATTATTTCAATCTTTATTATGTACTGATCTACGTTTTAACCCTAAGTTAAAATGATGTAATAAAATTCTCCGATTTGCTAAACGAAATGGTTATAAGTTTATTTAGAAAGATTTATTACTGTTAATTTATATGACTAATTTCCTTAAACAATTATTTGTTATAATAAAAGTATATTTTTTTTCAGTTAGTTACTCGATTATAATCTGAAAAATAAGGTAAAGCACTATATTATGTTAATCTTTGTTTTTAAAATATAAAACAATATTTTAATATGTTAAATCGACTTTATTATGAAACATGTTTTTTGTAGCTATGAATTTTTTGATATCTTTTACCGCATTTTTTTTAGCGCTTCTAGCATACCATAGCAAAAGAAGGCATTGTGCAAGTGTTTTTCACTTATATATCTAAGAGACGCTAAAAAGTAATAGATAAACCAGTGATTTTTTAAAATTTTTTATTTCAAACTTCGCGTGATTTATTTTTGAATTGTTCTAAAATTTATTTGTACATACGGATAGACGAACGGGCGAACAGTAGAGAGATATTTTATAAAAATTGTATATATATATATATACAGTATATATTTCACTTTTTACATAGAAACGTTATGACAATTAAATAGTTGTCTAGCTCATAAATTCTATAAAATTTTATCAGGTTATACTAAAGAAATTTAATTAATTCAGTAACTCTAAATTTGTAGTACTTTTGAAAAAAAATTAAAAGCATATTTTAATAAAATTAAATCATTTTATTATAATAATCAACTAGATTATTATAAAAATATAATTATAAATATTTAATGCGAGTAGATTATTATTGTAAAAATGTTTATTAATTAATATTAACAAAATAAGACTTCTTCAACATAGTTTTATTAATTTTTGTTCTTTTTATTAAGCCGGAATGAAATAATAAATTTCATACTACTGTACAAGCATTAAAATTTGTAATTTTAATAATTTTATATTTACTTTTTTTAATAAATTACTATTACTATACAGAATTTTTGTATAAAATATAAATATTAATCAGTATTCTAATTAGATAATTTCATAAAAATTCAAATGAAAATTTGATAACTTTCACTTTTTTCACTATTTTTGCTCATATAGAATCCGTTAATAAATCATATTATAAGTTGTACTTTTAATATTTAGAACAATATTTTCCGTTAGGTTTTTAATGTAATTTTCAGAAAAAGGTTTTCTTTTAATGAAATACAAGTAACACTTTGTTCCATAAGGGACTATTTGTTACATCATTTATAAATATCACTAAACTAAACGAAAATTCCACAATTATGAAAAGAAACTGAAAAAATTAATACAAATTATCTTTTAAAATAAAAAATACTACAAAAATATAAAGAAATAAAGCTACCTTTGCGAAATAAAATTAAAAAAATATGTTTAATGAACAATCACTATAAAAACTGTAAACAGCTCACTCTGAAATAATAATTTAAAAAATTAATAACGTATATATATATATATATATCAAAAAATTTGAGACATCTTTCATTATCTGGGTTGTAAACATTTTCGTCTGCTTAGCAATTACCAAACACATGAAAAAGTTAAACCCAATACTTCTAAAATGAGACCACAGTCCACGTTTCTTATATTCTACTCAGTCTTCTGTTTCTTTATAAGACCGCTTTTAAGAAAATTCAATGTACCAATTTTACTTTCTTTTTCGTTTTTTGTAATTTGTTTCGTTATTTTTCATCGGTAATACACCAACTTTCTCTTAGTGGGTTCCATTTTCTTTTCCAGTTAATTTCGCTTACTTTCTCCAATTCTTTTTTTTCCGCCTCACAATTTCCTTTACAGGAGTTAATGTAAAAATTTGGCTTTTACGAGTTTTTGTATTTATCTTTTTTTTTGCGAATTTTGCTTTATGGTAACGTCGAAGTTCACTGGGACTAATATGTTTTGATCTAGTTACCATTGATGATGAAAACTTCGAAAATGTTTGCTCTGCACTCTCACTGTAGTTTGAACAAGAAGGAAGAACTATGGGTTCAAATTCAGTTATTCTAACAGGTCTCGTAAGAGTACGTGTTTGAACGTCTGACTCACATTGACTTCTATCGGGCTGAATTTTTTCTTCCCGATTCTCTTTCGGTCCATGTGTTACATACGCCGAGTTTCATAAGAGAAGTAGGAGTAAATTCCGTTGTTGCGATCAACGTGTTTGGTGGTTTGTTGTGTTTATTTTGCCTCAAATTACGAGACATTCATGTAATTGGCTCATAATAAGTAGAGCTCGGTTAGCTAGTTCAGAGGGGTACGATGTAGGACATTCAAGATGTCCAGACGAGGTCTACAGCGAAGGCAATAAATTGAGTTATTAAATCACCGATGCAAATGTCTACCGAGACATTTATATCGGTGGCATCCCAACGAGGCCAGGCTTATTACTATGAGATGTAAAATGTCAGAGGGCGATAGACGACTCCCGTTAAAGCCCAACAGGGCAAGGAACGGGGTGGGGTATGGCGACCGGAACGTTTTTAGGCTGGTGTCTTCACCTACAGGGTTGGGATGTTACATACGCCGGAAGAAAATTTTAATTGGTGAATATTTCGCGATTAAGTGGCAATTAGAATGAAATCCTGCTTGAATATTTCTTGGTGTAGTGGTATTCGGTAACGCTATACCGACGATGGATGACAAGTCGTAGATAGTCATGGTTTGACCCGAATGAAACTTTATCCAAGTGTCACAAGAAGTATTCATATATTTATTAAAAGGCCCATACACTACAGGCTGTAATTTATGAGAGGTGTGAGTGGAAATGAGAAGAGAACAATACCGATTTTCTTACAATAAGAGATAACTGAGAGATCTGGTTGTCTTACAATAAGAGACACGTGAGAGATCTGGTTGTCAAGAAGTAAAAGAAATGCATGGTCTTTCGAATATCTTGTGTTTTTCACAAAACGACGCATGAACTGTAAAGATTCTACACTAGTCACACAACAACTACAATTTCTCCGATGCAACTTACGGGACTCCCATTAACAAGATAAGAAACTTTTCTTGGAATCACGAAAAGTGGAGATATGGAATTCCCACTTGGATTAACTGCTAAAACAACCGTAACAAGCTCGCCTATTTCTCTGGATGTAACTGCTTCAACTTTTTAACTTCTCTTTCAGCAATAATTTTCGTTAGTCTCTGGACAGCAGTTACATTCATCTCATCGATATTCCACAAATCCGATGCTTGAAATGTGTACATATCTTACACTTTACCCGATTATCATAAAATTCTTTGGCCGTTTGACGATTAAAGCTGGTCGCCTAGAAAGTCTTGTAGCCTTTGGAGTTCATAATGAAATAAAAGGATGGTAGTTTAAAAACATGAAAATCCAATCATTAGATGCCAGACCTAGAAGTTTTCAGATTACAGGTCTGTTAAGCGGTTTTACCCACCGGGTTGGTCTAATAGTGAATGCGTCTTCCCAAATCAGCTGATTTGGAAGTCGAGAGTTCCAGCGTTCAATAGTAAATTCATGATTAAATATGAAAGGAAACAATTGGCAAAAATTTAACATAGAAACAAAGATCTCAATAATTGGCAGAAAATTATAACCTGTTATAACAAGGTAGGTTTTCTACAAGTTACCAGCAAAGAAGTAAGTTTTCCTTATGTTCAACTGATGTTATAATGCTGTGCTTACTGTTACGTTTTTTCAATGCTGGATAAACGTAAAACTCATATTTTTAACATAAACGGACGATTTCAGACCTAATGCTTTGTGAGAGTAACACTGTATCCCAACATAAACTAAAAAAAACAAAAAAAACACATTTTAATCGTACCTTCAATACCAGTGAACCAATTTTTATTTTATATGTACCAAATTACTTGTCATTCAAAAGGCCTTCCAATGACGTGTCACAAGATATATCGTCTCATCTAAAAAAAATTGCGTTTTCAACCCTTGAAAATTTCGAAAACATTTAAGAGCGAAAACATTTTAAGATTGGAAATTTTGTGTTGGTAATTTAAAAAATAATTTTCACAGTTTTAATTCACAAATTATGATTAATTCAAATGGTTTAAGAAGAAATATTACGTAATTTTATAGTTATTTTTGTTGGACTGGAATTTAAAAAAGTACTACTGCAAATGTTTTTTTCGCACCTACCGAGCGAAGGGGGTGGGAGGACTTTAATTTTCTTTTCACCAAAATTCATATTTTTTTTTAGGTTGTCAATTAATGTAATTACATGTTATCATTGACATTTAAGATTTTTAAGTTGGGAGTAGGTGTAACGGATAGGGTGGGTTCCAACCCTTGGAAAATAATTTTAAAAAGGTTCCCCCCGAGAGTGTTATACTCGTACATACCTACAAATAGAAATACGATGGGACTGATAGCTGTTGAATAATAAATATGGTAATTTTTCAAATGATCACCCAGTATTTGTAAAGAAGAATAAACGTTAATTGACCGAATGATTTATACAATGTACCAGCAAATTCATTATTGATATTGAGTATGAATTCAACAGACCATCTCTTAGTGCACAATTATAGCATTGTGCTCAGGAAATAATACATTTGTAGCTGTTTGTTCCTTACAATTCAAATTTAAAAAATCAAATGAAAATTTTTATTCTGTAGGAAATTTCTTCTAAATTAAATATTTATAAATGACAAATATGCTCACACATAAAACGTAAAGTTTAAAGTTGTATGGTTAGTCGGACTATGTAAATGAAATAAAGGACGATAAGTTTATTTTTATAACTCCAAGAAGAGATAAGCATTTATCGACAAACCTAATATTCCTACACAAACTGCTGATAATTGAAATAATGAATAACGACTTGAATACGAATAACTCATATTTAATTAAAACAAAAAAATTAAAAACAACATTAAAAATGTATAAGCATGCATACTACTTACAAAGATAAATTTAATTTACAAACTTCTAAACTGTTTTAAATATAATTTTGTTAGTAAAAAAATATACTTTTTAATACCAATAACAAATTCCACAAAAATAAATTTTTTTCAAATTCTGTGTTTAATAAAAATAAATGAATATTCTATAGTCAACGTTTTTATATGTTTTTTAATATAAAATCACAGAAATTTCCTGGAAGTTTTTTATTGTATAAAAATATTGACTTTTCCTGGTAATGCGAATCAATGAAACGAACGAATATATATTTCTCTATTTTGTATCCGAGATGCATTTTATTTTTTATAAATATTGTTGAAAATATTTACTCAAAATGATATACAGCTAACCTTTAAACATCATAATTTATTCATATTTTGAAATATCGAGGTAATTAAAAATCCGAAATTTTTACAAAATATATGATGAGAATTTCTAAGTGTATAATCCGTACTTCTAGGTAACTCTTTTTTTACATTTACTTTTACATCATTGGCAGTTGTTCAGTTAATTTAAAGACCATGGACATAAATAAATGTTTTAAAAAAAATATGTGTATATTCTTAGATAGTTAAAAAAGAAAGATCTTTTTTTAAAAAAAAACAATATTTTGATAAATATTAAATCAAAAATAGATTCTATATGATATTTTTTCATGACGTTATTGTAAAAAAAAAAACCACAAAACTTATACTATTTATTTCCACTTTATAGAATGATGAAATTAAAATTTATTTTTATATTTAACAAAAACAATTGATCTGTTAATTCGAAGCAAAGAAAATTATATGAGAAGCAGGAAAAAAGTAAAAAAAAAATGATCATTTTTTCAATTTTTTTTTAAATATAGTAACTACTTATTATTTTGTTGTATAAGCAATTTTTCTTTAAATTGTACATCAAAGAGGTTAAGTAAATAGATATAGATTCAAAGTGTAGCTAAATAACATTAAGCATATAATCGATTAAAAATTTACAGGAAAAACTACCCGTATAAGCCCTTCCTTTATAGAAACTGGAGATATTAAATTACAAAATTAGAAAGACAGTAAAGAGAAAAAGGTGAAATCCTTGATTAAAAAATCTGTTAACATATATTGTAGAAAGATCGTTAACTGTAAAGTTAAGAATAAATACGATACGGTATTAACATTTTAATTTATTTACTTAATTAAATTTTTACCGGATTAAAATTCAACCTCTCAAGAAGGCATTTTCCTTTTACTACGATTTCTGAAGTTAAAATGATTATATCTTAATTAATATAGAAAAAAAATTCAATTTAAACATCTTTTTTTTAAATCGTATTATTTAATTAGTATTTAGAATGAATTAAAGATAATAATCTATCACTGTTTGGCAATACACATCTTTTTAATCATTTACATTTTGGCTGAGAGTATAAAATAATTTGGCAGATGTTTCAACCAGAATCGAGACACTTATTTTATCGTGAACTTTGGAATACGTTACTATAATTGGACATCCAAACAAATTGAAACTTATTTATTTTACTTTATTTATTTTGGTTTTGGAATTTTCAGTATTGAATTCAATGTTATTGGCATGGGATAGTTTGATAATACATAATTAAAAAAAAGAAGTTTATTTTACTTATAATAATTGTATGTCAATCATAATGCTGTCTTTTGATTATATTAAAAAGTATTTTATATTTTAACGTATAGTTTTCGTAATTTTTTTAAAAATTTATAAGTTCTGAATATTTTCAATATCCTATAGCAGTTATTCTCAAACGTTTTAGCTCAACATACCCCAAAAAGTAAAAAAATATGTATAATGAATATTTCGCAACCCCCCCGCCAAACACTACCCAATGAAACCTAGTTAAAACTATTTAGCAGCGTTGATAGCGACGGGTATGAACAAACATGTATGAAGTGTACAAACATGAGTAATTTACAGATTGCAATTTGGTAGTGTACATGTTCCTTGTAATCTGATCTGCTTGTATAATATTAGCCGTGAAAGCGTCATGTTCGAACACGCATACGATACGTTTGAACAAGTCGTGTTCTCAGCAGTATAGAAGAGGTGTCTTTATTTCAGTTTTTAAAAGCGCAATTTCATTGGAAATAATAATAATTGAGGTTTCGGTTTTACAGTGTGCGGTCAAACGGTTTAATTGTGATTTTTTTTTTTAATTGTGATTTTTTATGTAAAATGGATAAACTTGTGAAAAAACGTAGTGAGCCGCCTACATCCAGTGAATCGATTTGTGAAAAGGAACATTGTACAATGACAGTTACTTAAATTATAGTTTTACTTCATTGGATGGAAAGCCACAGTGCGTTGTATGCTTTCATTAAGAACCTTGATATCTGAATTATTCGATTTCAAAGCAAAAAGTTTGATATGTTTCCACTCACTTCCGATTATATTGAGAAAAATTTGGATGCGAAAAACATTATTATTCACCACAGTTTGGATTGCATGAAGATGCATTTTGCGCAAGCAAAAATTTCAGTTGGAGGATATTTCCCGGAAGATAAAAATGATTTCCCGAAGAGATGGGTACTGAATTCATTTAGGGAAACGTTGTTGCAACTGCTAAGTTACCAGTTGAGATTCACGACCAGCTCATCGAAATTTTTGCCGATAAAACGTTACAACTATAACTCAAAATTTAAGATTTAGATACGTTTTGGCTTGCTCGTCGAAGTGAATATGGAAATTTAGTCACGGAAACATTGAAAATATTAATCCCTTTCGCCACGTCTTACTTCTGTGAAAGGGTTTTCGTCTATTATTGCGCTAAAAACTAAATCTTTTATCACTTAACGATTTAGATTCTTTTATCACTTAACTTAATCTTTTAGGAATCTTTTATCACTTGCAAACGATTTGCTTTTGTGTTTTTCTAACATAGAGCCACGTGTGGGAGAAACTTTCAAATGAAAAACAAACGCAATTATCTCATTAATTTATTTTTTCACATGTGTTCTTATAAATGTATCAGCCCTTATGTTCATAGAATTGATGCTCAACTAAATAACACTATGAGAATGATTGCCGGGGTCATCAGGTGTACTCCTGTGGAATGGCTCCCAGTATTGAGTCACATACCACCCCCAAACCGCGCCGTATGAACTCTCTTGTAAGAGAGTCAAGAATATTATGGACAATCGAAACCTACCAATACATTTGAGGATGCCAATCATGGTCGCCTACGATCTAGAAAGCAACCTATAAAAACAGTAATTGCTGCCACAGAGGAAGTATTCAACCTAACTGACGCCTGGCGTCAAGAATGTACCACAAAGCAGAAAAACCAAATCCCATGTAATACTCAAAAGCCGCCGGGTTTTGACTTGCCACGTAAGACATGGTCAACGCTAAACAGAATACGAACTACCTGTATTTATACAGGTAGGTGCGCCTATTTCCTGTATAAATGGGGTAAAACATCGATGCTCTTTGTGAATGTGGTGAAAATCAAACTGTTAAATACATCACAGAAGTTTGCTGTAGGACAGCTTACGAAGGGACTCCTGAAGATTTCCTGACGGCGACTCCAGAATCTGTAGCTTATATTAATTTTTTGAATGTTTGTTTGTAATTTTTGACTGTAATTGGTGTTGTGTTTTGGTGCCATACGCTAAATAAATATAAGTGTAAGTAATCTGTTTATAATAAATAATTATTTTCTTCTAGAATGATTTCAATTATTGTTTATGTGTAAAGTTGTAGGCTAATTTCACGACCCCCTTTCATATCACCGCGACCCCCAGGTTGAGAAACGCTGTACTGTAGTGACTTACATTGTTTTCGATTTCAGAAATACTCTTTACCTTTCCATATTTCCTGTCGATCACATTTAAATGTAATACATTTTTGTATAAATTCATCCTATACTGGATGATTTTTTCCATGAAAAATTACTTATCTTTTACATTTTTCTTCATTTAATATATTATACTTTTCCCTCAACTACTATGTTTTAAAAACTTACAAAAAGTATTTCTAATTCTCATAAATTATATCCATTTAACTGCATTCCCCTTTGTTTTCTATCGTATTTCACTGCATTTATTTTATGGTTATTTATTTTCAAATTTAAATTTCATTCTTACCTTACGAAATAATTAACCAGTCACAGATAACTAATTTTTAGTTTCCATTAAAAGAACAATACCCATCAGGGAAGATTCCCTGATGGAAAGTTTTTAAGATTAAAATCTTTATATCCTTCTCTCATGCTATTGTTACTGTGTCATCAATTTTATTTTTTTTTTTTAGTTACTTTAGTACTTTCGGTGTATACAAGAAGAAAAGCAAACGGGCCAAGTGAATTCCTGTCTCACTTCTTTTTTCGGTAAACCTTACCTTACCTAAACTTACCTTTCTTCCATAACTATTCTTCTCTTATCATAACTACCTGATTTTTTAATAAAATTTTCACACCTCTTCGTTCTTTTTATTTCAATCTACTTTTAGTTTAAAAAGAATTTTAATGATATTATTCCATACTGAACCTTATAAATACCATTATTCTTCATTATCCGGTCTTCTAAGATTAATCTCAGGATTAAAGCGGCCTTCTTGGTAAAGTTGAGAATTGTAATCGTTTATTTAAACTTACATTTTTCTCGTATTCATACAGTTTGCTTTAATTTTTTTTGAAATAGATCAGTAAATTAATGTTTTTTTTTTTAGCTGTGGTTCTTTTGATGCGATGTATACACTTATTTTTAAATTTTATGTCTTCTACAATTTCATAAATTCTACAAACTGATTAGTTTAATCTATTTAGTATTATTTTTTCCTGAATTAAGCAAAATATAAAAATTAGATTTATTAATTACAAGAAATTGAATGTTATATTATCTAACCTATTTTTAAAAAGATGATTTTAAATAATTTTTCAAGATAAACAAAATCAATTAGAAAAAGATAAACCAGAACAAACATGCACGACATTAACATGAATAAACAAAGACTAAAACAAAAGTAGCACAAAATAAATAAAAAACGGAATACCACTAGTCTCCGAAATAATAAATAAAACGAATAATGGGACGTAAAACCCGATCTCTAAACTAGCACATTGCTCCTGAAAAATGTATACTAAACTTTATCGTCTGAAAAATATTTTAGATTGGTCAAACAGGACTCATTTTCATAGAATGAATAATTAAAATTCCTATCATTTCATAGACAAATAAAAAAGTTCCAACAACATCAGTAACAACCTTGATATTCTTTTCATATGAAAAAGACCACAGCTGAAGACACTTGAACTATGAAATTTGTAATTATACTATAATTTATAACTCTAATATTGTAGACTGTTGGGCACATCAACGATTCATTTTAATGAAAAGGATTTAATGTGTTAAAGTTGTAATGAAAAGGATTTAATTTTAATGTGTTGGATTTACCGGAAACATTATAAATATGTGATTATCTATTAAAAAATAGCCAACAACAGTAAAATCAGATGATCGGTGTAAGAATAGCAGCACATATCACGGAAAATACAAGTAGAAGCAAAGGGTACTGCAATTCCTAATATTAATCGATTGAAAAATTTATAAACAAAATATTTCCATTAATAATGTATAAAATAGTGAGTGATTAAGTATTATTTTAGTTTTTAATTTACGGAAATTTCTTTTCTCATATTTATTAATATATTTACCAAAAATAGAAGATTAAAATTCGAATGTTAATATTAAAAATCCTGATTAAGGATAAATTTCAAATTAAAATCGATTATTTTATAAAATTATGTAAATCCATCTATCCATCTTTAAAATACATAAAACTAGCTGAAACAGGGTTGAGAAACCGAACATAAGCAATATAAAAATTAAAAATTACACAATATTGAAAGACTAAGTCGAAGTTATGACACATCTATCTGAGAGATAGATATGTCTTCCCCTTCGGGGTCAGGATGTAAGTATTAGAATTACTGATGACCTTGAATGAACACGCCAGCGGGATGTAATGGCTGCTGGGATCGTCTGTTAAGTACGAGGAGGTAATAGGCGTACTATGTTTTTGTTAAAGCGAATCTGTTTTAGTGTTCGTAGACGTTTTCGTTTAGAGCATGGCCGTGATCCTCCTAATAAAGACTCTATTAAACGTCGGTATCAGCATTTTAAGTGTATAAGAAAAATAATACACAAAAAAGATGCTGGCAAATTTTCCATCTACAAACTACAAAGAAGTTGTGGATCGAGTAAAAGAAAGTTTTCATAAACGCCCGGGTAAATCGAATCGTCGCGCGAAATAAGAACTGGGAACACCGGAATTGACAACTGTGAAGGTTTCACAAAACCGCCCAGAACTTCATGCATACAGAATTTAATTGGTACATTCAATTGAAGATGTCGATAAACCACGCCGTAACAATTTTGTCGTGGAAAAAGTTAACGAAGATTCTTAAGAAAAGTAATCTTTTCTGACGAAATTACCGTCTATATTTCTGATCACGTTAACCGCCATAATTGTTGGCGCCATAATTGGGTAGCGAGAACCCTCATGCCGTTCGACAAACATAACGTGACAGATAATTAATTTGGTGTGCGTTGACTAATTATGAAGTGATCGGAGAATTCTTCTTCGCCGAGCTAACGGTTACTAGAGCTAGTTATTTAGATATGTTACAGGAGAAACATCTCTAATTTTTGCAGTACCACAAATTAAACATCGACAACCTAAAGTTTACTTCAAACAAGATGGCGCACTATCACACTGGAGTTTACATGTTAGGGACTACCTACATGAACAATTTCCTCAAAGTTGGATCGGCCTCGGCCGTGATGGACCAATTATCAAGCCACCTCGATCCCTTGAGGTAACTTCAGTCGATTTCTTTCTTTGGGAATTTGTCAATGACAGGGTGCACATAACGAAGCTTGCCAACAACACTAATGAACAAAAGAAGAATCGAAGGTGTAATTAATGGAATAACTGTAAATATTTGTAATGTGTGGTGTGAAAGTGAATATCTTCTAGACATTTTCAGCGCCAAAAAATGTACTCATGTGGAATTTGTTTGAAGTTAATTAAGTAATGTACACAAAACTGTTTGGAATCCCCTGTTCAACAATAAAATATGCATGCAAGTATATGTCTATATTATTTTGTTTGTTAATACCTAAAATCCGCTGAATAATTTATGATATTTCTGTATTTATTTCCTTTTGATTAAAATATGTATTTACTGAATGTGAAATATATCCTAAAAATTAAAAAAAAAAAACAAATTTTGATGATTTTCGAAGAATGTGATTTTTGGAAAACAGGAAACTACTAACTAAGCCAAATACTTCGTGATAGTTTTAGAGATTTAACTAAATGTCAGACATCTAAAATAGTTTTTTTTTGTCTTCAGTCAATTTACTGGTTTGATGCAGCTCTCCAAGATTCCCTATCTAGTGCTAGTCGTTTCATTTCAGTATACCCCCTACATCCTAAAATAACTATGGACAAAATTTTTTTTTCCTCGCACATCATGGTCTAGCTTTTCTAATTCAATAATTTTTTAATTTAGAAATTTATTAGATTTTATGAAAACATTAATTCATTCGTAAAAAAGTTTACCAGATGAGATAAAGGTGTATGTATATAGTAATGCAATATTTCACAACAGAAAGGGGTATATCCATTCTTTGATTTATACTTACTGCCACAGTCTATCTAACGTAAAAGGTATCTAATGTACCGATGGCATCATAGTTTTGTTCTCAAAGGCTAAGGATGTTAAATGAGGAGCCTTTTTTTAGCAGACAAAAGATGATGACATTTATAGTGTTTGATATCACCTATTTTTTGATGAGGCTTGCTATAATGTTATGAAACAATATAATCGGCTTAGTAAAGAAAGTAAAAGAGAAAGCACTTACTCATCGCTTTCCTTAATAAACGTCCCATGAGATGTTTGTTATTTTAAAAACCTCTTGCCCAATTTTGGGCTAGAAAACTGACTTTTCATTATTTTATTTTGTTTCCTTTTGAAAAAGTAGCAACTCATTCTAATCTGAAATTCTACAAAGAAAATGATCATGAAATAAATAAGAAAGAGACATAAATAAACAACCAAGAAGCAGATTAAAATTAAGTAAAACTATATACAAATATATATAATAATAATACAATAATTTTAATATCTTGTAACAAGAAACTCAATAAGTTAATAATACCGACGGCCTCACTATTTCGCAGTCAGAAACAACAATAAGTAAATTATATTTTCTTACTCATTCCTCAAAACGTAATTAAAAATTCATTTCCACCCCTCCTCCGCACCTACCATGTGACCGAAAGTAATAGCTTTCTTTTCTTTGAAAAGTTGATAAAAATGGACGTCATTTTTAGGGAGTTAATTGTATTAAATGTCATTTACAATTATGGTTGGCATTCAGAAGAAATTCATTTATCCGGAATCACCATGATATTTTATAAAACTATCCATTTCGAAACAAAGAAATTGTCCTTTATTTTAAACCTATATACAAAAAAGTAGTAGCAATTATATGAAGAGGAGATTACAGGCAATCAATAAAATAAGGATTAAGATTATTGTTCTATTACTCCTAACAATAGATTACTATAGAATAGAATACTATATTCCTTATAATTAATTTTATAATCTGTAGTTGTAAGTTATCAAAAAAAATATTAATCATTAGAAAAACAAATACACTTGAATGGAAAAAAATGATTAAAAGAAACTTTGAGAAATAAATAAATAGCAAATAAAAATATCTCTAACCTTTAAAACGGTTATATTTTTATTTTTAATCAGGATATAAAACCAACACTCGCATTTATCAAGAGAAAAAACAACAAACAATGAAAGAAAAAACTGAAAAGCAAACAAAAACTCTTTAAGTTAGAATAATAATAATAAAGTACTCCTGATTGTGACACAATCAATACTTCGTCAAATCCTATCAAAAGAAAAGAATTTTTAAAGAAAAAAGTAACAAAGGAAAGGAACAATATTATAATTTTCAATCCCATTTTTAAATCAGCTGAATAACGAATAATATAACTGTCTTAATAAACTAACGACAATGCCCGAGCAAACTTCTTGTTTTTAGATCATTTAATTGTGTATGAATACAAAGAATATAAAAAGCAGACCGATTCTTTCAGTTAATGAGTTTCATGATTGCTTCATTAGTAGACTACATTGAAAGTACATTAAAACAAAGAGTTATAATTTATTCCGATAACCTGTAGCGATTGAAAAATAAAAGAACCACATAGAATAAAATGAAAATAATATTAGCCTAATCTCTTCTTATTTTTTTTAAATTGAGGTAATTAACAGGAATATCTAGTGGTTATTTTATATAAAAGATCATAAAATTTATAATGGTTACAAAATAAAAACTAATTGATAAATTTTCTTATAATACGAGGTATAAAAAGACCATATCTGCCGTTAATACAGTAGCAACAATACTGGAAACGAAAAATTTAATTTTATTAAAATTATTCTCAATAATTCACAATTATCACCGTAATATTACATTATTAGTTTAACAGATTTTCTGAAATAAGCTGGTTACCGTATTTTTTAATTACCTGTGATGCCGTAGAATGGAAGGTCGAATCAAAGTCATACTCTTCTGTCAGAAAATAATGTGTGTATTAATTGGACAAAGAAAAATTACACAGGAAAAAATAAATAATTCGGAGGGAGAAACACGTTCCGGATGGAAAACTTTATAATTGTTTTCTTTTACTAAATTAATTACATTTACTTTTAATTATTTTTATTACCCTTAAATTATATCTGTATTTCATTAATGTAATTAAAACTGCAATACTGTTTTAGATTGCGTGATTCTAAAACAGACAAAACATATAAAATTACTGACATGATTTTCACTAACTTTGTTATAACACAATAGGTAATCCTATTATTATATGTTCCACTTCTTTACGGTTTATTTTCCCAGATTGGGATTCATAGAATAATTAAAAATAAAAATGCTCCTCAAACTTGAATTTAAATCTTCAAAAATCATCCAAACAAAACAACCTTGGTTCGGAATTCATTAAATCAAGAGGTATGCAGAACACTTTCTTACGTCTTTACGCATTATCACATATTTCATTTCACAACAGTAGAATTTCCATTGCGGCTTCGTTCGCAAATATATAATCAGAATTTACAAAGTATCTTAAAAAACAAATGAATACAAGTAGTATGAAATTTGTATCAGTTGAAGAAAATATGGAAAAATAGTCAGAGCTCGCTTCGCTCCCCTTCCCGTCTAGTCGGGGGGCTTTGCTACCTGGACCTCTTATGTTTATTAAACTCACGCTTATAATAATGATAAATATAAATTAAAGTCTATCCAATCTATAAACACTGTCAGTGCATTCTATTTTCATCAGCAAATGTTTGGTCAGTAGGACCCGAAACTTTGATTTGAAAAACGCGAGTTTCAAAAATTTGGCCTCCATCTTAAAACTATTAGTTATAGTTGGTTACTAGTACGAATTACGGGTATAAATGTATTTTACTCGGTTCTTATCGTTACCCGACAAACACCACTAGAAAGTGACTGAACTTCGTTTCTCATTCTTTGTTTAATTACTTCTATTTTATGTTTTTTAGTCAAGTAACCTGGGGCAGATGTAGCCAGTCGCGTCTTACATACAGCAACAGTGGCTGTGTTGGTTGAGGCGCCGCTTTGTACACCGCGCACCTCTTAAAAAATTGAAATTGAAGAAAACCCGAAAATGGTTTTTAGATATTTCCCTAAATACATATCCCTATATGCACTTTTAGAAGTGTATATGCAAGTCCCAATCTGGTGAATATCTATTTAACTACAGTCAGAAATGAGGAAAATTTGCAAGTATAGTTAAAATTTGTGACCTTTCTTTACTTCTTTCAAGGTTGAATTTTGAAAAAAATTGGGAAATATTTTTTTAGATATTTATATGAAAATATCAAAATCAAGTACATATCTCATTTCTTGCCGGGAAATTAAAAAAAAAAAAGAAAAAACGGGTTTGAAAAACGATTCAAAATTCATTTTAACTCTGTAAATTCGGAATTTTAAAACGTAGAAAAAACTTTGTAGATATTCATATGAAGATTACACATACCAAAAGTCAAGATGATATCTTCATTTGCTACCGAGAAAATGAAAAAAATAAAAATAGTAAATTTTATTGTTGCTCCATTTTAATCCTTTAACTTCGAATTTCAAAAAATCTTTTCTTAGTGTGCACTTACATCGTAAGAAGGACAGGTAAACAAATTTTCATCAATTTATCTTCAGTAGTTTTTCAGTCAGTTAGGACAAATTGGTTTACAGGTACAAATATATATATATATATATAATATATATATATATATATATATATATATATATATATATATTATATAAGAATATAATTTTTTTTCTATGTATTTGATTTTATTATTGTTTTCACAAATGGTGTAAAATTATACTTTTATTAATAATTCTGTACTCACTTACTTTATGGAAATAATAATTATTTAAATCTAAACAAAACGAATCCACTGACATGACTACCGCCTAGCTTGTTGGGCGATTACCGCACCGCTCAGCGTGGAGAACATCATCGCCTCCATGTTGCGGAGCCCCAAGTTTTGATACCACTGCAGGGTTCGTGGGAGGGTTCTTCAGGAGAAGGATCGGGGGCTCGGGGATGAGGGACAGCCCTCTGCGGAGGTGCCGACCGCACGTGTTTGCACGAGGGGGCGGTAGCGATGAGACACGGGGACTCTCTCACCCCCGAGCGAAAAAGACCGAGTACCGGCGGGGATACCCCACTCGAGGTGTCCCCGTTTGAGGTATTGGTATGAAGATCGATTCCCGGCTCCCGGAGTGGGGACCCAGAGACGACATAGCCGTGCCTGGTGGGTCCTACTCTGGGGGTTTGAGCGGGCGCAAAGTGAGATCCGATCGGCGGGCCGAGACGTTGAGGCCCGCTAGAGTAAAGGACACTTTTCTGGGCTGTGTAATACTTAACTGTAGGATCCGGTCCGGGGGAGAGGAAGAAAAATGAAAAAAAAAACCAATCGGTTAAAAATCACGTAGTTGTAAAACAATAATATTTTTGGTAAAATCATAATTTTAGCAACTTACTGATTATCTAATTTTTTTTTTGTTCAACAATCAGTATATTTACAATCAGCTCCCTAAGAGGAGCCATAAGTAAGTGCTTGTCTAGAAGCACATGATATGAAATTCTTAAGGAACTACCAAAATAAGCAATTAATAATAATAGTTATAAGTAATCCAAAAAATAACTAAAAATTCTTTTTAACACGTAATTTTTAGTTACATATGACTACTAAAATTATAGGCATTCAAAATTAAGTAAATAATTAAACAAATAAAGGATAATTCTCAAAAAGGATAGAAACACATTTAAACTTACAATCAACAATGATATATATCAAAATATAGAAAATATAATGGATATAATGAAAAAGAGATGATTGATGTTACTTAGTTACATTGTCATAATTAGTAAAAACAGGTTAATTAGGTAAATTTTTCTTCTATGGTAGGAAAACAGAAACAAACTGGATTAAAGAAGTTAAAAAAATAGAAATTAAAAAAAAAAAAAAATATATATATATATATAAAACAAAAAAAGTAAAAATTGAGAAACCTTTAAAAAGAAGGAATGATTTTATAGGGATTCCAAGAACAACAGATTAGGAAAGAAAATACAAAAATGAAATGGTAGGAAGGACGCGAAAAATAATATGCATAGAAAATGAAGAGGTATTGGGAAAAGAGAAAATAACACAAAGAAAGAAGTGAAGGAGGTTGGAACGTGGTCATAAAGTAGCCAAAATTGAAAAAAAAATGGATAAATAATAATTTTTAATAAAGATTTATTTTTAATACCAAACCAATTACTTAATAAATCTAATCGTAACAATTATAGGTTATTCTGTATTATTTAAGGACAGCATTATAAGTGTACCAAAATACTCACTACGCCCTGAGGTAGGTAATCCCCACGTCCGGAACACAACATCTACGTTCCACGTCCAGGGCGGCAACAGCTGTACTTATGTACAATACACATAGCTGGCTAACGGGGTTCGAGTAAATTCCTCGGTTATGCTTTTTCACGTTTCACCTGTTTCCAATTTCAGGTCACTAAACGGACTGGATTTTTCGGCTACCTGCAGGAAATTGAATAATAAACGATTTTGGAAATGGACTCATACCACTTTTAGAGCTGGCGATGTGGCGGCCAGGGTCAATGTTATTGCAGGTGTAACGGAGACCCTTCCGTTGTCCATATGCAACCATCAACAACATGCAAAGCCAGAAAGTTTAGGCGTTGAAGAAGATCGGTGAATTTGCGGTTTCTGTCCAACCGCATAGCACACTTAACTCATCCAGAGGAGTTGTTGTTTGTCGCGATCTTCTTAATTGTACAGAAGAAGAAATTGTACAAGAAACGTCGAGTCAGGGAGTGACTCAGTGTCGCAGACTTACCATGCGAAGAAATGGTGAAGTCGTTCCTTCGGCCTCGCATGTTTTAACATTTAATAGGCCGAACCTTCCTGAAAAGGTACGAGCTGGCATCCATCGGCTTGATGTACGGGCATTCATTCCGCAGCCGATGAGATGTTTTAAGTGTCAACGATTCGGACACACAACAGCTAGATGTGAAGCGCAGGAAATATGTATATGTGGAGAGAAAACACATGAGGGTGACGCATGTAAAGACCCTCCAATCTGCGATAACTGTAAAGGACACCACAACTGTCGATCTAGGAACTGCCCAGTATACAAATTAGAAACAGCTATTCAGGAAGTTATAACGCTTCAGAAGGTCAGTTATCCTGAAGCGAAGAAAATTGTTAAACAGCGTACACCTCGACCATCGACTTCTTATGCAGAAGCAGCGGTTGCCCCTACCACATCTAAAATTAATGTGGAGCAGTTGCTTAACACGATGGCACCAAGTCTTGCGAAAATGATTAAAAGAATCATTGATTCAAAGATTGTGTCGACTCATCATCTCGATCCCCCCCCCCACCCCCCGAGGGGAGAAGATCCCACCTCGTAGCGTGTCCGGTCGCTATACCACCCCCTCCGTTCCTAGTCGACTCATCAGAGAAAACATAGTAAAGATGAGAAGGCTCATTCCCGGACTGACGCCTTTGACATGAGAGACGCACCAGCGCAGTTTAAAAAACCAGTCAAACCTGCGATTGTAAAGCTACCAACTGTAGTAAAAATTAAAAATCTTGACTTATCTGATAAAGCGAAACAGATCACTCGGTCGTGTAGTCACAAACCTAAAGAAATTGTGACAAGAAAATCCGAGTCTACCGAAATGGAGGTGCAAGTTATTATTGAAAAAGCACCAGACGCAGATGATATAAAAACTGCAACAATGGAGGCTCCAAAAGCTCAAAGAACAGCTTCGGTGAGAGCATCTATTTCAGCTGGACCCAGCACTGCAGTAGAGATAGAATCCAGCTCATTGGCTGCGGAAAGTGCATCGCTTGCTAGTTTAGATTCAATTGCAACGATGTTAACAGCACCAATGAGGCTTTCATCACCTGATGTAAGCCGGCGAACGTCATTGGCATCAGAAAGAGAAGACGATGCCATGTCCGAGGCCTCAGACACACTGTCATCGGAAGTTGAGGCCGTTCGCAGAATGGAAAAACGCAAGAAAGGATGGTCTAAAGGAAAGCCTAGGAAGTAATTTGTTGGATTAGAAGTTATAGAAAAATGTAAAATTTTGAATATGATTTTTGATTCATGAGAATGTGAATCACTGAATCTCTTTTTATTTCTTTTTTGAAGTGGGATGGGGTTAATGACCAAAGTAGTCGATGCCCCTAATAACCTCAAAAAAAAAAAAATACTCACTACAATAATATTAAAATTATAATAGCAGATAACTGGCAGATCATGCAACCTCTTGATGGTAATTAATAGAAACCACCTTCAGAGTGTTACTTTGATGATTAGTATTCATAGCAACACACGTTTTTTGCATCATAATTGAACAGTTAAAATAAAACATAAGAATGAAACACATCTTTTATTAATTAATCTTTGATTAATTAAATTCGAAATGAAGTTTATTAATAGTCTTTACGGCGTCAAATTAGTTGATTGCTAATATTTTTCCATTTTCGATTACATTTTGTGACTATCTTAAGAGATTTTCAGGGATTTGTTAAGACACCACGGGTATTATAAATCACTTAAAGTTCTCTGCCTGACAAAGAGATAAGGTAAGTATGACCAAATGACTATGATATTTGTCAAGTACTATCCTTTAGATGGTGTGCTGCCTGTATTTAGTTATTCGTTTGCGGCGAAGAATTTTGACATTTTCTGAAAAAAATTTATAAAACTGAAGTAATGTTATTTTGACATTTTGGGGTTTCCCATGATCAAAAGGAAATATTCGGGTAAAATTAATTTTTAAGAAAATAATTCGTAAACAAGGATAATGAATTTAATATAGGATTTAAAAAAATAAAAAGATAGACCCATAATTCTAAATAAACAACGTTGTAATTTTCTAGGAAGAGGGCGAAAAGTTTTGGCTAATTCTTTTTTTTTCAAGAAATACTAAAGAGTAAGGGCTATCGAAATATTAATATTTTGGCATTTTAAATGCAATGAGTAACTAGTGAGATGGATTAAATTTAAATATTTTTTTTTTTTTTATTTTTTAAAATTAAAAATGATTTGTTACCCTGTGGTAACAATCTTTTGAGTGGGTTGCGGAAAATTTTTTTATAGTGGTTTGAAGTTTTATTGATGTAGAAAATATTAGGTACTAAAACTCCATTAACTCTTTTTCTGAAGTAATTTATTGGTAAAAAAATAAAAATATACAGTCATTTTTTTGAGGAGGGGGAAATTAAATAAAAATTATTGGTAATTTTTGGCCTTGGTAAAAAAAATCAACTATTGCATGAAAAAAGTTTTACTAAAGTTATCCAGTAAAGATATGAAATTTTATGTCTCCCAAAACACCTCCCCTTTTCAAATTTAATATATTCTTTTCTCCTGAAAGTAATTCATGCCTACCAAGTTTGCATAAAATCGGTCAATGACTAATAAAACCAAATACAGGCCCTACATGCATACGCACAAACTTCTGTCTGACAACAATAAATTTTTTGGACTTGAGAGCATTGAAAAAATATTTTTCGCAGATATTTACAATTTATTTAAATTTACTTTTTTTTCTGTAATTTTTTTTAATATCTCCTTAAGACACAAAACTTAAAAAAATCTGATGTGGACACCACAAGACTTCCTTGTACGCCTATTAAATTACATATACACGTTTTTCTTTGTTTTTTTTAATGAAAAGTACATAAAATGTTACTTCAGAAATAAACTCTGATATTTTTGCATATTTTTTTAATTTTTTTATTGTTATTATTGAATTATTATTTATCGTAAAAATGTTTTTAGATTCAGAGGTTAACAATTATTAATAAATCAATACATTTTTATCAAAAAAATTAAAAAAAAGGAGATAAAGTCAGATTCGAACCGATGTGCCTTCCCCGTGTAAGATTCAGATATTTAATTAATTAAACTTTTATTTGGCTACAACTCAGAAACCAATGAAAATAATAAGTACCACTCATGATATATCGTTGAAACATCTCAATGAAAGCTTATTACTGCAGTTAAAAAAGAAGACCAAATTTTTTTTGATTTTTGGCTTTTTTGGACACGTTTGGTCCAGTCGATTGCAAACTTCAGCAGTTCCAAATCCAAAATTTCAACATACTTCGGCTAATCAATTTTGAGTAATGCGAGATGTATACGTACGCACACACAAACGTCACGCCGAAACTAGTCAAATTGGATTCAAGGATGGATATTTCCGTTGAAATCTGAAAACCGAAATTTTTCGCGATCACAATACTTCCTTTACTTCGTACAAGGAAGTAAAAAGACCAAGTTTTATATTTATATATATATATATATATATATATATATATATATATATATATTTTTTTTTTTTTTACCGATTTGTACATTTTCTCATTATAGCTATAGTAGCATGTATCTCTATAAGTGGAAAGTAAAAATACATATATTTATATATATTACATATATTTCACATTAAACGATTCTTCCGTTCGTTACGGACGGTAAAAAAGAGATCTTCTGAATTTAAACGTGGTCGTACGTGGTCGTTTATTCCAGATAAAAACTCGGGATGTCTTAAAACCGCTACGAAAAATCATCACAAAATACATAATACAATATTAAACGATATTCGATTGAACGTATGCGAGCTTGATGATATCGAAAACATCTTGACAGACTAATTAATTACATTTTACACGATTGTTTGGGTATGAAAAAACTTATCCACTCAATGGGTGCCGCCCAAAATTGATTGAACAATTTTCTGTGATATTTAAATGCTATTACGTTTAGTTTCTTCATGTTTTATAGCGGTAGGTGAAGTATGGATTAATCATTTACTTGTCAGAGACCAAACAATGGGTGGGAGCTGGTGAAAGTGCTTCGTAGTTAGCGGAAACGGTTCTTTTTGCACGAAAATTCACGGCTGTAATGTTTTTGGGTTCTCATAGACATAGAGTGTGACGCGCACAGATTATTTGGAAAAAGGAAGGACCATCGCCTGGGAGTATTACGTTTCACTACTGGACTGATTGAAGGGTGCACGTCTCGAGTTTTTGCTGCTAAACATCTTGACCTACGCTTCGAAGTGATTCCAATTTCTCGTATTTACAAAATGTGGCTCTCAGTTATTATTTACTCTTTAAAAATCTGAAGAAATAGAAAACTGGAGGAAGATTAACTTCAAATGAAGGTGAAAGCTGAGAAAACCGGATTTATTTTGCCGATCTGGGAGTTGTACAAATCGCATTACATTGAAGGTATAACAATTTGGAAAGTCATTGGTTTAAATATATTGCATTAAAATATAACTAACTGAAAAAAAAATTAAATTTTCTGTATTCTTTATCAAACCAAGAACTTTTCAAACGAACTTTCCATACATATGGGCTTATAATCCATGGTGTTTGACAGCATATAACAATATTCTAAAGAATGTTTTTTCCTTGACTAGAATTTCTTATAACAAGACTTTATCTCCAACAAGTTAGAGACATTTTATTCATTAAAAATAATAATAAATAAAAATACCAACCCGTTAAATATTGAATAAGTTACAATAACTGATACGTCCGATTGAAAATAATGTCATATTTTATAAATTTTCATAGTTTCCTAATTTAATAAACCCTTTTAAATTTTCTGTTCTCTAAAACACATACGTTCTTCCTAGAAAGATGCTTCCTGTTTCTTAAGTCTTTTCTCGCCTAATAGTATAGCTTATACGGATACCAACCCTTTTGTTCCACCAAATCATTACGTTTATTTGATAGATAAATTAATTACTTTTAAAGGTTTGTAATTTTTTTTAGATTTACACAGAACCAATATTTTAGTTATTAAAGTGAGTGCAGTAGAGTGCTTAATCTCAAAAAAAAAAATTGTTAAACTAAATTCGAGTTTTATATACTTTAAATTTAAAATTATTCACCATTAAGCATTTAAATATTTTTGTAATATTTTACGGAATATTATAAAATATTATTAAACCTTTTACCTTTCGAAGATAAATTAAATATTAATAAATTCATCATTTTATTTAATAAACAATGAGAAATAAATCACTTTATTAAATTTTACATTCAAGATAATTTGATGGAAAATATAACACACAGTAACTGAATTATTACAAAAAAAAACTAATATGCTAGACTGAATTATGAGGAAAAGTATATTCTTAAGATAGGAACCTATTTTTTCGCTCTCTTAGCTGGCAAAGAGAAATGGAGAAAGCTAAGCCGTTGCAGCTTACCTTACTGTTTACTGCTTACTGTTTCAGTCTGGCACTAATTAAATGTATTGCTATTTATTCTGACCATTTTTCTTGTTAATGTTTCAGATAGTATATACTCTTAAGTACAAAGAAATGTATCTTCTTTTTAAATGCTTTTGGAAAGATTTATCTTTAGATAAAAAAAAGGGAATACATATATATATATATATATATATATATATATATATATATATATATATATATATATAAATTATTCCTTAATCATATTAGCCATTAGGTTTTTATTTTATAAAATGTTTATTAATAAAAGTGTTGAAGAACATTTTAGTTACGTTCCGTAATTTTTTTTTGTAAAATTTATAGGAGTTTTTACAAGTATTTAACTCGTGCTCAAAGCCCAAAAATCATGACTGTTTGTAACACTAATATAGTAGTTGAAATGGGCTTTATCATGGTAAAAATGAGATATATTTCTACTATATCACGTTTCTTTAGTTATGACAGTTATTAAATATCTAATCGGATACAGAATTGTCGATTGCTGTTATTTGTTTGACCTGGTTATCATTATATTGGTAATGAAAGACAGTTTGAAGTCAAGATTATTCTATCAGTAAATACCATTATTACACAAATACTGCAGAACATGCAATCAAAGATGACTTTACATCAAAACGGATAATATCTCTTATTCACTGGGTGGAAATGAATGATGTGTTAACATTCATTACTCTGAATCAAAAGAACATTATTATCGAAACTAATTTAATCAGTATAAATATAGATTTTACATACATAAATATTTAAAAACCTACTTTAACATTTTTTTTTCTAAAATTATAATAGAAAATTTTCTTTTTAATATAAAAGAGATCGTCATTATTTAACTGATATGAGAAACAAAATGCTATTTTAATTTTCCTTTCATTTAATTTTTATAAATCATGTTAACGTAGTGTGACTACACTCTAAAGATGTCTGGTTGCTACAATTTCTACAAAATTTTCATACTAAATGAAAGGTAGACAAGCATCACAAAAGTTCATCAAGTTTTTTTGATTTGAAGTCAATTACTTTGTCTTTACTGGTACCACAATCGGTAAAGTCTATTAAATTATATATATAAATTTGTAATTTTCCTTCAATATATTTTCCAGAATGAATTTTAAAGTTAATATGGTATACGGGAGTTAATTTTCGACTATATCAGTAATATAAAACAATATGTATATAATAACTATTATATAATGTATATAATAGAACATAGAACGATAATATTTATTTTTCCATACATGTTACATTAAAATGTTGAAGATAAATACCAAATAAATGACTGTATACCCGTACCCAAAATAATGGTTATATTTTTCATTGACATGAAACATTATTTAAACCAAACGAGATGTTATACAGCAAAAATACTAATGGTAAATAATAATAAACAGTAACAACATTTTTAAATAAATACTATATATTTTAAATGAAATATTTTGGTATTTCGTAATAAGAACGTAACTCTTTTATCTATATGTGTTGAAGAATTTTTAATTATTTGAAAGGTTTAAAAAATCTACTATTCATTTTCAGTAGTATACTATTTTTACTTTTCCAGTGAATTTAACTAGAAAAATTATGTTGAAGAGGAACGTATAGTGATAATTTCAAAAAAAGCTGACAACAGGTTTGTAGGATAACTTTCCCGTCACGCGGCTTACAAAAGCATTCACACACAACTTAATTTAACACGTCAGTGCTACACTAGCGCTCCTTGTGGTGACAGGAGGTAAAACTGACGCAGTATACCCACTTAGGCACTAGTTTAGACCATTTTTGGGGCGAGAGTACGATTCTGTCAAAAACGTTATTGAGAAAATTATTATTTTTAATCGTTAAAATGTACTTTAGAAAAAATAAGACCTTAATCAGGCGAAATCTCGAAATACCGAGTGAGACTTTGCTGTACAGCTTCAGCCCCTTAACCATTTAAGTTGAAAATTTAATGGCATCAATTGTCCGTACATAGAAGTAATCTGACCAAGTTTGATCAAAATCGATCCAGCAGTTCTGGAGATATAAGGTGATTTAGAGTGCGACACCGAACACACATACGTACATACGAACATCCGGAAAATTTCCATCTCGTTTTTTGAGTTCCTTAGGTGACAAAACGTCAAGATCCGGTGAAAATCGCATATACCCTAATTGGAACGATTACCATACTTTCACTTCTAAAGTTGTAGCTCTGCTATAGCGTTAGACGGAAAAGTAATAGAATAATAGGTTTTTGCAAAGCTTTACGTTTTAAGGTTCAAATAGTTCTTTAGATAAAAAAAAGAGGATGTCGTATGTACAGGTGTGTGCAATCGTTACGTACTATGGGTGCGCACTGGTTTTGGCCTTATATCTCAGGATTGACCAAACCAATTTTTTTCAAATTCGATTCAAATATTTTTATATATGAAGCATTGATCATATTAATTTTTTTTTTTTTATTTTGTTAAGGGGGTGGGGAATATTGCGAAAAAAAACAATTTTTCTTTCAGAGGCATCTCAGAAAAGATTTTTTTAAAGCAATTTTTTTTTACCTACAATTCAATTTTAAACAAACCTCCAACTCTTAAAATTGAAATATTTCTTATTTTCCTCTATCTCCTTCGGTTTAAATATTTTTGAAAAGTTGTTTGAAAGTTTATATTTTATATATAGATCTATGAAATGTTTACATTTTTCTTTAAATTATAAATTGCAGACCTAAAATGCAGAAAGGTTTTTTTGAAACTTAAATTAAGCAAATTTGTTAAGCTTAATCTATACGTAATAAATATCTTTAGACATCTTTGCTTAAAAATTATTTCCCACTTCTAAAAAATACATATTCTGTTTTTTGGCTCTAACTCATTTAACTTTTGTTATTAAATAATTTTTTTTAAATATTTTTCTTCATCACCTAAACGGTTATTAAAATTAAAGTAGCTTTAGTACCTATAATATTTTCCGGACTCAAAATGAGAAGAAATCTTTTTTTCATAATTTTTATAAACGTTATACTTTATTTATTTGTATTTTTTACTAATTTTATTTTAAGTTAATTTTGTTTTGTTTTGGGATCACTTCGATGTAAATAAATCTTTTTAAAATTTTCCACGCCGGGAAAGTAATGCAATAATTTTCCAGCCTTTCTAATTTTAATTTGTTTAATTGTTGATTTATAATCCTCAATTCCCTATTCCACATGCCTAATCTTTTTCCTTCCTAGTAGTGTTTATTATTCTCTACGTTCTTATTATACTAAAATAGTTAACTTTTTATTTTTATCTAATACAGGCCTAAACTTAAATCTTACCAATTAATCTTAAAATATCTTTATTTCAATTATTATAAATCCATAAAGTTTCAACATTTTATTAACACATTTCAAAAAATTTAATTTCTTCCTTTAGGAATTTTCTAGTATTACCTAAGTAAGATGTTTTAACTATAAACCTTTATAATTAATACAGTATCGTTAAAATTGTTATAGTTTCTAAATCTATAAACCAACCATATTGAGATTTCTTTTCTTCATGCAGAAGCTTACTCAGAGTGTTAATTTTTCTTAATGAATAATATTGCATTAATTTATACTAAAACCATTCGAATTAGTTCAATTTATAATATTGTAAGGTAACAGATTAATATTTCTTTACTACAGAAAAAAATTAAAATTTCAGGTCAGGAAAACTGTTTAATTTTCTGTTAACTACATAAAAGTTAAGTTGTTATGTTACACATGTGTAACTAAATATTGCAATGAACGAGTCATGCTTGACTTCATAAAGATTAATATCTTATATAAGTATTAAAAAGGTGTATTTAAAAACTTTTGTTATATATATATATATATATACATACACACACACACACACACACACACACACACACACACACACACACAAATCCAGATCCAGATCTGAAAAAACTGTAAATATGAATCAGAAGGTAAGAAATTTGACTCTCGAGTTGTAATACTATATAAAATTTTGAACACGTAAGTAACAGTTATTAACAAATGAGTTAATAACTGTTAATTTTAGTATCTTTAAATGATACTAAAAAAAACATTTTACATTTAAATCTAATTATCAACTATTCAAGAAAAGAAATCATTAATTGTGATCATTTTAATAATATAAATTTACCTTTTTTTCAGCGGGAGGAGATAAAAAATTAAATTAAACGTAGGGTATAGAGATGTATATTATACAGCCAAAAAATAAAAACTGTAACCACTTCAAAAGGAAAGCATTGTCGATAGCGAAAAGGCTCTTGACCAAAATGAAAAAAAGATTTGCTGCTTTGTATGTAGTATATTAGATCTATGTATTATATGGATCTGTATCGTTCACCCTCATAAAGAAAGAAGAAAGAGAAAGGTTATGGAGAAAATTAAGAAAATGAAACGAATAAAAACAGAGAAATGAGAAAAAACTTTGATGACAAGGATTCCTTTTCCTCAGAAATTTTGGTTGGGGTATATCCTTTGCAGAAACTGCCTACAGCGAAGGATTAAACCGAAATAAGTGGAAGGAAGAGAAAAGAATACTAGGATCTTAGATTGATTATTGGCATTAAAAAGAGAAGGTATAAGAAAAAAAAAATGCTTAGGAACGAGATATTAAGATTATCAGTGGAAAATCCTTGATAGGAAATTTCACTAACAAAACTACTTCGAGATGATTACAACACTATTACTTTGAAAAGATCTTCAGGATGCATAATTTCAGGGATTAAAAGCGTGTTTATTTCACTTCTCTCAGACCAAACACCGTACGATATTTATTTTTTTGTTTTTTATCTGCGACTTTTTTTATAAACATGCCTTTTAGGACTTGAACCAATTTTGGTACTAGGTTTGATTATTTATAATTTATGAAAAAAAAAATGCATCTTTTATAAGGCAAATTGATAAGAGTATGGTAAATATGTTTTTATTACCATGAATTTAAAAAAGGAAAGAATTGAATTTTTAACACTTTAAAAGTTCTATAGCTTTAAATAAATTTTCCTTTTCAAGGTGTAGTAATAAAGAGGATCATTTAACTGCTATTTTTATACGAGTTTTATATACGTCTTTTGTGTTATATGTTTTAAAAACATATAACACAATATAGAAGCGTAGTTGATAGGCGTCGGGAATGTAATATTTATTCAATTTATTTATATTTATCAGTATAAATTAGTTTTATATTCTGAGAAAATAGTATTATATTCTACAACACTAAAAATTAACAATAGTAAAGCAAAATTGAACTAAATAAATTCAATTTTGTTTTACTATATTAATTCTCATTAGAATTATATTTCAATTAAAATTATTAACTTGAATATTTTTTCATTATACATTAACGGGAAAATGTACTCAAAAATTACAGGAGAAATATTTATATAAGATAATGCCACAATATGCGATAAACAATACGATTCGATATTTTTATAAAGGTGTTTCAACTAAAAATATCAATCAATTTCTCTTAACTTTGTACAGATATTTATTAGATCTTTGTAAACTGAATATATATATTTTTTTTAGATTTAAAAAAATGAAAATTACATGCGATTAACTAAATTCTTCTAAATTTATTAAATTGATATTGTTACCTTTTAAAATGTAATACGATACTTTTTGCCACACACGGAGGATTTGTTAAATATAATTTTGAAGTCATTAAATGTTATTTTTTATTAGATTTACATTTTTCAATTTTATAACGTAATGTTAATCAAATAAATTATTATATTTAAATATTTTCTTTAATAATTTTAAACACATACTATTTTTTTATATAAAAAAAAAAAAAAAAAAAAAATAGGGTATAAATACGGAAATGACATCGGTGTAAGAAATGTAACGGAATTTTTTTCTGATGTGTCGTCATCATTCCTTAAGCAGTATACGCTTTCATAATTTTTTTATATTTAGCTTATCTGTAGAAAATCTTTTTTATAAAAATTAAGAGATATGCCTCCCATTGTATGAAAGATAATAATTTTGCATCATCAGCTATAAAATTATTGGGTGTAAAAATTTGAACCTGATAATTATTTCATGTATTTAGATTTTAACTAATAAATATGGACTTTAATGACATTTATTTTTCACAATTATAAAATAATTATATCCATTCTTGGCGTGATTTTATGATGTATTACTTACCGTTCAGAATAAAAGTTTATTCCTTTATTTAATGTGAAAATGAAATATAACAACCAACTGAACATTCTTCCATTTGCCTTTTCTAAATAAAACATATATAAAATAAGCCTATAAATAACCTAACTAAACTAACGTAACAAGCTACTGGTTAAAATACTCCTGATAACAGTAGTTGAAATTTCACTAACATTAGTAGCAGTTAAGCAACTTAGTAAATTCAATCATGGAACGTAATCTCCTTAAATTTCCTTTAGAGGTATCATACCTATTCATAATCAATGCCGTATTAACATTTCATTAAATTTATAAACGTTAACAGTATTACATTGAATTTTAATTAAAAAAATAAGATAATTATATATAAATTAAGATAACTTACTTATACTTTGTTAACTTCTGAGCATTAAATTCCTTTCTAATTAGTAACGTAAAATTAAATGTATTCGATTTTTAATATTACTAATTAATTTATATAATATTTTACGGTTTTCAATAATTTAGTCTTTTATTTAGATAAAAAAATAGAATGATTTTTAAAGGCTTCACTCTTATCGAAGTTCTGATGGTTAAAAGAAAAATATAGTAATTAAAAATTACCTATAATTATAATGAAATAAATACATAAAAATGAAGTGATTTTTACCAAGCTTAAATAAAAGACAGTGTATGTAATTCCACCCGTATATAATTTTTTTTATTTTATGAACATATTATTTTTGGCTAATTAATTTGCTAGAAACTATGTAGTCTTGAGTGATTTTATTCTTGTAAACATTTAAATATCTGTTCTATACTTTTCAGCTTTTAAACTCTTAAAACTGAATAAATTTGCATTATAAAACATATTATAGCTGAATTTTACAAGTAGGACTGTCGGACAGCCGCCTTTTTTTTATTGTTTTTATCGCATACAGTAAATACTTATTTTAAGTTACTTGTAACGAGAAGATAATTTAAAATTTATCTTAGAATATTATTATAATTTTCTTGAATAAAATGTATTCGAAGATTCCAAAATGAAAAGACAATCTCGTTGGTGATTTTATTAGATTTGTTTGTATCAGTAATTGTATCGTTATGTATTGTATATAAGTTGTTAATTATATAAATAAATAAATATATATATATATATATATATATATATATATATATATAAAACCAAATATCTGTCCAACTGGCAAATCGGCTGTTCGGTGATCTAAGTTAGTTTAAATGAATTTTGACGGTACTAGGACAATACCGACTAGTGATGAATAAATCACTGATGGCGAATTTCTTGCGTAATATCATATATTGCGTCGTTCTGTAATTTATTATTTTTATAAAATAAAATATTCGTATAGGCAGATCTTTATTACATTGTGTAATGCAATTTTACGTTATACCATTTACATGTTATAATATTATATTTACTTATAATATAATAGGAGTACATTTAAATATTTTTATTTTATTCATTGTTTTATCATTTCTAATTTAATTACTTAAAATAAATATTTATTTTACTTTCATAAATATTATGAATAAATTATGTTATATAATATTTTTAACATACGTTCTTTTTAAACGTTGAGATTTCATTATTATAAAGAATGTTTCATTTTAATCTCCCCAGGCGATTTTCTCGTAAACTATGCAAAAAAAAAGTTACTCATACTCAGATTGGAGGTAGACACCTCATGCTCACCTTGGATTTGACCTTGACATTATTTCAAGGTTAAAACTTCTTTTTTTTTTCAAATAGAATGACCCCACTAATGAAAAGAGAAGAAAATTTTACTTCGAAATATGTGGTCACACATATGAACTTAAACCCTGAACTTAAAATTTTGAAAATAAATAATAATTTTAAAATAATTCAAGTAAATTACTAAATGATAATAATTATAATAATTTATTTTTTTAAATTCGTCGCCTCCACCCCTTTTGATCCCTTATCCTGTCTATATGGACAGAAGAACCAGTCAGCCAGAAGAGAATGGGGAAACTCATCAAAGATACCTTCATATATCGTGAAATAACAGTCAGAAACATTATCTCACAAAATGTTCTAAATGATTTTATAAAAACTGAAAAAAAATTCTAATTAGTTTAAAGAAGTTACTCCTAAATACTAGAAATTACAAAATGCAATAATTGATACAGAAAGATAAAAAAAGAACGCGTATAAAATATTAACTAAAACAAATTTCTGGAAAATTCTAGAAAAGGCTGATCAAGGCTATGGAATCACTTTGATTCCATAAACGAGATACTGGATTGACATAACTATCATAAGATGAGATCGAGTAGTTTTGCAAAGTGTAGAAACATGGGTTGTGAGAATTCAAACGAGAAGCACGCAAAGAGACAATAGCAGGTGAAGAAAGCTGTCCATGAAGATATTTATAAAATGAGATTAAAGAAAATCCTTCTAGTTGACGTAGGAAAACCGAACAGATTACAAAGTCTGGTGATACTGAGATCCAAAAGGTTGAATTTAAACCTAAATAATAATTATAAAAATAATAATTATGAAGTAATGGAATTACCATAGTTTGGTTAAAACTACAAAAATCCCTCTGATAATACTTTTTGAAAGCAATTTTAAAATAAAAAATACTGTATGTCTCATAAAACCTAATTAAAAAAAACATTATGTCTAATAACCAAAATAAATATAGCAGCACTTTTTCAACATTTTTTGTTTCTTTAAATAAGCATCAACAAGTAGTGGTTAAAATTAACAACAGAAAAAAGAGGAGAATAATAATAATAAACAATAAAGGACTAAATTCTGTTTTTGTAGCGTGAGCGCGCGTTAAACAAATGGAACGAATTAAGCAAAGATATTTGACACTGAGGAAAGATACCAACTAGGAAACGCACGTAAATTTATTCTCGCATATGATGTAATTAAATTCCTTCACGTAATTTAACTCGAGGTTTAATTAAAAGAGAATTGAATTCTGGGAATGAGAGCCAATGTTTTAACATAAAACATGCCAGCCACTAATTCAATACATTTCAAAATATCTACTAAAATCTATTTGTGACATTTATTTGTCTTCAAACGCTTTAATACATTCATTAATTCAATTAAGCTCCATTTATCAGTTTCTATGAGAAAACTATGAAATTTCAAGTATAAACTTTTTAATTGAAATAATTTGCATGTAATCATTTAAATTATTGGATAACAATAAAAATATCTGAATGCAATTAATATGAAAATTTTAAAATTATTGCATTATAATTTCTTTATCTAATTAACTGAGAAACTACACTCTATAATATAAAAATTATAAGAGAAATACCGTAAAAGTTACATAAAAATTATTTAGGTCACATAAATTTTGTATCCATTATCACTTTTTTTCCATTCCGGTAATTTAAAATGGTGTAATAATTACAAATACTAATAACATATTTTGTATTTTATAACTGTTTTATAAACGTAAAATTTAAATGATTAAAAAATACCTAAAATACTTCACATGATAACCATTTCAATCAAATTACGTCTATTTATTGGATTACGTTCAAATCCAGTAATAATAGGTCCGCTGTTAGTATTATATAATTTTTATTTTTTTTTTTATTTCGGAGAGTACATATTTTGACAGTTCAAGATTGGTTATGTACATCTCTTAGAAATAATAGGTCATAGATATAATATATCTGATAGAAAAATTTAAATTAAGCTTAAATCCTAAAAAGGCTGCGTTATAAAAAAACTTTTCTTAATTTTGATGGACATTGAAATATCATAAGTCTTGAACGTAATTTAATTTCAGTTAAATGAGCACATATAGTTATCGTAAAATATTTTTTTTACAGTTATGCTAATGTACAGTTGTTCACTTTCATAATTTACTGTTAAAAAAATAAAAACAACACTGAACGTGTAAAGCATAATATTAAAATGCTCTATTACATTTATATTACTGTTAACCGTTCTCGGATGTTAATGTGAATAATAAATATTCTATTCTCGTCTATTTACCATCAAATCCTCTTTCTCATCATCTCCTAATCTGAGCTTAGAGCTTCCCATAGACCTTTTCCCTCTAGGCTTTCCAACCCATAATTATCCAATTATCTTTTTTTAGTTTATGCCCAAGTTTCTCAGTCAATGAGTCCTTTAAATATTACTTAGATTTAGTTTATTATCTCTTAATCTGAACTCTTTATTTTTGTGTACTGGTCTTACGCAGTTGCTTTTTTCAGATTCTATGAGCTTCTTTCTTATTTTATCCCTTTAAAAGTTAGAGTTTAATAGAAAAAAACAATGTTTAGGTATGTACAGCTAATTTATATATGTAAAAATCTTAGTTCTCCGAGATAATATTTTCGAAAAATATAACCTGCTCTGCGTATACGGAACAAAAAGAACTTAAATTAAACCACTATCTTCACTTCTTTTATAATTTTGTATTTGATAATTACATTCTTCCCAGTTATTCAAAATAAAACATACGAGAATATTCTTCATCTTCATGTTTCCCATTCAAAATAATTTTTTTTTTTTTTTTTATTATCAAATCTACCTTGAATTATTCTTTAATGAATCCTTCCCCTTAATTAATAAATCATTCTAATTTTCTTTTAGATTCTACATCATAATCGTATAGTCATAATCACATCTATCTATATATATATAAATATCAATGTTTGTTTGTCTGTCTGTTCCAATTTAACTCGAGAACTAACCGACAGATTTGTCTAAACTTTTGCACAGCTACAGTTTGAAGCCCTGCGGTGAACACAGGCTAATTTTTTTTTACCTCCGACATAACGAAATTTTACAACGAAATTTAAAACACTTTATTTCTTCCTTAAAGCTTATTTAATTTTCAAAATGACTTTGATTTTCAAGAAAAATTTAATTTTTAGCTAACATTTTTTTTCAACATTGAATTGATTAATTTTGAAACGGGCTGAAGTTTTAACGTACAGTTATTCCTAAGTTTCAATTGATTTAGCGCACATGCATATGTAAGTTTTATGATTCATTCATTTACAATTTTTTACAGCTGTTTAAAACATAAATAAATAGCTGCGTTTGTTTATCATGTGTGTGCTACTAATTTAAAGTGTGTAAAGTATTTAACTGCAATCTTTCAAATTCTGTGATCTTTTTTACAAACACCATACCATGCCTAAAAGACATTCTTCAATTGGCAGAAATACAAAAAAAGCACGTATGATGAAAACTATTCGTGCGGCAAAGACTGAAGACGAAAGACAGTCAAGATTGGAAAGCGACCGAATACACAGCCCAATCCTGTTCGACTGAAACAACTGAGCAACGGGAAATACCGTTTAGAAAGCGACCGAATACGCACAGATCAATCCCGCTCGACTGAAACAACTGAGCAACGGGAAATGCGATTAGAAGGCGTCCGAACTCGCGCAGCTAAAGCCCGATTAACAGAAACAATGGCAGAACGAGAGGGGCGACTACGATTGACACGATCACGTACTGCTCAATCTAGGCGGGCATTAGGCATTGAATTGAAAGAATGCGCCTATCATTACAATGCCAACTATGATTATTCCGCTCATTCAAGTGTCGTAATTGGAAAAATGGACAAAGATTGCCCATATTGTTCTGCGCTTACATTCAAAAACGAATCACAAGGAAACTGCTGCGCAAGCGGAAAAGTTAAATTGCCCGACACTGTTTTGGCACCTGAACCTCTATCGTCGCTTCTTTCAGGAACCACAAGTGAGTCAAAGCACTTTTTAACAAACATTTGCAAATACAATTCATGATTTCAAATGACGTCATTCGGAGCAGAAGCTATTGTCCTCGAAAATTATATGCCCACATTCACCAAAGCGCGAGCAAAGCGAGGCCTGGCTGGGAGGTCCGGCGAAGCCGGGCCGAGCGGCTAGTATTTACATAAATTTCACTTCTTTAAACTGATTTATTTTCATTACCTTCTCCTTACAAAATTAAATTATTTATAAGCAGTTTTTTTTTTATCTTAATATCTAATGCTAAAGTACATAATTTATTTTTGTTGATCCTCAGTTTTAAACGTTTAAATTCTCGCACGAGCATTTAACTGGCCCATATCGATATGAGTATGTATGATGATGATGATAAATTGTAAAAGAAAATTATTACTGGGGTTGTTCCTTTCAGTAGTTTTGACAAATGTAGAAACGTAATCCAAATTTAATAGAAGCATTAATAGTTCACACCATTTTTACTATAGTGTTGCATTCAATTTAGTATTTCCGTTTATTACATCTATTTAGGTAACTAAAGAAATAAAATCTAAATATTGACAGAAATCTCTTGTTACTTTTTAACACAACCAGAAAGTAATTTTAATAAAATGCTTTATATTATAATTTAATTTAGATATAAGACCAAATACAGATTTAATTATACTTAATCACCAAAGTTTCAAACAATTTGAAGGAGTGAGTAGTTATTGTTCAGAAAGGGTCCAGTTTTGTGTTGTTAGGTAGGAAATAGGGTGATGTTGAAAACCACTGCTCTAATAGCAGGCAGTTGTAGGTTTATTACTGTTCCGGTACCTACCATGTGATTGTACGCGTCTTTCTGTTAAAAGTAATGAGTAAAATGATTTGAAATGTGTTTAAGCTGAAAGGTTAACCTTTTATTTTTGCTGCAATTTAAAAATGAGTATGAATTCTAGCTATTGTTTTAATGTCAATAAAATTTAGTATCATTAAATAAAAATCTATGGAAATTATATCAAATAATTTTGCTATTTCTGTAGTAATATATTAACCACAATATACACAACATTACATAAAACCACAGATACTTGATTTATAATTCTCAGTCTTCAGCTAACTCAATGTTTTTAATTCTCAACATATCTTTGTTACAAAATTTACTAAATCTTAATACCTTAATACATGACTAACATATTACTTTCTCTTTACTAGATTCTGCTAAAAATATTTCCGCTTTATATTAAAAGCTTTTTATTTCATTGAAACAGTACAACTAGTATACCCATCGGATTGGTCTAGTGGTGAACTCGTCATCGCAATTCAGGTTATTTCAAATTCGAGAGTTCTATGATCCAAATCCTTGTAAAAGCAGTTACTTTTATACGGATTTGAATACTAGATCCTGGATATCATTCTTTGGAGGCTGGGTTTTAAATTAACCACATACTTCAGGAATGGTCGACCTAAGATTGTACAAGACTACACTTCATTTACACTCATACATATCATCCTCATTCATCCTCTCAAGTAATACCTTACGGTAGTTCCGGAGAATAAGAAAAAAAAATTTAAAAATGTATATCTAGTATACCAACTAGATGTATAAATGTACATTAACAAAAACACTGAAAAAATAAAGACGGGTAGAAATAGCCCATTACACATTCCATAAAATGAAAACGTCTGCTGTAAGAATTTAAAAAAGTAAATAAAATGTGGTACTATACTATATATCCTCAAACTTCCGTATGGAATAGAAGTGTTTATCTTTAAAAATATCGTAATAAAGACTCGAAGCCCTTGATGAGGGTTATTCAAAAGATGTTACAAATAGCCTAGATAGAAGCATCTCGAATGAAATCTTGAATATATTGTCAAAAAAATAGAATAAAAACCATAAAAACATACAAATTAGAATATTTTGGCCATGTAATGAGAAAATTACATTATAAAATTCTATGAATGGTTACGAAAGTAAAGATTGATGAAAAGAAAGGTGTAAAATGATAGTTACGCGATATTATAGATTGATTTAATTGCACATTAAATCAATTATTTAAAGCAGCTATGGGTAAAACAGAAAAAAAATCATAATGATCATTATGATCATTATGATCATTATGATCATTATTCTTCGTTTGAGGAAGGCACAATAAGAAGAAGAAGAAGAAGAAGAAATACTCCATTACATATTCTATTCGTCTATTTAGTGAGAACTTCTTTTTATCAGGTGTTAGGTATATAAAATGTTTAAAAAAAAATCTTTCTCTATTTCTTCTAAAGAAGACAATATTCTGTTACAATTTTACTGCCTTTTTTCTTTAAAACGTTTAGTGCTCTATCAAATTCCGATCTAAAAATATTCTTCCCTGAAATCGTCATCAATTTTTTTCTCTACTCATAAGTTTTTTCTATTAAAACTCCTACCAACTTTTTTTTCCCTTCCTTGACATAAGTTTTCCTTACTTATATCAAATAATATCAGAATTAAAATTCATAAAATAATATTATGTATTCATTCCTTAAAACTTTTTCTGATTTCTCTTTTTACAAAGCGATTTCACTTTGTAGTTATGATTTTTATATCCTCACTAATCTTCCAATTAACCAAATTTTTTTCTGTTTGACAATTTCATTTTATTTCTTAAAAATTTACAGTTTTTGTCTTAACAATCTTGACTCTGTTTTACTTTGTACGTTCAATTTACGGATGAATTCTAATATATCTTTCATCTGCGATCTTCTGCCAATTGTTACCTATTTACTTGTGGTCTCCTGACATGTTTTCCTTTTTAAATCAATCGATTCGTAAACTACTGCGTATATTTTGCAGCAAACTTTAGATCTGTATCTATAATTTGTAAAACTCTTAATTGCAGATCATACTCTTTTGGCTTCTTTACATCCCATGATATTGTTTTCAGGTGTTTATTTTATTTTTACTATTTCAAAAATTCATCAAACCTAAATTATGATTAAAATCAACATCTGTTGAAATAAAATATATTTTCTAATCGTATATAATTTAGTTCAAAAGTCCCTGGCAGATCGTTATGAAGTCTGCATGATATCTGTATCCCTTGGTCTTATACATTTTTATTATTTTAAAAAGGTGTTAGAAATTACTTTTTTATAATTAAAGGAAATTATTAAAACCTAGTTCATCCTTCATTCCTATCCCACATTTCCCAATTACTTTTCCTTTTTCTTTCTTCTTCTAGGATATTTCAATGTTTTAACAAAGATAAGTTTATTTTTATTTCTCTTATTTCTTTATTGCAGCTTGTCTTCGTTGTTTTCTAACCTTATTTTTGCTGATTATTTTACTATAAATTATAAATAGCAATCTGTTCTGATCAGTTGTATTTTATACAAAATCTAAAACTTCCTATCCCACCCATTCTTACATTGTCAATTGCTTATTCAAAATTTATAAACATCACGGAATAATTTATATTTTTTAATCAACCTGCCTTTTAAAAGAGTGTTAGAGCTAAAATTAAATCGCGTATCACATTTTTTCTCAAACGGGTTTACATCAATCCTACCAATTCAATACCCAATAATTCTTCCTACAAAGCATTCTAATTAAACATCTTGAAGCTTAATATGTTTAATCCTACGATACAGTTCTGCTTTTATACACATCTCAATTATTTTTAAATTTTAATTACATTTTTTTGCCTTTCAAATGTTTAATTTTAATAAAAACGTTCCCTGATTCCCATTGATTAAAAACAAACGATTATGTATTTAGTGATTATAGAAGTACACATTCACATGAATGTTATAGTCTATTAATATATATATATATATATATATATATATATATATGACATGATAATGATGAGAATATTCATTTACGTAGCGGAGTGCGCTGCGACGAGATATCGAGCAATACGTGATGGTATATAATTGGGTGTCATGGCAACGTTAGGTTGATTGCGATCCCTCCCACCCCTCAAGCTACTCAACCTCCTACCCATTCCTATTCTCTTATTCCTGCCCATTCCCTCTCGAAACCTCCTCCGACCCGACCACCCTTTACACTCATCATGAAACAACGGGCTAATTAGCCCACCCCTTCCTTTGCTCATATTACTGCTCTTTTCACTACGTACTCACCTCCCACGCATACATTCCCCTTTAACCTAACCCAATCTCCTGCTTTCGAATTAAAAGCAGAATCCAATTTTTAATCCATACATTCTTAATTCGATCATTTTGCCATACCTATCTTCTATGGCAAATACCAATTAATGGAATAAAAAAGATCCTGGTGACACGGGTATTCCCAATTTAAACATTGATTTTAATACTACTCTACAATGGTCAATATTGTCTGTATTACTACGTTACATGGTCCCTCTTTTCGCTCCGTAACACGCATTCACATATATATATATATATATATATATATATATATATATATATATAATATACCTCTTTTATATTTCCCTCTTTTCTCCACCCCGAAAAATAATCCTCTTTCATATATAAAATAAAATCCCTTCCCTCCTCTAACGACACTCTGTTACCATTGTTGTTTGTAATTTCTCTTCGCTCAGTTTCATTTTCCCACAATGACTTGTTAGCTTGAACGAAAAAGCAATTTCACGTTAGCATTTTTCTACGTTATTTAAGTGAATAAATTCTACACGTACGAGTGAATATCTCTTTCTGCCTTTTCATTTCCAATTTATTACCCTTCATGTTTAATTACTGATGGTATTATACGTACCCTATGCAATTTAATCTTATTAAAATAATTAATTATTACATAGATTATTTAATAACGATTATTACTTATTTGCTCATTTTTAATTAAACAGTTAAATACAAGTAAGTAAGTAATTTTTGATAAACGATTACAAGATTTAAAAAAATATATATATTTCATCAATTTTGTATCGAATTAAATCGATTTATAACTTCTTCCTTTTAAATAACTTGAATATATAAATATTATTAATAAAAGATCCATTTAAAGTTCGGTTATAAGTGCTCAAATTTATAAAATTATTCGTAAAATTTATAATTATCATTTAAATCCATTATAACATAAGTTGAAAAAATGTTTCGTATCAAATAGAAAAACAAAATTCCTTTAAGAAATTTTGTAGAACTACGCATTTTTCCCTTCACCAAATCTCGATTTAGTGAAAGGAAAATCCAGATACTAACTCCCCCCTCGAAGACAGGGGACAACGATTGCACGTACTGACAATTGCTAGTGTGTACAAAGAGGTAACAAAAGATGGGACCTAGTTTCTCCCAGTATAAGAATTTTACCCACTTAAAATACCTACAGCCTCCTCAGAGGGTGGATGAGTGGAGGTGGTGAGTTCAGGGAACTGTATCGCCCTGGGAAGTGTAAAGGCCCCAAAAAGCGGAGGAAATTTTTCAGATAATCAACGGTATTAGAATACAGAAGCTGATACTTGCTTCTCTTAAACGTCCCATTAAAGTGCTTCTCGTTCTGATCTCCAGGAGTAGTAACACAATAATTTAAAGGACCCATTGTATATAGGAACTTAGAATGTCAAGACTCTTGGATTTTACAGAGTGGAAAGTTAGAAAATCTAAATAGAGAAATGAAGATAAATAAAATAGATATATCAAAACTGAGTATTGATAGGTGGGAAGGATAGGGTAAGATAAAAAGTGGAGAAGTTACCATATTCTATTCTGGAAGAAGGAAAGGGAAGACGGAATGTCAATAACTATGAGGAATGAAGTATCAAACAGATGTAAAAAGTAAGTTATGTAAATGATAAATTAATAATACTGTTAAGGACTGGGATTTTACGAAATAATTTAGTTATAATACAAATATATATGTCAATACCGAATTATGAGAAAGAATATATTGAAGAAATGTATGGAGGTGTTGAAAATGTAATAAAATCGAAAAAAAACAAATATAAGCTACTGATGGGAAACAAAATGCTGTGATCGGTGTAGGTGTAGAGGGAGTGTGGTAGGATAATTTGAGTTAGGAGTAAGAAATAGAAGCGGAAACAGATTACTAGAGTTTTCGCCAAAAAAAATTATTTATAACCCACACTTCGTTCAATAACCATAAAAAAAGAGGTTAACTCGTACTTGGGTATTCTCTGGGAATAAAGCTATCAGATTGGCCATACCTTTGTAGATCAAAGGTATAGGCATACTGTTAAGAAAGCCAGCGGATTAACAGGTATAGAGAGTACTAGTGATCATATGCTGTTTATAATGGAAATGAGAATATCTTTAAAGAATGCAGAGAAAGCTAGGGTAGTCAAGAAATTGAAGTTAGAAAATTTGAAGAAATTTGAAACAATGGGAGAAAAAGTAGCTAAGACAGTTAAATAGAGGAAAAATGAATGAGAATTCTGAGACTGTATAAGATTTAAAAATTCCATAGTAAAAACAGCAGAGAAAGAAGTAGGTTATTAAGGGGATAGAAGTAGGTATAAGGAGTTAAGCAAAATATCATGGGTAGCAACAGAAACGTCGTTTTTTTCTTTTTTTTATCTTTAGTCATTTGACAGGTTTGATGCAGCTCTACCAGATTCCCTAACTAGTTACAGTAGTTTCATTTCAGTATACTCCCTGCGTCCTACATCCCTAATAATTTGTTTAAATATTTAAAACTTAGCCTGCATACACAAATTTTCCCTTCTACCTGTCTCTCCAATATCAAAGCGACTATTCAAGGATGTCTTCATATGTGGCCTATAAGTTGTCTCTTTTTTTAATAATATTTTTCCAAATGCTTCTTTCTTCATCAATTTGCCGCAATACCTCTTCATTTGTCACTTTATCCAACCATCTGATTTTTATCATTCTCCTATAGCATCACGTTTCAAAAACTAATCTAATCAAAAACTAATCTTTTCTTCTCAGGTACTTCGATCGTCCAAGTTTCACATCCATATAAAGCTACGCTCCAAACATATGTTTTCAAACATGTTTTCTTGACGTTTAAATTAATTTTTGATGTAGATAAATTATGTTTCTGACTGAAAGCTCGTTTTGCCTGAGCTAATCGTTATTTTATATTGCTCGCTCTTCCATCTTTAGTAATTCTACTTCCCAAATAACTAAATTTTTTTACTTCCATAATCTTTTCTCTTCCTATTTTTATATTCAGTGGTCTATCTACATTTTTTACTACATTCCATTATTTTCGTTTTTGCTTGTTTATTTTCATGTGGTAGTTCTTTTGCGTAGGACTTCATCCATGCCATTCATTGTTTCTTCTAAATCTTTTTTACTCTCAGTTAGAATCACTATATCATCAGCAAATTGTAGCATCTTTATATTTTCACATTGCACTGTTATTCCAGATCTAAATTGTTCATTAACACCATTAACTGCCAGTTCTATGTAAAAATTAAAAAGTAACGGGGTAGGGAACAAGGATGTTCCCTACCCCCGTTCCTTCCTCTATAACACCAGCTTCTAATTTATTTCTTCCGTATAATTCTTCAATATATTCCACCCACCTATCGACCTTTTCTTTCGTATTATAAATCAGTGTACCATCTTTATTTAACACATTATTAGATTTAAATTTATGTATCACAAAATTCTCCTCAACTTTGCTGCATGCACCGTTTATTTTACCAATGATCATTTCTCTTTCCTCTTCTGAACACTTTTCTTTAATCTACTCTCCTTTTGCTAATTTGCACTTCCTGCATATGGTATTTTTTAATTGTCGATAGTTCCTTTTACTTTCTTTATCACTTACATTTTATACTTTCTACGTTCATCCAATAGCTACAATAAATTCTATGATATCCAAGTTTTCTACCAGTTCTCTTTGTTCCGCTTAAGTTCACTTCTGCTGATTTAAGAATTCTCTTTATAAAATTCTCCCATTCTTCTTCTATAATTTCTACCTTATCGTTTTTACTCAGATCTCTTGCCATGTCCTCCTCAGAAAGCTTCTTCCTCTAAATTCCACCAATTCATCTATCACCTTTTCTTCAGGTTTTAAACGCCAATCTACATTTCATTATCAATAAATTATGGTAGCTCCAGAATATGTTTTCCAGTCGACGAGTTGATTTCTAAATCTTTGTTTAATCATGATATAATCTATTTGATACCTTGCAATATCACCAGGCTTTTTCCATGTTTATATTCTACTGTTATGATTTTTAAACTGGATGTTGGCAATTAATAAATTATACTTTGTGCAAACTCAGTAAGTCGGTCCCCTCCTCATTTCTTTTGCCTTCCTTGCCTTTTCCGATGCTTGCATTTCAATCTACAACTTTTAATTAAATATTCATCTCTTTTTTATGTGTTTAATTGCTTCGTCAATTTATTCGTATACACATTCTACCTGATCATATTCATGGAGACTTGTAGGCATATAGACGTTAATAATCGATGTCAGCTTAGGTTTTGATTTTATCCTAATTACAATGATTCTATCGCTAAGCTTTTTGAAATTCTCTAATCTCCTCCCTATGTTCTTTTTCATTACGAAACCTACTCCTGCCTGTTCTTTATTTGACGCTGAGTTAATTATTCTAAAATCACCTAACCAAAAATCGTTTTCTTCTTCCCACCAAACCTCGTTAATTACTCTACATTTAATCCATCCACTTCCCTCTTTAAATTTTCTAACCTATCAACCTATTGTAAACTTCTAACATTCCACGCTCCGACTCGTAGAATGTTATTTTTTAATTTTCTGGTAATCCCTTCCTTAGTAGTCCCCAGCCAGAGATCCGAACGGGGGAATAGTTTACCTCTGGAATATTTTACCAAGAAGGCGCCTTCACCTTTGTTACATGAAAATGCAGAGGGCTACATTTTCTTGGAAAAAAAAAGAAACCCGTAGTATTCCATTGCTTTCAGTTGCGCAGTACTTAGAAGATTGAATGATGTTGATATGACCGTTTAAGTCGTCCTGACCTACCCCCTGAACAACTACTGAAAGAGCTGCTGCCCTCTATTAGGAATCATTCCTTAGTCTGGCCCTCAACAGATACCTCTCCGTTATGGTCGCACCTTCGGCCCAGCTACTCTGTATCACTGAGCACTTGAGCTCCAACACCATCGGCAAGGTCTCATGATTCTTAGAGGGAGACAGAAATGTTAATGAAATTTAAAGAAAGAAGGCGATATTAGAACAAGACAGGGAAAATAAAAGAGCATTCCATTTCAAATTTAACGAGTTAAAAATAAAAATTCAAAAAGTTACGAAAAATGGATGAAGGGAGGATCAAGGAATGAAAGTGCACTGTGGTATGATGTAGAAGATGGTGAAGAGAATTACACGGGATAAATGGAAAGAATGGTAAAATTAGAGAAACTGTGGATAAAAATTATAAAATGCGACATGAAGAGAAAGACGTACGAAAACGATGGAAGGAATACGTAGAGAATGTGTTTATGACAAAAAAGAAACCTAAGCATAAATAAACACAAAAAAGGTTTGATAGGTAGTATATGAGTATGAAGGACCAAGTGTGAAGTACAGAACTCAATTAAACAAATGAAGAATAAAAAAACGACTGGAGAAGGTGAACTTCCCATAGAGTTTTACAATTGTTTAAATGAGTAAGGAATGGAAGAAATAGTTGAACAGTGCGACAGGATTATATCGTACGGGAGATTGGTGTGAATACTTTGTGAACAGTAACGATACCAATTTCGAAGAAAACTAGTACCAGAAAATCAGCAGAACGCAGAACAATACGTTTATTAACCCATACCGCTAATAAGAATATTTTTAAATTCTAATCAGGATTTAAGTATAAATAATAAAAGAGAATTTAGGAGAGGGCTTGGCTTCAGGAAAGGGAAAGGAACCGAAGATACCATTAGACTAATAACAATGATTGGAGAGTAGTAATTAGAGAGAAAGATGAATCAGCCTGTGCTTAATACATTAAGGAAAGGCATTTAATACAGTCAAATGAAATAAAATGATGGAGATTCTTAAGGAAAAAAGTAGAAAGACAGATTGTCTTTAAATTAAAAAATTATATATGCGACAAACAGTGAAAGTAAATATTATGACTCTCTGGGAGGTTCTAGGTTGAAGTATTAAGTAAGGATGCTGCTCCTCACCGATAGTGTTCAACATTTACAGACAACATTTAAGATATGGTAAGGAATATATGAGAAGAAACAGAAGGGATAAGTATAGGAACATCAACATAAGGTACATAGGGTTTGCTGATGATATAGTTTTACTAGCTTATGGTACACACGCATTTCAAAAGAGCACTGAACGTGTTAAGAAAGAAAAATAGAAAAAGTAAAATATATATATATATATATATAATTATGTGGACAGAGGACTGTAAAAGAGCACTGAAAATAAAATGAAGAATAATGATGAACAGGAAGTCTTCAATAAGAATAGGAAATTATTGTGCAGTAAAAATTTGGAGTTTGTTAAGGAAGAAGTTATCAAAATGCTATGTACATGAATGCCATGTACTTATAGTATGGGACGTAGAACGTGCGATGTATAAGAGTGAAAGGGACTGGATTGAGATTTTTGTGATATAGATATGGAGAAGATGGACAAATCAGGAATAATTAATCATATCGAGCTGAAATTTCGTATAGTCCACAAGAAAACGAAATTGTGATAAATAGAAATAAAACGTAGGTAATAGAGGAAGCGCAATAAGGGAAATAGAAGTTTACTTTACAAGTAAACTTTTATCATACCTGTAAGGTATCATAAGCAAATAATTTACAGGCGATTAGATATGCGATAAAATACAAACAACCATTATAAAAAATAATAAGCGTCCCATGCTAGACTTATTAGGAAAAAAGAAGTCTTTTTTCAGTAAGCTAAACATACTAATATTCATTGGGATGTTGATTTTACTGAAATCCAGATGAGGTTCAATCCTACAACTGATACCTTCCATCTATTCATCACAGGAATTGGCTGTAGAATAATCGTTAATAATCTGAGCGTAAACAACTCTGATTAATGTGCATCGGTTATTCTACATGCGAAACAACTATACTGACTAGGATAGACAGAGTATAGCATAAATTTCATCACAGAACTAATTCTAAATAGATACTGGAAAAAAAATCCAATTTTAATTAAATATTAAATTTAATATTTTGAATTTTCATCAGTTAGATATACGAAATTAAAAGAAGTAAAATGGTTAAAAATATAACTGAAAATTTTTTAAGCTCCTTTGGCATTTTTATTTTAGATAATTACAGTAAATAATTTATTTTTTTATTTCAATAAATATATTGGTAAATTTTAAACAAATATTAGTTTTAAATATCAACTCTAACGTAATGGTATTGTTTTATAATCCTTTTTAATTTTGATAATTTCAAACTAAAAATCTTTAAAAAAAAACTTTTAACTGAAGGATGTAAATAATTACATGGGTGAAACAACGATTTTAAGGCTATTGTAAATAATAGCCAACGAAAAAACATATCAATATGTATGAATTAGGAACAACAATATATATACTTGAATTAACTTATCAGAATTTTTTTAATTTTTATATTAAAAATAAAAACTAGCAAAACAAAACAAATCGTTCTAATAAGTAAAACTAAATTCTGTTTTAAGAAAATTACTTTTAAAAAAATGTTCTGTTTATGCATGACTAGTGGAGAAGACTAGTGGAGAAGACTAGTGGGGCGCGTCTCTTATACAACCATTTTATAATTAGAGCTTTATAAATAGAAAATTTTCTTAAAAGTAATTTTTTTGAAAACAAAACTTATATTTACTATGTAGAACGAATTGTTTTGTTATTATAATGATTTTTTTTTTTTTAAGAAAAGCATGTTTTATTGCATTGTTTATTGCAATACGATTAAACATTAAAATGTAGGATCATAATTAACCAGAAGTTGCGAAATTTTATTACCTAGGAAATAAAAATGCAAAAAAAGAACTAAGGAAAATAGAAACCATAATCAGGCTGGCACATACGAAGTAGAACGAACCTTAAAAACATAAGTATGTTAGAATCAAGCATTGTTCTAAGAATTAAATATATTAATAAAAACACCTGTGTGGAATGTAATACATTATCGCAGCGAAACATAGTAAAGTAGAATCGGATAAGATAGGCTTTTAATATGTATTTTCAAAGACTGAATTTTGTGAAAAGATCTTTTAAAGTGATGAACTAGATTGCTACGTAGTATTTTAAGATATCAAGGTTTAGTTAACTTAACTCACCGGGTTGGTGTAGTGGTAAACGCGTCTACGCAAATTAGCTGATTTCGACGTCGGGGGTTCCAACGTTCAAATCCTAGTAAAGGCGGTAGTAAGGACTTTCATACGGATTTGAATATTAGATTGTGGATATCGGTATTCTTTGGTGGTTGGGTTTCAAATAACCACACAACTCAGGAACGGTTGACCTGAGACTGTAAAAGATTATACTTCATTTACGTTCATACATATTATCCTATTTCATCCTCTGAAGTAACCTGTCGGTGGTTTCAGAGACTAAATAGAAAAAGAAGAAAGATTATATTAATAATTTCCAATTAGCCGGACGCATTCCAATAAGCCTGATTTTTCAATTAGTCTACGATAGCTACACTTTACAGGTTCAGTTCTTCCTCAAGAAGTTCCCTTTTATTATATATTATAATATATAAAAATATATTAAATTCACAATAGGATACCGTATTGTCACCCGACTTACGTTGCTGTGCAAAATTGCACTATTGTATGACGTCGGGGAATGATTTAGTTAAAGCTGCATGATTTGAGGACACGGTTAGACTACTACAGAAAAGCATGTTATAACAATGAGCAAATAATGTAATTGGCTTATTAAAATAAACATTTTAAAATTAATCAGCTTGAACTATATTTTATATAGATTCTTTAGAATAAGTAAGTCATTATTAAAGAACGGTATTATTCTCAAAACTACCTATAGCATCCTAATTGTAATGAATAATTGATTTAACTTGATGTATTTAATCCGAGGGAAAATAAAATAACAATTGATTTCGGTAGGCTGTGTTAAAAATGTTGGATTAACGGGGTAAGGAAGGAGTATGAAAGTTAATATTTTTAATACAAGAGGAACAAACTAGAATATGAAAGACGTAGGCAGAAAGAGAGAGTAGACAGCATAAAGCGATATTCTATGGTTGAACAAAAATTAATTTTACTAGGACAGACGAAGAGGCAAAAAAAAGAGAGAATGTAATTCAATTGAATATTTTTACTGCTCTTCTTAAAAGACACTTAATGTACGTAGTAAAATAAATGGAATACGTGTTGAAGAACAGAAAACAGGTAGTTTGATGGAGCTATTCGACTCGGTCAGACTGTAGCGAAAAGTAGAAGAGGGTACGGGTGGTTGTGATGATGAGTCTGACAAGGGTACGAAGGGGGTTTTTAAATGTGAAGGGGAGTATAAGAGGGGGGAAGGTTGAAATAAAGTTATATCCTGCGCGTCAGGTACAGGACAGGGAACCGAGCGGGTAGGAGGAGTACAGAGTATATTCCTCCTCCACCCACCGACCACAGAGCAGCACCCAAGGGCCGGAAACAGTGTCTTTCCCAATTTGCATGTGAATGCCGTCCTCTCTATTGTCTGTAGAATACGCCATTATCATGTTAGATCCTGTCTCTTGAAACTGTATTCTTTATCAATTAATTTATGATGACTATATACAAGTATATTCAACTCATAAGTACGAGCATGAAGAGCATTCCATTTTGTATTATAAACAAATCGTTATATAAATTCAAAAAAGTAGCTAAATCATTACATTACTCGTAATTAAAATTAAATTGGAGCAAAATTAATTTTTAGTCCTTAGAATGTGTAATTGCGTATTATTTTTTTTCTTATTAACCTTTATATTAAAATCCAAATGTACGTACACTGAAAGTTAGGTAGTATTTCTGATATTGTCTGACATCAAAATTAAACTTTATTACAGTACTTAGTATTATTTTAAATTCAAATTTAACATTCTATTTAGAAACATTTCGCGAAACGGCTGTTGTCAGTGATGTTTTCCTTCTGTTATGGTAACTTATACTGTATGTTTATATAATAGGTATATGTATATATAGTTTAACTATTACTATAATATATTACTATTATCATATGAATTATAAAGTATTTTGAAAATACCAAACATTACATAAAGTATAATAACAAATAATAAGCGATATTTAATATATTATTTACTTCTTTCATTGTCTTTGTAAGATATTTATAAAATATTTATACACGCTTATAATAATAATAATAAAAGAATTTAAATAATTTATCGAGTTAGTGTGGTCATCGATTAAATTTTCTTATCACTACCATAGGAGATAATGCAATAATTTAATCATAAGAATTCACTTCACGTTAGCCACCAATTCCTTTTTCCCGAATAATTGGTGAATTATTCACCAATCCCTTTTGTTTATTCAGCCATAAAAATTTTTCTTTAAATTTATTAATATAGAATATTAATTAAATTTCTGTAACTTTATTATTATTATTATTGTTATTTATTGCAACTATTTCCAAATTGTTTTTTGTATTAGATACATCATGTTTATTTTTTATCGCGTTCAGACAATTCTGAAAATTTACCTTTGCCTATTCGCTTGTAATATAATTAGTACACCTCTCAAAACTAAACAATAAAAATGGTGGTCTTATGTGTGTGTGTGTGTGTGTGTGTGTGTGTGTGTGTGTGTGTGTGTGTGTGTGTGTGTGTGTGTGTGTGTGGGTGGGTGGGTGGGTGGGTGTGTGTGTGGGTGTGGGTGTGTGCGCGTGCATGTGGTTACAATCATTCCATGTATTATAAAAATTCAAGATAAATTGTATTTATTATATATTTTAGAAATTCTGAAAAAAAAATTTGTAATAATGAAACGTGAGTAATGCAGTAGTAATACATTGAGGAGCTAATCACAAATTCATCCATAAATTTAACAAAAATTAAAACTTATAACCGACACTAATAATAAACTTCTGAAACACGCCCGATTATAGAATCATACAGCAGCAAGGAACACTGTCCAGGCTCTGCGATTCGAAGGGAGAATTGTGATAGTCCCGCCACTTTTAGTTCCATTGCATTTCATAGTAATACATTGCTAGATTAGCGATGTCCTACTGGTAGTTTATAACGAAAGCATAAATATTTGATGAGATATATGTAATAGTTATTTTCTTTTAACAAAAATTTAAATATACACATGAACAAGTAAAAATTACACAACTTTAATATTAGTACGTTAAATTTATAATTAGTAAAAAACGGTAATAAATTTGAAAAATATACATGCAGTAACTCAAGCAATTATAATATAATAACAATAATAAAATTCATGCAACATGATTATTTTATATATATATATATATATATATACAGTAAATATATACAATGAAATGATTAATAAAACTGTTATTTATATTAATATTAATAAAAGTAAATTGGAAATTAAAATAAATGACATCAAACAAATCGCAGCCCATAATGGATAAAATTTAATAATAATTTATATAGAAAATATATAAATAAAAAGAAAATGTTAACAAAATAAACGTACACAATAATGCAAATAATAAATCTGAATCTAATTACGGAAAATGTAATTACAAACAAATATTCCAATGTCATAATTAAAATAATAATGACCAATGGCTATGATAGAAATAAATACAAAATATCACAAAAGTCAAATAAATAATTAAAATATACCAATAAAATAAACCGCAAATAAATTTAATTTTTTGGAATTTAAAAGAAAATATTAACTAATAAAATATTACTACCAAATATAAATTGGTAAGATAGTTAACAAAAGGTTTATAATTGTATTTGAATAACTGATAAAATTAGACACACTATAAAAAAATGATTTGGAAATCATAAAAAAATAAGTCATTGTAAAGGAACAGACAGTTTACTAGTATATAAGTTTTTTTTTTAAATTTTCATTGATGAATAAAAAGATGATTTTGTAAATTATGAACCTGATCTCAAAACGATTTGTAATGTTGACTGAATTGTTGTAATTTCATATTAATTACTAAATCATTATATTTTAGTGATAGTAAAATTGAATTAATGACAGTATCAACAGAATATGCTTTTCTTTCTTTTTTTTTTTGTTATGATAATTTTACACTGAACATGGGAACTTCTCGAAAGCACTATGTTTTTGTAAGCATTCTTTCCTTTTATTTAATATAACTGATATTACTGTGTGTATTTAATTATCTTTTTAACTTTAATGAAGTTTAGTTTAAAAAAACTAAATATTACTAAAAAGGTTTTAGAACTTATCTGATTATCTGTCTAGTAGAATTAATACTATTTTATAATATCTATTAATATTTTAACCCTGTTATGGAGCAGGAAGTAAAATATTTTCATCGTTTTCTTGTGTGCGTCATAAAAGACATTTGAAAGGACAGTAGCAAAATTTGATGATATTTTAGAGATTTTTTTTTACGTTAGAAACGTAATTAATGTTTTGGTGATAAATAATGTGTGTAACTAAGTATGTGTCTATCAGTCAAGCATTTAGTAAATTATAAGGATATGTGAGCCTTAGAATCGATTCCACTAAATAAAAATAATTAATTACTAAAAAATTATAGTTTAACGAATTTTATGATTCAAACTAACATGTAAAAAACTTATAATTTACTTCAAATTGGTTTAATAACAGAAAAAAAAGTTTTAATAGTAACAGTTTTATATATAACTATTAAATATAGTTATATTAACTAGTTTTATATATAATAATAATTAACCTTTGCACACCTTTTTTTTTATTTTTAACTGGTATTTCTAACTGGTACTGCAGTTAGATTTACCTATTTCCTATTTCCTGAAGGCTGATCGAAAGATATTAAGATGACTAGAATTAAAAAAATACAGAAATAAGAATCGATATTCATCTAACAACAGTTTTGTATTTGGTTAAAGATAAATTTAATGTTTAATGAATATTATAAATTTTAATGAAATATTCTTAGAAATGTTGACAGACAAAAATAATTACAGCAGTAGCTAAAAGATAAAATACCGATGAGCGAATATTAAGTTTAATGAAATAAATTGAATTTATAGCAACACCAGGTTGAAATTCTCTAACTTTTAATTAATATAAAACCCACCCGCAATAAACACACTAGCGTGTGCACGCGGATGCTCACATTCATACACACATCCGTATCGTGTATTAAAACAATGAAATTGAATTTATTTTGAAAATTTATTTTTCAAAAATGTAAAATTTAATTCTTTATATTTATAATTTGTTTAAATCATTAATAATTAAATTTTTCAATATTTGCATAGATGTAACTTTGTATTATAGGTCTTCATTCACTTCACTCATTCCACCAGTTAAATGTAATGAATATCTCACGATATATCAAATTTGAAAATACGCTATAATAATAAAATTGTTAATACATTTCTTTATTTACAATAAAAAAGTGAATTATAGTGTAATAACTGTTTAATAAATATATTGTCATTATATCTTGTCTGTTTACACTTTGTCACGTGTTCAATGTTCGACAAGGATATTGAGAGACTAACAAACTTAAAGATTCGTTATAAATACAATTTTACTCTAAAAAACATCTAAATTAATATTAATAAGTAATAATAACAATTAGATTTTGTTTACATTAAATAAGTAAATTTTCTGATAAACTTAGTAATGTACGGTTTCTAAATAAAATTCAATTTTTTTTAACTTTTCTTTGTTTTACTCAAGTTATCTTAACACACCTTTGTTCAGAATTAAATTCTCTACAAGTTTTAATTAAAACTTTTATGTGTTTATTACCCATTTAACAAACTTATTGTACATCAAACATAAAAAAAAGGTTTTTTAGCCAATTTATTGGTTTACACTTCAGATTTCTAAAAGGCTACTACTGCAGATACGATTATGGGACCTATTTTATTCAAATTTGCAGGTCAAAAAACCACAAGAAATTACTATAATTTTACTAATTAAAAGTTTAACCAACATGTAAAAACATGTATATAACTAATAGAATGCAACAAGAGATCATGTATGCGCTTCAAACACGGTGAAAATAACGTTTTCTATTCATTGTGCGATACAGCCACATTAATTTCTGCGCATCGATCAAGTTGCAAATTTTATGTAAGTAATGGGCAAGGCTTAGTAAAATGTGAGAAAGATTATAAATACTGAGGAACTAAAACTAACAGATCAATTAAAAAATACATTTAGAATTATTTTACAGTTGAACGATGTCAGTCTGGAGATCTGTAAGTTCAAATTTGTTTTAATATCTATTTTCTACAAACAGGAATTAAGGAATGGGTAGTATTTTAAAAACGCAAAATTTATTTATATATATTTCTAAAGTTACCGAAAATGAAACCAGACTTATATTATTATTGTCTTTATTAACCCATTCCTTTACAATTCTAGTCCTTTACCTTGTGCTCCATTCGCCATGCAAAGGCAGGCTACGTAAACGACATGAAGGGAGAAGCATAAATAGAAATTCGATTGTGTACTATACCATAGAGATAAGGCAACTTGTTAAATTGACGCAGTAGAGAGGTTTGTGTTTAAAAAAACACACATAAAGTAATCCAAATGCTGTAAACAAGACACGCATCGTTAAGCATATGTCTTTGAATTTCAAAAAACAAGATAACTGGACTAACAATGTATAAAATAGGTTCCAATCTGTTCTACTGAATGTGTTCATCCACAACAAAAAAAATTGCATGACAAATAATCTCTCTCTCTCTCTCTCTATTTCTCTCTCACTCTCTCTCTCTCTCTATATATATATATATATATATACTTATATATAAGCGCGCGCGCGTGTATATATATATATATATATATATGTATGTGTGTGTGTGTGTGTGTGTGTGTGTGTGTGTGTGTGTGTATGTGTATGTGTGTGTGCGTGTGCGTGCGTGTGTGTGTGTGTGTGTGTGTGTGTGTGTGTGTGTGTGTGTGTGTGTGTGTGTGTGTGTGTGTGTGTGTGTGTGTGTGTGTGAAATTTGTAGATTGACGAAGTTCATTGTTAAAATCATTATTAAACGAATGAAGGAGTTAATTAAAGTAATATTTTTTTTACTATATGTAATATGTAATATTACATATAGTAAAGTATACATATAGTAATAGTACATATAGTATAATATTACATATGTAATACTATGTAATATTAAAATTACTAGTGCAACATACAAAATAATTTAATGTGCACAGTAAAACAATTTATATACCCGTTAAGAAGTTACTATATTAGCTAAAGGCTACAAGAAATCATAGTATAATTTCTAATTTTCTATTACGTCATCGATAAAATTTATGATTTATGAAGTTTTCACTAGTCTACCTAACTTTTCAAACTCTCCATGATGTCAGGCAGGTAAAACTAGATGCATCTCTTCGTTCGGAAGAGGAAGAGATGTATACGGGAGCAATTAAGAGAAGTGGAGACGCATCACTTGTCTACAGGTGGTAGGAGAGATCAGATCGATCGATCGATCAATGGCAGATGAACCTACAAAATGATCCCCGATCTTCAGAGACAGGTGGATCATAAATACCAGCTGGAGAACTGGAATACGAACTGAATCAGTTCCTTACAGTTCATGGCTGCTTTAAAGCATACTTGTACTCGCGGACGTTGAGACTCTGCGGAATGTGAATACTGTGGAGGGGAAGATATCGCAGAACACACGGTGTTTGTGTACGATCGTTTCCTCCAGCGTAGGAACGTCACGGGAACTATGCTGCATAGCATAGTATGCTATGCTATGAGACTATGGTATCAACTATGGTTGATCATGGTTGGGACTACTCGGGACGGGCGTGGCATGCGGTGTCCGCGATGCCGAGCAAGATCATCTGCATGAAGATGGTGGAAGAAGTGCTACAGGGGTGAATAATTCCCCCTGGTATCCCTTGGGCATTGTTCATATTGAAGCACGTTAGAGGAACGGGAAAAAAGAAGATAAAACTAGATACATCCAGCAGTAAATCTCTGTAAAATACAGAAAGTGGATTTGCTATATACCTTAGGAGATAACAAAAAACTTATTTAGATAAATTAACGTTGTATGTTTAAAATGTTATGATTTCTAGAGTTCATAATAAAATTTTAATTTAATTTCTATTTAACTAAATATTTTAACAATAAAAATTGTATGACATAGCAGTATCTAGTATTTACTATTACGCAGCATGTTACTGAAATTTGAACATGTTTTCCCTAATGAACTCTACAACTCCACCATTATTAAGAAAACGCTACATCTTAGTTGCATTAACCTAGATTTAGGTTATTAGGACTAGAACAACTCATACTGACTATTATATGCAGAGTGTAACTTCTGATATAAGAGAGAATTTGATAAATCATCTTTTTAACCTTAATAAATGTAAAATCTCTTCGTAGAATAATAAATGAAAGAATTTATTGAACGATTGAAAAGATTTTTGTATCTTTCTTACGTCTGAATATCAAAGTACTGACTGTATAAACTACTAAAGTAAGTCCATACAATGTAATTGTCTTGATTTTCAAAGTGTTTCATAGTTTTCAAATGCTTTATTCGTTCAAGAGATTCTGATTTTTAAAAAATATTTTAATCTTTTTTTATATGTATGATGTTGAAAAATGGTTAATTTCTTGGTGTATTTTAGCAATACTTATACGTCGCAGTATTAACTATCTATTTGAGTGAATTCTGAAGTATTTTAGATTAGACTGTGATTTTTCTGAAGACATCCGCGGCTAGAGGACCAAAAATGTAATGTACGAACAGATGAAGTTCGGTGCTGATTCTTAAATAATTAACGTCGTAAGTTGATGTTATTATCAATTCTTTATTATATTTGAATATACTTGAAATATTAAATGAATTACTTATATATTATTAAATGTTTATTATAATTGAATTATGAACCGGAACAGATACTGAATGCGATTGTACAAAAATAATGCGATTGCCATTTGTAGGTGACTGTTTTGTAACTGGAACTGAACAAGAGTGACGACTGAAGAATGAATAATGAATAACCAAAAGAATGACGATGGACTTGCTTAAATAATGTTGCTGGAGTCGCTGCTTCGTCAGGAGCCGAATATATCCGAAAGGAGTCACGTGAACTGTCAGGAGCTGAGTGATGTCGTCAGGAGTCGAGTGCATCCGAAAGAAGCCGAATGTACTGTAAATATCCGAATGAATCCGACCGCAGCCAGAGATATTTAAATTTAATAATACTATTAAATAAGATAAAGTTCCAACATTTAAACGATAATAATAAAATATAAATATGTAAAGAATATTTAAAAATTAAAGAAACCTAAGTCCGAACATAGCCTGTCGGAGATTTCTTAATACTTCTGTAATTCTAATCTCTAAGTGGGTTCTAAGTAGGATGTAAGGGGTATACCAAAATGAAACGACTAACACTAGATAGGGAATCTTGGAGAGCTGCAACAAACCAGTCAAACCACTGAAGACAAAAAAAAAGTGGGTTCTAAGATATGTTTAGATGAATTATATGTACATTAATCATCAGTTTTTTTAATGATAATTTTGATTACATATTGATGAATATCCCATCAAGTTTTTGTTATTGAAAATGCTTTAGTTTTATTACTTACGTGCATTTGTCAAATAAAATTCTGTTGTAAATGAATTACGAGGCACATAATCATGTCTTGTTATGATACTTATGTATTCTTTACAAATCAATACTAATAGGCATATTTCATTTTACGTATAAAATCGAAATGTAAACTTATATATTTTTTTATAATCCGTTCTGCTTTGCCATTTTTAAATGATATGTAAACGATTTTTTATGAATTGCAATGCAATGTTTACTGCTCTAAAGAATTGTCATGTACTCCTTAAATTACTATATTTATGAAATTTTATGCAAATTTCATAAAAGTTTTTTTGTAATTGGAAAATCAAATGTCATTATCAGAACTTCCCTACCAAACTTCTGAAAAGAAAAAATGGAGATCAACTATTTCTTACAGTTACTCTATAAATTAATTAATTTTAATGATAATTACTAGTTTTTTAATTCAAACATAAACTAGCAGTATTGAAGATGAGATTTATTTATCGAAAAATACTGATTAATATGTGATGTTTAGATTGAAAAGTGGCTCTTTCGCCAAGAAAGACTGACTAAAAATATTTATTTTCTCCGAATATAACATAAATAATATTTTAAATTCCACTTATATCTTATAATTTAAATACTATTGTATACCATTTTAATTAAGTAAGTATTAAAATTACCTAAAAGGTAAAAAAAAAAATGTATAATTAATCTTTATACCTAGGCTAATAAAAGTATAATTTTATTAAAAAAAAAAAAAAAATTTTCATTTGCATTTTGATTGCGTCGAAACATAAATATCATATACACGCTTTTAATATTTAATAATGACTAACAGAATATTACATATGATTTATTAAAAACAAAATTTGTGTTTTATTTCTGAATTAACAATGCGGTTGTGGATCTTTTTCTGCAAGGAACAAAATACGGAACAGAAAGACCACTAAAGATTAAAGCTGTGTATAGAAATCCCTGTGGAATTTATGGCAGCGAGTGCTACATTGGCAACAACATTCATATGCAGCGGAATGTAATAAACTGGTCATTGCGTCCTTGGAATTAAGAAGGAAAATGCAAGATGTTTTGTACATTTATAAAGCAACGCGTGGACTTATTGATGTTGACATCTTGGACATAGGAATCACGATTTCTTATATGAATAATAAAACGCGTACCTTATTTTAAATATTCTAACCCAACCATCTTATCTCCAATAACCAGGTTTATTGAAAGACTTAACTGGTTAATGATAGCGGAATAGACGTGTTTTATAAAAATTTAATTTTTTAATTTAATTTTGTTTTATAAAAGTTTAAAAGAAAAATTAGGAAGATATTTTCGGATAATGATTGCTGATATTTGATATTACTAAATCACCTTTTTTTCTTCTTACACAACTTCACATTATTTAATTTAATAAGTGTTTAGTTATTACTATTTTTGTTAAATTATTTATTTACTTTTATTCTTGATGTAAGTAAAGGTGTTTATTTTAATGAAGTATTTATTTTAGTGAGTAATCATTTTATGGTTAGGATCAATATGACACATTTTCTGTAAGATTTTCAATTTTATATTTAATTTAGACTAGGTACGTTTTTCATGTACTGTTTAATTTGACTGCCTGCGAATTCTGTAGTTTTTTTTAAAAATACTTATAAAATTAGCTAATTAATTAGTTTCTGTAAGTTACAACTCCCAACTCAGATGGCGCAGTACATTAAGGTTTTTCGAATTACTATTCTGCTGCAGTTTTTGCATTAGCAAGGTCCTGTTTATACATTAGGTATCTTCATAGAAGTGGTGGTTGGCTGTAGGAGGCAATAGCAGGTCATCCATAAAATATATTATTATTATTGTTATCATTATAGCTTTTGGCTGTAATTTTTCTTAGAATAATGAGAATTAAATTTTTCTAAAAATTTATCATTGAATCAATAACAACGCAAAAATTTAAGCCCAAATTTTTGTGATATATTAACAAATCTATATATATATATATATATATATATATATATATAAATGTTAAGTTCGTTTGTGTACGCTTCAAAATCTCAAAATTTTCTGCACCGATTGAGCTCAAATTTTAGCACGATATATAACCCGCATCAAAGATGTTTTTTATCTATTTTTCGCATCAGTTAGTAGTTTCTCGCGACCGCGAGAAAACAGTTTGTTTAACGGTCAGCTGTGTACCAGTGACCGCGCCATCTGCCGGAAGCGCTGGGAACACTCGCCATACTAGCTAGCGACAACCGCAGTCACATGTGAAAAAATACCTGTTCCCAATTACATTGTTTATTAACAAAAAAAAAAAAAAAACGTATCCACTTGCATCTGATTCGGATTATTATACAATCTGAATTAAATATTCACTTTAATCGAGGTACTTTTGTGTGATCGTGTGGTGATTGAGCTGCGCCTTTCACCAAGCTCTGAATTTATTAGAAAACGACCAACAGTGGGATATATGTATTAATGACGCGTGCAACACTGCACATCCAAACCATGTTCGCGCATTATTCGCAATTATATTGACCACTTGCTTCCCTTCATCTCCCAGTTATGGGAAAGAAATCGATCGCATATGGCTGAGGATATTTTGCATAGAGTACGCCTAGAAAATACCAATATGACCATGGAATTCACAGAAGGCATTTACAACGAAGCATTGATAAATATTGAAGATAAGTGCTTAGCTAATGAAAATAAAGAGTCTTAGTCAATTGGGAATGCCAGCACCCACCCGAGCTGCTATTGCTTCATTTGATGTGGATTTACGTCGTGAACAGAGTTACAACATTGGTGATCTTCAATCATATGTCCAATCAAACATTCCCAAATTAACGCGTGAACAGAAAGGCATTTATGATCGCATAATGCAAATTATAAATGACGGAGTTGGGGGGAACTTCTTCTTGGATGCGCCAGGAGGAACTGGGAAAACAATCCTCATTAGATTAATTCTAGCAACGGTTCGATCAAAAAATGACAATTATCCTGTTGCGGAATATTCATCAGCCAAAACTCTGCAACGGCACGCGACTTGCAGTTAAGAAATTGATGAATAACATCAAGGCCTTTCAAAGGTGAAGATGTCCTCATTCCTCGAATACCCATAATCCCGACCGATACACCATTTTAATTTAAAAGATTGCAATTCCCAATTCAATTGGCATTTACAATCACAATCAATAAAGCTCAAGGTCAATCTTTAGAATTGTGTGGTTTAGATTTAGATGCGGATTGCTTCTCACATGGGCAACTGTTTGTTGCGTGTTCCCGAGTCGGCAAACCAAATAGCCTTTATATCTACGCAGACAGTGGAAAAACAAAAAAATATTGTATATCCACAAGTATTGCAAAATTAAACTTCTATGAAACGTATGCTTTGTTTTGTTTCTCATTTCTCATCCATGCAACCACAATGTGCCACAGCGAAGCGTGGCGGGTAGAGCTAGTAAGCTATAAATGCCAGGAAATTGTAGAAAATGTAAGCATAATTTACATGTTTAGTTTTTTATTTTAAATAATTATATTTTATTTTTATAATTTGTTTGCAAATCGTATGATTTAAAAGGAAAATATGGAACAATAATCGGTATATTTTATTTAATACTGTAATCGTTCTTTTAATAAACGTAAGGTATTAACTCACTCTTCTAAAAACAAACTCTGTATTAAGTCTGAGGTAATACGGCTCTGCTTTACAGAAAAAATCTTGTGTAATGAATAAAAGAACTGCCACCTTTTTCTTTATTTAATTTTATCCCCATAAGGATTAAAAATAGATACAAACAACATAGAAACGCCCTACAATATATAATAATGAAGCAAATAACAAAAATTAATATTCGAAGGGTAGAATTAACAGCATCAGTTGCAAAACGTTTTTATAAGAATTAATTATGTCCAAAGTATTTCTCTGCAATTTCTATATTTTAAATTATGTATAGGGTTGAAATGCTTTTTTGTATTAAAAATATAAAAAACTTTAAATATCTAAAAGAATATATTAAATAATCAAAAACTGATAATTTTTTAGTATTTAGTCAATTATCGTAAAAACAACTGAGTGAGCATCATTATGTATAAGCATTCAAAACAGATGACGTAATCTTTTCCAATTATTACATTAAATGAATTTGATATTCATGTAACTGAAAAAATTTTGTTGTTGTTAGGATTCAATTAACAGAAAGATTACGGAACACTTGCTTAAGAAGTAGAATTATAACCGAATAGCAAACTTGCTCTGATGAAGTACAAGTTACAATAAAAATAGTATTAATAATTTAATATACATACATACTTTGTTTAGATTTTATAAACCCTTTTTAATAATAATTTAACTGTTAAGATATTGGTGTAAAAAAAACAAAATTCAGCTCTTTTAAATTTCCTTTTTGCTTTTAATGGTATCAACTATACATCATTGCCTAAAGCGTTGAATAAACGTACAAGCACTATTTTCTAACTTTTACAAGATGAGAGGATTTCGTAGACCTTTTACAACCAAATATCCTTCCTGATGTTAATCTATTAAAGGTAATCAAGAAGTTTGAAACTGATGAAAAAATGTCAGCAAGTGGAATACGAATCCGGAACACCATGTGAATGAAAAATGAAGACCCTACTATTCCGCCAAGGAGTATTATTCTATAAATTTATATTTCGGCAGAAGAGTTGTTAACCATCCTAATATTACTTTAAAAAAGGATATATTAAAGAATTTACAGTTCTTAAGTATCTTTAGGAATAATAAACCAATGTTGCAGATGATTTATTAAATGAAACAAGACTAATTTTTTGTAAATTGAACAATAAAACTTTGGATTTGGAAATAATAACTGGAGTTAATAGTGGGCGAAGGGTGGCCCACTGGGCTGGCCTAGTGCTTAACTTGTCATCGCAAATCAGCCGATTTCAAAGTCGAGTGTTCTAACGTTCAAATCCTAGTAAAGACAGTTACTTTTGTACGGATTTGAATACTAGATCGTGGATACTGGTGTTCATTTCATTCGTGGTTGGGTTTCAATTAACCACACATCTCAGGAATGGTCGACCTGAGGCTGCACATCAGTAATGAACTAGGCTACACTTCATTTACATTCATAAATATCATACAACATCATCCTCATTCATCCTCCGGAAGCTAAACAGAAAAAGAAGGTGGGCAAAGGGAGTGCTCCCTAGAATTTATGTTTCATCAGTATATTCAACCTTTCCATTTTCATTCAAGAGAAGATAATTTCCTGAGCGCTCAGCTCTCTGTAAGGCACATAAGTAACATAACATAAGTAAGGCACAAGGACAGACATTGGATAAAGTTGGAGTCTACTTACGAGAACCAGTCTTCAATCATGGACAACTGTACGTGGTTCTCTTACGTGAAAGATCTTTAAAAAATGTTAGAGTAGAAATAAATCCAAAAGGAGAATATAATGAAATTCAGTTTGGAGAGAAATACTAAATTAATAAATTATACAAAAAATTTACCTACTTTAAAAAGAAATTCTTCCGCCTCCAACCAGCCCTCACTCAAAAACTAGCCACCACCTCCACGAATGAAAAAGGCGACCAAAAATCTTGCGAAGCGAGCTCTATCGCTAGCACTAATATATATATATATATATACTTAATTTGGACATGACAAACACTGAGATGAACATTATACAAGAAATTAAATTTTAACAAAGATTTGGTGTATGCGGCTTAGCAGGATGTCAATATCTATTATAGTTCACAACATATAGAGAGTATATCTCTACATTACTACATCTAATCGTTATTTAAAATTAAAATAGAACTTAGTGTAATAACGAAAAAAATTCTTCTTAATTTATTATTTGGACAGAAACACTGTTAAAATTTGAGGAAAAAGTACAATTAAAACAAGTTTACAAAATTTCTTTAAAAAAAAATTATATATATATATATATATATATAAAGTTTATACGTAAAGCGAATTCTAAAAAAATAAATCATAAAACAAATAAATGGAATTAAAATATGTATATTAATTAAATATCATAAAACTTTACTGAGATAACTTTTTCTTTATAGACTTTGTACGATCAAATTAAATTGGACAGTACAGTTTTTTTTTAAATTTTGTTCTGTTGTGGTGGCAATTATAATAATTACAGATACAGTTAATTCTTTAACAAAAAGAGACTTAATTATAACATAAAAGTTAAAAATGGAAGCGGAAAATAGGATTATATAAATGCTAATTTTTAAAAAAAAATTTTTGTATCTGTCCGGATAAGTTAAGTTCTGTACGTATAAATGATTCATGAAGTTAAATAATTAATTAAAGAGCAATTAAAGCAAACTTTTTTTACATTAAAAAAAAAGTTAACTTGGTGGTCCATTAGTATTAGTATTAGTGGTTTGTGTTGTGTAAATGTGGGCTGACGAAGAAGTAAAAGGAGAAGAGTTAAAGAGAAGGGCGGCAAAGAAGAATGTTGGTTTAGGGGGAGGGTTAGATGAGGAAAACCCTCTCCTACTCTGCTGTGTGGTACAGTACGGGTCGCTGATTAACAGAACGGGTAAACAGGAGGAGTTTGGCTCCTCCATGCATCCAACATCCAAAGTTCTGGCGGCCAACTTTCTTGGAGCCTGTCCATTTGTCGGTCTGGCCACCACACCAGGAACCGCCCCAAATAAATGTATCCAACTTTTCGTACCGACCATAAATAACAAATTCTGCCAGAAAACTCTACCAGGGAGAAAACTAAACTGACCCTTGCTGAACACACTCTCCTTTTACCGTATTCTCTCTCGCTAACCGTTATACGCACGCAAGGATACAAACATTTTCTTTCAGCGCTGAAGGGGGTTAACTACCCGGCAGCCAAATGTACCTCATTCTTTCAAAGCTATTCCTAAAACCACCCTTACATTATTACGACCAACGACTTATGTTGTCTACTGCCTTTAACTGTAAGATCTTTCTTTAATGGAACTACAGCCGAAAATGGCAGCACTGAGACACAAAGCATAAAGTGTGAACAACAACTGGTGCGCGCGCGCACACACACACACACACACACACTTGTCGGACAAGTTTACTACTCGAAAAATAACTTTGTACAAAATATTTGGCTAAGCTTGTAAGTGTTTGTAAATGTGTATGTGTATGTATATGTAAAACTGTAGTTAATTATTACATAAAAATATTGTTAAAGGAAAGTTGAGTTGTGGCAAAACTCAAGGTTTTTTAAAACCCTTTAATCTTTAAATTTTATATAAGGAAATAACGTGTTTGAAGCAATATCTACACAACCAAATCAGAAGAAAAAATTAATATTTAATTTAATTCTAAATTTAATTTAAAAAAAAAATATTTTTGAGGAGTTAATCAATAACAAAATACTTTATGTAAAAAAATAAACTAAAAGACATCGATTGCTTAGGTAGGATATTTTATTTTCTACGATCTCCACACTTGAAAGTGTCGTGAATTAAAACAAATTAAATGATAAAAGATATATATTTTTTCAAATATCCGAATAATTCTTTTAAAATATCAGCCAATAGAAAAACGGTGGAAATGTAAATAATATATTAAGGTTTATGAAACATAAAAATCTGATGTGGACAACACATGAATTCCTTGTGCGTCTATTAAATTACATATATACATTTTTTTTTTTTTTTTGAATGAAAAGAGCATAAAATTTTATTTCATTAATAACGTCTGATATTTTTACAATTTTTTAAATTTTATATTGTTATTACTGAATTATTATTTATCGTAAAAATTGTTTTACAATGAGAAGTAAGTAAGTATTAATAAATAAATATATTTAAATTAAAAAAAAAAGTTAAAAGAAAAAAAAGGAAATGAAGTCTGATTCGAAACGATGTGACTCTCCAAATATTCAAATTTTCATTAATTAAAATTTTACTTGGCTGTAACTCTGGAACTAATGAAAATAAGTACCACATGACATATCGTTGAAAATCTCTTAATGAGGGATTATTGCAGTTAAGTAAAAGTCCAAATTTCAATTTTTTTTGGACTTTGGGATCTTTGGACACTTTTGGTTCAGTTCATTGCAAACAAAAGGAGAGGTGCACAACTAGATGTTACAACAGTCCTAAATCCAAATTTTAATATTCTATGGCTAACCGTTTTTGAGTTATGAGAGATACGTACATACATACATACGTATGTACAGACGTCACGCCGAAACTAGTCAAAATGGATTCAGGGATGATCAAAATAAATATTTCCCAAAAATCTGAAAAACCGAAATTTTTCGCGATCACAATACTTCCTTTACTTCGTACAAGGAAGTAAAAAAAAAATTAATTTTGTTTTTGAAGAATTAATCAATAAAAATATTTCTTTTATGTAAAATATAAACTAAATGAAATCGATTGCTTAGAAGGATATTTTATTTCCTACGATCTGCACAACTTGAATGTGATGAATTAAAAAAAAATTAGATAATAAAAGATTTACTTTTTTTTTAAATAACCGAATAATTTCTTTAAAATATACTTCATCAGCCGAAGGAAAATGGCGGAAATATAAAAAATATATTAAGGTTAATGAAACATAAAAATCAAATTTTTAAAGAAAAATTTAACCATATGTGCGAGTAAATTACTTACAGCTAAATCATATCGTGCGAAAAAAAAGGAAATTAATCAAGAAACAAACAAATCACGTAATGTTCTGTTAAAAAAAATATCAGACTTTCGCTTAAAGTGATCTCCGTTGAGTAATTAGACCGCTGAATAAAAAGTTAAATAGGCCAAGAATGATAGGATATACTCGTATCTTCAAATTAATTAAAGCAATTTCAAAATATGTTAACGTTAAAATTAGAATTACATATCTAATTTATTTTTCCATAATAATCTGATCATAAAAATTATTTTAAAGCATAAATAATTTATTTGGTATATCTTTTAACTCACCATGTAATTAAATTATCCCACTAAGCCAAGCAAGTGTAGAAATGAATTTAGACTTACCTATAACAAAATTAAAAAAAAATTATAATTACAATAATAAGAATATAATATATAATCAATATTTCTATACTAATAAAAAAATGAATTTTGCTACGAATTGAAAAAACCCGTTTTTTTTTTTTTTTATTTATATTGATAATAATTTATCAAAACAAACAATAACAACAATACAAAAGATACATTCAATTTTTTTCAACATTTTCTCAAAGAAATTTCATCCGTTTAAAAAAAAAAACGTGAATCATACTTCCTTGAATATTAATGGAAAAAATCCTTGCTACATCTTTTTAACCATCTGATAAAATTTGAACAATCTTACGCTTGATCAACTCTCAGCAAAATCGTAATTATAAGTATTTTACAGCATATTTTACATAAGGGATTTTTTTATAAAAGTGGAATGTTTCATTGGATATGGAAAATTGGTTGTTTTGAACGGAATAATTTTGATTAGAAGTTTAAGATGGATTTTAAATCATATTTTTTTTACAGCAAAGAAACATCTGAATCCAATACAGTTAAATTAGTTTAAGACAAGAAAGAAGAATTTGGTTTTACACAAATAGGCGAGTTTAAATTATTAAACTGTTAAATTTGCTTCATACGTGAGTTTGATATTTCGTTTTAATAAAATTTTTTCAGGAAAGTCGATGAATCAGATAAACGAAAGAAAAGTAGAGTTGAGAAATAACAGTGTTATTTAAAATAATGATTATATAATATTTTTGCTCTTGGTGAATATGACGTGTGTAAATTTTATAGAACTAATTTTCATCCTTCTTTCTACAATCCATTATTCTACGAGGTTCAAGAGGATTTATAAATATAGGGTGTATAACCATGACAACATCATTCGTTGCGATTAGAGCACTCAGAATAACAGGGAAATCTGTAATTGAAATTAAATACAGAACGGGTGAAAATATTGATCCTTGTGGAATTCCTGCCTGATTGTGACTTTTTATTGATTAAGTAGCAGACCCGGCAATGCTTCACTCTTGCTAGATTTGAGGATATGTATAGATTAAATGAACACAATTGAAAGTTGATAAAACATTACGGAACTTCGAAAAATTTAACCTTTACCGTTTTCCCTTTTGCCCTTATTCCCTTATCCCCCTTTCCCATTCGCTCTTAAAAAGAGGAATAACTTTTTCCCATTTTTTATTATTTCCATTTGTATCATACTCCCTTTCCCTTTCCCCCATTCCTCCGTTCACTCCATATTCCCCTTTCATCCCCCATTTCAATTCCCCTTATTTCATTTTTCCCCTTCCTCTTTATCCTTTTCTTTTTATCCTTTTCCCTTTCAATTTCCTTTTCCCCGTTTTTAGTTTTTTCCATTTTCCGTTTCTTCCCTTTCTCCTTTTTCGATTGTTCCCTTTTCCAATTTTCCCTCTTTTCCTCTTTCCCCGCGCGTAAATCAGTCCAGTAGTTTTTTAGTCTATAGCGGACACACATATTCGAGACACTGAAATGGAATCGTAAAATATTTAGTATAGCGTGAATTGCTTTTCCGTCCAACAGGTAGCGCTGCTTTTTTAAAAAAAACATGTTTTTACCTGTCACAGGTGTGAAATCTTAGGTATATTAATAGAGTAGTATATAAAATACGCGAGTATTCGAATGCAACGTTGTGTCAAAATTTCAAAGCAATCGGTGAAAAACTTTCGGAGATTTAATATTTTGAACAAACGAACATTTATATATTTTTATTTATATTGGTTATTCATAAGAGTCTAAAACGTTTTATTTAAAAAAAGACTTTATTATTATTTTTTAATACGATAATCCTCAAATTTTACAGTTTTTAACATAACTTATTTTAACATAAATTCGAATAATTATTTCACTTAAATATTTTCCCAATAACAAAAAAAAAATTTAAACACTTAAATTTCTAATTTGATTTTTACCTGTGTCTTGTACTGTATCAACTACGACACATAATGAAAAATAGTTAACACGATGTTAATATTTTTAAAATGAAGATTTATACTTTTTCAATTAAAATTCACTATTTCTAGTAGCAGAAAGCAATTATATACAAAACCACAGTATTTATATCCGTTTTTCCCTCAGTCATCTCCTTTCACCTAAAACGAGCTGAATTGGTTTTTTTATTCATGAAGAGAGTATCGCATCCAAGGGAAATCTAAGACTACATCCGTCAAGAAAGACTATAATAATCGAACAGAATAAGTCTCATCATAATGAAGTAAACTATAGAGCATTTTATTTTTTGAAAAATATTTTTATGACATAATAAAAGAAAGGGGTAGTATTTTGATACCATGAAATGTTTATTTGGATTAATACAAGTCTTACTGCTACATAAGGAATCATCGTCTGTTTCATTTGTTCCCGATAACCACGAAAATTATTGAACAAATCATTAACAAGATTAATCTGTAGATTTGTTAAGACCTCGGAAATGCTTATCACATCTCAAATCTCAGTACTATATAAATCACAACTAAAAAAACGTATAAATAAGCAACCTAGACTTCTTTTATTAAGTTTAATATCGATCATTTTCTATGTCATTATCGACTTCTTCAGAGAGTTGTTATGTGTTTTACTAAATTTAATGTCAGTATTACGCGAGTACAGTAGTACTCAGTAGATTTTTATATCCTGAACGTTACATCAGGTTTAGCCATAGATATAATTGGCATGAATTTGACTTTCAATTTAGTATTAATATTTTCATAATGTATAGATCGACGAGGTTGCAGACTGGAAGAAGAGCTTCTAGGGTTACTAGAATTTATGACCGTAGACAACGTGAATTTATTACAGAACCTTCTCAAAGACTTGAAGATCAACGTTTACGCTCGGCTCAAAATTGAGTTCAATCTTTGAGAAATATTTAAAGTTACGAATAGTGATAACTCTGAGAGCAGTAGCCCACACATACTGAAAAACTATTTCAAGATTTTGAAGTTCTGTTTGGGCATAGCGTAGGAGAATCCGCTACAGGAATTTTATATCGTATTAACACCGCTTAGATAGAATATCCATTTAGATAGAAAATTCTAGTAGTAACTAGAATTTTCTACTAGAATTTTGAAATATAATAAATGTTGCGTCAAAGAAATCCTTAAGATGATTTGCAAACAGAATTCCAAATTTTTAAAAAAATGTTGTAAAATACAGAATTCAGTATTAATAAAAATTAATTAATATTAGTAAGACCAGTTACGAAACTTAAAGAACATTTTCAAAAATAGAATTTTTGAAATCAAAGAACCCTCTTCATTAAAAAAGTGTATGCAGTAAATTTTATTTCATTTGTGCATAATGGTCGGATTTTCATGTCATGTTCCTAGATTATGAAGTTCTGCTATAATTTTTGTTGCAAAGTTAAGATAGTAAATGCACAAGGGATTACGAGAAAAATCCTAAAAATGTATTCAATGTGGTTTAAAACAAAAAATTAATTTTAAAAATTGTGTGTATTTGGATGTATCTACGAGGTCTGTTCAAAATATAACCGAACTTTTTTAATTACGCCCCAACAGAGATATTTAGTGACGTGCGGTTGGCAGTACTCTGTTCCGCATAACCTCCTCTGTAACTAGTTGTTCTTGGATTATTATCTCGTTTAGTTTTCGTGATATTTTTGTATAGTGCAACGTGCTTAAATATTAGTAGCGATTTTTGTAATATACGTTTTTTGGGAGCAAAGATACAATGTAAAATTTTGCAGGAAACTGGAGAAAGATTTCACAGAAACTTTTCCAGTTTTGAAACAAGCTTACAAAATTAGATGATTCTCTGGGTTGTACACAATGCTGGAAATGGTTTTCACGATTTAAAAGTGGTCGTCACTCAATTGAAAATGACCCTCGACCAAAAAGGCTTTCGACTTCAACTGATGAACACAAGTTCAGAAAATCAATGATCTGGAGCGTTCAAATCTCCGATTGACTGTCAGAGAACTAGCAGAAAGGGTTAGCATCTCGATTGGATCATGTTATGACATTTTGACTGAAAAATTGAACATGAATCGAGTTGCCCTCGTTTCCTCGTTTGATGATCGAACAGCAGAAAAAACATAGAGTGGACAATTGCCGGCATCTCCTTGAACAAACCAATGACGATGAGACATTCATGCAAGGGAACATAACGGGAAACGAAACGCGGGTTTACGGCTACGACACTGAGGCAAAAGTTCAATCATCAAAAAATCGCTACTAACACTTAAACATGTACTTAAACAACAATAACACAAAAACTAAACGAGATATCAAAAGAACATGTTGTTACAGAGGAGGTTATGCGGAATACAATTGTGCCAACCGTACGCCACTAAATACCTCCGTTGGCGCGTAATTAAAAAGATTCGGTTACTTTTTGAACAGACCTCGTACAGTTAATTCTGATTTCTTTCATGATTTATTAAGTAGTAACTTAGCACACCCAGAATTTTAATCACATTCGTCGTTATAGTGTAAATGGTAATAAAACAAACCAGAAACAAAAAAATTAAAAAAAAGATAGAATGTAAAATATCTATTATAATTAATTAGTTTTATCTTATAAAGAGCTATTGTAAAATTTCAGTTACAAACTTCATTTTTTAATATTTAAAGCGCAATTCCTTTTAATATTTTTCAGATAACTTTACGTAAAATGCAGGTAAATAAACTATTTAGAATAATTTTTTTAAATATTTTATAAAAATATATTGTACTGTATATTGTACTATATTGTATTGTATTTAAATTTTTATAATTCATTACAGAAGGTATCGCACAGGTACTACACATAATCATTCTGACAAGAATATTCCTCAAAGTAATAACAATAATAATAGTAATAATAATTATTATAATATTAATAAAACAACAGAACCGGAGTAACCCTAAGGGGATACGCCTATATTACAGAACAGTTCCAATTAGGGCTATACTCTTTGATCATATGGAAACGTTATTATTGTAACGTCGCATTCAGCACAACGCAATAAACAGTCACTATTAGACTGATATCAAACTACGTTATATACTTAATACTTTAAATAATGTCCAAATTAAATAATTATCCTTTAATATAAACCATTCTACGGGTATGTGAATACATTAATGTAATATTTTTTAATCTAAAAAAATATTACTTTTTTATGACAAATGTAACAAAATATTTTTACTTCTATTAATCCAATTATATATTAAATTTTGGTACCTTAAAAAAATTAATATTCATTTCATTTCACTTTTTTTTAAGAATTCATTTAAAATATACTAATAAAAAAGAATTAAGCTAAAAACGAACTATTAAAAACGTAAAAACACATAATTTTTTAAATATATTAAAAAGATTAATGCTATTAACTGATAACACTTTTAAAAGCGAAAATTATATCATTTACAGTTAAATATGAAACAAATCAAGCCTTTTATTTCGACTATTCATAATTTCTATACGCATCTTTAAATAATTTTACTCTTTAATTATAAAAAAATCAGATTCATTATCATCTACATTAAAAATAAGTATAAAAAAAACTATTTACAGTATTTGCACTTAAAATTAACATCAACTAACCAAATATCTCTTCACTTGTTTCAAGAACGCAGTACTACCATTCTCACTGAAGTTTTAGTCTTGAACAATATTATAATCAGTAATGTAAATAAACGTATAATGTAAAACGTTTTTGTAAACAAATTATTTTTTGAAAAAATGATTAAAAGTTCTTTAATAGATAAAAACTTTTGTGATACATGATCAAAATACATGCACTACTACAAAATACATACATATATTAATATTATAAATCGATACAAAATAAATGCACGACTATTTATTTTTTTATAAAATAAATAGATACTATCAAAAAAAGCTGACAACACAAAGACTTTCCCGTCACGCGGCTAAAGTCGCTTTCCGGGAAACCGCGGGTTGTTTCTGATGCACGGCTTACACACATATACACGTAAAACTTAATTTAAAATATTTATCATTTTACTTAAATATAATATTTTTTCTGTATTTAAATCAATAATTCAAATTAAAGCGCGCGCGCATACCGTATTTAATTCGCGGAGTTGTGGCGGTACTAGCGGCTACGATCAGCACTAAATAAACTAATATAATTTCAAAACTTACATATAACAAATTTCGCTTGTGCGGTTGGCAGACTGGTGTAACCGCGAGGCTTAACACAGCAGATACCGAAAACCGGGCCATCGAGTTCGAGACCCAGCTAGACCATGTTACGTTTTTACATTTTAAATATTATTCATGCAATTTCACAAAAACGTTTTTTTGCAAATATTGTTATTTTTTAATTGTTAACAAATGTGCCTAAGAAAAATATGACCTTAATTAAGCGAAATCTCGAGATACTGAGGGTAACCTTACTCTACAGCCTCACCCTCTTGACCTTTTAGGTTGAAAATTTAATGGCATCTATGCCCCATAATAGAAGTAATCTGACCTAGTTTGGTCAATATCAGTTAAGTATTTCTGGAGATATAAGGTGATTTAGAGACAGATATCGAACACACGTACGTACATACAAACATTAACATCCGAAAAATTTCCGTCCAGTGTTTTGGATTTTTTTTTGGTCCCTTAGGTGCCAAAACGTCAAGATCCGGTGAAATCGTATATGCCCAAGTTGGACCGATTACAATACTTTCCCTTCTAGAGTAGCCCTGCTGTAGCGCTACCTAAACGGGAAAGTAAAATTTTGTAATTTTTTTTATTGTTTTACTTGTCTAATATAAAACTTTATCGCTATCCTAGTGACATATTACATATTTATAATTTCATTGTACGCTAATGATTGATCTCTTATTAGAATGTGCGGTACGTAAAAAAATGTTTGAGAACCTCAGATCTAGACACAACTTCAATAAAACAAAATTTAATTATTTATTTACGAAGAGATCCATATCGTAAAGAATTTAAGGCTATATGAATTCTACTTGTGTAAATATTTATTCCGATAACACTGAATGCGGTTACAATTAAAAAAAAAAAAACGCACTTCAATGCTTCTGGTTCGCAAAAACATACCTTAAAAAACCCAGTAACTCAATAATAAGCGGTATTTCAAAATTCTAAACATCATAAATTATTTCAAACTATTTATAACTAAAGAAAATTTATTACCTATAACGATGAAAATTCTAGTAAAACTTATTTATGATAAAAGCTTACTAATTAAAATTATTTGTTTAAGAACGTACCTAACTTGAATTAATTCTCTTTGATGTTGCTAAAATTATTTTAACTTTTAAAACCAAATATATTTATTTTAATTTTTAAGGAAAAAAATTTTTTTTTACGTATTCTATAATTTTGTTGGGCTTTTTTTTAGATTTTTTCCAACTTTCATCATATTTTATAATAACTTTTGTGTTGAAGATGAAATGGAAACTTGTAATTAAAAAAAATCTAAGACCCTTAACGGGATTCATACTTAATCATGCTAACAATAAAACCAGTTTTCTAGTGATTATTAGTTAATTCACTAAAGAAAGCAATTGCATAAATTCAATACTAGATCACGGTATTCTGTTTAATATAAAAAAATCCAATTAAAATACGTCAAATCACTATATTATAGATTATATGAAAAAATAATCACGATTTATTTACAGTCACGGATAACACATTACTGTAAAATAATCTTTAATGTACACACTATTATTCTACTAAAAAAAAATTAAAATAAAGTTAAAACTACACATATGGTGTTGCTATTTTTATCCATTACAATAATTGTTGAGCGACTGATGAGTCGCTCAACAATTTTTCATAATTTTATATAATAAGATAAAATATTACTAAAAAAAAAAAAAAAAAAATTAATGGTACGATTTAACCTACTTACAAGTGATAAAGTACGAACTAAAGAAGACATAGAATAATGAATTAGTTCTTGGAACAAAAAACAACTTATTTATCCTGGTTTTGTTTGATCGTACAAAACGACAAAGTAGTTCACGTAGCTCTACCAAGTGATTAATAATTTATTAAATATATAAAGTAATATTAAAGAAGCTACATCTCGTCTACTTCTTACCATTCAAAAAAAAAAAAATCCTTTAATTGACAAGTTAAATTCTGTAGAACTGAAGTTAATTTTCCGAAACAGAAGAACCTTAAAAATTTCTTTCGCACAAGCTCAAATAATTCTACACGTAATTTTAAAAATACCTCATAATTTCCCTTTGAATTTGTGATAAATGCTTCCTTTTAAGAGAACGAAAAAAATAATTTCAGTTCTTAAAGGTTAACTAGCATTTCCCGTCGCGGCTTAGCTTACGCTAAATGAATTTTATAAATTTGTTAATTTTAATAAAATCTAACCTCCTTCTAGGTAAAACATATCTTTATATCTCCTTACCCCACTCCTTTATTTTTTTTTTTTTAATTCTCATTAATAATTAAATAACCTCATTAAATTTCTAAATTATAAAGAGCCAAATAAATTTATGCGCATAAATTATAAATTGAATTACGTGAGTATATACTTACATCTTAAGAATTTTATAAATAATATTATTTTCAATTCAAGTGTTGACAAAAGTCGATAAAATATACTGAACATTAAGACTTATTTTTTGATCGATATTCGGAATTTAATTATATAGAATAACATCCGGGAATACAAAAATTAAACTGTAACGAATTTATAATTTAGCAGAAGAAACTAATCTATAATTTTGTAATTTTGCGTCACCTCAAATCATACAATGAAATCATCATTGAATGAATTCCTGGGCGGTTATTAATAACGGCAAACTAAACACTAGAAAATAAACACATTTAAAAATACGAAGATAGTAATTTAAGTTCAACTAATCTATTATTAAACTTGTGAGAAGATCAAATTTAACTAATATATAAGAATATTATATTAGTTAAAATTTATTAATATTAGTTATTTTATACTAGCTGCAGAGGGCGTGCCTACGGCATCCTTCTGCAGACCGTAGTCTGTAGACCGTCCGGGCGGGTTGCCCTAGCGGGCGGCGTCTCGGAATGCGATTATTAGTTGTCCAAAATTGATTACCTCTAGTGTAAAAATATTTTTTTTGAATGATGAAAATTGATATAACGAAAGTTAAATTAGTAATTTAACTAAAGAAATCGATACTAACGAATCGGGATTTTCCGATAGTGATAGGAACATTCCGATACTTTATACTGGTTATACTTCATACTGGTTATACTGGTTATAGTTCATTATTTTATAAAGAAAAATAATCACATAAATAAAAATATATATTATTAATATATATTTCGCATATATATCGATATATAATACCTGACCACCACGAGACTTGTACTAACGAATCTGGATTTTCTACTAGTGATCGGTACATGCCGGTACTAAACTAAGGAGAACGGGCACACACACATACAAATGCTCTTTAGTAGGGTAGGATAAATAATGTATAATTTATTTATATATAAAAATATATATGTGTGTGTGCGCGCGTGCGTGTGCGCGTGTGTATGTCTTAAGAAAATAATTTTATATTATTTGAACTAATTATTAATAAATGAAACATTACAGAGATCCAACGGTTTAAACACAAAGTACAAAAGAGTTAAGCTATGTAATTTTAGTGCTGCTATATTATATGACTATAAGACCTTTTCGAAGTTGCTTTTATCCGGTAAGATGGATACATGTAACTGAAAAGGGACAAACAAGGGTAATACTGTATTAACTACGGGCAATAAACAGTTGTTAACAACAGAACTTTGTACTGTAAAGGCATTTGAAGGCTTTGTATTGTTTTTCGAGTCAAGAGAATCGGAGTACTGTAGCTGAGAAAGGGCTTGAGAAAGACAGAGAATTATATGAAGAAAGAGATAGTGAAGCCTGCAAAAGTAGTCTAATAGTTTAAGTTGCATATTAGTTTCACTGTAGTTAACATTCTATCTATAACAGTGAACTACCTTCCGAGAAATACACGTCCGTGTTACACACACATATATATATATATATATATATATATATATATATAGAGAGAGAGAGAGAGAGAGAGAGAGAGAGCGCGAGTGAGAGAATACATAAACGTCATTCAACATAATTGTAATTGTTACATTTAAGATCTTTTTTCAATTTTATACTCGTTTTTATTTATGCTCTCCTATTCTAAGAGCCCAACGTATATTTAAATTTTTAGACTAAATAATTTATTCCGTACTGTATTGTATACATCGTGGCAGTAAGGTTTCCCGCAAAAATTACTTCAAAGAAATAATTTTTTTTAATGGTAATTTTAATATTGTGCAAATATTTTGTTTATTTAAAGAAAGTATATTATTTATTAGTAAATTAATTTTTTTAAAGATCTATAAATAATTTTTTTTTCTTAACGTGTTTATAAGGATACCTGAATTAATAATGAACCCAAATTATTTAAGTTGCTATTTATGAGTTAATGTAAATTAGGCATATAAGTAATAATATAAATATGTTTTGTGAGTAATTTGTTTTTGTGTAAAAATATACATTTAAAAAAAATATATTTATGAAGTAATATGTATAATGAATTTGAATCGATTACAGGTAATGAGAGCGCAGACGAAGCTGCCAGAAAGGCAACATCTGCGATGATTTGAATGCATTTCCTGTAAGAGTGGCAGATGTTAAAAACTGTCTAACTAACGTAGTTAAAAACAAGTGGAATACTGAATGGAGGAGTTTGAATACAAAATTAAACTCAGTTAAAACTGAGTTTAATAGTTTTCATATAAAGTTTAGAGAATAGTTCCATATAGAGTTTCCATATAAATGGAAAAGCGACTTTAAGATGACTCGCCGTGAACAAGTAGCGGTGACCAGACTTAGAATCGGTCACACGCGATTAACAAATTTATATTTGTTAACCGGCGAAGAGAGACCAATGTGCGGTGTTTGTAATAAAACACTGACAGTCAAGCATCTAATAGAAGAGTGTACCATATATGAGGACCTCAGAAAGAGGTGCCGTCTTAGAAATGATATTACTGCTGATCTGGATAATGGAAATGAAGAAAAGATAGTTGCATTTTTACACGCCAGTGGACTTCTTAGAAGTCTGTAAAAGTGAAAAATTTAAAGCTGTGATAAAGAGTCTCTAAGAGGTAGTTTCATTTATTTATATATGGGAGTCTCGAAGCGTGGCACATAAGTGATGGGAGGTAGCCCTCTTGCCTAGGCCACCTCTTGCCTAGGCCACCCTGGCTCGTCTGCATTCAAGAGCAGTTAGTCGGGGTGTGTCCGATGATGGCATGGGAAACCCTCAAAGGTGGACTGAGGGCGCGAGGCTATGGGTAAGCGTAATGGATGCCTGTAGCCTGTTTATAAGGAGTCAACTGCCACGGCATCCTGGCGCGACTAATATACTGCTTCACGGCGGTTATTGTCGCCCTGAGGGTGCTAAAATTAACAACTAAACGAGACGGGTATAAGAAAATAAATGGAATGGTATGGTATTGTTTTTATAGTTTTACTTTTATCTTCTTTGAGAATTTTATCTCAAATTTTAATTTTGGGGCCCCTTTACACCCCAAAAGTGTTTTAAATAAAATGTAAGGGTCCTTTACAACCTTACATATGACGATCCTCATGTTGATACTAATCAATTTCCTTTAAGAATGTGACGAGGGCACATTCTTAAACCTTAGTAGTCGATACCTATAAATATAAAAAAAAAATAAAGTTAAGTTCCTCTTTTGCCAGTTTACAATTCATTACATACATTTTCCCTTAATACAATAGAAAAAATTTAATTCAGTAAAACTAAAAATATACGTCTTATAAATCTTTTTTTTTATCGAAATCCTCTGTTTTAAATGTTTTTAACTTTCCAGTAAAAAAATAGTTTTTTGTTTATCGCATAATTCTTCAAATATCTCTATCTAACTAAACACGCTTTTCCAAATTAAAAAAAAAAATAATTAAATTCATACATTAAATAAACGTTAAAACGAATAATAAGAAATTATGAAAGGAAATATACTCATATAAAGAATATATGCAATAATAATAAAGATTTCGTGACTAATTTCAACATGTACGACAACAGACAGTGCATACTTGTATAAAAAAAAATGTCATAATTCATAGTTAATTTAAAGTGTATAATTACATATTTTATAACTCCTCCCGGTACATAAACCAAAGATTTATATTTTAAGACATCGTCACCACCACTCCCATCTTACAGACAATTTTTATGATTAACCTTACTTTCAAAACCGTTAATATGTATTTAAACCTTAAATGTCTTGTCTGCATTACGTTTTAGAAGACTGAAATAAAAAAAATAATTTACTGTCATTTGGACCAAATATTACTAAAGTTTTTAACAATTTTTATTACATGGATTCCTAACATAGATAAATACTGTCATTAAGATTTAAAAATAGTGTTAAAAGTTTTTTTATATAGACTAGCAATTGAGTAGTCTTTGATTTTTTTTTCAAAACATACTATTTTTATTAATTTTCTAAAGGTGAGTAAAAAGACACTCTTTGATGTAATAAGTGTCAAATTATTCAATTAAACATTCTTTCTGAATTTGAATGTTACTTAACCAGTATTTAAGTCAAATTTTGAAATATATCTTTAGTACGCTTATAAGATTCCTATAATTCTTCTTCAACGGTAATAAAATTTCTCTTAAAAGTATTTTTTAAATTATGTTAAATTTCATTTAATATAACTGAATAGATTACAAAAAAATAAATAAAAAAGAATAAATAAAGTATTAGTTTCTGTATATAAAACCTATAATAATAAACATTTTTAATTCTTTTTTTGTGTATTGCTTTATTTACAGTTAGTTTTATGAACAATGAAACTATAAGTAAATTGTACAGTGTAATATTGACGTGAAAGGGAGGCATCCAGTGATACCGTCCAAGACAATATAAATGTTTAAAAACAAAATAGTACAATAAACAGTATAGCGAATAAAAATATAACTAAGCTTAACAAAGAACAAACAATTAAAAAATTAACTATTAAGAACAAAAATAAAAGTTAAATGGTAACATAACGTAACATAGGTATTGAGAACAATAGAATTTAAATGGTTTACAAAACAGAACAAGCAGTTATAAAAATTTATCACAAGTCATACATGAGAAAAAATAAGACATATAACAAATTAACACTAAGCCAGCCCCCCTTCGTACATGCCCATAAGGGCATGTACGAAGGGGGTGGTGGCGTGGCGACCAAAACTGTCACATGGAGGGTGTCTTCCCCTACGGGGTCAGGATGGTCATACGTAAGGAACAAAGTTAGAATCACAAAACTTAAAAACAATTCATAAACAACAAAACAAAAGAATTCATATTACTAAATTAAAATAATTCATAATGAATATCAGCAAAATTGCAGTAACAAAAAGATGATATTCAATACATTGCAGCCTCTAGATCAATTAGAGCCCACCGGGATGGTCTAGTTGTTAACACGTCGTCGCAAATCAGTTATTCAACAGCTGATTTTCGAAGTCAAAGGTTCTGAGATTCAAATTCTCCAATTATAATTGGAAATAATTATGTTGGAAAAAGGGCATTTGTAGATTATTAATTTTGAAAATTTTGTCTTGGAACTTTTGATTCCGTACTCCTTCAACTATATAGAAATGCTACCTAAGAAAAAAAAAAGCGTATAAGTCAGATAACTCCTGCAAACAAACAAAAAAAAAACCATCTGTGCGTCGGAAATACCTGAACAATAAGAGCTTCGTGTGGAGAAGGAGCGTATCAGAGGTTCTACGTCAAGAACCATGGGATATTTTTAGGAAAGAGAGTTTTTCAGGCTTTAATTGTTATGAACCAGTATTATTCTCGCAACGATGAGGATAACGAACACAAGTTAGACATATAGGCAAACACAAGAGTCGCGTTTAAACACATATATTTTTTTTCTACTTTAATATCTAACGCATATAATAAAAAATGAAGAATAATAACAAACTTTTAAATTGTAACTACAATAAATATAGATTAACAAGGTTATTTTAAAGTTTATTTCCAGATAGAAAATATCTAGTTTAATCACTTTAGAATTACAACTTCATTTCCGTAAATAATTCATTATATATCTACAGGTCGGTGGATAATAATCCATTCACACTTCATTATCGTCAGTATTTGTTGTCGCGGTCTAATTAGCAGTGCTTTCACACAACATGTCAGCCTGAATTAGTCATTACAGAATCCGCAGACGTGCATGCAGTTGAGCAAAGTAAACCAAATTCTATAGTTATTGTAGGCTAACGTAAAAATTTAGTTTTAAATAATAACTATGATCGTATTACCAATAGTCTGTTAACATGGTAATATTTTTATTGCATTTATAATAAAAATTAAATAATAAAAATGTAGCCGAAGAAAAGGCTTCATTCTTAGGATTTTTGAAGAACCATGTAGTTTGTGTTGAAAATATTCTTCTTTTTTTTAAAAATAATTTATACATTTTTTTTTTTAAATAAAAGGGAATTTCAATTTTACCGTTAAGTGAAGCTTTTTGAGGTAATGGTCTCTCTATTAATGAATATATCTCTATTAATGAATTAGGGTGAATTCAAGTCATATTTATATATTTGTCTTAAAAGGTTACTCTTTTAGATTTTGACACAACAGAAGAGGAATTTATTATAATTGTACCATTCTAAAACATGTTAACAAAAAAAAAACCTATGCTAAAGTTTCAATGAAAAAAGGTATTTTTATCATTACTTATTAGATAATGAAATATTAACAGATAAAAGCTGAAATACTAACAACTTGAGATTAGAAAATAATTACGTGATGTTTATTTTCACACCCACACAAACAAACACATACTATATATATATATATATATTCTGACATGAGACATATTGTATATAACAAAGCAAAAAGGTTCAAACGCTGAATACAGCTCGTAACCGAATGGAGAACCTTGTTCAACGAGACAAAGAGACGAAAAGTCACAGCTACAAACAACTGTACCTCTGTACTACGAATATCTCTTTTAACTAGAAATTAACTTTTATTGTACTTTATCAAACATTTATATTTCACTATATATATAGTATATATATATATATATATATATATATATATATATATATATATATGTGTGTGTGTGTGTGTGTGTATAACTGTGTGATAACTTTTTATTATGTTATATTATTTATGTTTTAGGATTTATACCTAAATAAAAGTAAATAAGTACACTAAAATTATTGTAAAATAAACGTATTACATTACTCAACTCAAGTAATGTTAATATAATAAAATATATATCAGAATATTTTTCAACAAAATTTTATACTGCAATTAATGTAACGCTTTTGGATATACCAAACATTACCTTTTCTGAAATCTCTGTAAAAATTGACTTTTTATAAATCTTTAGAGCTACGATATTTGACATGTAAAACGTTGTAATAACATGTTTTAAATCATTTTTTAATAATATTATCAATCACTGAAGAAGTTATAATCTTTTTCTTTGTTCTTGTATTAAAATGAAGACAGTGTATTTTATAAAAAAAACCCCATTTGATTAAGTAAAGCTAAATTAACCTAGATTAGAAATTAACAAACCTAAAATAATAATTTTTTTTATTAAATCACATTTGTAGTCAGGAAATCAGTCAGACAAATACTGTTGATAATATTTTTATATTTATGGCCAAAACGAATAAAACAACATTAGGTTTTTGATATTTCGTAAGAGCTACTACTAATAATCCTTTATGTAGTAATGCATTACTGGCGATATTTTTAATATTGTACAGAAAATGCTGAAGATAATGGTTTTGGAGGGACATGTGATAACAACTTTTTGGACACTTTTGGTCCAGTCGATTGCAATCAAAAGGTTAAGTACACAATTAGATGTTAATGGACTGTTAGAACAGTCCTAAATCCAAAATTTCAATATTCTATGGCTAACCGTTTTAGAGTTATGAAAGATACGTACATACATACATACGTACGTACAAACGTCACGCCGAAGCTAGTCAGAATGGATTCAGGGTTGGTCAAAATGGATATATCCGTTGAAATCTGAAAATCGGATTTTTTCACGATCACAATACTTTCTTTACTTCGTACGAGGAAGTAAAACTTAATGGTTAAACAAAAAATAAAATTTCAATTTATTGATAGTCCATAACACATTCACTATGAGGAGAGGTAACTGCCCAAGGATCCACCTGAATGGAATTTACATCGCGCATGCAGAGAGTGTGTGGTTAACTCTCCTGAAAGTGTGCGGTCTTCCCGTGAATCGTTGTCTAACATGGAAGATTCATGAGGAGAAATAAAGGAAACAGCTGGACAACAAGTTAAAGGAGCAATAAAAGAATTTGGAAAATTCTGTTTCAGATTTTTCAAATTAGCTAAAGGCCTACCTGAAGTGATAAAATTTTACAAATTTTTAAATAGACGGTAAGTGCATACACAGGATTTTTTTTTTATTAAATACTTTATTTCCCCGTACAATGTACATATAAGTTATAAATATTATATTTGATTCGTGCATGTTCATTTAATTTTTTTTGTGAACATTAAAACTTAGTTGTTTTAAATTTTACAGTTTTTTTTAAAGAAAAATATACTTTAAAAAATTTGTAAGATCATGTTTACTTTAGAAAGATTATGTATTTTGTTAGAATTTTGGTTAATGTTTTGATATGGAAAATCTCTTTTTTGCCTAATTATTAAATTTCATAACAATAGAGCATAATCAGATAAAACTGACCAGTTGTGGTTATTTTGATGCAAATTTACTGTTTCATCGCTTTGTTACCTACAATTATTTCATTAAAATATACTTACTATATACACACATGTATACTAGAATCCCTGTTGCGGCTTCGCTGCATTATAAGGTTTTTGGCATTTCCCATCGCGATTAGGGGATGTTAAGTCGATCAGGGCCCGCTTAACTCAACCATTCCGTTTAATCAGGACCTCCTGTGTTCATTAAATTCATGCTTGTGAGAATAATAGTAGTAAATAAAATTAAAGACTGCTCAATTTATAAAAACTATCAGTGTATTGTAATTTCTTGAGAGCAACAGTTTGGTTAATAAAGAACCCACTAATTCGTTTTTAGATTTCCCATAGCGGCTTCGCTTAAGAAATGCATAATCAGAATTACAAACATAAATTATCATCAAAATGTTATCAAATCTAATAAAGACCGATTCAATAGTGGTACTGTGTTATGTTATAAGTTTAGAGGGTCTAAAAGACCCTCCGGTAAAGCCAATCAGACGACCTCCAGTAAAGCCCATCAGGGCTAAGAAGGGAGGAAATGGTGTGGCAAACGGGATCGTTGTAAGGCGGGTATCTTCCCTAACGGGGTCAGTATGGTAGAAATGTAAAAAAAAATATTTTGTTTACCCCCTTACAATATCAAAATTCAAAAAGACCCGTAAATGGTTTTTAGATATTTATTTGTAGATTATTTTCAAGCCCAATAAGTGTGTGAATATCTCGTTTAATATAGTCGGAAATGAGTAAAAAATTTGCAATTATTATTCAAAATTTTTTTACCTTTCTTCATCCCTTTCATGGTCGAATTGAGAAATTGATTTTTAGATACTTACATGAAAATTATACACACCAAAAATCAAATTGACACACACACACACACACAGCTATACATAAATATATATATGAAGGATGATATTAAAATATAGAATGGACTTCACATTTCTAAACGGAGGGATATAAGTACGAGTAAAAAAAAGTGCGAATCTACGTAGTTACAAATTAATACTTTATGAATCGTTTGAAATTTTTGCCTGGCATCTTGGATCCCCATATTAAATCAAACTTTTTTATTTAAATAAGGTGAATAAGACATGTGATAGATGATTTCAAAGTAAAGCTTTACGATAAAAGCGATGGCGAAAACTATTTCTTAATAAATGCTTTCGTTTTTGTGTTATAAGAAATTTAATTTGTATAAACGAAAAAATCGCTTTAATAACAAAACGAAGTAAAACATCCCGTAGTACTAACATTTTATTTCGTATACCATCAGATCTACAACCTATAAATACTTTAAAAAATTAATGTTGAAATTAACGGTCCAAACACTAAAAATAATAACAACCTTTAAAATATAAAGTAATACTTAAAATACGCAATAAATAATAGTTTGTAACGCTGCTACAAATTAAATGGCTAGGTCAACTAACATTATTTATTTTAATTTTAACAAAATGTAGCACTTTATGTTCCTGGAAGTATTTTCCATACAAAATCTTTGTTTCATACATTGACATTAATGTAATAATCACTTCGTGAAGGAATCTGCCTTCGTCTGCCTTCTACACGGGGGCCCGTATTCGAATACCGGTCAGGCATGGAATTTTTCACACGCTACCAAATTCCATTTCCGTATTCCTACGTACAAGCTTTTCTGTTAAGCTTTTAGTGAATTAATTCATCAAGAAAATATTAATGTATTAACAGTCTTTTATTTTTTTATACTGGGTATCAATTTGTTATTATTTTTAATAAAAAAGAATTCAAGAATGCACTAAAAATAAAATCTAAAAAGTTTTAAATTAGCTTAAAAAACACAACCCTGAGAAAAAAAGTACAAAAACATATATATCTGAAAGTCAGAATCTAATTAAAGTTTAATACGTTATTTATAGTTTTTGAATTTCATATCGATTTCCAACTATCATAATTAATTTAAATAAAAAAAACATTTTTTTTTTTTAATTTTATTAATTTTTTTTTACAATGTTATTTTTATTTCTGTTTTTTTTGGTTCCATGAATAAATAAGATCTTCATAAGTATGCACTAAACACTTAAAAATAAAAAATAGTATAATGATCTTAAGATGTGATAAAGAATTCAACACCTACTAATTCTCAATGATTCCTTAGTGTACAAGACCAACTAAATAATTAACAAAGCAAATAAACAAAAAGTAAGATTTTTAGCTATTAAGAAAACTATTTGCAAGCGACTGATATTTTTTTGATACAGATTTTTGTTTTAATAATCAAGCCCAATTTACATTTTTAAATTTATATTACCGGTTATTTTCTTTTTACACATATATTTTATTTTATTTTTTTATTGAAAACTATTTTCTTATTTTATACTGAAGTATTATTACCATAATTAAAACAAATACCCACAAATGCTGTAAGGTCTCAGCATTATTAGACTAATTATACCGAAACGACAATAATACTGTTATTGTTTCATTGTGGAAAATTACGAAACCTTTATTTTTTATTTTACTGCTCCAAAGACCTCCATCAGTTTATATCGCATTTTGTAAACATTGATACTACTTTCCTTTTATATTTATAAGAATTGAACTTTATTATATTAAAAGAAACAAATAAAATAATAATAAGAAATAAATAACTGCACAGTAAATAAAAATCTTGTTAGTTTATGTGATATAATTACAATACTGTAATAGGAAAAATTGTTTATAAAATCTGTAAAAAAAAATAAAACAGAAGATAAATGTGCATCCAAGTGAAGTTAGTATATTATATAAATTTATTTATTTATCGTTTATCCTGACAATGCAAAAATAGAGAAGGTAGGTGTTATTGAAGAAAAGAAAATACCATTTATAGAAGAGTGGTAAGTATGCGTGCATCAACGTGTGAAGAAGACCTGACTACGACGACGTTTCTGTGACGAGACAGTTTTACGATCAGTGAAAGGAATGGAATTGTAAAGGAAAAAAAGAAGAAGAAAAAGAAGAGGAAAATGAAGTAAAGTAAAGGAAAGAAAAGGAATTGGTAAGGTTTGTTTTGGCTCGTCCGGCAAGAGAGCGTCGAAAACGTAGCGTCCCAACGCTCTCGAGGCGAGTTGTCATGGTTACCATCCGTCGCTTGGCAACACCGCTCTTCGATCCACAGCCACGTTTAACTATCTCATGCAAATCCACCTAACCATTGACATTATCATTTAAATAGCGCATTATTCATAACCACCGCACGAATCACCATTTACAGTCGTGCTGTTTGTTGTTGTTGTTTTTGTAACTGTTGTTGCAGACGATGGTTATGGTAGTTGTTTCTGGTAGATGTTCAGTTCTAAAATTACGTTATGGTTTCTTGTTAAACTTAAGTTGTTCGGATATACTTATATCATCCGTTATTACACCTTCAAATGTATTGATTTTAATCAACATGTATACCATTCAAGAAAACTATAATTGGGTTACATAATTCACTATTCAATCGTTTTCAAAGTCAAATAAAACAAAAAAATGGTTTATCATCTTACTTCAAATATTACTTTTTCAACCGTATAAAATATTAATATTTACATACATCTTTTATATATATATATATATATATATATATATATATATAACAACATGTGGTGAGTGATTCATAATTAATGCCCAGCAAAAAACTATAAAAGAGAAACTAAGATAAATTAATAAAAATTTGTATATATCTTCTTCTTACTGTATAAGTGCGTATTGAGAAACGATTTTGTTTTGAAATTCCAAATTTAAAGGATTAAAATGTAGTAAAAATTAAATTTACATTTTTATTTTAATTTCTCGCTAAAAAATGAAGATATCAACTTGACTGTTGGTGCATGTAATCTTCATATGAATATCTGAAAATAATTTCTACATTTTTTGAAATTCTAATTTTAGTGTTAAAATAGTTTTTGAATCGTTTATCAAACCCGACTATTCTTCTTTTTTTTTTTAAGAAATGAAAATATCAACTTGATTTTTGATGAGTATAATTTACATGTAAATACCTAAAAAAATTCTAGATTTTTCGAAATTCAACCTTGAAAGGGATTAAGAAAGTTACAAAAATTTGAAGAATACTTGCAAATATTCCCCATTTCCGGATATTTAACAGACTGTGGCTTGGATATACACTTCAGGGGAATATTTAAAATCCACTTTCAGGTTTTTTTTTTAATTTCGATTTTTTAAGAGGTGCGTCGGTGTATGGCGTGGCGGTTGAATCAAAACAGCCACTGTTTCTGAATATGCAACGCAACTTGCTGTCCTTGACTCCGGTTATTTGACTAAAAAATAAAAAAGTAAAAAAATAACCATGATGGGAAATGCAAGAAACCATTTATCGCAGGCGAAGCCGTGACGGGTATGCATATACAAAGATAGATGTACGTAAATGCTTAATTTTTTTTTTATAAGTTTTATATTTATTTTCTCTATCTGATGATAACGTTAATAGTAATGATAGTAATTTTTACATACACTTTTTTAAATTTAAAACATTTATTTCTATGATATATCACATAAAATAAATGCACATTTGCAAACTAAGTATGTAGATTGAAACTAAGTGTGTACAAGAATATATGTTTGTATGTACATAAAATTAATGAAGTTTGATATATATTTTAATAAAAATATAATTTGAAACACGAACACTATAGAGAGATATGTTTACAATTCTATACATTGATATAAAATGAGTTATTCTGCTTTTATCATCTGGTGGAAGATAATGAGACTATTGTTTCTGGTGCAATAATATGAATAATTTAAATTAAATTGTAATATTTATATAATCCAATCAACTCCCAATTTAACTTATTCAATAATTAAATTTTCACAGCTGTATTTTATTTGTATTTCCTCAGAAGGGATATAAATTCGTTGCTATTAATTTCTAGCATTTGAGCGTTTTCTATACTTCAAAATATGAGTTTATTTTCCTTTATGTGATCAACATAATTAAAGTTTTGTTTATTTACTTATATCCTTAAAAATGATCCTTAATATATCTTTTTTTAGATACTTTTTGAAGAAAAATATGGTATTACTTTCGGTCACACAGTAGGATTGGGGGGTGAAATTAACTTTTTTCTTTATGTTTTGAGCTATGTTTAGTACGAAAATACTATTCACTTAAAACGTAATTTCCATATATATATATGGCTCGAAAATACTCCTTGATCAGTTTCACTGAAAATTAAATATTCTGTGTTAGTGTATCTGAAGTTGTGAATGTAAAAACTGGTTGAATAGTTTTTGAGTTAAGCTCAATTTAAGGTAAAAAACAGACAACATAACCTCCATTTGAGGTATATTTTTCGATCGCATGATGGGATTGAAGAGTGATAATGAAAATCCTTTCCGTTTTGAAGTATGAGGATTACGAAAATACCATTCAGGTATAAAATTTTGTGGCATGAAAATCTTCAAACTACTACATCAATTTCATTGAAATCTAGATATACATAAGTAGTGTATCTCAAGTTTTGCGTGTGAAAATTTGATTATATTGGATGAGTACGATCAATTTAAGGTCGACAACGGACAAAAGAAACTCAATTAGCGAGTCTATTGACTTTGTACTGGTGTATTTTTCATACGCAATTATGCGGCGAGACACAGTGATGAGTTAGTTTAACCTTGATGATTCTGTGTAAGGTCTACTCGTTTTTTTTAATTATTTCATCAAATTACGGTTATAATAATCTAATTTTCTTATAAACAGAAACTATCTATTAATATTAAATAAATAAAAAATTTCTCATTATGCTTTTTACATTTCTTGCGCAAAAAAACTAAAAAAAATATTATACTAAATAAAATAAAGAAAAATCAGTTCTCTTGAGCAGAACTGCCGAAGAATTTTTTTAAAATTCCTTTTCATCATTATTGTGTTGAAAGTTATACAATTTAAATCTCTTCATTCCAATTTATTTGGTATTATATTATTTATTATAAACATTAGCTTTCAGTTTGCTGTTAATTATTTTATCAAATTTATTTATTATTAGTTTTAAATGTAATTTTATATTTAATTAAATGATTTTTATAAAATTTGCTTGCGATGTATATTGTACTTTAAAGGAGTTGAAAAATGATTTTTTCTATCTTTTAATGTTACTAATGTATTCTATTTTATTATTTTTTAAATTGAAATTTATTAATTAACATAAAAAATACATTTTATTAAACGCCAGGGACTTAGATTGCAAACATATCTCGCTACAATTTTAATATTTTAAGTAATAATTTTAATTGAAGTACATTAACAACTGTTTTGATGATAGTAGAGAGATCTTATTGAAAGTGTTCGACGGAGATTAAACAAAAAAAAATTAACAAAATTAATTTTAAATTCTTTGTAACTATATTTATACATGTCCTTAAAAATCGATGTATAAATAAATGGAGAAGCTTCACACGTGCGTGCATGCACACGCATAATATGAATACGTTTTTAAATAATTATCGCATTAGCTATATATTAATTATTATTAAAACATGCTCATTTTTAACGGGTAATAGACACGTTAGCCTCAAAGAGACAACGTATAGGTTAACTGAGAAAATTACATATCAGACAGGCAATCATCATATCATATGTGGCAATCACATTATAGTACATATCAGAGTCCCAGGGTCATTATTTACCACGTTCGAAGGTTATATACGTCCTAATTAATGCGCACGTTTCCAAAATCACGGTTTACTGCATTAGTAGGAAGAGGCGAAGTTGAACGCTAATGGTTTTGAGCGACCTGTGAAGCGAGTGTGGAATCTCTCCTACTGCGCCGATGATGACGGGTACTATTATAACCTATTCCTGGGTCCAGACCTCCCTAACTTGATCCGCCAAATCCCTATACTTTGCCAGTTTCTCAGTATTTTCTTCTGGATGATAAAGGCCAGTAGTACCGTCACGTCGATGGTCCAGGATGTTTTCCTGTTTTTTAGTCCCAACTGTATCTGGACGATTGTGATCCCCTAGCTTATCCGTGAAGACCGTACAACCGTAATAAATCTTACAGGGGTCGTTCTCTAACACGGATAGAGAACATACCTGTAGTAAGAGATGGACACATTAAAAAGTCCCAGGTCCAGGGCTAGCCTTTGATGAAAAATATGAGCCACGTTATTGTGGCGGGACGTGTATTATTTTGAGGCCAGGATCTGGCAGCCATAATCACGTGTTCCAAGGACTCACTCGTCACTCCCACACAATCGGCAGTTATCTACGAGCACGGTAGGGTCCTTGAATACATGCTTCCGATAATTGAACGTGGATTACCGAATCCTAAATTACAAATGTAAATCCCTCAGTTTCAGCGAAGAATTTGGCGTCCTTCAGCCATGCAAAGAAGGCAGCAAAGTCAATCCCTTCATCCAGCACGGAGGTGGCAAATCTTCCGGGAAGCTCACTAGCGCGCATACATTCAACTTCTGCCTCACCCCGGGAACCTCGTTCAGGGGGGGGGGGGCATTGTCAGTGTCCAGTGTCGGTAAGATGGAGTAGATTAGATCTTCATCTTTCCTCATCACCACCCGATGAAGCACGCTGGATTCATTTCGTTTTAGAAACTAATTCCTGAGGTTCCGCAGTTGTTTCGCATGAACCTCAAGGAAATCCGCGACACCTCTTCCACTCTTGCCACGGAAAATATGGAAGCGAGCTGTAGAACTGCATGGATGATGCACTCGATGCCTGTTGTATTCATTCCTAGAAGTCGATTAAGCTTCTCAAGCTTCGTTCTCGTCAATCTCAGATCTCCAAAACTGTAGACATCAGCGGCACGGTGTAGCTGTTGATGCTCTTCACGTTGCTGTTCCCACTTAACTGCGACTTAATGATAGCATGTGTTATAATTATTATTATTATTGTTGTTGTTGTTATTATTATTACTACTGCTAATACTATTACTTAATTTGCCTAACACGACAGAATAAAGGTAATTTTACAATTTTTTTTTTTTTTTAATTTTGAACTCGTCTTTGGAGATAGGTCATAAAAAAGGAATATATTTATTATAAAACTTGGAACTGATTCGTTTTAGTATTTTTAATAAGAAATAATGTTATTAAAGTCTTTGGCTGATATTACATTTGTATATTTTTCGTAAATGTTATACTGAAATAATATATTTTAATCATATTTGAAATTAACTCGACAGGAAAATAAAACTGTTGTCGTATGATTTATTTAAAAAAAATTACAATAAACTTATGAAAAACGAATTAGTAAAATCAAACGCAAACTAAAACTTACTTTTATTATTATATACTTAGAGACAGTCCTAATGAACTGTACGAGGACTAGTGATCTCAGGTGTTCCCAAGCAAGCGGAAAATGTACAAGGATAGGCTTTTACATCAAGGGTCACAGGTTGGTGGTGTGATAGAGGCTTCTGACTATGCCACATGAAGTATAACTTGTCTTTGAGGTTTTTCAGTTCCTTTGGCGGTGAATATAATCCACACTTACGAACAAAAGAGCCTTGGATCTGATAATCGCTAGCGCTAGAGCTGTTGGGGCTGGTAGACAGCGCTGCATCCATATAGAGGAAAGCCATGACTCCGCTGAAGGATTGGAATTGCGGCAACCGGAAACCAACTTGTATGTTGAAGATTCTTCACGGAGGAATAATACACTGTTGCTTAGGACCATTCAAGTATGCCAACAGAGGATACGAATGCAATATGGACACTGAATTTGTCTAACCGTCACAGTATGCCTGATTTTTTTCAAAATAGGGCTGATATTAAAGTTGTAAAATTGTTGTTTGATTTATTTTTAGCAAAAAATGATTGAAATAGGAATTACTGAAATCAAACGTAAAAATTTAATTTTATTATATTATTGATATATCAAACGTTTTTCAGGTATAAACGTACAAAAAAAAATCCAAAATAATTACATAGAAATTGTAAACCGTACCGTAACAGACTCACACATATCATTTCTTCCGCTCAAAAAACAAAAAATTCTTTAAAATACAAAAAAAAAAAAAAACTGTTGATAACAAAACGATACTTATATCATAAAAGGTAAGAAATTACATTCTTATTATTAAAATCTGTTATTAATTTAGAATTAAAAAAAAAAAATACATGATAAATATATGTAACAGACAATAAGTACAATAATAGATAATAAACAATGTTTAAGCGTTCCATATAATAAGCAAACAAAAATAAAAATGTGTTACTAAATTCTTACCGGCCCGATTCCATTTATATGTAATACATATCACATTTACAGAAATAATATAATTCTTAAGATTATTCGTTGTTTAATAAATGAAATTAATGAAAAAAAAAAAATTTAAATATGTATTTTTAAAAGAATGCATTTAAATTCAAAGTATGAATCCTCTCGAACATAAAAAAAAAATTTCTTTTTTTATTACTATTTTATATTTATACTTATTTTAATTACTTTATTTTAATCTTGAAAAACAAATATTTCAGATCCATGAACTGTACATTTATATTTGAATAAAATTTCCTTTTTTAATAAAACTAATACAATGACCTTTACAAATCGAAGATCCGTGATGTAATATTGCACTTTGTAAGTAAAACCCTTGATTTTTATCGTTAAATTCGATTTTACCAATCGAATTTATTTCTGTTTTATTTATTACTTTTTAATAAAGTTATTATAATCTCTTGTGAATTAATACTTATATTTTTTTTAAAGAACTGATGTGAATTAAAAAAATAGTTTCATCTTCAGTATTTTCATTTACATAAGAACATTTACTATTAAAACAAACTGTAGTATATTTTCTTTTAAATTTTATTATTTCAAGTACATTTTCATGTTTTTTGTACGCTACCTATTATTATCAAGTACTGCTATCTAGCGGTGCGATTCGTAAAGGTACATTAAAAAATTGAAATAAAATGATATATTCGAGTCCCTCGGTTCATCAAATGGAAAAAAAACGTTGTCTATCAAAATTCGAGGTATTTTTGAAAGTATTTTTTTATTATAAATCTAATTGAACTGAAATGTAATGTTTTACTCTTATTTTTATTATTTCCTCCCCCCATTTTCATTTCACTGTTAGGTTAGGTCATGTTTACAATTGTAAACGTAGTTCGTTGACTTCGTCGCCTTTTACCGACGAAATTCTACGAACTCAGAGATAGAAACAAGAAAATGTTTTGTTTATATACCAGATTTTTTTTGTATAAATATACTTTTTCACTATATATCTTCAATATTCCCATATATCTTCATTAGATATAATTTCTGATAATGAATTTAAATATATTTTTAAAAGTGCATTTAAATTCAGAATATGAACCTTCTCGATCATAAAACAAATAATTTTATTTTTTATTTTATATTTATACTATTTTATTTTAATCTTGAAAAATAAAATGTTCAGATTTATTTTAAAGTTAATTCCGTCCATTTCTTGTTTCCAAACTGATTTCGTTGAACAGATTTTTTCTTAAATTTCAAATTTCTAATTTTTTTTGTATAGAGGGAGAATAACACACATGACTATTCTGAATTTATTATAAATAGATTTTTATAATTACTCGCTTTAACTTTCAGAAAATTAAAACTAATTAAATCAATTTTGTAAGTTTATAGTCATTTAAATTTTCAAACTGTAATTTGATAAAATGTAAGAAATAAGTTTTGTAGTTATATTTAATACTGTTTACGATTACTTATGATATTATTAATAATTTTGTTAAGAAGATTAGTTTATAATTGAGTGCGGAGTTGCAACAACAATTTATAAACTTTCATATTGTAAGTTATTTTATGACAATTGAGTTGTTTATTAGTTATAAACTTTGTTAAAAGTTAATTTTCATTAAAGTTTCTATTTTTTAATAATATCGTATGTGTAGGCTAATGTATTCATCATCTTTATAAATTATAAATATATTAAGTTATAACATTGCGTATTAAATAGCGTCGGTATATCGAGGAATGAACTGAATGATTATGTATTACTTAGAGAGTTAATTCCATAAAAACCGATACACTTATTTCAGAAAAGAAAGATACAACTTTAATTTCATGAACTAAGATTATATGAACAATTCATATTAATTTTAATCTAGCAGTTAGCCGAGTTCTTATCCCGGTGGAGAAGATATAATTGACTGAAGTACTTTTTGCTGCGAAAGCTCAATTGTTTTAAAACTTAACTAAAGAAATCAATGAATGGATTTTGATTACGGATGCCTGATACGATTGATTGCCAATATCTATTCGCTTCAAATAATATATTACATGAAGCGAACTTGTAATGTTTATATTGTAAAACTGGAATTAGTGGCTGTCAATCTTGATTCACTGACATTAGTAACTTCCTAATTTCAAAGTTAAGAGTTAGAATAACGATTAGATCATTTGGTACAACGAAATTCTTAATTTAGTATTCCTTTCTTCAGTAATACGTAATACTTAGTAAAGAAAAATAAAAATAAAAATGATTATGACTCAAATAAGTAATCGTTAATTTGCTCAATCCAACGATTGCAACGTACTGTCACCAAATATTTTATTGAAATAAAAAAAATAAGAAAAACAGACAATATTTCATTTAATAAATTTATTTGAAGAATAAATCTCTTTTCTATAAAAATTATTAATTATAATTTTATTTTATTCCTCAAAACTTAGAAAAGTATTGAAGTCCAGAAGAATGATTTGTGGCCAAGATATAAAGAGGAAATGTATGTTGGTTATATACTGATTTTGACAAATTACAGATAAGTTTATTTTTATAGTTAGAATAATGATTATTATTCTTATGTTATAACTGTGGCGGAGTGGCAGCGTCATGATCTTTCATCCAGAGGTCTCGGGTTTGAATACCGGTGAGGCATGACATTTTTCACACGTTATAAAATTCCATTTCCATATTTCATCACATAAGCTTGGAACCTTATATAGTGATATCAAGCTAAAAAATAATATATGTATAATCATATACAAATATGACGATTCAACGTGATCCACCCAAGTACAGAAAATAAAATAAAATTACACCTTATTTTTTCATTTGATTCCTATAAAAGTACTTTCGCGGAACCCGCATCTTCAGTTGTATATATATATATATATATATATTATAAAATTACATATTAAATATAAAAATTAAATTATCAAAAATTTATTTAATTAATTTAATTTTATGCCAAAATTAAACTATCCTCCATCATCAGTCTCTTGGATTATGGGACTAGATGAGATCATCGTAAGTATAAAAGCCAGATCATTGATTGCTCTACTTGACAATGACCAACTGTTTTAACATCAAGGTTGATAACAATTTCGATCATATTGTTGATAGAAAACAACCGGAACGAAAATACATCGAATGTATAACATACTCTCTTGATTGTATGTTGAATTGGTATGTACACGGCCAAGAACTAAGTATGATTTTACAAAAAGCGACTTTTGTAACCATCCTTTTATAAGCAACTATCGAAAAGCGATTGGAATAACATCTTGCTAGTTGTTAACTTGAAGGCTGCAGTTAATAGATTACAAGAAACGATTACTTACAGCTTGAAGGATAATGTTTCCTTGAAGACACAAAAGCCAAGTAAATAAATACTCAGGTTTTGTTTTTGTTTAAAACTTATTCGTCGCCTGAGGTTGAAGAAGAAAGCTCACGAGAAATTAAAGAAGACTACTCTAATTGTTAATACAATATGTTTTACATATCATGGAAAGAATACGACGCTTAATAAGGATAAGATAGAAGAACAGTTTAAAATTTGCGAAGATTTCAAATGATATTGCCCGGCTTTGAAAGTATTTGGGTAAAATTCCACAGTAATTATTACGACACAGTTGCCTTAACTATTGATAATGTAGTAGTTTCTGATTCCGCTAGGTTATGTAACCTCTTTTTAAGATACTGTGATCTATCTGTTCTTTAATAATTTGATGTTGCTGATAAGTATCTTCCAGATAATGATTATGATCATCTTAGAAATGAAAATTTCAACTTGCCTAACATTAAAGTCAATGAGGTTTGTGCAATTTTATTAAGGGATTTACACAACCCCAACAAGCAAACCGGAACTGTAGCCTTGGATGGTATTCCTTCGACTATAATAAAAGATATTTTGACGTCACGCATATCTTAACTTTGCCAATTAATTGGAGCTTCAGCATAGGTATTTTCCCTTCAATTTGGAACCGAGCTACTGTTACTACTATTCCTAAGAAGGGTAATAACAGCATAATTAATATCGGGCCTATTTCTGTTTTGGGTATTTTATGTAAAACCTTGAAAAAATTCTAACATTTCTATAACGTCTTTCATTACTTCATGACGCCTCACCAGCATGGTTTTATGGTGGAAGGTAAAGTAAAGCAAGATTGAAAGACAGAAGAGAAAAGGTTCAGCACTGGTGCTGTATGTGTATTCAGTCTTACCTGGAAGATAGATCATTTTTATAAAATTTGTAGCAGGTTAGGGAGTTCAGATAGTTCTAATCCTGACACTTTCTTACTTTTAATTTTTATTAATATTATTAGGTAAACGACACCTGTTCAAGGCAGTGTTAACAAAGTACTGGCTTCGGCCAACAAAAATAAAGTGCCATTACATCTCGACAAAACGGTTTTTGGACCCACCGGGTTGGTCTAGCCGTGAACTCGTCTTCCCAAATCAGCTGATTTGGAAGTCGAGAGTTCCAACGTTCAAGTCCTAGTAAAGTCAGTTATTTTTACACGGATTTGAATACTAGATCCTGGATAACGGTGTTCTTTGGTGGTTGGGTTTCAATTAACGACACATCTCAGGAATGGTCGAACTGATACTGTACAAGACTACACTTCATTTACACTCATACATATCATCCTCATTCATGCTGTGAAGTATTATCTGAAAGGTAATTACGGGAGGCTAAACAGGAAAAAAATAAATAAAACGGTTTTTGGAACCTCCTCTTGTAAGATGAACACTTCTGTTTCTATACTTCGTTTCTATAAATAAGGTAAAATTCTGCTTACCGGAACTGAAAAATTGTAATTCATCGGAAATTGTAAATACAGTTATTTTATTAGTATACAATATTCTATTTACGACTAAAAATTTTAAGATTAATTATTTAAAAACAGCTTATGAATTTTATTTTGTAACTTGAACAATATACTAATGTGATAAATTGCTTTCCCAAAATTATACTTTCTCATACTGGTGGCTGCTTTCTTCTGTTATAGATAGATTAGACGGCTAAACTGTATCATGGATTTTTACTGACTTTATGATTTATGTGTTTTATGTTAATACTGATTTATTTTTCTGTAGTTGTAGCATAGTATTTATCTGTATTAAGTTTGGTGTGTATCTGATTGTATAATTATGTTCACTTGTTAGATGTAGTTGTGCACGAAGGTGTCTGATGTTGACTGTTTGATCATGTGTGTATGATGCTGCAGATCCGCTACTTCCTGCTGTAAGTACATATTCTGTGGTATGAACTAGGTGTATATTATGATGTACTGTATTATATTGTTGATTTTATTATAAATATTGATGTTTTTATACAATGTGTGTTGATTTTGCAGGTCTTCGCTGCTTCCATTGTAAATATGTATCTTGTATGATCTTAGGTGTATATTATGATGTAATGTATTATATTGTATCAGAGATGGTGGATAGTCAGGGGTGGAGGTTTAGCCGGTACTGCGCAGGAACACAAACGCACTTATTAACATCTTGCGGAACCTGTCATCCCAACCCCGTAGGGGAAGACACACACCTTGTGACGTTACAGGTTGCTACACCCCCCCCCCCCCCAATTCCGAGCCCTGCGAAGGTTTAACGGAGATCGTCTTTAGACCTTCTAGTTGATCTCACAGTCATCAGCCAGGCATCGGTCGGGATGCAACCGATGTAGTAAATGCCTCGGCAGACATTTGCATCAGTAAAATACAAATCAAATTTTGCCTTCATGCGGAACCTATCAGCAAGCCCGACAGTGCTTTGGCGTCCGTAAATGGGATTTCTCCACCTCGTGAACAAAAAAAATAAATAAATAAAAAAAGACGGCTAGAAGGAAGTTGAGAAACCGGTAGAAAAAATTAGATTATTAAAATATTTTTTTATAACGGAATAAATGATCACTATAAATAGATTAATGAAAGAATAATTTATGAAAATTGTTCATTTTTTATTCTACTTAATCAGTAGTTGATCATGTTAAACATTGACGATTTCAGTTGATACCTCATTAATAACTGCGAGAAACTGAGCAACTGGATGCATAAAAAGAAAGATAAAATATTAATTTACTCTCTGGATTAGCTGAATTTAATTATCTAACATTTCTACTACGAGATCAATACATTATCGTAAATTCTTATGGTATGAAATAATTTAAAGATTTAAACTGAAAATTAGACTATCGCATTAGTCGTTCCTCTCAATCGCATCTACTACGAAATATTTTTTTACAAATAAATAATAAATGACCGAAATAAGTTACGAAACAGAGCTAATTAATTACAACATTTCATTAGTTTTTTAAAAATATACAACGTCATTTATTTTCGATATCAAATTGAATGAATATGGGAATGGAGAGATAAGCAAATCAACCTAACTCTTTATTAGCTGATTATGATATTTCTCGCAATACAATAACAGATATATATATATATTCAATGGTCTTTGTTGTAAATTACTACTACATTTGAATGTTTTATTAGAAAGGAGTTTTTACATATTTTTTAATCTGCTTAAATAAATAAATAATCTTTAAACAATAAAATAAATAATGCAAAACATTAGAGATATTCGGTCGACTCTTTTGCAGATGACACATCATTTTTTGTTTTAAAATTAATTAAAGATAAAAGATTAAATGAAATCGATAAATTCCTGTATAAAAAGCGATAGATGATGAGATATCACTAGTTATTAACCGGAAACATAACCTCATTTAAATCTTACTTAAACTAACCAATTAATGTTGAATGACATGAAACGGATATGCACCTTAAGAATCTGTTCATACAAGTTATAATATGTCATTATTTCTGTCAGGACATTTTCGGACAAAAAAAATTTTTAAAGATGTACCTTTCAAAGGTTAGAATCCAGTATGTTTCGCAAGTTCCATATTCAAAGCAATTTAAGTGACCGTCGAGATCCTGAGTAACATTTTGTGATCGTATTCCATGATTTAAGATACGAGTATTGATAGATGAAGGTCCGAGCTGAAGAATCTTAAAAGAGATATCAAGCCTACTTAAGAAAGACAAGGTTCATACTATTAAAATACATAATTCCTAAAAAATATATATTACAGTCTGATAAAGGATCTCTGACCGATGGTGAATGAGAAATCCATAAAACGTCAACTCATTCTATTTAGGCTAAATAAGATCATGTGTTAGCTTAGTTTGTTCACATTTTATATTACATAAAGTAAATTAAACTTATGGTCTAAACTTGAATATTAATTCATAAGAGCAACATGAATTTTGTAAATAATAGATAAAAAGCACTTAGCAAAAGTAATAAAACTGAACAATCTGTATTATAATTAAAATCTGAGAAGAGACTGTTTTTGCAATTATATTAGCATTATAACATTGAAAAACTGAAGGTCCTATGTTTAAGTTTTCAAGATACCTATCTATGGAGATGTGTGTTAAAAATTACTGAAATTAATTATAAATAGAAACTTTAATTAGGTTTTACATATGAAAGCGAAAATAAAATAACATTTTTTATATCTATGTACTTTCGTGAAAACTGACTAATACTAAATAATAATTTTATTATATGTCCGATACATTGGCTTTTGATATTAATGTCAGATACCTAATAATAATAATAATAATAATGCAGCCTACAACTGTTGTTATTAATATATTTAACCGATGTACTTCTAGCTAGAGCTATTTATAGCAAAAATATTTCATGAAAGCTCTTTTCATCTAAAATTCACTGAAAGCTTCAATAAAGGGGATAAAATTCCATTCGTTTACAAACAAAACAGTTGAACGTTATTTATAAAATAATAACTTTCATATAATTATTACATTTTATTATTAATTTATGATATAATAACGTTAAGCATTTTCAATCTTAAAAAATTAAAACATAAAATAATAATAGTAATAATTATAATAATAATTTATTTATTGAGTTGTATTACAATCATGCTAAAATTTCCTCTAAGCTACAATAAGCTTTTTTGAGGAATTACCGTACAAAACTATTTCTATTTAATCTATAATATTAATTATAATACAGTATTTTATAATATACAATAATATAGTAAGTAGTTTTTACATATTTTTTTATTAGAATAAAATTTCTCTTAAGTTATAATAACTTCGTCTTTACAAAGAAAATTATTTCAGTTTTAGTGTCTGACATGAACATGAATATAAACTATTATCGTATACAAATCAAAACTCTGTATTCTGACATATTGAACAAAGATTTTAGTGAAACTTTAGGATAATGCCAGAAAGTGATGTCTCAGTTTAGTCTTCCATCTAGAAAAGCCATTTAAAGATCTCAAATGAATCGGCAGTTCATTAAGATAAGAAGGAACAAAAAACTTGGGTGTTGATTTCCCATAACGCGTGAAATATCGCGGCACATTAAAAAATATACTTGTTTCTCTTAATCCATAATTCGTTGGTACATATTTTTTATAAGTATCAACCAAATAGTTCTTCAAAACCACAATATACATCAAACCATAATATTTAAGACCATATCTCTATAATAACAATGATAATGATAATTATAGAGTAAGAGTTTTGTATTTGGCTTCGTTCAATTTAAATGAGGAGAAATAATAAAAAAAAAAGGAACCAAAAAAATATGGACAGATCTGAAACTATGGGCTTTGAATTACGCTTCTGTCCAGGCAAACATATGCACAACACACACGCGCACACGCTTACACATGTACCCACAGATACAGAGAGTGAGAGAGCCATATATCAAATTATCTTTCCTGCAGTTCTTCATCCTCCAGAATATTTTTTTTTAATTGTCGCTAGAATTATGTCCGTTGAAATTTAAATCTTTTGAAATAGAAAAACCGCTCATAATATTATTATCGGACAGGAAATTTATGTTTAAATTTTTCCAATTAAAAAAAAAAAAAAAATTATCATTCGATTTACAACAAAACCTGAAAAAATATAGAAATATCAGATAATGTTTCACAAAGATTAATATTTTTCATAAAATAACATTTAAAAAAAAAATAACAGAAAACTGTTCCAATGATCAGACAAAATTATTCTACAAATTTTGTTAAAAATTGAGGAAATGATTAATAAAATGCATTATAATGCTGATAAGACTACATTCATAGATATTTCCTACATTTTTACTTCCTTGTACGAAGTAAAGGTAGTATTGTGATCGCCAAAAATTGCGGTTTTCAGAGTTCAACGGAAATATCCATTTTAACTAGTTTCGGCGTGACGCCTGTAAGAACGAATGTATCTCGTATAACTCAAAAACGATTAGCCGTAGGATGTTGAAATTTTGGATTTAGGACTGCTCTAACATCTATTTGCGCACCTCCCTTTTTGATTGCAATCGACAGAACCAAAAGTATCCAAAAAAGACCAAAATCCCAAAAATTTTGATTTTTGACTTTCCCTTAACTGCAGTAATAAACCGTCATTGAAAGCTTTTTAACGATATATCATAAGTGGTACTTTTATTTTTATTGGTTTCAGAGTTATAGACAAAAAAAATTTTAATTAATGAAATATTTGGATCTTACAAGCCGCATCGGTTCGAATCAGACTTCACCTTTTTTTTTAATTTTTTATTTTTATTTAAATATATTGATTTATTAACCTCTGATTATAATACAATTTTTACGTTAAATAATAATTCAATAATATTAAAAAAAAGAAAAAAATATCAGAAAGATTTTATGTACTTTTCAGTTTAAAAAAAAAGGTGTATATGTTATTTTATAGGCGTACAAGGAAGTTATATGGTGCCCACGTCAGATTTTTTATACATGATGAATTTTTTTTTTTCAAAATCATATTAATGCGGTTAAATTTCAGTGACCCTGAAAGCTACGTCCCAGACCTATACATTCCATGCTTCAAGACCCCTTTTTTATAACTAGAATTAAACTACTTCGCTTAGAAATTCCTTACACAGCTTGAATTTTCTTATAGACTTGTTAATAGTTCACTGGTGTGCAGTAACAAAACTATTTTTTCTTCATTTCCATTTCCCAAATCAGCAGCAATACTATTTCTTAGACCGAACCTCTTTCTGAGATCCTTATATATGGTACACTGTTTCATTAGATTCTTGACTGTAAGTGCTTTATTACAAACAATATACATTGATCTTTCTTCGCCGATTAACAAATATGAATTTGTTATTCGTGTGTGACCGATTGTAAGTCTGGTCATCGTCACTTGTTCTCGGCGAGTCAGCTTCACATCACTCTTCCATTCATATGGAGAAGTTTTAATAGTTTGGTTAATCTTCTCCAATCATTTTTCCACCGGTTTCTTATTGTGTTACTTAGACAATTTTTAACATCTGCCACTCGTACAGGAATTACATCCAGGTTATCACACCGGCGACCATTGTGGTATGCCATTTTCCAATTTTTTTTCTGATGAATATTCATTGTTGACGAGTACTTGGAAAGTACTGTTGTTCATATAGTTGCTCAGTAAAACTGGCAGGTTGCCACGAATGCCCCATTCATGTGATTGAAACAGTATTCCATGTCAACAGGTTATATCGAATGCCTTCTGCACATCAAAGAAGACTCCGACACAATGTTTTCTTGTATGAAGCTATCATGTATGTTCTCCAAGTTAATCATTGTATCAGTAGTTGAGTAGTATTGTCGAAAAACTGCTTGATGTGAGGATAAAAAATGTTTTTTTTCTAAAATCCAAACGAAAAAACCAAATTTTTAACATTTTTTAAAAACTTTTCCCCATAGCCCACGTCAAAGATGTAGGACGGTAACTATTGGAATCTGTTAGATTTTTATCTTTCTTTGGAACTGGAACAATATGTGATTTTTACCACTGCTGCGGGTACGTTCCATCCCGCGATATCTGTTTATATAGTTCTAAAATCAACGTTTGAAGTGGTATTCAGCTGTCTGATCATGACATAATGAATTTCATCCTGACCAGCAGCTCTGTTGCCGGCTTTCTCCAACGCTTTCACAAGTTCTTATAATCTATTAATATAGACATAAACAATTCGTTTTTGTACTGTATACGGCAACAAATATCTATAAGTACGCTAAATATATTTAAAGAAATTATTATCTGAAATTAAAAAAAAAAATGATAATAAATTTTAACTGTGGAAAGAAGTTTTGCTATTTATGAAAATAGCTAAACACACTGTATTGCAGAATACTCGGTTTCTGAATGAGCCTAATGTTGCGAGAAAAGAGTAATATAATGCCCTGCAGAGTGATTGTCTGCCTCATGCCAGGAAGTTTTTATACTCATCGTTCGCACTATACTTTGGTTTACTTCATAGAAGAATTTTTAATTTATTGTTAGATGGAATAATTCACTACATACTTTGGTAATGACAGGAAAGTGATGAGTTATGAGTGAAAATATATTTACAAAATTGATTAAATGAAACTACATAAATAATTTAGTTAATTCTGTCCATATTTGTGAAGATATTGAAATATTTATGAAATAAAAATGTAATATTAGATTTGAAATTTATCATTAATTAATAATGATATTCCTTTTCCTTCAGTAAATCGTGAAAATCTCTCACGATTAGTATTTCAATATTTCACGATTACTATTTCTTTTCAGTTCGATTAGTATAAATAACTCAACAGATATATTATACCACGAACCGAATAAAATAAAATATTTAATAGTCGTAGCAGGATACAAGAAAGTTTGCAATTTGAAGTTTTCACCTTAAAGTTCACAACCGATTTCTATATGTTTTAACGAAAAGAACCATCTCCACCCTTTAAGAAGTTGCACGGTTTATCAGGTGAAAATAAAGACTTCTGTTTCCTGCGGTTACAATCTATTTTAGAACACCTTGTGAATTTCTCACGAGTCGAGTTAAAATTTTATATTGAACTTTCAACTAAAAAAGAAGGATGAATCTTTTATTAGAACTACTTATTGGGGGACGGAAAAAATAATGTTTAAGTAATGATTTTTTGAAAATTTTATTCTTGTACATACTGTATACCAATACTATTTAATTATTTCATAAGTAATCAAGTCGTAGGAAAACGTACAATATCGGTCAAATAAATTGGAACACTCAATGAAAAACAAAAAATTCCTTTAACATAAAATTTAGTAACAATAAAGAATTCAGATTTTTATTTTAATAGTTGATAAGACCTTCCATGGTCTTTTAATTATTGATAAAAGACACCGACATTTTTATTGTACAGTCTTTTTTTGCAAGTTTTTGTATACAAATTGACCATAGATTCTCCATCGAGTTTAAGTCTGGTGAGTTGGCAGGCCGTAGAACATATATAGCAAGAACATATATAACATTTTTAATGAAAAAGTTTTTCAATTTTTTTATATAATGCAAGGGACAAGATCTTTCTGGAAATTCCTTCGCCGCCTGGGAACAATTATTTTTGTAAGAGCGGAACAACTCTTCTCTGGAGTAAATATATGTATTTATCATAATTCATCATTCCTTCTACTGGAACCGATGGTTCTGGTTCATGAAAAGTTTCACAGCCCCAAAAAATCCTTTGCAGGATGTTTTAATATTTGTAGGATGTGAGAGGATGATATAACTTCATTTGGACTTTTGCGTACAAATTGCTTCATGGTCCTAAACTTAAAATGTGATTCATCAGAAGTGAACATCTTCCGATTGTTTTACTGCACACTCTTTAGAGGTTTTAGATCACTGTAAATGTTTCTTGGGCATTATTATAGTAAGCAGTAGTTTTTTTCATTAATCACTGTGCTCTCCAACCTATTTCCCATAGTCTTCGTTTAACAATAATTACATGGATATCAACACCATTTTTTCATTTAAAAGCAGATAATGTAGGATTAATTTTGGTTCTTTTAATCAATAAACGGCCTATCCGAGGAGCAGTTTTCCTTTTAAGACCATATTTTCCTTCTATTTTAGAAGAAAAAATCCGGTATTTTTAAACTACTTTATGTTTATCGTAGCCAAACCAACGTTACATTCTTCAGCAATCATCCGCTGTGACATGCTTGTAAGCTTTGATTAAATAATTATTCTGCTTTTTGTGAGGTGCTGAGTCCATCTTTTTTGGGAATGAATAATAAAGCTATAATAAAAAACTACAAAATAAAAAATTATCTTATAATAATACGATATCTTTGACAAAACCACGAGAATTTCAAATTGCTATTTATAATTTATCGGCTTTAATTTTGAACCACGTCTAGTATTATTTTCCTATTAAACCATATGCCATTAAATCAAATTCATAACCAAATGGTTATAAGAACTATTGTGAGACAATTGGTATTTCTAGTAAAATGTCATTATTAAATCAAAACGTCATTATTAAATCAAACCTCAATATTAGGATTACTGGAGAAAAAGAGTAGGAAATTAATTTTCTACTTTAATAAGCTGTAGCGGTATATACGCATGCCAAGTGCAAACGATATTCAGAACTATGATCGCCATTAACAAAATACCTATACCTACATGTATAATGAATATCACTGGTCCCAAGAAAATTTTGATAATGTTAGGTAAAGTTTAATGTACTCCTTTCCGTTAAAAAAATGTAATAAATGCATTGTCTTTACTTTATAGAGGTAAATTCAGTTTATAATAAAAATAAATAAATAAATAGGAGTAAAACCTTAAAAAAAAACTGAAAACGAAAATACCTAAGATTATAGATCGATATGTTACTAAAATATTTGAACATATTTATTGAATATCTAGAGAAATCAAATTTAAATGAATGAAAAGGAAGCAGGAAATGCTTTTTCTTATAAACATTTCAAATGGCATACTTAATTAAAGCGTTCTATATTTTTATAGGTCCAGTTAACTTCATACGAATACTGAACAATATTTTCAATTATTTTATTTTTAAATCGTCACTTACCCTATTTAATCAAGACAATAAAGAGAAACGTATATTTAAATATTTTAAGGTGTAGACATATTCTATCATGTATACATTTCATCTTTACTAATTTAGAATTATCATTCTAAAGTGCCTGTTTTAATTTTTTTTTTAATTAATCGCAATCAAAATACTTTCATATTTATTCGTTTAGTAAATTATTTTTTAACTTACAAAAACTACTTTTGTTAATATGTTCGCAGTTTCATTTTAACTTTCAAAACTAAAATGTTTATGGTAATATGGTTAGGAATGCTACATTATGTACAATTTTAAAATTTGTTTTCCAACCACTAATGTTTAATATTACTTGCAGGATTAAGATGATCCGTTTGACACTAGTTTCATTAAGTCAATTTATTAATTCTGAGTAATAGGAATAGAAAAAACCAAAACAAAAAAAACATACGAAACCATTATCACACTTAGCTTGTATGGACTCATTTTAAGCTATTAAAATATTTAATATATTAAGCATGAAAAATATAACACAGTAACTTTATTATTCTTTTTTTTAAATTGTATGAGTCAGCAGCACGAAACATTTTTATTGAAAAAACTGGTAAAATGTGATTTAAGGGTGTCATAACCTTACAGTCGATAAGTTTAGAAGTAGCTGGAATGATTCATCAAAATTCTATACCATATATATTTTATAATATATCCAAGTGACCTATTTTCAATATCTTGCTATAAAAATGAACGTGCAATAATAAACAGTATAGAATTCTCCTTGTACAGAATGAAAATGTTCGACAATACCAAAAACATATGTGCCGTTATTTATAGCCAATAAATAATTTTTATAAAAAGTTAAGGAAACCATAAATTTTTGTAATAATTATTTTTCAACAAATGTACACCATAATTCGGGTTACGAATCAATTTCAGGTAAAATCGTGTTTTATTTTTCCAAAAATTTTGTGTTTTTTTTACATATAATAACAAACATTAATAAAAAACTATATATAATTTATGATTATTACGTAGTTCTTCTTTTAAGTAAAAGAAAAAACGCACCAAGGTCTATATAAATAAATAACCTATAATCTATATACACATACATACATATATATATATATATATATATATATATATATATATATATATATATATTATAAATAATCTATATAAATAAAAATGTAAATATTCGTTTGTTCAAAATCACAAATCTCCAAAAGTTCTTCACCGATTGCATTGAAATTTTGACACAACGTTGCATTCGAATACGCGCGTGTTTTTATATACATAAGATGTCACTCCTGTGACAAAACTTAAATATAATCGGAAACCATCACAATGATCATTACTTACTTACGAACCAGCGGACCTTTTTTTAGCAATCTTGTTTTTCATAACTTCATATATATATATATATATATATATATATATATAAAGAAATTTAAAGGAATTAGAAGAAATAATGATGAACAGACTGTTAAAACAGGACGAAAAAAAAGAAGTAGAAGAAAAAACCTGGTAACGATATTGTTGAACCTACCTGGTACTTCCAGAGAGCATAAAATTTATCCTATCAATCTGTGATAAAATTTAAATTTAAGTTTTATTCTACCTCCGTATTTTGTTTCTCTTTTTTTGCATTATTTATATATATATATATATATATATATATATATATATATATATATATATATATATATATATATATATATATATTTATATATATGAAAATACAAGATTAAATACTTGATTTAATCTTGTTTAAATCAAAAACTTGTTTACAGCTGATTTTTGAAGTCGAAGGAACTGAGGTTCAAATCCTAGTAAAGGTTAGTTACTTTTAACGGATTTGAATATTAGACAGTGGATACCGGTACTTTGGGGTGGTTGTGGTTTAATTGACCGCATATTTGAGGAATGATTTGCTTGAGCCTATACAAGCTTAAACCTCATTTATAAATGTCATACATATCATCCTCATCTCAGTGGGCCTTGTGGGGGGAGCGCTTATTGTTGATTAGAGCTCTGCTTGGATTTCTCTTTTATTCTATTTTTGTTAATGCTTTGTTTTATATATTATGTTTGTTGTTCTTGTCCTAGTTTTGTTTTGTTTCATTTCGATGTTACTGTGTTGTTAATGTTACATGTAATATTTGTATGTTTCGTGTTGTGTGTTGAACTCACTTTTGCCTTCTACGGGTAAGTAGTTCAATTCCTTTGTTAGTTAGGTATTTTCAGTCTTGCTTAAAACTCGGTGAGATGTGTTTTGTTTCGAGTTTATTAACTAGTAGTACACGGATGGGAATGTCACTCGTGGCATTTGCATCGGTGGCATCCTGGCTGAGGCGGACTAGAATATGTCAAAAGCCGAGGTTTCGAAGATGACCTCTGGTAAAGCCCGTATGGGCTCTAAACGGAGGGGTGGTAGAGGGTATCTTCCCCTACGGGGGTCAGGATGTTGATTAGTTAAACAGACTGCAACGTACAAATTAGGAATAAATAAAGAATATCCTTGAATAAAAATCACTGCCAAGAAATTGCACTGTTAAGTTTCAAAACCTTTAATTTTTAAATTAAAAGCCTTTAATACTTTTATAATATTGTTTTATTTTTTAATAATTAAACAATTTATTTTGATAATTGAACAAAAATTTATTATACTATTTGTTACTGTAAAAAATTTACTCATAAACTTGAAGAAAAGTTGAAAATCATTCATAACTTGTCAATGCTCATTTATCAAACGAGAGCAAAAGATACGTTAAACTGGTAATATACTATAAATTATTGAACATTCAATTACGTATATTATATTATTGCGCTGGAAACTAAAGATGTAATTAGTTAATGTTATACTCACTACACGGTCAAGGAATGCACTGTCTATGGCCACAAAACAAGAACGCTAATACATCTGAAGACTATCTAGGAATATCTGAAGACTACTAGAACAAGTAAACAAATCACCGTCAAATAAAATAACCCAATATTTTCTAGGTTGGGGGTTTATATTACTATAATTGCTGATTGGTGATCTAATTCTGTTTCTTCTTTATTAAGTTGTTTAGGTCGGTTATATTGGTTAACTCATACCTTTTAGTCATCCTTTTGATTATATTTTATTTATTTAAAAGATTTAATAATGTCGCCCGTCACTTTCATAAATTGAGATGTGTCGTAACAAATCAGATATACGTAAATTATATATAGAATATCATAGGAGTCAATCAAGGTTAGTAAATTAATGGTCCAATTTCATTGGATCAATACACTAAGAATAAGTCAATTCATATTACGTTTGCGAAGAGAAGAGATGACTGTCCCCGGGTCCACCTAGACGGCTTTTTCATCCACATTCTTATCGCATACGGTATTTTGGGCTCCACCCTGATCGTCAATAAAAAAGGAAACAGTTAAACACAAGATATAAAAAAATTTATTTTTTGATTGGTAGGAATTCACACTTCTCGCTGTCCAACAAACCTTTAACATACAAGATGATTCTAAAACCGATTTTTACTATGACACAGAGCTATGCAATACGTCAAGCAAGAGTAACATTGAGTTTATACAGCGTTTCCTTAATAAATTAGCGAGATCCATTCCAGAGGACGTGGTTTGCACAGAACAAAAAAATTCACAACCTAGAATTACTTTTGTTCGCCAAGTAGTCAAACGGTTGGGTTGAAATTACAGACTGCGGTTAGATAATCATGTGCACTTTCTAGCAGTCTATGTGATGTCTAGCATCTACTAGACAACAGGCAGGTTGTCTGGAAACTGAAACCCTTCATTTGCTGGACTTGGGGGAATCTGTGTGTATCTTAAATTGGTTCAATATCATATGTGTGATGAACTTCTTTTTATGCCTTGATGAGGAGCCTTGAATCTTTACATTTATCTCAATGCGCGTGTTAGATAATAATCAGTTTGTCTCTGTCTATTGTTTAATTATGTTATAAATTTTTGTTTGTTTTTATTAGACATTTGTGAACTCTTGTACTTGTGTGGTCTTATTCAATAAGAGTTGTTACATATATACATAGCGTTTATTTATACAAACGCTAATCTTCTGAGCTAATCCAATAAATTAAATGCATACTAACCGAATAAAAATGAAAATAAATAATTACATCTAACGCACGCTATTTTTTTTAAACCAATTTTTTTAACTTAAATTCCTTGAAAACATCAAGAACTACACTTAGTGGACGTCTTTATAAAAAGGAAATTAAATTGGTAGAATACACAAAACAGTGTACAATCAGAATTATATAGGGGTATAGACACTCTTCAGAAAAGATAGGGAGACAAATAAATATAATATTGCGCTCGGAAATAGTCGGTTTAACTGAATTTACTATAAGAATTGCATCTTCAATAGATTTCACCTGAAGATAGGTCAACTAAATTAATCAATAACAATACATACTGTTGTTCTAATACATATATTATATTTTATTTATCTGAATAATAGCGGAAAAAGTCATTACGTTTAACGTTTTTAATCAAGAAATTAAAGAAGTAGATACAGATGTTTTAGTTCTTAAGCTATATTTCATTTATTATACAGAACATAAGCCATTTCAGTTTAAAGTAACGAATTCAGGTCAGTCGGGTGTGTTTTTTTAATTTAATAAAGTTACGGATGTAAAACAAAATGTAACAAAGTATTTTACGATAATAGACGAACAATATAGAAGACATTTTACGAGAATACAAAGACGTAAACATAGACAAATAAAAAGAAACTTAATTTCTTTACCATTCCTAATAAATGTTTCTTAATAGGTTAGTTAAAAAGAAAATTAAAAAGTTACATTTTTAATTCGTATGAATTTAGTGCTAAAAGAATCTGGATTTATTATTACTTAAACATAATATGATCCAATTCAACAGATGGTGATATAACAAAAAGTTTATCTAAAAATTAAGTTGAGCTGCTATTTATAATTTTTTTTGACACTGTTCATTAGCTAAATGTTTAATAAAATGAAGATAGACATCTTGTTCACAAAGTTCTTTGTGAATAAAGAAATAATATGATGTAAAACAGACTGGTAAAGTTTCTAAATATTTAACTAAGGTTGCAGTCAATAATTAAAAGAAAACTAAAATTCCAGAATCAAGATTTTGATTAGAATATAGCATTAATTTAAACTAATAATGCTAACGGTTATGTACAATACCAAATAATTAAAAAAATTCTCTTCTAGCTGATGTTTATTCTTATAAGTAATGAAATTGAATCATAAACAGAAAATTATTTAAGTATTTCTTATATTTTACTTAAAATAAATAACTAATATTTAAAAAAATATTATTGTTTCACTTCTCTTTTTAATTCTGATATTTTTAAGTCACTAATGAATAAATATTTTTACATTCGGCTGGTTACGTTTTTTTTTACAAATATATCAAGGCTTCATTATACTATCACTTATGAAATGGTGTTTAGACAAAAAAATATACATAAAATTTCTATTAAAATGTAACAACCAGAAAAGATTAATAACATAAATTTGAAACAAAGGTATTAAAAAAGAATTAAAATATATATAATTAAAAATAAAAACGCACTTGTAATCTTTTAAATATTTATACTTAAAGAAGTCGGAGCCTTTACTTGATGCCGATTTGAAAAAGTCGAAATTTAAATTAAAATATCTTTTTTGGAATAATATTTCTAAAGATAATTCTATTTTACATATTTTAGGTTTCTATTCTATTAAAATTTGGATGAGCCTATAAAAATGCTACTCGTATGAAAAGATATGAACCACTCAAAAGAAACGCAAAACCGAGAAATCTGTTTTCATAAAAGTAAAAAATGCAGTTCAGAGAAACGACGTTGATGTTAGCCAGAATAGAATAAAGATTTTTCTATATAAGAGTGTATATCATATTTTCCTTTATCGTTTCTTAAGAAAAGTAAAAAAAAGAAATGTAAGTTAACGATGAAAATATTTTTAAACGGGAAATTGTCGAAGCCTATCTAAAATTCTGTAAAACGAGTTAATTCTTTACTCTAATTTTTCCAAAATAACTTTCTAGAATTTTGGTGTAAAAATACTTCAAATATCAAAATGAATGTGATGTAATGCTATTATACCACTATAACCAATTCTAAAAAAACATCTGACAACACAGTTGAAAGACTTTCCCTTCACGAGGCTAAGTCGCGTTCCGGAAAACTGTGGATTGTTTCTGATGCACGACTTACACACACAAGTTAACTTAAAAATATTTATCATTTTATTTAAGAATAATATTTTTTCGTTTATTTAATTCAATGATTCTAACTAAAGCGCGCGCGCATACGTATTTAATTCGCGCGGGTGTGGCTGTAATAGCGGAGACGGTCAGCACTATCGAAATATAATTTCACAATTTTCATAAAACAAATTTCGCTTACACGGTCGCCAGATTTGTGTAGGCAAGAGGCTTAACGCACCATATATCGAATCAAGCGGGCGGTCGAATTCGAGACCCAGACAGACCTAGTTACTCTTTTACACTTTAAATATTATTCATTTATTTAATTCTACCACTCACCTGTGATATCACAAAGCAGTAGTTAGAGTATTTTTGGGAATGGGGTACGATATCTTTTGTCGTATACATTGTTAACAAATGTAGGTAAGAAAAATATGACTTTAATTAGGCGAAATCTCGAGATGTTGATGGTGACCTTGTTCTACAGCCTCACCCCCTTGACGTTTTAAGTTGAAAATTTAAAGGCATCATATATAGATGTAATCTAACCAAGTTTGGTAAATATCGGTCCAGTAGTTTTGTAGAATAAGATGATTTAGAACCCAACACCGAACATACGTGCATACGGACATTAACATCCGGAATATTTCCATCCAGTTTTTTGGTTTTTGGATTTCCTTAGGTGTTCAAACTCAAGATCCGGTGAAAACTACATATGATCAAACTGGACCGATTACAATAATTTTCCTTCTAGAGTTACAGCTCTGCTATAGTGCTATCTCGATGGGAAAGTAAAATGACGAAAGTATAACATACTGACAAATACAAAAACTAACAAATATCCTAAAGTTTAACATAGTATACCCCAGGTTATTAATTATTTATACGGATAATGTGTCCCGTCCTGTGGAGCTGAAAATATTTTAAATAGTATTGGACAATGATTTTCTGCACATAAAATGATCTTCAAGTGGAAAATATACATTTATTTGTATTTGCTAACAACATTGCCGTAATTTCTAAAGTTCAGGAGATGCTGTAAAAATCTATGTAGAATGAGGTAATGCTATTCGGATTAGAGGAATTTCATATAAACCTAAGGGATTGTCCTCATAGGTATGGGAAGAGGATCTAGCTAGAATAGCTCAGAGGAAAAGAAAGAGTAATTAGAAGGAAGGTGTGGTGATCGACACTAGATCATAAAAACTTCAAATGACGGCAGAAGGATCCGGACGCTCATTAGCAAAAGGGGTAGGAAAAGAATAAAAGAAAGTTCTCGAACGAATTTTGAATTTCGTTGTCAAATTGCTGCGAATGTTAGAATGAATTTGGAGGAATTCCTAAATAATAATCACAATGAAGAATATCCTTTAAAATATGTTAAAAATAATAAATCTGTGAATCTGTTATTTTGTTTTTGAGTTCATATAACATAAAATGAAAGTTAATAATTGTTAACTTTGGCAATTATTAACACGCAAATAATGATATAAATGAAAAATTCTCGATAGCGAAGTAAATATAGTTTATGAAAAAATTTAACTACATTTAAAAGAAAATTAATAAAATAAATATTATAAATATTGTTACATATGTTAATCTAACGGAAAACAATTGAATATCTTGAACAACAAAAATATCACTTAAAATAATTATTGAAAAACCAAAAATTGTCCTTTCATTCTGTATTATATTGAATGGAATTCTATATGCCGTACATAATAATTTACTGGAGAGTATTTGCACAATTCACTAATGAAGAGCGAGGCTTTTGTTAGAGCGGTGTATAAACAAAGAGAGGAGTATGTATCTTTGTTTAAACTACACTGTATAAGTGCTATTTATTCAGTGAGCTCTTACCTCCCATACTGTGAAACACTAGTAGTTCACCGTAGAAGGTCACTATAAATATTTACATTTTACATTGTTTTAAATAAACAAAAGTCGCAAATAATGCATATGAAATTATTGAAAATAACTAAAATAAATTGTTATTTTTATTGTCATTATTATTATTGCAAAACATTTCAAATTCAATAATATTAAAATTATAAATTAAATAGATATGGAAACTTTATTTTCTGATAGATATGAAACCTACAATTAACTTATTAATTTATGGTATTTTTTTATATTTTCTTTGTTATATGGGCATCGACTGCGGTCATTAGCCTTGTCACATTCTTAAAAAAATTGTATAAATCACACGTCATATGTGAGGGTGTAAAGGGCCCTTACATTTTATTTAAAAAATACCAACATAACACATAACATTTAACATTCGTATACATTAGAACACTGATAACACTTAGAGGGTGTAAAGGATTATGATATTAAAGGAGACAATAAATAATACAAAAAATAAAAAATAAAAACGAATGTCTTAACAATACCAACATTATTAAAAATGATTTATATTTGTAGAATAAGACTACTTCACTAAGAGAATCCTTAAACAAGACTTGAACTGACTTATAAACTTGTCAATAGTCCACTGGCGTGTAGATATGCAACTATTCTTTTCCATTTTCCAGATCAACAGTAATATTATTTATTAGACCCAACCTCTTTCTGAGGTCCACATGAATGATCACTCTTCAATTAGATGCTTGACTATAAGCACTTTATTATAAACACCGCACATTGGTATTTTCTTGCCGGTTAACAAATATGAATTTCTTATTCGTGTGTGACCGATCTGAGTCTGGTCACTGCCACTTGTTCTCGGCGAATCAGCTTCACGTCGCTATTCCATTTATATGGAGAAGTTTAAACTGCGTTTAGTTTCGTGTTTAATCTTCTCCTTTCATTACTTCACCTGTATCTTATTATATTAGTTAGATAACTTTTAACATCTGTCACTTGAACAGGAATTACATCCCAGTTATCACACACTGGTACCGTTCTGAAAGCTTCATCTGCGCTTTCGTTTCCTGCAATACCAGCACGCCCTGGTATCCATACAAATACAGATCGCTGTTCTCGTCGATTTAAAACGTAGAAAATGGACAGGATGTTTGCAATAAGGACGCCCTTAATGTTCTTGTTATTTCTTTCTTTTTCCTGTTTAGCCTCCGGTTTAGATAATTCATCAGAGGATGAATGAGGATGATATGTATGAGTGTAAATGAAGTGTAGTCTTGTACATTCTCAGTTCCACCATTCCTGAGATGTGTGGTTAATTGAAACCCAACCACCAAAGAACACCGGTACCCACGACCTAGTATTAAAATCCGTGTAAAAATAACAGGCTTTATTAGGACTTGAACGCTGTAACTCTCGACTTCCAAATCAGCTGATTTGGGAAGACGCGTTAACCACTAGACCAACCCGGTGGGTTTAATGTTCTTGTTCTTTTTTTTTCCCCTACTCTCCCCGACCGGATATCCATTTAAGTATACTCAGTCGGGGAGAGTGTCCTTCTACTCAAAGGGGGCGTCCCCCAACTACCGGCTTTACATCCGGCACGGCAAGGCCCCCCCGGTCTTGGATCTTTTGTTTTATTTTTTGCCTGCCTCTAATTCACCGCGTTAGGGCCAAGGTCTGGCGATGCCGTCCCCCAGCCCCTCCGCAGGGAACCGGGTCTCGGTCTTTACGCCTATGCCTCTAACCGACGGTACCCACCCCACAAAGCGCCTAGACGCCCGCAGGGAGAAACACCGCCGGCCGGGACTAGGTCTTTTCTTTTATTCCCATCTCCCCTGGAGTTCTCCCCCTTCGCAGGAACCCGCATACCAGGGCATACGGGCCCTCCACGGAGAGACTGTCCACACTTCCCTACGTAACTTAATCACAGTCTACCGCCCTCTTCTTCCTTAGTTCTCAGGATCTCTCCAGCAAACCTTCTGAACCAGTCCCAGTTCTCTTGATTTTGTACCATCGAATTAATTAAATTATCCGGTGTTAATCGATTTGTTATAATTACCCTCCTGTTTTCAGCCCATCTAGGACATACAAATATAGTGTGCTCCGCATTATCTGTTTCCTCACAATAAACACATTGTGGTGTGTCCCTTTTTCCAATTCTGGCTAGGTACTGCCCGAAAGATCCATGCCCCGATAATAACTGTGTCATACAGAAGTCGACGTTTCCGCGTCTACTTCCATACCACCTACCTATATCAGGGATTAGTCTTCTAGTCCAATCCCCGACTCTTGAGCGTGACCATTCCAACTGCCATTCTTGCTCCAATTGGCCGCTATCTCGTCTTGTGGTAGTCCCTCATATCTAAGCATCCTGCTTTTAATCTGCAGGTCTATTGGTAGAACCTCTGTTATTACGCAAAGCGCGTCATAGGACACCGTTCTGTAACTAGCGGCCACCGTCAACAGTGCAAGTCTATGCGCGCTTCTCAATTTTCCTTTATTCCGTTTAATAGTAATTGTATGTCCCCAAACCGGGGCCGCGTATAATATCATTGATGTTGTTGCAGCAGTTATTAATTTCCTAGTTTCTATTTTTGGTGTTCCATGGTTCTGGAAGAGTCCTTTCAGAGCTTTGACCATTGGAGTGACCCTACTACATATCATATCGATGTGTCTGCTAAATCTCAAATTTTTTTCGAGTATGACTCCCAGATATTTTGCCTCATTGACTTGCATAATTGGTTCTCCTCTGATATTCAAATTTATACCTCTAATAGGTCTTCTGCCGGAAAGGGCAATACAACTGGACTTCCCTGGGGCTATCTGTAGTTGGCTTCTTTGTAACCATTCATCTATAATTCCTAATGTCAGATTGGCTTTGCGTGTTCTTGTTCTGAATTGCAGTAAGTGCACTTAACGATTCGGAACAAATAAGCACTCTCTCTTCGCATTTATGGTATTTTTCCATATTTTATGTAAATATTTAATGTATTCCAGTAAACAACTGTATGTTACATACTTGTTAAGAGGAGTTTTAGAAAATAATTTTTTTCCATATACAGTATTTTAATTATATATATTAACCGAATTACTGATGTTTCTTTGAACAACAATAAACATTTAGGTATTATTGTAGTAGACGATCTACCTCTGTAGATAGTTAGTTCTTAGATAGCGCCACTGAAACGCTATATTGAAATAAGAAAATAAAATTATAAATATAATCTAACCAAACTTAACCTTCGCTGACTAGAGAGCGAAGGTTAGGTTTGGTTAAATTTTATTCATTTATTTTCTTATTTCAATATAGCGTTTCAGTGGCGACATCTAAGAGCTAACTAACTAACTAAAGCGGTAGATAGCCTACTACATTAATAACAAAATTTATTATCTTAAATAGAACATAAGTCACAATTTTTTTTTGTTTTTAATCTTTTAGTTCGTTTTAAATCGAATATTTTCTTTTTTTAATTACTAACTTTCTTTTTCCTGTTTAGCCTCCGGTAATTACCGTTCAGATAATACTTCAGAGGATGATATTGAATGAGTGTAAATGAAGTGTAGTCTTGTACAGACTCAGTTCGACTGTTCCTGAGATGTGTGGTTAATTGAAACCCAACTACCAAAGAACACCAGATTCCACGATCTAGTATTCAAATCCGTGTAAAAATAACTGACTTTACTAGGGCATGAACGCTGGAAGTTTCAACTTCAAAATCAGCTGATTTGGAAAGACGCGTTCACCACTAGACCAACCCGGTGGGTTTTGTTATTTAATAACTACTTTTAAATTTTCTAACTTACCCTGTTTAATTGTTATTTGAAAACATATTGATGCAACTTTATCAATTAATATTTTTTATAAAGAAAAACTTTTTTTGTTTGTAAGAAAATAAATTCATAGATAAACGTATTATAGGTCTTAACTCATCTGTGTTGGGTTAATTGTCTAGAGACTATTCTGTACTCGATGTCTCATTGATCTGCCATAGTTCGATTTGATATGGTTTTCATCCCAGGTAAGGAGAGTGAAGTGCGGCTTCTAAAATACGATGGGGTTTTTACTTAGGATACGTGTGTAACAGAATTTTGTTATTTGGGAAGTAGAATTACTAAAGATGGACGAAGCAGGAGCGATATAAAATGCCGAATAGAACAAGGTAAACGAGCCTTCAGTAGGAAATATAATTTGTTTACATCAAAAATTAATTTAAATGTCAGGAAAAGATTTTTGAAAGTATATGTTTGGAGTGTCGCTTTATATGGAAGTGAAACTTGGACAATCGGAGTATCTGAGAAGAAAAGGTTAGAAGCTTTTGAAATGTGGTGCTATAGGAGAATGTTAAAAATCAGATGGGTGGATAAAGTGACAAATGAAGAGTTATTGCGGCAAATAGATGAAGAAAGAAGCATTTGGAAAATATAGTTAAAAGAAGAGACAGACTTATTGGCCACATACTAAGGCATCCTGGAATAGTCGCTTTAATATTGGAAGGACAGGTAGAAGGGAAAAATTGTGTAGGCAGGCCACGTTTGGAATATGTAAAACAAATTGTTAGGGATGTAGGACGTAGAGGGTATACTGAAATGAAACGACTAGCACTAGATAGGGAATCTTGGAGAGCTGCATCAAAACAAGTCAAATGACTGAAGACAAAAAAAAAAAAAAAATGTGTGTAACATTGGTCAATATACGGTTCTATCATTACAGCCGTCAAGTGATAATGGCGTTGTAGCTTACGTACGTATAGACCAAAATTAGAGTCAGGAAAGATTTCATAAATCCAAAATGGCGTTAAATACACTAAATTCTTTTAGGGCATGCTTTGTGTGAAGAATTCGACACTGCGACATTTTTCTTTAACTAACTACGTATAATCGTCAAAGTTTTAAGGTTCGTAAGTTTGTATTGTTTCGTTAATTTAGAATCTAATTGTTATCGGAGATTCGAATACAACGTCGAAATAGACGAGTTTTATATTTCAAATAAAAAGTATAATGTCAGAGATGTGAACTGGAAACAACATATATTTGGAAGCAAATGACCCGAAATAAAAACTTTTTTTCTGTATGCCTTGACGAATAGAATTGCTGAAATACTGCTGGTGTGCTATATCAGAATATATTTTATCAGGAACTGTAAGCATAAGCGTACAGTTAACTGTAGCATAGGCATAAGACATATTCGTTAATCACCAAGAGTCCTTGTAAACCACAAAGTAATAGAAAAATTTTTTATGACTATTTTGAATCCACTGTACAAGTTTTAGTTGGCTGTTGCTAGTCTTTCGCCACACCTGTATCCTTTAAGACTAGACCGGAAGTGTAGTCCTGTAAGTCTGGATTTTCTTTCATTTGTTCAATACATTTTCTTTATTTAATATTTAAATATTACTTTTTAATTTTCAAGATGATTGTTTCTAAATAAGAATTAAATTATAATTTACAGGCCTTTATTTTAATTTTAAGGTTGGCAATTTTGTCATCGAACTAGAAAGGTAATGTTTGACATTTCTACTTGTTTTTAATACTTTATTAGCATCAAGGAATAGTGATTGAAATTTGAAAAATGTTTCCTTAAATTCATTAAAAAATCGGATTCTTTAAAATTGCTGGTTCTTAAAATATTTTTTCGACTTCCGGAAAACTTCAACATATCTTCTCGTTTCACATCCCCCAGACCACAAAACCACCGTCAGTTCAAAGATTTATACATACATATATATGAATATATATATTTCAATTTCTTGTGGACAAGATAACTGCTGTAATTTTGCGCCAATCACTTTCTAATTGATACATAAAATATAACGAACTAAAATATCAGTTGAGTTCGTTAATGGGCAAAATCAGACCACTGGGGTGAAAATGGGGAGGGGCTTTTTCGAAAAAACAAAATATTGCTATAACTTTCTTATTAAGTGAAATTCTTTTAAAGTTCCTCTTATATTTCGGATAAGGGCCTATAACATATCTAAGTAAATTCTTTTTATATCACCAGCCATTGGACCAGGGAGTTGTAAAAATGGGGTTTCGAAGGCAAAAAAAAAATGATACCTCTATTAATAAGCACAGTATCGAATCGGTTTAAAATGGTTGTTAGTCCTTTAAACATTATGTAAAACTTTTGTCCGATGCAATTTTTGATTTGACCAACCCTTACGGCAAGGGATGACCAAAATGCTGCTGGAATTGTAAGAAGATGGGGGCTTGTTGTATGCTAAATATGTGAAACTTTTTTCACATACAATCATTGTCGTATTGAGTAAATTTGAAGTTTTTCTTTACTTTAAGTTCGAAATCTTTTTCATCCCCTATTTAGCACCGATGAAATCTACCTCCGTTTTCCGACGTGCCGAAAGGGATTTTTTGCACTTGCTTTTTATTATTTACATAAGTAGAAGTCCTATAAGTTCCATACATTGAAAAACTAAACATGTTTTTATGAAAACAATTTTTATTTACTTTTTACGTATTAATCATCATTTTTTTCTTTTATTATCATGTTTCATTTTTATGTATTCTATCTATGGAAACTCATGGGACACTCTGTATAGTAAAAATAGTGCAGGAATTGAAAGAAAAATATGAAAGTAAAGTTAATATACTCAAGAAGAAAGCATAAACTGTTGAAATTCGCCGAAGTTATTTTAAGTTAATTAAGTTATTTAAATCTAATTTATTCCTAAGTTAGTTCTTTTAGCAGAAACTAAACATGAGTCAAATTAAATTCTGAACGTAGATTCATTCACTTTGAAAATAAGAGTAAAACAAAGCTTATGAATTGTGACAGAAAAGAGGATAATTAAAATAAACGATGAAGTAAAGTATCATAAATACCATAAATACCAGAATTTTGTTATCAAAGTTGTACAATTACAAAAGATGAAGTAAGTTAAATATATAAAGCAAGTTTGCTCAAACAAAAGGAGCTTTCTTGTAAAAAGAAGTAATACTAGTATCAGATATCGATATCAGAATTAGAAAGAATAATTGAAAGTATTTGTGTAAAAGGATTCTTCTGTATGATAGGTAAACAACAATAGAAAAAACAAAGAGAAAAAATGAAGCATTTGAAATCTGTTGTTACATGAGAATGTTGAAAATTATATTGAATGAAATACAACATAAATGAAAAGGTGTTAAAAGTAATAAATGAAGAAATAAATACGCGGCAGAGTCTTGTAAAACGAAAAAGAATAGGCTTAATAGCTTAAATTTTATGTTATATATAAAATAACCAAACAGAACTATACTGTTAACTCTATATACAGACCACAGCCATGAAGTTATTTATTCAGTAAAAATGAAGGATAATAAATAATAATTCTAAACACAGTAAAATGAAAAAAGTTATGCGTAACCGTAACTGATTGAGAACTTACAATTTTAATAGAAAGAAGTTAAAACTGACTTCGATAAACTGTGCGTGCAACTAAGAAAACAAGTACAGAAAAAGTAATAATAGGTGAATTTATGAAAACATTTTTAGCATTTTTCAGCTCAAATATATTGTCTATAAAATATACAAAAATTTTCACGAAAAAAGTATTAAGGAACTAAAAAATAGGAACTGAGAAAAAAAGATATATTGTAAAAATCAGGTAATCAGTACACAAACACACAAATATATGAAAGTATTTGTAGAAATATGTGTGTATAGTTTCTATGTAACTTTCTACGTTATTTTTCGCAATAAAGTGGCAAAATTGTTCAATCATGCTCATACATGACATTCAGACAAATCATTACATTCAGGATTACATATTTTCTGCCATATCCCTATTTTTTTTTATTTCTCAGTGGTAAAGAATATTTTCAATAGACACAAAATTTCTATCAACAGTAAAAATGATCTCAATTTTAACATAATAAACATTTTTCATTAAGCTTCCAGGCTTTCAATTGAAGCAAACAGAAGACTACTATATAAATTGCAAAAAATTATTTAATGATAATAATTCCAAAAAATCAATTTAAAAGAATAAATAAAACTGGCAAAGCAAAGATATATTATTTTTTTTTTATTACTATTATGTTTTATTCAACACTAGCAGATCCGGCAATGCTTCGCTATTGCTAGATTTGAGTATGTATATAGTTTAAATGAACACAATTGCAGGTTTGATAAAACATTAACAAAATGAACATTATACCATGACCGTCACCGTTGCCGCCGGTAAAACTACCTGAGGCTGGGGGCTCGGTTTTCCCCCTCCGGCAACTCGTGTCCAGCTACGTCCGTCAGTAACAGCGGATGTTTTCTGGATGTCCTTTTGCTTGTTCAGCTGCTCATTATAATAAGGACAGCCCCTGAAATTGGCCGGGTCGGCCCCTTAGAGTTTACACACGAGGCAGTCTCTTCGCGCGGCTTCAGACACGTCGCCGTGTCGTGGTCTCCACCACATTTCACACAGAGCTGTGCCCTGCGGCAATAGTTCAACGAGTGGCCGAACTTTTGGCATCTGTGACATTGGGGCGGACCCCCTCTAGACACAAATGCGGTCACCTTAATTCTATAATAGAATAAGTTTTCCAGGTCATAAATGCCCCTGGTGGCTGGCGTTCGTTTTAAGGCGACGAGGCATGTGGGGGTCTCCCTTCCATCCCTCTTCGTGAGTTTTTTAACTGAAACTGCTTCGTAACCGAATGAGGTCAGCTCCTCATTTACCTCTTCCGGGTTGGCTCCATAAGGGATGCCCCGGATAACCACTTCGAGCTCCCTATCTTTTGGGACCTGAAAGGAGTGAAAGGTGACTCCCTTGGAATGCAGAAAACTCTGTACTTCCCTGAAATCGCCTTCGATGCGTAGCTGCAGCCTTACAGAGAGCCAGGTACTTTTGGCTACCAGACGTCCTCTTATAATGACGGAGATTGCTCTCGCCAGCGTTGGCCACTCCTTGGGGCAGTCCAACATGGTAGGTGGGATTTTCTCTCGCCTAGTGACCGGAAGTTGCGAGGAATTTCCATCGCTAACCTCCATGGTGGCTGCCGTTTCAGAGTTGCCCCTCGTAGTGTTCGGCTTCTCGGAGGGTTGATCACCTGTGGTTACCGACTTACGCTTTAGACGTTTTCTTGCTCCCACACCGTTATCCTCTCCACCATCAGAAAACTCCGGGGTGGGTGAACGAGGGGGAGAAAGACGGGTTCGGATTAGAAAGCTTTCCATTAAGAAAAAATCGTCCGATGAGTTCTGGTAAAATATAAATTAATATTAAGTTATTTAACTATTTTTGACTTCGATGAAAAGTCTGTCGTAGAAAATTTTAAATTAAATGTAAAACTAAAAAGGTTAAAACTAGAAGTAATTTAATATAATATAATAAAATTATTTATTATATTATATTTAATTTACATAAAGTCCAATTTAATGGCTTAATTAACTAAGTTAAATTAAGTAATATCAATTTAACAAAATATAATAACAGAGTTATTATATTTTATAAATATAATATTAATATTTATAAACTAATTTAAGAATTAGGAATAAAATTACTTGTGAAAGTTCCATACTATTCACTAATATATTAACTTATAGAAATAAATAAAATTATAAAGATTTTAAACAAAGGTTTATACGGTCATTGACAATAGTTTTGGTGTGTGGCTGAAGGCCTGGGTAGGCGTCCTAAAGGCGATGTTGCCGACGTCACATGGTCATGGACACAGGTAGCCGGAAACAAAGCAGAACACCAACTCACAAGCACTAGTAACACACACTAACGCAGGAGCACTATTTAACACAACCTTTCACGTTCACTTCTCAACAGAGACTTAATACTGGTGAGCCAACAAAATCCCTTGCCCACTAAGATAAAAATAAAATCATAACAAATTTCAAGGTGGAAATTTTGAGTTGATTGAAATAAGAAAATTATTGCTAATAGATGACAAAACGAGATTATTAACAAATTATCTCGGTTTGTCAAGAGCCTTAGCTTACACTTTCTTGGGCGTAAGCTAAGGCTCTTTGGGATGTGGGAATATTTGCTGTTTTATATTATGTTTTCGAATGAATTTTTTCATTTCACGCTAAAGTAACTAATTATAGTTTTAACGTATCTATAATTATGCAATACCTATTCAATACTGTGAAATTAGAACCATAAGAAATGTCTTCAGGTCTTCTATGCATATAATGTAATCCTTTCGTTTAAAAAAATTTACATTAAAGTTATATGGCGACTAGTTAAAGTCTTAGCGACTAGTGAGTAGAGGAAAGGGTTTTGTGGCTATAGAGACTGATACTGCGATGATTATAGGGGCATATGCATCACTTAACTATGATCACCGAGAGTTTGACAGTTTTATTGATTCAATTCATAGAGTGGCAACAAGAAGCGATAAAAGATTGATAATGCTCGGAGACTTTAATAGCAAGTCTGTTGCTACAGGCAGCACGTATACAAAGATCCCTGGAATAGATAGGATTCCTGCAGCATTATTGAAAGGGCTAGTTAGTAAAGTGCCATGGGAGATGTTAGAAGTGGCCAGATTCGGAGTAGAAAATAAGAGTTTTCCCAAGTTCTGGAAGGATGCCAGAGTAGTATTCCTGCACAAGAAAACTATGGAAACAGGTGTAGTAGACTACAGACCATTAAGTCTAATTAACACTATGGGTAAGGTAGTTGAAAAGATGCTGGCTGGTCGAATTATCAAGGAAATAGAAGAAGGAGTTGGAATAAGTCCAAGCCAATACGGGTTCTGGAAAAATCGGTCCACTGTTCAAGCAATTAAGAGAGTTACAGACTGGGCGGCAGACGTCAGATCAGGTACGTGGAGAAATAGAGATATCCCACAGTTTGTTTCACCAGATGTTAAAAACGATTTTGGGTCTATTAGATGGCAAGTTATAATAAGGGCATTGGAGAAGAAGGATGTAAGTCCTTACTTGCGTAGACAAATATGGGAATATTTATCGGAGAGATAGTGTTTTGTAGATGCGCAGGAACAAAGGTTTGATTTTAAATTAAATGGTGGAGTACCACAGGATCTGTTTTTGGCCCACTGTTGTGGGTGATAGCTTTTGATGGAGTGCTGCGGCTTGAATTCCCCACTTAGAGAAAAAAACAAGTTACGTGGAAGAAATATTTTATGGAATTATCAGAAGTTCATCTCTCTCTCTCTCTGTTGTCATCAATTCGTAGATTGGTTCTCAGCGAGCTTATAACCTTAGAACTCTCGATTTCGAAATCAGGTGATTTGCGATGACAAGTTAACCGTTTAAAGAGAGTCTAAGTTAAATTTCTAACTTGTGGTTTAAATATTAGCCACCAGTTTCGCATTAGTTTAGTATTAAGTTAATATTAGCTAAGCTATTAGCTAACAGCTTAATTAATAGTTATTTGCTGTAGCAAATAGCTAGTAGCTATTTCATATTTGTTTAATAAAATTAATGAATTAATCAACCAAACGTAACTAACTAAAATACACACAATTAACATTTGAATCTGAACTTTAACAGTAAGCGTTCTTATACATATTAAATTGATAAAGCATCATTTTTTGTTAATTTTAAACAGCAAATAACAGGGAGAGATATTATTTTGAAGTAACAGATAACTTGAAGACGCAGAATACAGAAGCGAAAATCTACCTAAATGTCTAGTAGAACCAAAATAAAACAATTGTAGAAAGCTATATCTCATAAAAAAATGTGGAATAACGCTAAGTTAGTTTATTTTAATTTCTGTCTAACCTAGATTATGTTAAAAGCCCTTCCTCAATTTAGTATCAACCGCGCATGATGGAATGATATTGCTAATGCAATGTCTACACCCACCTCTTTTCTATCAATGGTGAAGAGGTAACCAATTCAGGACTCATCCAATCGAGATAATGGCTTGAGGATTCATCCATCAAACTATAAATTTTAACCTATCTTAGTCGGATTAAAACCAGAAAGCCCCAAAACAAAATTGCCAGTGTTTTGATATTGTGCTAACCCGGTTAATCGTAAGTTTTAAGTCTTTCCGGCAGAGAGATTTCAAAATTCGACTACATTGTTATGGTATAATCATTATTGTGAAATATATATATATGAATACAATTATAGAAATATATACTACACGTATAATGATGATATTTAAGAAATTTAATTATCTATGTTTTAAGTCCTTCTTTTCAATTTTCCCGATGGTAAATTTCAATAATGTGGAAGTTTTTTTTTAAATTGTTATTTTGTCATTCTAAATTCTATGTTAAAACAGCTGTTTAATTATTTTAGCTTCTAGGCTAATGGTTCAATCACAATTACTCATGAAAGATGAAGTTTGTTGATTATGAAAAATTTCTAGTCTGACCCCGGAACTCGAATTCAGAACCTTCTACATGTAAGGCAGAGGCGAAAGCTTTTCTTCATGGAGATCAGTGAAATGGAAAAATTATTTAAATTTAAATAAGTTCAAGATATTTTCCTTAATGTAGGTTTATTTGACGAGACAGTACTTTTTTAAACGTAGAATCGAGATTCCTAATAAAATTGTTTTTATCTTTGTCTTCTTTCTTTTACAATCCTTTTTCTTCCCCTTGTTAAATGAAATTATCAATTTATAATCATATCTCATAATGTTATTAAAACGCGTACTTAGTACAAAATAACTGTTCATAGTAAAACAAATTTTACTATGACGGCTAAAATGGCGAATATTGGTTTTTAAAATGTCAACTGATAGTCTGTTATTAGGCTATTAGAAAATTAATTTAAAATAATAAAATTTTCAGATAAAACTTTGTTATTACGTATTCTTAAAATCTAGTTTTTTTATATAATCACTCAACGAATATGTGGAATTTTAAAACTGCATTATCAGGGAAATAAGTTTAAACAATTCTGCTGCAAATGCCTAATTTTCCGTATTGCCTAACGATTTTTCAACAAATCGAAGATATATAACACTGAAATTAAGATTTTTATGCTTTAATAATTAAATTTTCTACAAATTAAAGTTTAAGATATAACTTTTCAAAAATCGTGCACTTTTATTTTGTTACGGTTAATATTTTTTTATAAAATAAAAAAAAAATTTATTGAGATATGTTGGATAAATACCACCCACATTTCGGTTAGCTTCATATAGATGTGTACAACTAGTTGATTAAAACTATAAAAACCGCATCACTTTTTACTTTCGATGGTAAACCAAACATGTTTACTAATCTTGGAGATGGCTATGTCATTTTTGGAATTTATTAACATTTTATAATAGGTCACTTGCAACCAATTTGTTACATGGCAACAGACAAAACAAACATTATATTAAATTTTACATGTACCAAATCTTTATTATGAAATGGTGGTTCTTAGGATTTATTATGTTTCAATAAATGATTCTGACGAATAAAAATTAAATCTTTTAAAATATGACACAATATTAGTTCATATTTATTGTTTTTCCATTTTTATTTATTTCTAGTAAGGAAACGCTAATCTAATAAATATTTTATTCGGTCAAAAATTAAAATGAATACGATTTTTATTACTGTTTAATACTTTATCAGAGTTGAAACAAACCTCGACTATTATAGAAAAGAGACAGAAAAAGTTCTGTTTACAATTTAAAACTAAAGCCGTCGAGACAATTTTTGTATTATAAGAAAATGATTTTTAACATTTCGATCATTTGTAAATTTTTCTAAGGTTGGTATACCCGATTAAAACTTATATTTTTATTTTATTTATTCATGAATAAAATATCCAGCGGGAAAATTATATCAGTCTACAAACTAGTAGTTTAAAAACAGTACCCAATGAAGCCGAATAAGTTGTTATTAAAACATAAACGAAGTCATGTGCATGATAATTAACTATATAAACTTAATTAACAATCTCATTTATCACGAAGAGAAGCTATATAATAACAATAAGATGAATACACGTAGCCTAAACAATATGACATACTTCAGCTATAATGTACTACTAATAATATTATTTGTTAGCCTAAGGGAATAACTTTCAGGAAAATGAAATACACACGGTACAAAGCACTTAAGACAACTAACGTGTAAATCTGATAAGCTATTTTGTAGGAAGATATAATTTATAGCCGATCAGAGAATATATATTTAAATACGAGTTCACATACGATATTATATATTTACTATGTGTTGGTGTGTATAAGTATTTAGCCCCTGCGGGTGAAACTGTAACTCGTTTCTAAAATGTTATATACATATATAACTTGTATACATAACTAGGGTGGTTTTATAGGACCGATGCAATTACGGTTTGCTTCATGCAGCGAAATATGTAAAACAAAGGAGATTTCCTACCGCGAACAACGTTAATTAAAAAGTTATATCAAGCCTCCACCGACGCCGTTTTAAAATGAAGTTGTATGAACCGGCTCGGGCTGAGAGTTTTACAGTTGAAACTACACTACGCTTTAGCAGTTTGCATGTAGCCGACAACCAACATTGACCAAACTTTTTTGAAAGTTTATTTAAAAAATCGTTAAAAAATAAAAAATAAATAAAATAAATAAAAATAAGTATATATTTATCAATTTTCATTGTTTGAAAAAAGTTAATGTTATTTTTATTTATTTATGCTTCAGTTTAATTACAAATATACAAGTAAACAATTTTTATTAAAATTTTTTTTTCGTTTATCATTTTAATTATTTAAGATTAAACTGGATGTATCATAGAAACAATTAAACATCCTTTTATATCTAAGGAGATATATTAAAATATATTGCTTTGCATATGAATAATTTTTAATTTAATATTTTAAAACTAAACTTAAAAAATAAAAAAATAAATCTATTAATCAAATTTTTTCACATAGCCTAATTATAAAACATAAAAATTATTATTTATCACTGCATACTAAAGAAAGATATGTTAATACGTATCAAAGCGTGATAATCATAAAGATATGTCACAATGAATCTAATCTAATGTATAAATACGAAAGTTTGTGGTGGGTTCTGTCTGTCCGTTTGCAATAGACACGAGATCCAACCGAACGATTACTTTCATATTTTCGGATATATTCGTCCTATCCCAGGAAAGGTTTAAAGCCATAGATCGAGGCCCTATCTCTCGTTGGGTGACGTGAACTTTACCTCGTCAAAAGTCTGTGTACTTTAGTTAATATACAGTTACTGCAATTCTTTTGTAATTTAGTTTCTTTATCAGTTATTTTTAAAGAATCTATATTTTAATTGTTATTTATCAGCATTATTTTCGCAATCATGAGGAGGATAACGAACACAGGGGGCCCAGGGGACTAGACAGAAAAGGCGAGCGAATCGAGCCCTGACCGTCTAGTAATAATAATATAAAGTATGGTGTTATAATAAGAAATCATTATTTTCAAAGTACAGTTTAAGTATATGAAATGAGAGTTTGAGTTCCTTGCAGCAGATGGCACCACCACCATCATGAACCTACCGTAAAAGTAAAGAGTTGAAAGCATATCCTTGTATATTGCCATATTCTTATAGATGTATCACAAATATTTTCAACAAGGAAAACTCTATATGCATCGCTAAAACGCAACCTCAAAATTTATAAATCATATTCTTTTATAGCAAGTAAAAATTAATTTTAAATATAATTGTACGTTATAAATTACATAAAGATTAATTTAATTAACGATATTTAATTTGACGCAATGATCGAAAAAAAAACCGAATTCAAATCATATAAATACTGATTGAATAAAAATTATAATTCTCTTTTATAAAATTTTTAAATGAATCCCTTTATTCAAATAAAACCCGTTGAAAATCAGTTTAATCTGATGAAATTACCTTATTTCATAATTAAAATTTCCAAGGAATTATGTAAATAAAATCATATCCATTTAGTACATATTTTTAATACAGAATTTAATGAAAAAATAATTCGATAAGCTAAACCGGTTGAATTTTTTTACTTTTCATTATTAACTTTGTGAATCTTTATGTTCAAATACTAATCTGAAATTACAAAATTGCATTGAAATAAAAATATAAGGTTTTGAAAATGATAAATTGTAAAAAAAATTTAAAAAATGTTTAGCAGTTTTCTCATCACATGTTCCCATGTGCCAGATAGAATGATCCTTAATAACGTAAATTCTAGCGTAAATTAAAAAAATACAATAAAATTTTACAGACTGATATTACGGATTGAGAAGGTTTATTTATTTATCTCTGAAAATAAATTAAAATCAGCAAATTTCGTTTGAAAATTACTCGCCTATACATTTTAAGTACATAAAAAGTATAATTAAAAAGTAAAAATGTACTTTATTCGTTTAATAAAATTTATAAAAATAAAATATTTTTATTATTTTTCTTTTTTTTAGTTATCTTTTAAAATTAATTTATTTCTTTTTAACATTTTTAATCGGCTGAAGTATTTTTTTTTCGAGAGATCTGTGCTTTATCAAATTTTTTTCATAAAATTTAATTAAAAACACAATTTCAAATATTAAAATTATAAAGAAGTATGTTTACCAACTAAGTCTTTATAGAATATATATTTTTTTAATCATATCTTATACAAAAAATTTAAGTTGAAAGTATTAAAAGGAGATAATAAAAAAATAAATAAATAAATAAAAAACCTTAAAAGAATAAATAATTTCATTTGCTATTAAGTAGAGATTCTGGTAAACAAACTTTCCAATAAATAACAGAAATATTACATTTTCATAAAATTTATACCATGGATTTTTAAAATCAACTATAAAAAAAAATTACATAATATTTATTTACGTAATTCCTATGCATAATCCGCTACTATTTTTCTTAAACATATGAACTCGTGTAAAGAAATGAGGTATAAATAGTACTATTTACAATTGCTTTTTATGAAGGTAATGAAACTGTAACTATTTTATTTTTCAATGTTGTACTTAGTAATATCGTCATACCATTCTTATAATTAACTTAATGGTATTTTAAGATTTATTTTAATATTGTTTACTTTTATTTTACGTTATTTTATTTGTAGAGTGACGCTTCTTTTTTTTTACTTTGGCTGATTTGTACTCTCTTTGCTACCATTGCCCTTATTACTACTTTATTTGTTTATGTTTTAATAGAAATGAATGTTGTTTTTACATCTAATTTTGATTTGGTTTTATCTTTTATAGTTTTGATTGTTTCACGAAGTTTGGTAAATTTGAAGATTTAGTGAACTGTCTCCATGGCGACAGTGGTTGCGTCTAGGCCTTCCATCCGGAGGTCTTGGGGTTCGAATCCCAGTCCATGGAATTTTTCACACGCTACAAAAAATTAATTTCACCCTCTGAAGCAATTCCGAACGGTGGTCCCGAAGGATTAAAAAGAAAAGATTTTGTGACTTATGTTCATTTGCTGATTGCATCATTAATATATTACACAAATTGTAAGGCAGGTTTATTAAATATATAAATTAAATTAAATTCGTGAGGTAGCCAACTAAAATTTAGCAGTTCGTTGTAAGACTGAAGGTAAATTGCATCTTGTAGTATTTGCTAGAGTGGTATGCTTAATGAAGAACCCATCGGGAAATCTTTTCTACTCGTTTACTCAATATTTATAGTGAAGTTGAAATGGAACGCAAATTATTCTTGAGAATAGCTGTAACATCTTAAAAGGTTTCTTATGCTTCGCACCTTTTTTACCTTGTGTCTCATATTATAATTTCGTAATCCTATTTCTTGGAAACACCGGTAGATGACGCCTAGTCTTTAAATTCGCTTCTGATTCCGCAACACATCTGTTATTGTTCAGCTACGCGATCACGGATATTTGTCTAATTCAGAGCGCGCTAAAGTAGTGTTTCTTTATGCTGAAACAAAAAGTGACTCAACGACAATTTCGAGCTCATTTTAACAATTGATAGATTCCAGCAAGAAACACCATTCTCCGTTTATATCATAAATTTGAGGAGGAAGAAGCATAAAAGAAGAGAATCAATCTAAAGCAGAAACCGTTTCTTCTCAGGAAAATATCGAAGCACTTCAAATTGCCATACAACATAGTCTGGAAAAGTCTACATGGCGAACTTCACGAGATATGAGAATATCTCGTCGTACAATACAAAGAATGTTACAGTGATCTCAAGATGTTTCCATACAAATTGACAGTCCTGCATAACAAGGGTAGCGTGACCGAATGGTCTAAGGCACTGGTTTTAGTCCTGCATAAGATATAAACCTAACAAGCAAAAAAGATTGAGAATTTGCACAGTGTTCGGAAAGGAAAAGATTCTGTTCAACACTTCACGATGCCCATTTTCATATCGATGGGCTGTTAACAAACAAAATGTCCGTTTTTTTTTGGCGATAGCAGTACCAAAAATCGTGCAGGAAAAACAACAACGTGGGCCTAGAGCAACCGTTTGGGCATTTTCATCCAGTCACGGATCGGTAGGGCTCTTGTTTTCGACGATACATTTAATTCTCAACGTTATTTGTATTTAAGAAATTATTTTCTATCGAAACTGCTAGAAATTAAGTTGCCAGTAGATATTTAATGATTTATGTGAGATGGTGCAACCCCTCACACCGCTAATGTTGCGATGCGTGTTTTAAATTCAATTTTTGGTAATCGAATTCGATTATAAATCGCTATCCAAGCCGCCACAATGGAGGTTTCTTTTGGTTCCCCTTTGAGCCAGAATGTTTAAATATTTCTGCTTTTTTTATGGGAACATTTAAAAGAGAAACTTTTCCTATTAAGATTTATAAATCTTTTGAAAATGCGGGCGCCGATAGTTCAGTTGTGTGAAGAGATTAAAGATGACTTGTTTCGCAGAGCCATCAGAAACGGGAAAACTCGTCTTGAAAAGGTTGTTAGGCATAACGATGGTCATATTAAACATTCCGTGCAGTAAAAAAAATCTTTCCCCAAACACTGGTATGTGAAGTTGCAATTATATTAAATTTTAAACAAAATGATGTAATCTAAAATTCAGATGTCAACCTTTTTGTGTGTTGCCTGTTTTTGTGTATTACTCGTTTGTTTTTTGGGAACCTGATACCTTTGATTATGCCACCGTTTAATTAATAGTGGTAATTAACTCTTTAAACAGTATGGTATATCATTGTTTTCAAAACTTTTTATTTCAGGTGATAGTACCATTGAGAAAAATCAACCTCCCCTTCAACCAATACTTAACGTATATGCATTTAACATTAAGATTATTAACAGATTTAATTAATAGTTTTATTTATTTATTGTTATTAAAATTATTTACAAGAAAAGTAAACGAATCTATTTCTATAATATAAAATAATGAATAATGCAAAACAAAAAATATTAAAATATTTATACAGTACTTACTTTAAATTATTCTTTAAATAACCCACATGCACTTTATAACAAAGTACACCTGGATTTTCAAACGGATAAATAAAAAGTAATAATTATAAAAAAAATATCTTATTTATAAAACTGTACTATTTTCTGTCTCCGCACAAATAAACAGAATGTTTTGAAAACACATTAATATCTACTTTTATTTCCTTTTATATGAATGATTTAAATGAATTAAATATCTCTATTTCTTTTTTTATTCAAAAGTTTAATTTGAAAGATGAAACGCATGAAAAATAACAATTTTTATTCTAATCTTTCAAAGAATATATATTTATTACGAGTATATGTAAAATAAAATTGTTGAAGGTTTCGAAAAGATTACAAAAAAATAATAAGTATATGTCTGCTGTAGTGCGTACACTAGTACACGTGTAAAAAAAGCATACATATACTCGTATATGTTTTTATGCTTTTAATCTAGTGGAAAAAGAAAGACTTTATGAAATTATTATTTTTGTTTGTAATATAACCATTACAAGTATTATTATCATTTAGCGTTATTGTTGTTTTTTTTTTGTGTAAATAAAGGGCTTAAGATGAAGGTTGAGTATGCCAAAAATATTTTGAAAAAAGTTTTTAACAAACTTTTGCCATTAATTGCAGTTTTTATAATACAGCAGAAAAATTACCCTCTCCTTCTTCAAGTAAAAATCCTTTCTCACCACCTGATAGCGATCCTACGGTAAAAATACAAAATATTGCAAACGGACGCAATTCGAGTCATTTTGGATCGCCAAGTGTTACAGTCAAAAATTTTAAACAACTTAAAATAGTGAACGTTTAAGTTCAATCGAAGAATTTAAAGAGAAGTTTTAGAAACTCAAATCTAGAAAGGACAATAACTACTCCTGTAAAAACGTTTCAATACAGACCCTCTTCAATAACGATAAATACCTCAAACTCTATTGACAGAAGTATTTCCTGATTAAGATGTTCGGTATACAACATCCAAATGCACTACTTTTGTCCGATAAAACAACTCCAAACTTGAACTTGGAATTTTACATTCTGAATTTTTCTGACCGTACTGCGCAATATATTCCTTATCACCCTTATTTTTTGTTCCGATGACATAATCAGTCCTCCTGACTTTATATCCAAGATATTTCTTAAGATTTCTGAAAAGCAAGGAACTTGAAAAACTCTAAGGAATATAGAAATTTTTATTATTCCATTCATAATAAAGATATGTGGTTTCAAAAACATTTACAGGAGTGTGTGCAGTCCAGTAGATGAAATTTTAAAGCATAAGATTACTTTAAGAAATGTATTTAAAGTAATAAAATCCACTAAAATAGAAAAAATATATACTTTGTGCTACTACAATCGAACAGCTTGAATGAACGGCATGAGTGGCCGTTCGTAACCATTAAAAATGTCCAACAAAGTTGTATTACACCAAGTAAACCAAAACTATAAATATCAAGGGAACATTGCATAACAAGGAAAAGTCAAGAAGTTCGTAAGAACTTCGCCGGTAAGAGTCCGCAGACCTGGACGGCTCAGCGAGGTCAATAAAATATATTTACAGTTTTAAACATGACATAACCTAAAAGTGAAATGAAAATGTGAAAAAAATTAAAAATAAGGATGAAAACACTATATTTCGGTTAAATTTAATTTGCAGTAAAGAATAGTTTCAAAAAATACCTGAAATTCTGCTAGACAAGGTTTTTATTTTTCCCTTTGATGAACCGCGACTCGAATATGTCACTTTTTCCTCAAAAAGGTGGGTCTACGAATCGCGCCGCTACGTAGCAGTGCTTAATGGCGCCTTTGAATCTACGAATGATCTTTTACAAAAACTTGGTAATGTGCATGAAATAATAAAATTGAAAAGAAAATATACTACAGCTTGTTTTAATAGTAAATGCTCTTATGTAAATGAAAGTACTGAAGATGAAACTATTTTTTTATTTCCATCACTTCATTAAAAATAAATAAATAAAAGTTTACTAGAGATTATAGCTGGTAATAAAACAAAAAAACAAAAAACCGAACAGTAGGAAAGTGTTGCAAATGTGGCAACAAAGATTTTTTTGCATAAAACAGAAATAAATTAGAACGTTAAAATCATTATTTTACAATTAGAACTATTTGAACTACTAATTGATGAAGAAATAAAAAAAAGTTCATGTAATAATAATAGTAATATAAAAAGTGTGTCCACGGATACGATACAAATTGAGGGTTACACTTACAAAGTAAGTACAATATTACATCAAGGATCTTCGATTCGAGAAGTTCATTATACTAGTTTTATTAAAAAAGGAAAAATATATTAAGAAATGAATGAATGATATGACTATCAACAAAAAAAATTGGCCTAAAAATTAAAAAAATGTATATTTCTTTGTTCTAGAAAGGCAATAAATTTTAATAATACATCCATAATATAACAATCAATAATTCATAAAAAGAATAATCTAACAAAACGCAATGATATCCAAAAAAATTGCACGGTAAGAGTCTCACAAATATCATTTCTTCGGCTCAAAAAAGAAGAATTTCTGTAATATAAATAAAACTGTTTGTAACATAATGATGCTGATATCAAAATAGGTAAGACAATACATTTCTATTATCAAAATCTGTTATTAATTTAGAATTTTGTTTAAAAAAATACCTGTTAAACATATGTAATAAACAATAGATATACAAAATAGACAATAAACAATATTTAAGCGTTCCATATAAGAAGCAAAAAATAGAAAAATTAGTTACAAAACTCTTATCGGCCCGATTTCACTTATTAAACAACGAATAATCATAAGAATTATATTATTTCTGTGAACGTGATAAGTATTACATATAAATGAAGTCGGGTCGGTAAGAATTTTTTAACAAATTTTTTTTTTCTGCTTATATGGAACACTTAAACATTGTTTATTATCTGTTATTGTATATCTATTGTCTGTTACATATATTTAACCATGTATTTTTTTAAAGAAAATTCTAAATTAATAATAAATTTTGATAATAGAAATGTAGTTCATACCTTTTTTGTGAAAATTTTTTATGTATTTTACAGAAATGTTTGTTTTTTGAGCCGAAGAAATAATATTTGTGAGTCTCTTACCGTACGGTTTACAATTTTATTGTAATTTTTTTGGATACCGTATTACACGCAATATTCAGTCAAGCTCTTACCATTCCTAGGTTTTCCGTATTAATGAGCAGTTTGACTATCAACAATTAAGAGTTCAATTATCGTTCAAGTATTACGTTATCCTTTGATCAAAGAATTACAGTTTTGCAATATCTAAATCTCAGATGCGTCACCTTTTTTACTCCATTGTGTACGATCATTTGATCCGTTAATTATTTATTCACATAACAAACATTAGCAAAAAAAGAAAGAAATGTTGAGGGGGAAAATGCTTGTCGACGTAGTAATGTTTTCTTATTATTCTATAATAAATATCAAAATTAGAACAAACATAAAGATAATGTTAATAATACTAAAATAACATCAGCTGAAAGTCCCAGGTCAAAATGAAATCTCAATACTACATTATAATTGTTGATGCTGAAAATAAAGGGAATGAATGTAGAAATGCCATAACAACTTAAAAGGAAGCAGGTCATGAATTTTAAATACATTGAAGTTCAGTGAGTAATGTTTGCATGTATATATACTTTACATATTATAACTAACTTATATAAGGAAGATTTACATAACGTAGATGCAGAGGACGCGGTAGACTAACGGTATCTTAGTGATAATATTACGTTATGTGTACACTAAATCTAAGGTTAGTGAATTTCAATTCATTCGGAATACATGAGATGATTAATACAGCTACTAGTCACAGATGTAATATACTATACAGTGGCGACTGACCTAACACATTATATTGTACACTAGGTTTATTAATAGTCAAGCTAATATACAACATATAACATCCTTACACATATCATATATTTACATATGACTGATGAAAAGGTCCGTATTAAAAGCTATGACAAAACTTATAATGAAAACGTGCTATCTTTTCTTACAATATTCTCATGAGTTATTTAAATTTTTATTAAACACAGTCATATTTTATTTCTATTTCATTTGTACTGAATTTCACAATTTATTTTAAATATTTTAACAAAACCAAACACAAACGTTTTCCGCTTTACTATGTTTATGGGTAGTTAACAATAAACAATAAGGTACCTTCAAATAATTTAAATCGCATGAAAATATTAATAATGCAATATTTATGTTTCTCAATTGGCAATTTATATTTAATTACCTAATTGCGTTGTTTACGAAAACTAAAAAAAATATTCATAATAAATTCTAGCTTAGAATCATTTTAATATAATACTATTAATACCCATAACCAACAAGATGTTATCTCGGTAAAATGAAATTCCCTTTTCATCGGAAATGAGTGTGCACGCAGACGCGCGTGTGTCTTTATATTTAAAAAACATAAGATTTTAAGCGAAACATCTTATCTTAGATTTTTTTTCTTTTTATTTGGCTTATTTGTTTTTAGGTTATTATAAATTCGGTACTTTTTGTGTTATGTATTTTATATTGTTGGTAAGTTAAAGTAAAAAAGTTAAAAAAGCTCAAAAAAGTTAAAGTATGGAAATTAAAAAGAATACTTAAATTGTATGTTTTAACTTTCATGTTTTTAAATAATAATATCCATCCAAGAAAATGTGAACTACTAAAAATTGTATAGGAAAATACTACTAAAAATTGTATAAATGTCTGTAAATAGCTCCTGGTAAAAGGCATTTGTATGTAGGTTTGTATGTGTGTCTGTTACCCTTAGCTTATCACCGGAATGTACCGATCACTAGCACAAGCGGAAAATCCCGATTCGTTAGTACATGTCTCGTGCTTGTCAGGTGTATACTTGTCATATTATTTTATATCGATATTTATTAAATAATATATTTTATTATCTATGTGATTATTTTCCTCATAAAATAATGAACTATAACCAAAAAGTAGACACCGGAATCTACCGTTCACTAGCGGAAAATCTCGATTCGTTAGTATCAATTTTGTAGAGTTAAATTTCTTATTTAACTTTCGTTATATCAATTTTCATCATTCAAAAAAAAAATATTTTTACACAAGAGGTAATCAATTTTGGACACCTAATAATGAATCCATTCCGAGGCGCCACCTGCCAGGGCAAGTTACTACCAGGCCACATTCCATTATAAGTTATTATCTTATTGTTCTGACTTACACTAGAAGGGACCCTTTCTTCTAGTGTAAGTCAGTTACATTAGTCTAATTTGATCAACAATGTGTGTGTTTGCGCGTTTTCAAACTTGAAGATATTAAGAATTTTTCATGAAATTTTGCGTAAACTTATTCAGTCTTTACTTAATTTTTATTATATTTTAAGTAGTTCAATATTCTAGTATTTTTATATTTTTTCATTGTATTTTATATTGATAGTAACCTAGGAAATTAAAATTACCGTGAAACCACTATCCTAACTTTCATTTACATACGGAATGATTAAGAGGAAAGGAAATACTTTCCTCCTTAGTTTACTTATTTTTGAAGAACCGATTCCTGAGCTTGAAATAAGGAAAACGTTCATTCAAACATACGTTTGTTATCGAAAACGCTACTTGAAAACGTCATTGAAATTGCTTTGTTATAGAGTTACGGCTAACGAAAGATTTCGCCGGGATCTCAGTTCACCCGGTGAAATGAGGTCGAAATTTTATGGCATTATAGGAGGGGAAAAAACTTGATGGTTTCATATGTTTATTGACCTGAAAAATTGAATAAAACGGGTCCCAGGACTGTATCTCCCGTAATTTTCACGATATCCTACGTAAAAAAGGAAAAATTTGTTAACGAAAAACAAGAATTTCTAGACTTGAAATACTTTGTTAAATGATTAATAAAAGAATAAATTTTATTTATCCATCCTTGTAGAAAATTTAATTATGAGAAAATTGGCGTATTAAAGTCTATGAAAAACAAAAAAACAACCTCATATTATTAAAAATGAAAAATAAATAAATCAACAGATTTGTGAATTGAAATTTTTGTTATTTGAAAAGAACAGAAAAATGTTACGAATTTGAAAAATTAAATAATAAAACATATTTTATCACTGTTGGTTAATCTATTACCGATTAGTAAAAAAAAAACAATAATAATAAATTTTCCGCCTATCTCATGGTAGCGTCTCAACTTTCATCTGGAAGTCCTAGGTTCGAATCTTAGTCAGGCATGGCAGTTTTTGTAACCTACAAATTTCCATTCTCATAGGGTAAAATGATCAAAGAACGTGTATTGTAAAAAAAAAGTAATAATAATACTATAGTTAAATTCAAATAAAAGTCATCATATAATTGGCATTTTACAACATTATGAAACAAATATCTTACTATTTTTGAATTGAGGCCCTGAAAATACCTAGAAATAAGACCGTAAAGTAATCACTATGTACGCGCTCGCATTTACACAGACGTCGTTACAAGAACTCGTTAATTCATATCTTTTTGTTCAACATAACGTAATGCTGCAAATAACCAAAGAAAGATGTAATTATTATGTACTTACCTCAAGGTAATTTAAAACTTGTTTAAATTAACATTAGTCGTGTAACTATTATATTAGTACAAAACTCACTCACTGGAAACAGAATACCAAACAAATATTTACAAATAAATTAATTTTGTATGGTTAAAACAGAGACATAAACTTGTCAACAAGACGTCAGTACACAGAGTAACGAAGATATTTATGTGTTCGTGTACTTCCGCGTAGAATCGGACGTCGTCGGAACAGCAGTAATGTTACCTCAGCCGTTACATGTTCTTTCATAATGCCAGCGGAGTTTTATAACAGATTAATAAAATAACTGTTTACTAACATCTATAACATTAAGTTCGGTATAATATTAAAAACTGGAAATTACTAGATTTTAATTACAAAAGGAGGTATTTAATACCATAATTTTTTTTCGAGTGAAAATAGCATAAATAAAGAAAAGAATAATTTAACCTATTGTTTAATATTCATTATTTAGTGACGAATTCAGTCTTCAACTTAAATTTATATAAAAATTTATTTCTTTTCGACCCATTATCATCCATATTTTATAATGCTAAACTAAAATATACTGAATTGAGTTAGCCCGTTCCAGTGTCCGCGCTTACAAGTATTATCAGATGGTATACAAAGTTTTCCGGGACGTATTCGCCGAACTTCAGGGACTGATTCTGGACACTAAAGCATACAAAAAAGTTCATATAGACATAAGTCTTATTTTGCTTTGTTTTCCTTCTGGACGCCATTTTGTGATTTTCAACAAAAAAAATATTTCTCAAGAACGGATGAACCTACTCTAATTAAATTTGGCAAAACTAAGACTCGTGTCTTATTCTACAAAATAAAAAAAAATTGAAAATGTCACCTTCAAAAATTTCAAAATGGCGGCCATCATAATTTTTTAAATCTTAATATCTTTTTAATCATTTTTTTATCAAATTTTTACCTATTACAAAATTTATTAAGAATTTTATTTTGAACAAAATGACACCTCATTTGTAAAAATCCGTCAACAAACAATCGAGTATTGCAGACAATTAAACCGGCAGTAGGCTTAAGCACCGTAATGGAAGCTGAAAACTTTTATTAATTTACTATTATTATTTATTATTAATAATTTTTATTATACCAGTGGAGGAAATAAAAACAGGCAGTAAGTTATTGTGAAAAGGGTAGAGCCCAGAATTCTGAACCAGATTTATGAGCGTATGGATGGTATCTTCAGGTATCCTCGGTATGGTGAGGTTACAGGACCATCTCGAGCGACGCCACCGGGGTAGTGGTCGACCTTGTACCTTTGGACCACTACGTTCAGAAGAAAAGGAACGGGTGAGCCAGGAGAAAAAGAAGGTGGATGCCAGGAGAGATGAAATCAGTCTACGAAGGCTAGACGAACCCACACATTGAACCCGGGGCTCTAGAGATAGCTCCACCACAAGTACGAAGAACTGGTGTACTAATTAACCCAGCTCCTGACCGGTCAAGGTTGCTTTAAAGCATAAATGAGCTCACGGGCAATGAGACTTTCTGCTGAATCCGACAATTGCGGAAGGAAGGCCACCGGAGAGCACAATGTGTTCGGATGCGACAGGTTCTTGCGGCAAAGAGAAGCGTGACTGGAGAATAAAGGCACGTTAACGCACATTAATATCACTGAAACTATACTACATAATGAACGGGTGTGGCACGCGGTAACGAGGATTTTCGTCTTAATTATCAGAACAAATATGGGGAAAGAAGTTCAGAAATGAATACCTCCTGGTTTTCCATCGAGACTTGTTCGTAATTAAAGAAGGTCCGGCCCCAAAGAGAAGTAACATAGAAAAAATTTGGCTTACTGATGAAGGAACGCAAAACTGTATTAACTTATAACTTTTCGTAGCAACCCTGACATGGGGTACTTACTATTCCTGGGAATGGTTGTCCTGTTTCCTTGAATAATTTGTTCGTTTACCGTTAGCTTCGAAAAAAAAGCTGACGACTATTAGATTCAAAATAAGTACACAAGTATTTTTATTTTTACGTCAGAATATGTAAAAATATTTTCTATAAAGCTTTAATTTAATCTAAAAACATGACCAAGAGGAAATAATTAAGTTAATGACGTTTATATTTATGTTTTATTTCACTTCGTTGTGAAAGATCATGTTTTAAAAGATAAGGTTAATAACATGTTTTACCCTTAAATACAGTCGCCCACGAAGTTTAATTTATAAATAATTTTATTTACCCGTACTTACAAACGAGTAATATTCATAACACATTCAAGCCAAAACGTACAAAATAAAATTACTATCTACTGTACCAATCAACCTAATACAGATAATCCAGTTTATTATAATTATTTTTTTTTATTTTTTTGAATTATTATGAATTCAAGTTACGTTTAAAATTAAAAAAAAAAAAAAAAAAAATTAAACGACTCGACCAATTTTAATGTAAAAAAGAAAAAAAATATATACTAGATTAAAAAAATACATTGCAGTAGATTGTTCATTAAGTAAATACTGATAGTTTAATTTTTTCGTTGTTGTTTTTTAATGTTGCAAAGCAGTTACAGGCGCTGGATGGAGGTCAGGCAATTAGGGCAAGTTATAAAAATAACGGTTGAGAACGGTGCATTACATTATATTAACGCCCTTGTATTTGGATTACCCCTCCAATTACTGAGACAAAAAAAGCAGTATATTGCTTTCAAAATGTATAAAAAAAATTATTAGGGTGCTGGTTTAATGAGGCTCCATTACAAACAAACGTCCCATCTACTCCCACTTATCTCCTTTTTTCCCCATATTTCACCATCACGGTTTTAGTCATTATATATGAATAAAATATATGCAAAATATTAACTTATTCAAAAAAGAATAAAGCTGATATTTAATAGTTAATTATACTCGTATAAATAGACAGAGAGGGAACGTTGGGAAGAGAGATATAGAGTGTATGAGTAGATCTAAATAATATTTGCCTTAGTAAAACTTGAAACAAGGTTCTTCTTTATTTAGCGTTAGCTATAAAGTCGAACTTGTAACTTAGATAAGTAAAATAGTATTTTTTTTTTTAATTTGTTAAAATCCTTATAACAGCTTATTTTCAATTAATATAAATCTTTAAGTAAATTATAAAATAGGCTTATGATTAATTACAATAATACAATTATTAAATTTTAGAATTACGAAAATAAAACCACAAAATTCATCCGTTTTATCATAAATATTCATAAATTCTTTTCTCAATTTAAGTTATTACAAATTAAATAACTGTAAAATAAATATTCTTTTATTTATAAAAATGAAACCAATCATTTTTTTGGTGAAATGTAGTAATAGAATATTTTCTTTAACTAAGAATTCAGAGAGTTAGAAAATATCTATATGGTTTTTAAGTAAGTGATTATGCAGGCAGAATAACGAAATAAAAAAATGGTTTCTCAAAATAACTAAAAACGTACATATTTTATCAGAACTTAACTAGAGTCGTTTGTTTGTTCATCTTGGAATAGTTACGTAGAACTTTGTAGAAAAAGATTGTATTTTGTACTATATTAAACCTTGTTATTTTCTTTTTACTCAGGAGTATTTCAAGTTATTTAGAAAAAAGAAAATTTATTAACAGAAAGAAGGAAAAACAAATTTCTATTAAAATTGCTAACTAACTCCGTTATCTGAGAAGAATACAGTCGCCTCACATTGCACTACAGCGGAACAGCTGTTGAGACATATAAAATTCCCGCAGTTTATTTTATGCTTAGACAAATCGACATCTTTTTTATAAAAATCATTGGACTTTCGCGCTCATTTTAGTGGAAATTCTTCTTTTCTTTAATATTCTTTTTCCATCCTGTAACTTAAAAAATGAAGCTATGTAGCTTAATAACATTATTAAAACTACTCGGTACAAAAATAAAATTTTCCTATCTTTACTAAAAAGTAAAGAAGTAATTTTTATTTAAAATTACCGCCATATTGAAATCAACCTAGGAAGAAAAACTTTTATTTAATTCTAAACAACAAAAATATTTATTCTAAAATATTTTTAAATGCTAGTTTATTTTATGTTATTTATTTTATTTTTTAATACAAAATATTAATAAAATACTTAAAATTTAAACTGTCGGGTAAAGAGGTGTAAAACAGGATATTTCTTATCAACAATTTTTCATAATAGGTTTTCTTTAAATAAATTGAAATGTCAAGAATATTATAACGTATTGTAACAATTTATAAGAATTTTATAGACGGTTAAACAAACATCTTAATTTGCTATGCTATTTGTCTCTTTTCTACGAAAATTAATAATAATACAAAACAAACCACATTTACGAAATTATCAAATAATTGAAAATTAAAGTATTAATAAGACTGTGTGTTAAGGATATTTAACAAGGAAGTTTGTTTCTTTAAATTTGGATGATAATAGAACCGTTCAAAAATATATTTCTTGCCGAAAAAAAAGAGTGATTTTTGTAAAATTAGAAAATTTCAACAAATAATGGCGAAACAACTAAAGTTTTATAAATTTTGTTCAATATTTCTTTTTACCTAAAAAATTATGCCTTTCTCTGATCTTATGTTTAAATGGTTAAAGCCTTTCTTGAAGCAGTTTTGGTGTAAATGTAATTTATGGTACAATGACATCGTTATGTAATAATACTCGTAATAAATTTTATTAGAATAATTATTAAATTGATATGTTATATTGTGAAGTAAATTTCGAAGAAATTCCACGACCTACAAAAGGCTCATAAGTATATTTTAACAAATAAATCCTTTATTCAGTTCAGAATATTATGTATTCTATAGATTAAGTTACAAATATGTTTGCTATTTGAGGGAAACAAAAAAGAATTATTCTAGTATTTGCGTGAAGGATAAAGGAAACTGTGGTAAAGCCTTGATCAGATCAACTGTATACAATATAAAATTAATCAGTACTAAAGAGAAATTGTTAGAGTTATTATTAATAAATAAATATAGTAGTTATATGAAACAATAGTGATATAACTACGTGATGATAAAATAATTAAATTAAAATGGAATAAATAAATACATTAATTAAAAAGCATCTGATTATTTATTTAAATAAATATTAAACAAACAATTAAGAATTATAGTCTTATCTATTAATTAATAATATTTAAAAGCACATTAGTAGTATAATTGTGTTTTTATAAAAAGAAGAATTTTAAATGGTTTGATTTAAAAATCTGTTTGATCTTATGAAAATTAATAAAAACTAGAAACTGAAGCATACTAAAAACCTTTCTTATTAAGTTAAAGTATTATGTTGAATAACGGAGATATAGTTCTATCGTTTGGATTGACAAAAAGGAATATTTTCTTCATAATAGCATGAATATATCAGAATTTTTAATTCACCAAAAGTTTGCCTACGTCGCTGGTATTTATCAGCATAAAATAAAGATCTGATTACCTATTTCTGTAACCTGAAAACTTGTTCAAATTTTTTGAAGTAGTTCTAACAACATACAATATTATATTTTAGTCGGGGATATAAATGTAAAGTAAAATAAAAGATAAAAAAAGGGTACCGTATATTTTTTAATTTACCAAATTCTATTCTCATGTATTCTTCAAAAGTTCAAAGCTTTTGGAAACATTTTGATTTATTCATTACATAATAATTATAAAATATAAATATGTAAACGAAATCACAAGACAATCTAAACAATTCCCAGAAGAATTATTGCTGACAGTCTTACAACATTTATTATAAGGTATATCGCTACAATACTAGGAATCGGGATAAAATTTAAACGAGTGCGAAAAGGACAAAGATATATAGAAAGTGAGAAAATGAATTATATCAAGGTGTTGCCTCAAAGATTGAGAGCTGGTATTTAAAGTACGTCGGTGTAAGTTAAAGTTCCAAGTTGAAACGGGACAGAAAAGAGATACAAAAGAGAAGATGTGAGAATGAAGAAGGCGAAGAGAGAAAGAGAAAGGGGAAAATTGAGAGGGGTCTTCGAGAGTAGTATCGGGTGTTGCAAGGTTAATCGTAACAAAAGCTTGTGTGTTATCAGCTGGAGGCAGTGCCCGAGGGATTGCCCGTCGCTCAGCCTGTCCCGTCCCGTTACCCTCACGATCCTCGACCCCCAACTTTATTAACTGATGTGAAACCCGTTCTCCAAAGCACCCTTCATCTGATTCAACACAACATAATACAGCACACATCACAACAAACCAGCTTCTCTACTACTTTGACGAACTACTCTTTATACTGCTTTTCTAAACATCGTCGTGTTTGATATTTCAAGTTAAAAAATATTACTCTTTAAAGATATCTTAATAGAGTAAATAAAAAATTATTCGTCACAATTTCATTCGCTAATCGATTTATTTTTTAATAATTAAATTTTAATTTTATTGAAATTTTATAAATTTATTGCAAAATTACTAATATTTGAATTGTTTACAATGATAATAAGCAATCAACACGAGCGCAGTTACAGAAGTTTTACCTACATACAGGCGGATCACTGAGCAATTTAATTAATTAAACCGTCGTTTAAAATAAACCAAAAATAAGACAGTTATGGGTTTACTACATTAAGTGTAAAAACATTTAAAAATGTAGTAAAATGACACACACACACCACTCGCGCGCGCATGCATACATATAATATAGTTTTCAATTAAATTAGCATATCCTAAGGCAGATTTAATTAATTTCCAATGGGTTACAACATTCAATAGTTATCATCTTCAGACCACTACAGTAAAATACGTAGAAGTTTAAAAGAAAATATATTTACGTAAATTTATCATTTTACTTTGCCGGCAAATGTAACTAGAATAGATATATTAAAGGGTAAAGTATGGTGATTATATAAAAATGGGGTATCGCGAGTAGTACGGAAATTGGAGTACTGAATCAATAGCTAACCCCTTTGTAGATGTTTGGTCACATGACTCAGCCGCCATCTTGAAATTCCTTTTTTCCCTTTAGAAAATTCCCTTTTTCGCCCCTTGACTTTTAAGTTGAACATTTAGTGGCATCAGTGCCCCATATATAGAAGTAATCTGACCAAGTTTGGTAAAAATCTGTCCAGTAGTTCTGAAAATATTGGAACTCTGGAGATTTGGAAGCCAACACCAAAAACACACACGTACATACGAACATTAACATCCGGAAAATTTCCATCTCGTTTTTTGGGTTCCTTAGGTGTCAAAACGTCTAGATCCAGTTAAAACCGCTTATACCCAAGTTGGCCCGATTACAATACTCTCTCTTCTAGAGTTATAGCTGTGCTATAGCGCTAGACAAGAAAGTAAAATTTCTGGTAGATATAATACGATAAATTTTAGGGCTATAGAATAGGAAATGATGTAAGCATGACTTGATAAGCTGGACCCTCTCTAGGTGTACGCATTGATTTATTCCACCTATTTCTTAGAAACTCTGTGGGAAGTGGGTGACTACGGTTCATTTTTTGAGACAGATGTTAACAGACAATAGAAAATTTAATCATTGGTTTGGAAGATGAAAACCATTTCATTTGTCCGTAGGTAGAGGTTGCTTGTTCAATAGCAGGGTTCAATTTGGCATGATTTCATAGATTAAATTTTGAACCAACCGGCTTTAATTACTTGTATATAGTTTAACTGATATTTTTTTAAAGAGTTCTTCAGATCTATTAAAATGTGGAGTATTCCTTAAAACGGGACTTTGAACGTAATATAATTATCTGGAAGTAATGGATTTGCTATTTTTATTTCTATTGGTATTAATTCCATTGACGTTCCAAAAGGAACCTTATGGCCTTACAGCAAAGCATTTCAGATACGTATATATGTACGAGCCGAGAAATCTACAACCAACCTACATGGCTCAATATTTGAAAGAAAAATTATGTTTCCAAGCCGAAGGACGCCTACTGTTAAGGTCAGTAGGCTAAAACCGATACGGGTGGTTGGTGTATGTCTGGAATTGCTCCTTAAGGTGAGAATAATTCCCTCCAGATTCCCTGTTCTAAAGGACGTATAGTTAGTAATAAAAGCGATATCATGGCTTACTAAAGAAAGTATGTTATACTGCTATATTTATGTGTATTTCATGATCAAAAAGCGCATCAGCCTAATGTTGATGGTTACAACTGAATAAAAAATTATAAAAATTTTTTAGCCTCGCACAACTGAGTCGCTCAGCGATAAATAAAATAAATCTGACGCTGTAAATATAAAAATTTAAGTGAAAGATAAATAAATTTAAACAAATTTAAAATAAAATTAATACTAATTGAAAAATATAGAAAATAAAAAGGAAAACTACACACAACAAAATAAAAAAAAGTTGATTCAGATTACGTTGTAATTATTTTAAAGGGACTTACACACATAGAAAATATAACGTTAAATTTTAGTATAGTAATACGTAATTTTATTCATTTTTAGTATATCATAAAAATTATAAAAACTTCCTTAAAAAGCACAAAATTCAAGCTGTTTTAAAAATTACTTTTAAACAAATGTCAAAATAACTGTGGCCCTATGTTAAGGACTGAAACCAATTAATGAAAACGACAAATTAAATTATATTATTAAAGATAAAATATGATTAATTGCAATTTTTATCTATAGCATGGTATATTATCCAAAAATTGTTTTCAACGATTTTACTTTTTAGTATAGCAAAAATTCACCCGATTATAATTTTATTACATCAATACTCTTTTTTACTATAGCAACCTACATTTAACAATATTTTTTTTTTACCTCACTAATACATTTTAAAGAACCCCACTTATCACCATCAGAAGTATAATGAAATAATTAGAAGATTTAGAGGAACGTATAAGCCTTTGCATCTTTACAGTACAGTCGCCTACAAAAATTCTTTACATTTTTTTTTTTTTTTTTACTGAAACTTGAAGTTTAAAAAAACAGAAAATATTTAAAGTTTTTTTTTAAACATTTTTTTTCTATTCTTAATGATGTGTACGTTACAATCTGTTCAACTTGTGAATAATTATCTATTCCAGAGTCCATTGAGATGAGGATGATACGTATGAAAAGTAAAAGAGAAATAATCTTATATAGATTCTTCAGGCCAACCATTATTGTGATCTGCAGTTAACTGAATCCTAACCACCAAAATAGACCGGTCAGTACTCTTTATGTTTCTTTTTTTTCTGTTTACCCTTCAGAACCAAAAATCATAATTTGATGTCAGAAAAGTCGAAATATAACAGCGTTGATTGATCCTAAAAGTAATGTCATTTAGATTTTTTCCAGACTGTGAGTTTTATATACTTTTTTCCTGTTTAGTCTCGGGAAATCACCGTAAGGTATTACTTCAGACGATGAATGAGGATGGATATGTATGAATGTATATGAAGTGCAGTCTTGTACAGTTTCAGGTCGACTATTCCCGAAATGTGTGGTTAATCGAAACCCAACTACCAAAGAACACTAGTATCCACGATATAGTATGTAAACACCTATAAAAGTAACTGCCTTTACTAGGAATCGAACCTTAGAACTCTCGACTTCGAAATCAGCTGATTTTCGTTGATGAGTTCACCACTAGACCAACCCGGAAAGTTGTTCTAGTTCTCAAATCTGATTAATAATAATTTGCGTTTAATAATATTTGTTCCTTAGAACCTTCTATTTCGAAAATCAGCTGTTACTGTTTTTAAAATTTGATTTTAAACTGATTTGCGACGAAAATATTACCACTAGACCGACCCGGTTGGTTTAAAAGTTTTTTAATTTTATTTTCTATTCTGAATGATAGAAATTTTTATCGTACTTATTTTATTTATCTTTATATTAATTTATTTTTGATCTTATGAACATTTTTTTCTTATACAGGTTATTTTCTTAAAATAAAACAAACAGATTATTAAAAACGAATACATTTGCAATGTATGGTAGATAATATTTATATAAAACTTTTTATGATTCAATAGTTAATTAATGTAAGTTATATAATGGACACACTATTTATTATTTTTAGTTGATAAAAGCACTATGAAATCCTAACGGATCCAACGACAAGATTAATATGTAACAAAATTCATCAGGAGCAGGTGTTATGAACAACGTGTATGAATAAAAGGAATAACAGAATACAATTTTAATGCATAAAACGTCTTTATGGAAATTTTCATAAGAGAATAAAGCTGTTCTTTATTGTTGCAAAATTCATTATAAATAAAATAAAACTTGTGGTAATGAAGTTCTTTCCCTACGTATGTATAACCCTACTTTTTTATTATATTAAAATCTGGAGCATATATTTACACGTATTTTATCTATGGAGTTAGATATGGTATAAGAAATTAAAATAATAAGTGAAAAATCTCCGTTCTTTAAAAAAAAAAATTGATCCGACACAGATTACATCTTAAAATTTATTTTATTTATTTACATCCCTTCTACTTCAAAATAACCTTTAAAGCTTATCAAAAAAGATTGTAAACCTAAAAAAAGTTTATCGATAAAAAAAGGATTTTTAACTATTTTTCCATAACTTTGTTTCCAATTTTAAAAAAAAAGTTGTTCATCGCATCATGATTTCAGCTACCAATAGCGAAGGCGATTATTATTATTTTTTTAATTCGATTTCAGTTAGAAATCAATTTTTCAAATTGATATTCATCCATATTATTAACTTGAAAAAAAAAATTGGGGTTAATCTAAATATCATTTAAAGTAGTTTTCACCTATGATGATAATGAATAAAAGAGAATGTTATAAAATAAATCCACTACAATATGCAAATCTATGTAAAAATTATTTTGAAGGATAGAGCTATATTTATTGATACTATAAATAAAAAGCTGACAACAAAGTTGTGATATCATCATGGCATTGGTATTTATTCTCATATAGTGGAAAAATAATGGTACATGAAAAAAGCTTAAAAAATTCATAAGATTATATTTTTAACCTTGATCGATTCCCCATACCACCAATATTGCCCCAAAAAGTATTTCTTTGGAGGAAACACTTGCACTACTACTATAAAGGAAGATATAAAAAAATATTTTGGTTTAAAATATGCAATAAATAAAAAGATAACTTTTTTAGATTTTTGGGGAAGGGGAGAATTAGGGGGAAAAATTTTCTTTTAAATGGTAAGATAAGTATGTACCCGAGTACTGAGATTATTATAAAATGCGGTTATGTTTCAAATTTTAAGAAAATTAACCTCAAAAAAATTATCTGCTCAACTTCTGAAGATATTTAATCTCAAAAGGTTACCAACAAATTGCCTCATATACACGCGTCTGTATGCCAAATTTCATCAAAGTCGGCTAATCCAATCAAAAGTTATTAAGCTTCAAACACGCCAATACACGTACATACGTATGTACGTATGAACATTACCCCCACATTCTTTTTTTTTTTGATTCCGTGAAACGGTCATGAAACGTCGAGAAATGAAAAAACCCATATCCAATTTTTTGACTGTTCCATACTTCCTTCTTGAGCTATGGTGACAAAAAAATAAAATGTAAAAAATATATATTTACATATTTTATTTATTTATTTATATTTTGTTTGATGAATTACAGAGAAGCTTACAAAGAACCTTATACGTGTATATAGAAAATAAAAATTTTGTAACCTATGAAAAATGCCATGCCCGACCGAGATTCGAACCCAGGATCTCTGGATGAAAGGAGTTTGTGTGTGTGCGTGTGTGTAGACTAACTGAGAAATATTTAAATAAAAATAAAGAAGAAGAATATTAAATAAAAACTTGAATTATGTTTATACAATTAATTAATTCAAAATTAACACATTAAAAAATATATCAGTAAGTTTACCTTTCATCATTCAAAACTTTTTAATTATCTATTAGGATTAGTTATGCATTCAAATTAAAAAAAATGATTTATTTTCCTGATATTATGCAAAGTTATGACAAAGAAATATACAAAGCTTGTAAGGAAAATACGGAACGGATACAAAGCAATCCTTTATTGTGCGATCTTCCATTTTTTTGTCATTTAAATATAACTCGTTTTTCAGATGAGGTAAGAAATAGTTTTGTAAAAATGATATATTGGTACATGTTGAACGATATTTTCCTTTGTCATATCCTAAAGCAATGTATAAAAGCTTCATGATATTTCATAAAAAGTATAAAGTGTAATCTTATTTAATTTTTTTTTTTTTTTTAAGAGATATTCTCTGTGTATACATTTATAAAATGTTAATTTTACGATTTTTACGAATAACTTATATTTTTTAACCTTCAGAAAATTTTACTGTAACTTTTTTGTGGTCGAAAATTTAGAAAATACTCTTCAATAACATATAACACATGTTTATCTACATAATGACGGTACTTACATTGTTTGACCAAAGATGTAAAATGCAAATCAACAAATTTAATGATAGCTGTAATTAAGACTATTTATTCCGGACGTAAACTAGTCCCCCGTTCGGATCTCCGGGTGGGGACTACTAAGGAAGGGGTCACCAGAAAATTAAAGAATAACATTCTACGAGTCGGAGCGTGGAATGTTAGAAGTTTAAAAGAGGTTAGTAAGTTAGAAAATTTAAAGAGGGAAATGGATAGGATAAATGTAGATGTAGGCAGGCAACGTTTGGAATATGTAAAACAAATTTTTAGGGATGTAGGATGTAGGAGGTATACCGAAATGAAACGATTAGCACTAGATAGGGAATCTTGGAGAGCTGCATCAAACCAGTCAAATGATTGAAGACAAAAAAAAAATAGTATATTGCTGATAATGTAAATGTTTATCAAATTATAAATATTGTAAAAATAATCAATGACGGTAGGGAACTTTTCGAGCGTCTGAATAGAGATTAAAATTATATCTTATTTCTTCAATGAAGATGTAATGACGATAAGCTTTTGTTGTGTCTTATTAACTAAACACATATTTTCTTTTATATTTATTAACTAGTTTTCTTTTTTTATGAAAAATAATTAGGTAGGATGTAATTTTAATAACCACTAACAAATTGTATAAATTTGATAAATTTTAATTCTAAACTAAACTTAAGATGTAATCAAAAACTTTATCAAATAATATCAGTTTTTACTTATTGATTATTTTTTTACTATTTGTTAATAACAGCATTTTTTTTAGTAATTTGATAGAAAAAATACTTATTAAAAAATTACAAGTTTTAATAAAGTGCATATAATACCATAATAATAGTCCTTATGTCTAGAATATAATAAAATAGAATATGTCTAGTCCTTAAGTTATTATTTTTTTCAAATATTACTGTAAAACAGTTATTAACTTAAGTTACCCAAATTTTTCGAAATTTTTTTTGGATAAATTAACCACAAATCTGTAGTAAATAGAACAAAATTCATAAGAGATTTATTTAGCTGATCTACATTTACTTAATTTTATTATTGCGGAGATTTAAATGGTAAAGATCTCTATTAAGAAAGAAAAGAATTTTAGAAAATGAAAAGAAAATATGATTAAAGGATAAATTGATCAGGTTGAGGAAAGATATTAAAACAAAATAAAATTGTACAGTGAAGGATCTAAAACGAGTCAAATAAACGTCGATTAGAAAAATTGTTTTATTAAAAATGTTTTTTGATTTCTGAACCTGAATAACTGCAATACAAAATAATTTCTTTTATGAAAAACCAATAAAATATATGCACGTCGTTATAATTTATAACCGACTGATTTATTATGTAAAGTAACAGTAAACAAGTTGTACAATATATTGTTCATACAGTGAAAATTCATGACCTAGACAAAACACGGTAGTGGTGCACTCTGTATGTGATATTTGATACTGTAGCACAGAGTCATATTGAATATAGTATAACGGTACCGTAATGTTCTGGTTCGCATATCTTATCGCAATAACAATTCACAATTCTGGTAATTAATGGTTTGCTACGTTTCCTATTTACTAGATGGCAACACAACAATCATGATCTACGATTAAATATCACAACAGAATATAGGTGATTGCTGAACATTGTTCACTTCACGGGTAAATTAATTTAACTATTATAGAAAAGAAAGTAATACATTTTAAACGGGTTTTTTCATGTTAATTACTATATCATACTCTACACTTTTTATGTGTTTTTGTAAAAATTGTTTTTTTATTTTATTCCTTTTGAAAAAATGATATGGATTTAAAAAATAGTTTATAGATATAGAAAACGTATAAGACCAAACGTACAGATTTATTTATTCTCATTCAAATGAAAATTAAAGTTTACATAACAAAAAGTTCCAAGGAATAATTTGATAAAACACTTTCATAGATGGAAAATCAATATACAAATTTTCATTGATTTTACACATTTGTGTAAAATCAAACTTTTACACAAATTTTACAAAATTTTTTAAATCATTTTTGGCCGTGTAATTTTTTAAGAAAATATCAAGTTCGTGAAATACCTAGTGCGGAAGTAATACCATATTAAATTTGAAAATGTATAATTAAAAAGAATAAAAAGGAATCGAAATATACAAATGTATAAAGTACGAGTACACGTAGATAAAACGAAAAAGTGAAGTTAAACAAACAACCGGGAAAGAGAGGAATCTGATAAGAATGATAAGTAACAGAAAGAAATCGATTAGATTATAAATTATGAACAATTTTCTTCTGTAGAGGATGTATAAATGGAATTATTCAATCAAAAATTGAAAAAGTAGAAAAAAGTGAACTCAATGAAGAAGTTGAAAAAATGAACATGAAACAAATATTGCGTTTTTGTAACTTTAATAGTTTAATCGAACGAAATTAAAAAAAAATAATAATAGTCCATCAAGATAAAACAAACAAACAAAATTGCCGATTAATGATGATGATACCTTAACATAAAAAAATTTACTTCTCTAAAAATTATATTAGTTTTTAAAATTTAAACTCTTCATTCATTCATACATAGTGTTCTGCCATTAGGCAGGTCATGCTTGACTGCTGCTTTCCACCTTGTTCTATTCTTTGCTAACCTCTTTCTTTGTTTCCGCATATTTTTCCTTTTCCATAATCCCATTCGTCATTTGAAATTTCTTCCTTTACCAAGTCTTCTATCGCATCCACTAATAAACACCTCCTTCTCATACTATGTCCTAGCCAGTTCATTTTCCTATATTTAATTACATTTAGCATTTTCATGTTCTCTCCTTAATACTCCTTAAACAAGAATATATTCTGATACTTTAATATTTTCCTTAATACTTCTTCATTTGTTACATGGTCTTGCCATCTGACATTTATCATTATGCGCCAGACCCAGATCTCAAAAGTCTCTATTCAGTTTTTGTCTGCCTTTTTCATCGTTCATGTTTCAGCTGCGTAGAGCATCACACTCCAAATAAAAAATTTCATTAATCTCTTCCTTAAGGCTAAGTTTTCCATAACACATAAAAGTGAGATATCAAAACTTAACAGAGGAAAACAGATGAAGCAACTGTTACTAAAGTTGACTAAACGTGAACCACTTTATTTTACAGAAATTACGTTAACAATTATATAATACTATGAAAAATTATAGTTTGACAAAAATAATTAAAATTAGACTATAAATTAAAAATAAGTTGGTGTTAATTATTTAGCGGAATGTCTTTTTTTCTGTTTTTTTTGATAGACCTTATAAGAAATTACGCCGTATTGAAAAATCGCTAAACAAAAGACAATAGGTAAGATAGGTCAGATAATAATTTAAGAAACGAAATACCGAGAAACGACGTTAAGTATTAGAATGGAATGTGAGATAAGACTGTCTGGAATGCGGAAATATACTCGTACATTATATTTTTACCTGAATTTTCTCAACAAATTCTTAAAGTTTATCTGAAAATAAGTTAAATATTAAAGTTACTTCTCCTTATGTATAGTTAGCTATAAGTATCCAACATTAAGGAATGCGATAAAAACACAAATTCATATAATTTTTCTTTTAAAAATATTTTCGCTGATGTTATCTCGAAAAATTTAAGTTACGTACCACCAGAGAAATTTTTAAAAGTAAAAACATTACACAGTGCATTGGTCTGAATAAACTTTAAACACAAATAAAAGAGTATATATATATATATATATATATATATATATATATATATATATATATATATATATATATATACGGGCCAAACTGAGAACTCCTTCTTTGTTGGATATAGTTAAAAAGTATCTATGAAAGGGAGTTAATTGGAGTCCCATTTTTAATGTAGAAATTGGGCTCCTAACCAACGAAAATGGGGATGCAATTGTTTCAGATAATTATTAAATTGACCTTATACTACAATATAATCTCAGTACTATGTAAAGAGAGACAACGTCTCTTTCGGTTGTTCTCCAAAACCTTGTAAACTACAGAACTAATAATTATGAAATTTTAACTGTAGCTTTCTTTGGACATCCAAAATGGTTCCATAGCTCTAACCTCTGCAATTACAATCCTATATAAATGATTAATTAAAAAAAACTTACAGGTAATAACCTAAAACCTTTTACTAAAATTAATGTCGTTGTCTACGTCGATTATTATTGTCGATCATTGTCTATGTCGATATCGACTTCGAGGTTAAGATTTACTAAATTTAATGTCACTATCTATAAAAAATAGCTATGTAATCTCATCGCAATATACTTAAAAACAGAGTAGTCTGATCATAAAAGCAAAAGAAATGACGATTATTTACATACTTAATAAAGTTTTGATGGTTAGAGAAATATTGAATTTCGATATCAATATCGACTTTTTTCAGAAAGTACCAGTTTGTATTTTTTGAAATTTAATGTCATTGTCTGCTAGCCTACGTGGCGCGAGCGGTAGCGTTTTAGAGCCTTTCATTCGGAGGACCCTGGTTCGAATCCCGGTCAGGCATGGCATTTTCATTCACTACAAAATTACTATTTCATCTCTTTCTCTGAGCAAAACCTAACGGTGGTCTCGGCGGTGACCCGCGAGAACTCATCCTCATACGTTCAAAGAAATAATCTGTAGATTTTTACATGCTAACCTAAGCGGTTCCATTAGCATTAATTGACGTAGATTCGACTTTCAATTTTATACTAATACAGAGTGTCCCATATAAAACGCAATCTATCAATCACTCATCCATGACGTTTCAAAAGTCAAGCTTACTCCCCTACTCGTTACTGAAATGGACTCGTCCAACATCTGAACATCGCGGCGACGCAGTAGAACACTACCGATAGTAACAACAATGGAATCATAACGTTCAGTGTATTGCTAGAGACAAGATGGTGTTTTCGCTAGATGAACGTGTTTTCATTGTTGAGTCGTACTTCAGTACGAAATCAGTGGTTGGAGTGCAAGATTTGTTTCGCCATAAGTACCCAGATAAACCAGCTCCTAACAAAACATCAGTATTAAGGTTAGTCGCAAAATTTAGAGAGACCGGTTCTGTTAATAACAAGGAACACAAAAGATCTGCATCAGTGTTGAATACAGATACAGTCACTGAAATCAAAACCGATTACTCGCCTCGCCAAATAAATCGATCAGACGTTTGTCTGCTGCAATTAATTTGTCTAAATCAACTGTTCAACGGGCGACCAAACGATTACAATTACGACCTTATCGCATTCAAACGGTTCATCGACTTCTTGAGTCCGACAAAGAAAAACGGCTACAATATTGTCAACGGTTCCGTCGATTTCTGCGTGAGGGAATTAATGTTATGGATTCGTTATTTTTCACAGATGAAGCACGGTTTCATTTGGATGGCTACGTAAACAGCCAAAACAGTAGAATTTGGAGTGCTGAAAATCCCCACGTTTATCACGAAAAACAATTACACCCGCAGAAGTTGGGCGTTTGGTGCGCGATATCGCAGAAGAAAATAATCTTTTCGATTTTTTTCGAGTACACCATTATGCAGAACGATATCAGGATATTTTATTTCAGTTCATTGCACTCTTGGAAGAGGAAGACAGACACTGCTGGCTACAACATGACGGTGCGACATCGCACTACGCAGGTTCAACTTCTGATTTCGTTGAGGAATTCTTTGGTAATTGTGTTATCGGTCGAGGCTTGTAGCCACCAAGATCTCCAGATTTGACTGTGGCGGATTTTTTTCTATGGGGTGACCTCAAAGAATAAGCCTACAGCAACAAACCATGAACACTTGAAAGTCAATATTGAACAAGCTGTATTAACTATCTAGCCACAAACTTTGAAAAAAGTTGCAAGAAACGCTGTAAAAAGAATAAAAGCTTGTATTCAAGAAGATGGCGGCCACTTCCAACATTTACTCTAAACGTAAGGTAATGGATGGTAATAATAAAAATTACATTTGCATTTACACATGCCTTTTTACTATTTCAATACCTACCAATATAAGGTTGGGTTGCGTTTTATATGGGACACCCTTCATTTTCATAATATCTAGTTCAGCAATGTCACAGAGAGGACGAATTCTCGGGATAAGAATTTATTATCATAGGCAACTTGAATATACGCCAGAGCGTTCTCAAAGACTTAACGAGCAACGTTTACGCTTTGCTCAAAATCAAGTTCAACCTTCGAGAAATATGTTAGTTCTCATATCGGGTAATGATTATCACCCTGAAATTGGCTACTTAAATTTGAAATATTCTAATAGTAACATAATTAGAATATGTAACAATTCCAGTGCAAAAAATGGAATGTTATTGTAATCTATTATAAACTTAACAGTGCTGGCGGCAAAGTAGTTCTTGAAAACGTGAAATATCCTCCAGATTTCATTAAAAAATTTGATTTTGGGATCACATCCGTCACACAAAAATTTTATTTTATCCAGTAATTTGTGAATACGATAACACTGAAACAGCCCACAAAATAATTAATAAAAAGTTATTTCAAATTTTTGAAGTTTTATATGTGTATAGCACAGACGAAAACCGAGAAATCAGTAGAAAATCATAAAAATTGGTCATTTTGATTAATTATCGATTTATTAAAAAAAATGTTTACAAATTTGTGTAATACTGATTTTATTGGTATGGTATTTTTTTTCTATTTAAGTAGAACGTTCTAAAATAAGCCAGATAAACAATGAAATTTAATTAAAAAAATAAAAAATAATTGAAAGGAATATTATGCCTGATTTTTTTTAGTTTTTCATCAACCTGTACGTATTCATTATTGAATCCACACGGGAATTTTAATTTTGTGTTACAGCAGCGTAAATATTCCAGCGAATGTTATCTAAAATTTTGCCATCAAATCATAACCAAGAACTTCTTCTACGTCTATTTTTTATTTTAACCTTCCTTTTTATCTTGCAATATTAATTATAATTAGTAAATGTATTTATATGTCTTATTATATACTAACAGTTTGTCTTCCTTTTAAATAAATACATTTTATTCGGAATTTATGGTTAAAGAAAGTTTTTTACTTGAAAGGAATTTTTATAGTATATATATATATATATATATATAGCAGACCGGCAATGCTTCGCTATATATATATATAGATTAAATGAACACAATTGAGAGTTTGATAAAACATTAAAAAAATTAACATTACGGAAGTTCAAAAAATTTAACCTTTACTTTTTACCCTTTCTCTCCCTTTCATCCTTTCTCCCTTTTCCCCCTTCCCATTCCCATTTTACTGTTTTCCCCTTTCACCCTTTTCCATACTCACCCTTCCCATTTTCATTTTAACTTTTTTTAACTTCATCCCATCTCAAAGAGAATGGGGCTCTTTCCCCCATTTTCACATTTCCTTCCCCATTTTCTTTCCCTTATTTCCCTTTACCACTTTCCCCCATTTTCCATTTCCTTTTTCCGTTTTTCATTTTCCCGTTTTCCCCTTTTTTATTTTTTCCTTTTTCCACTTCTTCCGTTTTACCTTTTTCGATTTTCCCATTTCCGATTTTTCCCTTTCTCCCTTTTTCCCCGTGCGTAAATCGATCCGGTAGTTTTTAGTCTATAGCAGACACACATATCGGAAACACTGAAATAGAATCGTAAAATAATTAGTATAGCGTGTGTTGCTTTTACGTCCAACAGATAGCACTAGTTTTCAAAAAGGGAGTCTTACCTGTCACAGGTGTTACATCTTAGGTATATAAATATCCGCCTAGCGTCCAAAACTGGGTGGATAGAGAGTTGGGGGAGTTGGACTTCTATCTCACCCAGTTCTTTAGTGGACACGGGTGTTCAACTCCTATCTGAGAAGGGGAGGAGAGACACCCGTGAGTGCGTGTATTGCAAGGCAGCAGTCGATCCTGCCGAGCACACATTTTTCGTGTGCCCTAGATGGGAGCTTCTGAGAATGCAGGTAGTCCAAGAAGTGGGTCCCATCTCCCCGGACAGTATCGGAGAGATAATGTTAAGAAGTGAGACGTCCTGAGCTGTCGTGGCCACGTTTATTAGGGCAGTAGTGAAAAAGAAAACCGAGGAGAAGGCAAGGTTTTATCCATAATTACCAATAAGGTTGACGGTAATAGAAATATGTTGGGTTGCAGACTGTTATTGAAGTCGCGATATATCTACGTGTTCGTAAGTTGTAGTTCGTAAGGGGGCCTACACATCTCGAAGTAATGCCTCGGGGTGATTTCGGGATCCGTAGGGTTATTCCAAAGGAGGTGGTTTTAGTCGGTAGTCTGTTGATGGCGGTTGGATTAGACCACCAGCAGGAGTCCGAAACTTTGTACGTCAATCCATTTCCACCTCTGTCCCAAAAAAAAAAGGTATATAAATAGTAGGTAAATAAAAACGCGAGTTTTCGAATACAACCTTGTGTCAAAATTTCAAAGCAATCGGTAGAGAACTTTCGGAGATTTAAGATTTTGAACAAACGAACATTTACATTTTTATTTATATATACATATATGTATGTATTTTTTTTTTTACTGATGAAAAGTCGGGGGTGTAGTTGAATATCTTTAATTTTTTAAATGAGAAGACGAAAATACCATACATTTAAAATTTAATCTCCATATACAAAAAAAATTATACATACGTAAATAGGCCTACGTGTAAAATTTTTGGCTCAAAAATCTCCAAAACTAATAAATTAATTTCATTGAAATTTATATTACTGTAGTAATGCATGTGAAAATTTGATGAAGATTTGTTGAGTTCTTCTTAAGTTACGCTCAATTTAACGTCGACAACAGACATCAAAACCTCAACTTTAAAGTATTTCTTTCGGTCACATGGTGGGATTTGGGAGTGAAAATGAATTCTTTATGTTTTAAAGTATGAGGTTTACAAAACTACTATTCACGTGTAAAATCTTGTGGCTCGAAAATCATTGAAACATCTATTTGATTGAAATTTATTTATGCTGTAGTAGTGTATCTAAAGTTGTGCGTGTGAAAATTTGATGAAAATTGATTCAGTCGCTCAATTTAAGGTCGATAGCATACAACATAATTCAATTTGAGGTTATGTTGACTTTGTAATGGTGTAGTTTTCATAAGCGCTTATGCAGTGAGTCAAAGTGGTGAGTGAATTTAAACTTGATGCTTGTGTCTAGAGTCATATTCATTTTTTTTTTAATGATCACATCAAATTACGGTTATAATAGTTTAATTTTCTTATAAATATATATATATATATTTCCGTTTAGACCACCTAAGGATCACGATGAATATCATTTAATTTCCTGTCCTTCCAATATTTAATTATTCTTTTTCGGTGATACTTTCTTCTTTCCACTGTCCATATTAGACTTTTTAAGATGTTTTTTCCTCTAGAAACCTAAGTAACTTCTGAAATCAACATTCTAAAAACAGATTTGTTCAGTATATCTTCTATTGATAACTTAAGCAGTTTAAGATCCTTCTCGACTTCTTAAAACTACTTGGTTTTAGTTCCTGTTATCAAAAAAGTTAAATATTTGTTTTGTTAATTTATTTTTTCCATTCTACACAGATGTCCGTAAAATTTTAATATTTTTTTTCATCAAAAGATGATCAATTCTTTCCCAGTTTTTACAAAGGTCTGCTTCATTTCTATGTTTACAAATTCCTTCCTCCATGAATCTTTCATAGTATTTTTTTCCAGCTTTCCAATTGTTTTCTTCTTTTTTTTTAAAGAAATTCAGCCATTCAGATCCATATAAAACTTCAAGTAAAATTATTATCTTACAGTCCGATATTGATTATTTATTATAAATTTGTGCTGTTACATGATAACAGCACACATTTTTCCATTTTTTATATTTTTGCATTCATGCTTTCTACTTCTATAAAATTTAGAGTGAATACTTCTCCACGGTATTTAAATTTAGATTTCCTAATCTTTTTATTAGGAGATTAGATATTTTAATGGAAGATATATTTTAATATTAAATAAATAAAAAAATGTATACCTGTTTTAGTTTTCTCCCTTTGTATATTTCTTTCACAAAAAATTATACAATTAAAACAACGAAAAGTCGGTCTTCTTGCGCAGAACTGCGCAAGGATTTATTTTTCATTTCAAAAATCAACAGAAAAATTTGTTGAAAGTTCATTCATTTTTATAAAATAATTCAAATTATTAAAACGTTGAACTAAGAACACTCTAAAAAAGGAATTAATAAAAACGAGAAATTTGTTATGTTAAATAGGGTTGTTAGCTGTTTTAAAGTTTTTTTTTGTTTTTTTTTAATATATATATGCATTTATGTATACCGACCAAGTTAGGGACGTCATTTAATAACTAAGGAAAAGTACTTTCCAGTAAGGATGAAAAGTACAGTGAAAGAAAGAGATAAAGAAAAAGGAAGGAAATATGTGTGGGAAGGAAAAAGAAAGAGAAGAGTAATGCTAATTCATTAGGCAAAAAGTTAGTATTCCTTTTAATGATTACCACGCAAAACTTAGCCTTTCCAATTTGGATGACATAAGAAAAGCTTTATTAGCTGTTTTCATTAAAACGTTCTGTCACTTTACCCAACAAGAATTCCTATTTAAAATTTTCTACAATTCATTTTCATGAAACCTTTCGTTCGTGTTTTATAAATGTCTACATATAAAATTCATGAAGGAAATATATATTTTATTCTTTTTTCACAAAAAAACATTATTAAAAGCGTAAAGTTTAACCTGTCACTTTTATTAAATTAGAAATATATAAACGTTAAACTATTATGTTCATTAAACATATAAATAATATGTTTTAGTAATATCATTACTAAATCCGTATTAATATTGTCTTTAATGCAGTAAGGGATTTTTTGCAGAGTTTATATACATTAAATATTTTTCACCCGTAAATAAATGTTCAAAAATCTATAAATAAGAATAAAGAAATCATGGCCCTACTAATCGTTTTTAAATATAATTCATAATCCACCGGTTTTTTAATTAAATGATTCCGAAACTAATGTGTAAGGTTTTATAAATTAAAAAATTATTACACCGGTGATGGTGGACGTATCCTTAGGTCTCCCAACTTCAAACGGTTGATTAGATTTAAGCTGTTGAGATTAGTGTTTAATATTAGTTTTGTCTGATTCAACTTTATATTTAGCTAGACTATATTAATTAATAATTTATCGAGTGTAATAACAGCTAGCTACTATTATTTTAAATAAATAAAATTAGCGGTTAAAAAGCATTATATTAATTGTTTTATTTTGAGAGGATAAATACAGTTTTTTTTTCTTGTTTTAAAATATTAACCGTATCAAAAACATACTGCATTTGAAATATACGGCCAATATTGTTGACATGTACTTAACGTATTTTTAGTACATTTTGTAAAGTTTTGTTTTGTTTATATGGCTAAGTTTTGTTCACTGATATTTTTCTTTCCATGGGCTGTCTATTGTTGCCTACTTGTTGGGCGTGAATTTTCGTCATGTAGACCGTCTATACGGGACTCATGAGATCCTTGTCATTTTATTGTATCTAGATGTAGGTTTTTCTACTTTTCTTTGCATTTTCATGTTTTTTTCCTGTCGTTATCGAATGGGATCTTAAATCCATGGTGACTGATTTGAGCTTTAGACTGTGATGTCTAATACCCAGGGTGTAATTATCTGGATGTGTAGATGGGCGTGTATGGTAATTAAAAAAAAAAAAGACTGGCGAAAAAAATAAGATCACAGGGGTCGAATCGTGGACACGTGTAGGGACATGGGAGGTAGCCTGATTGCTGAGGGCGTTTCTAGTCCTTCCATATACAAGAGTGGTTGGATTGGGGCGTTCCGATGACGTATTAAGGACCCTCAAGGTATGTGACGTGGGCACACGATTCGGAGGGGGTATGCGTGGGGTGCATACCCGGACTCTGATTAAAGTATAGGGTTGGGAAGGGCAGCCCTTTTGAAAAGAGGCATCGGGGCAACTGGATACAGTTGTCATGATGTCCCGATGAACCAGGAGAGACCCCGATGAGCAGGGAAGCGATTTTAGCTGTATGCATTAGGGTAGGTTATTCTACAACCACGTCACTCAGGGCTGATCGAGGCAGCGTCTTCTAGGCAATTACCGAGTTGCTCCTGTGTGATTAAAAATGGTTGAAAAAAGTAAACGATAATCGTGATTTATTATGGATCAAATAATATTGTTATATTTATCCAAAATCTATTCAACTCCGTCTTGTTCTTTCTTCTTATTATAAATGGTAATTTTTATAGAATTCTTATATTTCAGATAACGCTTATAATAATTTTAAACGTAAACAATAACCTTAAACACAGCGAATATAAAATTTGGTTAACAGATAAGGCATCAGAAATGAACTATTATAAACAGTAAAACAATATAAACAGATAAAAAGATTAAGACTACTTTCCATCCCTAAAGAATAATGTTTGATGAGGAATAACAACGGTCTATATGTTTTTATATTTCTATAAGATTGCTGTTATTTTTCTTTTTATTGATTTCAAATGGCGTAAAAATGTTCTTAAATAAATTAAATCCGTTACTTTTTCTGGTATTAACATATAAATCAAAATTAGAAAACTTCTATAAAAATAGGGATTATGATGAAGAGGTAAATATTTCATTTGAATATAAACAGCAAATAGAGAGATGTTGGCTCGGTTATTATACACCGAAATGGGTAAGTCATTTTAAAAACATGTGACACAATGATTACCACTCATTACTGAAAATTTTATCTGTTATAATAACTCAAATTAATAGATACAAACGACGATTTTTCGTAACGTAATTACGTGCAACTAACTTTGTCATTGTTGAATTGCAGAATATAAACTCAGTTTTTGTTATTTTACATAATATTAACAACAGTATATAATCATAAATAAAACTTTAACAACAATAAATAAAAATATTTTTGAGCACCTTCTATTTTATACCTGTTTAGTATTTCTATTTTAATTAAAAATAATATATTTCACAAATTTTAAGCAAACTTACTGTAAGTTTTCTTTTTTATACTAGTAGCGATATATTTTTCCCATCAAATTTTTTCCATCAAATTTGAAATTTAATAAATCGTTTAATAAAAATACTAAACTGTTAACTTTAGTATTATTCTATTCACATTAATTTTTTTAAACTTTCTGAAATTACAAAAAAAAAAGAGCAAATACAACAAATAACAAACCGATCTCTATAGCGGAGTGGTAATATCTTGTTCTTTTCCTGGTTCCCGGGTTCGAATCCTGATCAGGGATGACATTTTTCATACATTTCAAATTTCCATTAGGGTTAAATAGCCATAGAAAACGATGCCCGTAATCTCACACACAAAAAAAAAAAACAACTTATTTCAAAATGTAAACTAGAAGGATTCGTTAAAGCACAAATAAAAATCGCATATGGCTATTTATGTAACCACAAAATAAAAAATATTTTTAAATTTTGTTTAAATATTACTGTAGATACCTCTAAAAAATTGTTTATATCACTGGAAATAATCTACATGGTTATGATTAACTTGGGGTTTCAGTTGTTATTTTTAAACAAACTTTAAACTTCCATTTGGCTTGCCACAAAGATACGTCTTAATTTTTAGTTGGTTTCTTATTTTATTTCTGTAAATACTGGAAAGAAGACTCTTGTAAGGCTTTGCAAATGTTACTTGTTTGAAATATATATTAATATATACTACCATCCCCGTTGCGGTTTCGCCCACACTATATGGTTACTTGATTTCACATCACAGTCAATTTTTATTTTTGTTTTTTATTAACATAACCTAAGGCAGATGCAAACAATCGCATTGAACATACAGTAACAGTAGCAGTGGTTATGTTGATTGAGGTACTGCGCCGTACACTGTCGCACCCTTTAAAAAATAGAAATTCAAAAACCCGAAAATGCTTTTACAAATTTATCTGAAGAGTATTTGCAAAACCAAAAATAGTAAATATCTCGTTTAGCACATTCAAAAATGGGGAAAATTTGCAATCTTTCGAACTTTTTTACCTTTCTGTACCCTTTTCAAAGACGAATAGTGAAAAATCTGAAAATTAGTGTTTAGATATTCGCATGAAATTATACTCACCAAAACTCAAGTTGATATGTCATTTGTTACCGAGAAATTAAAAAAAATAATACATTTCATTATTACTCCACTTTAACCCTTTAAATTTGGAATTTAAAAAAAATCCTTTCTCAGTGTGCACTTTCACCGTAAGAAGAACGGGTCTTAAAAAATGTTCATGAATTTATCTTCAATAGTTTTTGCTGGGCGTTCATGAATCTTTAAATCAGTCAGTCAGGATATATTCTTTTATATATATATATATATATATATATATATATATATATATGTATATACAGTTTGGCTGGTAAGTTACCTTACCCTTAAGTTTAACGAAAAATATGAGTTAGGGTATGTGTTTAGAGCATACGGTATTTTCGTTGAGGTTGGTTGGCAACAGTTTTTTACAACGTCAAAAACTGAGAAAGACAATTGTGGTAAAATGGCTGACACGAATGTTACAGCTTTGAGGAACGGTAGGTGACGAGTATATAGGTTCATGAACGACAACGTAGGAATCAGACAATGAAGCTAATTAGTGATATCTTCCGGCAACGCTTTAATAAGCCGCCACCTTGAAAGGCAACAATGTTGGCCTAGGAAAAACGTTTGAATTAGGCATTCTTAAAGATAGGCCGCAAAGTAGACGATAGTTAACGCGATTAGAAACATGTGCCGCTGTTGCTGTTTCCATTGAACAATCCCCGATGAAATCAAATTGTAAACGGTCAGCTGAACTTAGTATACCGCGAATGAAAATGCAAGTCCATATGAAAAAGGATTTGAAAGTTACGCCATTTCGTCCGATGTTAATCAATGAATTGTCAGATGCAGATATGGAACGGTGCGCTGCATCCTGCCGGGCTTTATTAGAAAAATTCCCCGCTGCAGTGCACCGGGGAAACGTGCTTTTTACTGGCGAATGTGCAATCTATCACAGTTTGTGTGCCATAAATGTGTTATTTTGGGCAAAAGGAAATCCTTATTACGCGATTTAGGTAATAAGAAAATCCTTATTAAGTTTGAAAAAATTCACCGCACTCCATGATAAGAGCTGGAATGACAGCTCATCATTTGTTTGGTCCTTATTTCTTTGACGGGCCAGTGAATGCACAAACTTATTTAGAGATGTTGGAGACAGTTAATATAACAGCTTCAAGAGAAGGATCTCATGGAACGAGTATGGTTGCAGCAGGATGGAACACCTGCACATTTTGCTGTATCAATCCGTGCGTTTCTGAATGAAAACTCTCCAGGACATTGGATTGGCCGTGGTACTCCAGCGTCACCAGCTCCATTATCATGGCCACGACGAAGTCCTGATCTCACCACACCAGGCAATTCATTATGGGGAATTATCAAGGCACACATATCTGCACGTCACTACAACACAAATTAAAAATTCCGTGACGTTGTGAGGGGCCTTCCGTAACGTAACACCAGAAATGCTCCGTCGCACATCACAGAGGACGTGACGACGTATAGAATTGTGCGTGCAACATGAAAAGACGAACACACAGACCCGCTGGACCATTCAAATTAATATTATGTATCAAGTGAGTAAAAAAAATAATTTATTATTATATCGCATTTTTCATTTATAACTCATTACAAATTTTTAGTTTTAACTTTAGGGGGTACGGTCACTTTCTGGCCACTCTGTATATACATGTGTAAAGACATGTGAGTATATAGAGTGTGTGAATATTTAGTTTATATATGTGCACACACTATTTCCTCAACCTCTAAATTACGATGATATGTTCCTTTCTTGTTTGTCAATTTATTCAAACAATTTAATTTTTTAAATCTCTGCCAAAATAAAACTGAAAAATAATTCCATATTTTAATTAGTTTTAAGCAAACCAATTTGCACATGAAACGCACAAAAATCTTTTTTTTTTAAAGTATCTTAATTTCTGCTTGATATCTAATTATACTGTTCCACTTGTCTTAATCCATTTTAGTTGCTTTTGGACCTACATATTTCTGTTTACCGACTTTTAATTTTGATAAACTAAATAGGATATCTTATGTGGTTATAAAAATCAACCATTGTTGCCAAAAAGATTATTAAATATTCTTAACAAAAATTGATAAATACAGGAATCTTACTGCAACCCTAATTATATGAACGATAGTCTGCAATTGTTGCTATGTCATATATTTATTACTTGATAATTATACAATTTTCTCTCCTTTAAAAGATTTTTCTATTTCAAATACTTAATTCCGTCATGTTAGTGAGTAATTTTAATTAACAATACACTTTTTTTTTAACTTATGAAATAAAAAAAACAGGCTACAAAAGTTCTGCTAAAATATAAAATTTATTTATTTTAATTATTTTTTACTGAAATAGTAATTACTTGAAAAATAACTGAAAATCCAAAAATTATTGATTCTGGAAGGGTTAGGAAAATAATAAAAAGATAAATTTAAATATTTAGTAGGCCATATTTTTTTAAAATCTCTTTCTTTTTCTACGTAAATTGTGTTAAAAATTAATCTTTTTTTTTTTAAGATGGATTTCTTTAATTTAAGAATATTACGAGAAAAGTAAATAGAAAATAAAGCAAAATCTGCCTCTAAGTTTTACCATTGTTATAAAGTGCCGTTATTAGGCTTCAAATTTATCGGCAAAGATGTATAGCGACTACTATAACACTATTAGTTTCAGCCATTTTAATGATCGTTAAAACTTGAAAATTTAGTTATTATTAGTTTCTATAACGTTAATTTTTTTCTATTTTGCAATATTAGAGCTTCTATAGTGGACTGAAATACCATAAAGGGGAAAATCAAATAACAGTAAGCGGATAAATAAACGACAATCAGTAGAATGTAGGTTAAAGTAAAAGCAATTTAATCAGATAAGTTCGCTAAATTTATTCACGAAGAAGCAAAAAAAAAAAACATTCTAATGTTTAGTGCTGAAATAATTAAACATGCTGTTACGAAATTATGTTTATAATTCGGTACAAATAATGAGTAATCAAAATGACTAATCAATATTTCTCCATTGAAAGTTAAAACTGGTGAGTGTAAAAAAATTATGAACTGAAAATGAAAGAAATCTTCCCAAATGGAATCTAAAGGGTGGATTAAAAAGTATGATCATAAAACTAGAAAACAAAGTTAATTGTTTTTATTCATAATGACATAAATTAAAGGTAAAGTTACTCTGTTCAAAAGTTTTTCAATTTTATAAATCTGTATTTTAACGACATATTTAAAATTATTATTTAGCAAGTAATTTTATTATTTTTTTTTTTACGTTTATAAATAGTATTTCAGTAAAAGAATAGTATAAAAAGAAGCAGGACAATCAAAAAGAAAAGTAAAGCAGTCCGATAAATAATACTATAAGCTAAATAATACTATTTTGTACAACATTATGATTTTTAATTACAGATTGTGTTCAAGTAGTATACGGAAATGTACATGATTAGGAAATTCATTTATTAATAAATTCAATGAATTATTTTAATTAAACATAATATTACGCAAACAATAGAACAACATTTCCCACTCTTTTGATGAAAAACAGAACAGATAAGTTGTGTGTAAAGATGTAAGACAGTACAGGCCCATTTACTGAACGAATATCTATTATATATTCTGATTTAACAAAAATTTTGTTTTCATTTTTTCTTAACGTAAAAATAAAATTGTTTTCAACATTTTTCTAAGTGTCAAGAAAACTGATATAACGCTTTTTTTAATGTTCATACACTCCTGAACAACAAGACTGAAATTTTTCTAGCATAATAAAGAAACATACGAGAAAGTTTTTCCAAGGAAATATTTTTGTCGTAAAATGCATTTCCTAAAATTTGTCAAATTTATCTTAAGTGAAATGTATAGTAAAATAGATATAAAATTTTGAAATAAACCTGATTTTTATATTCACGATTATTGTCTAATAATTAATAAAAAAAAAAAAAATAAAAAAAAAATACACTTTAAATTGAACGATTACTTTTGTTTAGTGACTTTTCAGTGATAACATATTCTAGTAAATTTAAAAACAGGCTTCTTCTTTCATTTTACTATTAAAGTTCATAAGAGTTAGACACTTTTATAGATATACAATAGATTTAGTCATTCAATATTTAATTCAGTGAACTATAATATTAAATAATTAAAATAAGCTTTAAAGAAAACTTTATGCGCTCTAAAACTAAATATAGCTGACTGTGTTATAATGTTAATGTTAACGACCAGTAATAAAACTAAAATATTTATTACTAATGAAACTCTCAAGTTTTACTGATCATAACTTTTGAAATTACCGTTTTTAATAATTTTTTTATATTTTCACTTTCCTCGCATCATAGCTCTAGAGCTACGCTGTAAGAAGAAAAGTATGGTAATCAGTATAAAATTGGGTATGGGATTTTTGCATTTGTCGACGTTTAATAACCTAGGGACTTCAAAAAATAAAAAGAGTGGGGGGGTATTATTCGTACGTATGTACTAATGTAAGTGTGTTGGGGTGTTTGAAATTTAATAATTTTTGATTGGATAAAGCGATTTTCATGAAATTCTATTCAGAGACTCGTGTAAATGGTTTCGGTGTCAATATCTTCAGGCGGTGAAGTAGATAGTTTTTTGGAGTCTAATTTTTCAAAATTTTGTAACCATAACCCCACTTTATATTAACCTCAGAACATGTTTGCATGCAATTATCTTACCATTTTTAAAAGAAATTTAACCCAAAATTCCCTCTTCCTCAAAATCGAAAAAGTTATCTATTTATTTTTGCATATTTTTTAATACATTTGGTTTAATGTCTTTCTAACCATAGTAATAAGTGCAAGTGGACCAAAGAGAAAAGTACTTTAAGGGCAATATTCGGAATGAGAAAGCCGACTAAAATTTAAAAAAATCAATTTTTTGAATTTTTTAAAACTTGTTTAAGTTTATTTATGTAAGAATAAATAACCAGTGCTAGGAAATTATAACAACTTTTTTGTCAGATTTTTTAAAACACTATTAAATATCTACGATCTGTCCTCTCAGAACAATGAATAGATATAGTGATTTTTTTTTATAATTGATTTGAAGGAAAAAATCCCAAAAAAGCAATTAATTCCTATACAATCCATATATTCTGGATGGAACCGTAGAATAGTTGCTGATGGATAATAATGAAATAAATTTTTGTAGCATGTAAAAAAATAACATGCCTAACTGGGACTCGAACTCATACGTGTGTATCAAATAATTGCGCAACTGAACATTGATCTCTCAAATAACTTAGATAGATCTGCTTAATATATTGTTGTCCCTAGGGATTCTGATAGCCCACAAATTCTCTCGATATCCTACCTGGATTTTTCGTCTAGTTTTCAAGAACAATTGAATAACAAACAGCTTATTTAATAAAATAAGGGCAAAAATACTGAGTCTGAAACTCAGTATATGATAAATTAAAAAATGTATTCTCATTAATACACTTGACAATATTAAATAGTTCATAGGGTTTAGAAACCATCATATACAATAGTACAAATAAGAAAATATGAAACATGAAGGCAATCGATGAAATTCAAATATATGTATATATGTTTAGCCGTGGCGGAACGAGAGCTCCTATTAAATGCAAGAAGCTGGGTTATTTGGGTCACATTTTAAGAGGGAACCAATAATTGTATATTCAATTTGAAATTGGTTTTTCAGAGGAGATTAAGGAGCGTAGAGAAGTTAGAAGGAAAGGAACCTCCTGGTTGGACAACAACTGGTATCTAAGGCGCAGAAGCGCTTTTTCATAATGCTCAGAATAGAGAGGAATATACCAGATTGATAGTCAACGTCAGGAGGACCTGATATGACACTTTAAGAAGGAAGGATTAATAAAGCCAGGAATAATAAAAAACCCATATTAATTTTTTTTTTCTTTTTTGTAGAATACATTTTACAATTGGTTTCTCATGCCGAAACCATAAGTAAATAATATGCTAAAAATTATACATGAGAGAAAGCGCAAGAGCCATCCAATAATGACCTTTAAGAAAACAAACAGTAAAAGATTATAATACAATAAATATCCATGTTAATAAACATAATTACCGTAACAATTAAAACCCAATAATCACTCATTATGTCAAAAGCATTATCATCACTGGGTTTTATAACGTGTCCAATCTTTTGAAAAGAGTGAAAATAAATTTTTTTTTTATTTTTTTATTTTTTGTCTTCAGTCATTTGACTGGTTTGATGCAGCTCTCCAAGATTCCCTATCTAGTGCTAGTCGTTTCATTTCAGTATACCCTCTACATCCTACATCCCTAACTATTTGTTTTACATATTCCAAACGTGGCCTGCCTACACAATTTTTCCTTCTACCTGTCCTTCCAATATCAAAGCGACTATTCCAGGATGCCTTAGTATGTGGCCTATAAGTCTGTCTCTTCTTTTAACTATATTTTTCCAAATTGTTCTTTCTTCATCTATTTGCCGCAATACCTCTTCATTTGTCACTTTATCTACCCATCTGATTTTTAACATTCTCCTATAGCACCACATTTCAAAAGCTTCTAATCTTTTCTTCTCAGATACTCCGATTGTCCAAGTTTCACTTCCATATAAAGCGACACTCCAAACATACACTTTCAAAAATCTTTTCCTGAGATTTAAATTAATTTTTGATGTAAACAAATTATATTTCTTACTGAAGGCTCGTTTAGCTTGTGCTATTCGGCATTTTATATCGCTCCTGCTTCGTCCATCTTTAGTAATTTTACTTCCCAAATAACAAAATTCTTCTACCTCCATAATCTTTTCTCCTCCTATTTTCACATTCAGTGGTCCATCTTTGTTATTTCTACTACATTTCATTACTTTTGTTTTGTTCTTGTTTATTTTCATGCGATAGTTCTTGCGTAGGACTTCATCTATGCCGTTCATTGTTTCTTCTAAATCCTTTTTACTCTCGGCTAGAATTACTATATCATCAGCAAATCGTAGCATCTTTATCTTTTCACCTTGTACTGTTACTCCGAATCTAAATTGTTCTTTAACATCATTAACTGCTAGTTCCATGTAAAGATTAAAAAGTAACGGAGATAGGGAACATCCTTGTCGGACCCCCTTTCTTATTAGGGCTTCTTTCTTATGTTCTTCAATTGTTATTGTTGCTGTTTGGTTCCTGTACATGTTAGAAATTGTTCTTCTATCTCTGTATTTGAACCCTAATTTTTTTTAAATGCTGAATATTTTATTCCAGTATACGTTATCGAAAGCCTTTTCTAGGTCTATAAACGCCAAGTATGTTGGTTTGTTTTTCTTTAATCTTCCCTCTACTATTAATCTGAGGCCTAAAATTGCTTCCCTAGTGCATTTTTACTTTATATACTGTAAAAACAGTGGTAAATTTTTCGTAACATAAAAACAAAAATATACTAGTTAAAAACGAGAGGGTAGTGATTTATCATGCCTAATTTCAAGGAACAACTTATTTACCCTATATTCAATAGTGAGAACAGAGTATGATAAAAAGAAAAAAATCTGTAGAATTAAAACAGAAGACCTGAGAAAGTATTCCATAAAATATTCGACATTAATATTAAGGCACATTTTTAAATAAGTGGAATCCAGTCTCAGAGTATAAACGATTATATATAAATGGCTTTTAAGATGTGTGTTTCAACTTTTTTTTCTTTTTTTTTGAAAAATCAATCCTGACGGAAAGCAATAATTGTAAAAAAATACATTTAAAATATCTCTATTCAGTACTTTAATCATAATTAATATATTATATTAAATACTAATGAATTTATTTATAAGTTAAAAGTAGAGGTTCTAAGAGTTTTTCATTCTTTTAATTTTAAAATAGCTGAATTTTGTAATAAGGACATAATGTTAATTGTTTCTTTAAAGTCTTAGCACAAGAGAATAATTTCCAATATCTGGTTCAGAAGTGTGCGAAGTTTTAATGAGGCTTTGTGCCTACTCGATCATTAGCGGCACGGAAGACAATTAGTGTGCCTGCAAGTCTCTCAAAGCATCACTTCCATAGTTGTCGTGTCAGTGTAGTCATCGTCAGTGCAGCCACCTTTCACAAGACAACCATTATGCTAAAGAAATAAAGTGTCTATCGTCTTCTCTTACTTCTTCGTCTTCTTCTCTACTTTACTATCGAAGTTATTTCCCTCTTCCCGATCTCTTTACTACTCAAACTCACCCACTCGCATGCAACCCTTCTCTCAAACCTACTCCGTTTTAGCCCTAAGCACAAATTATTAATTTATCAAACTTTGTTAATAAGTGGAGATGAAACTTATTTATAATTTCTCAAATATGTTAGAATACTTGTTAATAATTATTTTAACTATTTATTCAATCATCTTCCAACAGTAAAAATATAAAACACCAACACGACTTGTATTTACTTTACAATATCACAATGATGCGTGTCTTTATTTATTTTGTAAGTAAGGGCAGAGAGAGAGAGAAAAAAACACAGACACACATATTTACAAAGAGATTGAGTGGAATGCGTGTGTGGACCACAAAAATATAATTAGGACATAATGCGCGAAAGATCAATTAATCGTAATAGTAGTATCCAAACCTGTAATTCTAGGCAATTGGAATTTTTCAGGAGGTTGCAGAGAATTTTCAGTCGACCATTATTTTTAAAAAGTTCAACCTTCAAAGTGTAGAAATTATAGATGGAAATCAATGAACAAATAAAGTAAATTGTTTAGTTTTCAAAACAACCAGAAAGCAGAAATTACTCTTTGATTTAATTAAGTTATTTACTCACGTGGAAAACCGTTATCTTTTGAATTCATTCAAATCTTTTTAAAAAATCTGTTTAATCTTTCAGAAATAAAGCATCTACATTTCTAAATTTTGAGTTGTTTTGTTTTTAAATGCGGCATACATGCTACTCCAACAATAATTACAAAAAATAGAAAAAAACAGAACTTTGCGATCTATAAAGATTTGAATGTAAATTTTTACAACATATGTATATGTCGGAGAGGCGAGGAGATTTGTCAGGGATTCAACGTTTTGTGCTTCCCTCATTCCCACCATTACAAGTGGAGAATATATCAGATTACAATAAAGTTCAATTAATAAAAATGAGTAGATAACTCGTACAATGAAATAATTACAAATGATAATTATCACTTATCAATAACTCAGTAGCACACGAATTACAATATAAGATTAATTCAATTTAGAATTCAAATAATATTAAAACAACTTGCGATAGACCGAGGCTCAGGGAAATAACGAATTCGCGATCACCAGGACGTCTGTTCGATCTGGGTTCCAAAGCAAGACTACCCTTTCTCCATATTCTCAAATAATATACCTACTGCATATTTCCTTTTCCTTATTAATTTTATGATACCCCTATCGTCCTGGGATCCCGACTACGTTGACAACCATGTGCCTACCTAGCCTAAGCCTACCGCAATAAAACAATTTAAACCTTATTTTACAAAATATTACTAGTAATAATACATTTCTTAAAACTACTAAAAATACAGACATTCTAAAGAATATTCTCATCGTTTTGTCGGAAGATACTCCACTGTACTTTATTCTCCGACATATAAATAAATGTTCAACATCACAGGTTCCCACCCTAACACTCAAATTTCTAGTCATAGGCTGTTTTAATTTTATGGAGTTATTTAAGCCATATAATACTAAGCTCCTGCTATACAAATGTTTAAATACATCACAAAAGCTGAACTGTGATTTTTAATGCGTAAGTCTATTGTGGCTTGAAAGATGAACAGGTAACAGTTTACGAAGTTCTAAGATTTGATAAATATAAGCCTTCTATGGATTCAAAAAACATAATTGTTGTAATAACATCATAATTAACAAATAGATTATAATATACAGGCAGATGGAGCCACGTAAGAATACATTTTATGATAATTTCTGTAAACTTATAAAATAATTGTTAATTAAAAATTAATTGAAGGATCAAATCACAGATTTATTACTTTGATTTCATAAGTATCAAGTACGGAAAATTAAAAGATGAAGGATATTTAAATTTTAAAATAATTTTTCTAAAAAAGAAAGTAACAAAAAGAGTAAAAACAAGGGTGTTTTTAACTTGAGTTGAAAGATTAAATAAAATTATTCGACTCAACATAAATAAAATTATCTCCACAGTAATTGAGAATAATAACAATTTAAACCTTTCTTCTATTTAATAAAAAAATATTAGCATTTTTGTTAGGAGTATATTTCAAGATTGCCGTATGCATCTGCGTTTCTTTCCCGTAAAAAAGGATAAAAAATCTAATGTGGACACCACATAACTTTTACGCCTGTTAAATTACGTATACACATTTAAAAAATATTAAAAGTACATAAAATTTTAGTTTATTAATAACTTTTGATAGTTTTCATATATATATATATATATATATATATATATATATATATATTTGTTTTTTATTGTTATTTATCGTAAAGACTTTTTTACTATCAGAGGTTAATAATTAATAATAAGACATATTTAAATTAAAAAAGAAAGTTAGAAAAAAAGATGAAGTCTGATTCGAACCGATGTGACTTCCCCTTGTGAGATCCAAATATTACATTATTTAAAATTTCATTTGGCTATAACTGGAACCAATGAAAGTAAGTATCACTTATAATATATTGTTGAAAATCTCCCAATGAAGGCTTATTTCTGCAGTTAAGAAAAAGTCCAAAATCAAAATATTTTGGATTTTGGGCTTTTTTGGCCACTTTTGGTTCAGTCGATTGCAATCAAAAGTGGAGGTGCACAACTAGATGTTACAAAAGTTCTTAATCCAAAATTTCAACATCCAACAGCTGATCATTTTTGAGTTATGCGACATACATACGTAAGTACAGACGTCACGCCGAAGCTACACAAAATGAATTCAGGAATGGTCAAAATAGATATTTCCGTCGAAATACGAAAATCGATTACAATATTTCCTACAGGAAGTAAAAAGGATGGTGCCAGGGTTTGTTTGATGTATGTGCTCACATTTTTATTTTAGCTCCTATTGGCGCAGAGCCGACCACGTGGTGCTCCGGGCACCTGCGCGTAGTGCACGAACAATTTATAATTCTTTATAAGAAAGATTTATCTAAAATTATATTTGTTTTTTTTGGGGATAAACAAGGAAAACATTGGAGTTAGAGAAACAGCTAAAACTGTACAAAATTTTAAAACTTTTCGTTGTAAAAGTTTTTTTTTTGTAGTTACGTTACGTTTTTTGTAGAACGTTATTTCGTTACAATTGGCAAAAAAATTTAACACAATCATATGTAACATAACATGAAACATAAACTGTGTAACATTTTCGCGACGGGCCTTAGACCCGCCTTTTTTCGAGTGAAAAAGATATTTATTAAATCATGGATTACCAAACATTTAATGAAAGATTATTTCATAATTCTTAGGTACATGAAGTTTTATAATATACTGTTAAGTATATTTATATATATTGTTAAGTAATCCGAGAAATGTTGTTTTAAAACCAGTTGTATTTCCACCAGTCTTTCGGATAAAAAAACATTACGTGAGATTATTGCTTATTGCACACCACTTTTAATTCCCAAATCCCAAATTAAACACCAAAAAAAGAAAACTGTGACAATTTTCTTCAATTATTATTTTCCTGGCATTATAGCTCTAGAGCTATGCTGCATGAAGGAAAGTATGGTTGCCAATAAAAAAAAAATTAGGTACGGGTTTTTTTTGCATTTTTTGGCATTTTATAACCCAGGGATCACACAAAACAAAAAAATATGAGACAAATATTCGTACATACGATGATGTACAGGCGGTGCAACGAATCTTGATGCTTGTGCCATGGCAACGACAGTCACAATTCAAATCATTCTACTACCCTTTTAGCATTACTTTGGTTCATTACTAATAATGATTGCGCCTTCGTAAGATGTATCGTGGCGTTAGTATTGGATCGAAGAACATAATTTTTTGAGATTTTTTTATCACCTCAATGTATAGCTAATATAATATTTTGAACATTATTACACCTTTTTAAATTTAATTTAATACATATATATAAGTTACGTCATATTCAATTGTCTCACTGAAAAATTCTTAATTAATATCCGACCAATTTCTGCCAAAAATGTATGTTTTTCAAAATGGTAACCGTGACAAGAATTACAGAAGCGGTTATGCGAAGCTGGGAATTGTATAATAATAGGCTTACACATAAAATAGTATAACATGCAAATCAAAATATATATTACCTTCATTGAGTACTGGTGATCCAACATTTATTTTAACATACACGTTAAAAGAAATATTTCTGAGCATAGTCAACATATTTTTCTACAATCTTTTAGAGGTATTTATAAATTTTGCCTAAATAATTTCTTGAAAAATGAAACAGTCGATTTCTTGTGGGAAAAATGTTTAATCCGGATAGTAATTGAAAGAAAAAATAAACAAGAAGTATAAACTATTTTTCTGTACAATTTAATAGTACGTTATAATTATTTAAATGTAATTATCTGTGCAACTTATATTTTAAAAATATTTTTCTTGGTGAAATATTAATTCGGTTTAACGCATATTTCAAGACCGATGTACGTACATTATTCAGCCCAAAAGATAACTACTATTTATCGTTAAACAAATTATCTTTTTAAGTGTACAAATTATTATTTTACGGATGAAAAATAAAAATAATTACATAATATTTTAATAAATTCTTTACATTTTTTAGTGCCTTCTGTTTTTGTTTCTTTATAAAATTAAAATACGTATCTTGACTGAACTATCACGATGGTAAGCAATTTTGTAGAGTGCACTTTGTTACGTTTAAGAGCAATCATTATCATTATCGGTGTCGAATTAAAGTTTAAGGTTTACCACTTTTCGTAGATCAACGTTTTTACGTGGAACAACAGTAAGGTGAACGTGAGCAATTACTGAATGTTTATTGTTCTTTTTTCCAGTAAAAATAAAATCAATTCCAAACTACAGTTATTTAATTTATCACCGACTAAAAACTATATCAGTTTAAGGTTTTATTTTATGATTTACAATAAAAATATATTTTAATAATATTTTACATCTACTTAACTCTCATATAACGTATATTTCAAAATAAATATCGGAGTTTTAAAGTTATGTAATATTTCTGAAGTTTTACGTACATTGATTAGTTGTACATGAAATGAATATGAAATAAAACAATTATAGTTATGCGCAAGCTTATTAACTATTTCCTATACCTTTTACTTGAAAGCGCTAGTAGCAAAGGTGGCAACCCCCCAACAGAATGTGTTCTGAGTTTTGCGGTTTACAAAGTGTGAATCTGTAATTACCGTTCAATGTGCGTTCCGTTTGAAAATCCGTTGTGATACCCCGAGTGACAATAACATTCGTAGATGGTATAAACAATTTGAAACCACTGGCTGCATTTGTACAGGGAAGAGTACAGGACGACCGACTATGTCTGTAGACAATGTTGAACGTGTAAGAGGCCTTGTGTGTAGTCTTAGGAAACCCGTTAAGAAGGCTAGCCGCGAAATAGCAATTTCAGTGACGTCTGTGTGGAAGATTTTAAGAAAACGCTTACAACTGCGTCCATATGTTTAAACTGTTACAGCTAAAAAGCCTACAGATTATGGTTTCGGTGCTAGCTTTGCAAATGAATGATGTACCGTGACGATGATGTCTTTTTTATCGTATCGTATTCAGTGACGAATCAACAATTCATGCTAATGAAAAAGTAAACCACCATAATGTGCGTATCTAGAGATCAGAAAATCCTCACGAAAATTTGCAGTGTGAACGAGACTCCACAAAACTGAATGTTTTTTGTGCCGTATCCCGACGGAAAGTCTCGGGCCGTTGTTTTTCGAGGAAACAAGTGTATATGAAATGAACTATCTTGATATGCTACAACTATGGCTCTTTCCTCAACTGCAATACGAACTACAGGACTTTATTCAGCAACAAGATGGTGCGCCTCCTGACTGACACAATACTGTACGAGATCGGTTGAATGAAATTCTTCCCGGCCGCTGGATCGGTCGCCGAGGACCAGATGAAAGGGCTTGTTTTTCTTGGTCTCAATGTTCGCCCGATCTGACACCGCGCGATTTTTTTTGGGGGGTTTATAAAGAATCAAGTGAATGTGCCATAATTACCGGCTGAATTACCCGACTTGAGACATAGGATTGAAGCAGCTGTCACTTCAATTACTCCTGACTTGCTGTTTAAAGTATGGGATGAGCTCTCCTATAAGCTGGATGTGTGCCGTGTGACGAATGTTGCTCACATTGAACACATAAAAAAACTGTTTGAGTTGCTCTTTCATTTTATGTATAACTAGCAGACCCGGCAATGCTTCGACATTGTTAGAAGCATTTACATAGATTAATTTAACACAATTGAAAGTTTGATAAAACATTAACAAAATGAAAATTACCGAACTTAACAAAATTTAACCTTTCCCTCTTTCTCTTTTCCCCTTTCCTTCCCCCTTTCCGTTATCCCATTTTCCTTGTTCCCATTTTCATTTTACCACAGTCATTTCCCTTTCACCATTTCCCCTTACATTTACCCCATTTTCCCTTTTCCTTCCCATTCCTTTTTTTCTTTTTTATCCTTTCCCCTTTCAATTTCCTTTTCCCCGTTTTCCCTTTTTCACTTCCAATTTTCCCCTTATTCCTTTTTCGATTTTTTCCTTTTCCGATTTTTCCCTTTCTCCCTTTTTCCCCGCACGTAAATCGGTCTAGTTGATTTTTAGTCTATAGTGGACACACATATCAGAAACTTTGAAATGGAATCGTAAAATATTTAATATAGCGTGTGTTGCTTTTACGTCCACCAGATATCACTGTGTTTAAAAAAAAGCATGTTTTTACCTGTCACAGGTGTGACATCTTAGGTATATAAAAGCATGCGTAAATTCGAATTCAACGTTGTGTCAAAATGTCAAAGCAATCGGTGAAGAACTTCCGGAGATTTAAGATTCTAAACAAACGAACATTTACATTTCTATTTATATAGATTTACAAATCTAAGTAAAATTTATAAGATATTACGTAATTTTAAAACCCCGATATTCATTTTGAAACACAGTTTTAAGCGCTGTTAAAGCGACGATTTAAAACAAAATACGAAATGTTTACAAATTTTACAGTTTACTCATTTAATTCGAGATTATACTACCTCCCAATTGATTATAAGCCAAATTATACAACAAAAAAACGAATGGTATTATTGTAATAAAAACTAACTATTATTGATGAAATGAACTTGTTATCTTAAAACTTTACAAAAAACAATAACTAACTTACACAAATTCCACACTTACCGACAGAAAATGATCTAGTTCATACTGAAAACTGAAGTAATTATGTTATATTTCTAAGTATTTACAGTATCTAGTTGACCAAGGCTAAATTACTTATGTATGTATAAAACGGAAAACAATCACTGAATCACTTATCGCTAATTCGATTTTTATATTAAATTTGGAAATATAAACTCTTTATATTAGAATAAACATTTTATCTATATTTGTAAATTTAAATAATGTCAGACTAAAGAATTTTAAAATTAAAACAAACATGTTTAAAAAAAAGACTAAGCAAAAAATTTCGCAAACTGCAAAACGGTTCTTCTATGAAAAACAGTAGAGAATTCAACATCTATATTCTTTTTTTTTCAGTCATTGGAAAAGCATTAGGAAGTAAACTAAGTACAATTTAAATTCCTGGCGCAGTTTCAGTTAACCAACTTTTTATTCCTTTCCAGTCAAGTATAAAATCGATATTTATTTTTGCAATTTAACTTAATAGTAAAGTGTATCCTTGAGTTACAATTTTTTTTCCTTTATAAAAAATTTATAATAAAAATATTAACAATTCATTATGTAGAAAAGTTATGGTGAAAATCACTTATCCCAAAAAAATATCACTTAAAAAATAAATTATAAAAAAAGTAGACAATTAGATAGAGGAAAAGAGATACATTTTGGATAATATTAGATAGGAAATTTATATTAGATAATATTAATACAGAAATATTTTTGTAACTCTATTTAAACAAAGAAATTTTAAAATTTTAAAATGATTAGTACTCTATCCGGGAAATCAAGAATTTAAATCTTTTATAACTACTTTTGATCTTGTTAAATGATTTTGTTAAACGACATATATCAGTTGAATACGTCCTTACATCATACAATTTTAAAAATGGGCAAGGTCGTAAGTAATTCTTAACAAACTTTGATTCTTATTTAAGTGGTTTTTAAAGGAAAAATAACTTGCTGCTGCATGTATTTAGAATGTTCTACCAATCGATAGTATTGCTTCATTTTAGTTAAAAATATATTGATCCACCAATGGATTGTTGGTGATATAAATAATCAATGCCTACTCCAGTCTAAGATACGATTTTGCGGGATATTAACTGTCCATTCGCTCATGCTTGATACTATACTTCCCGATGGTTTAAGAATGTGAAAACCAGTTTGAGTTACTGCTTCTTAATTTTTATATTATTTGATAAGAGCGACTTAGGCTACACAAAATTTTATGAGATTCTGTTCCTATCTGGCGGTTATACAGAACCCCCAAAGTGGGCTGAATATTGTTTTTTTCTATTTTGTATTAATTAGAGAGTTCAACGAAAAAACTAATAAGAGTGGTAGAAGCATATACTCAAAATCACTGAATCTTAATTGATACAGTAGATAGGAGGACTTTTGGAAAAAGTATTATAAAAAACTTAAGGACTCAATTCAAGATATATAACATATACTGCCTAGGAAACTATAACGATTCGTAGGTGGAAAGCATAAGAAAAGGTGGAAACCTTTTCTATTACACTAATAATGGAGCTTTAAGAATTTCAGCATAAAAAAGGGTGTGACCCAAGGTGATTGAGCTCTTTCTTATTTTATATATTTATTTTATTACCAAGAAATATAAAGAACTATATAAGCAGTAGAGGTTTAGAAAATGGAACATAATGTCTGTTATGTAGTTGGATCTTTTGGATATAGATATTGTTTTAGTAAATAAAACATTTTTAACAAGACGTCATTTAATTGGCAAACGCTTTATTAGGAAAGAGGAATGAAGGTAAATGCTTATAAAACTGAGGTAATAAGACCAGACGAGAGTAAAATATTAGCAATAACGGAGCACAATACTCGTATATATAGAAACAGGTATGAAAACCAAATTACAAGTAAATCAGTATAATTTCTTATTTATCTATTCAAAGTTTATAACTGATCAACATGAAAGACCGACAACCACTGCAAAAATGAAATACTTAAGAAGAGTTCTAGAGCATAAGATGGAAAAACACTACTTACAATTAATTACGGATACATTAGTTCTTCGTCATTCTAGAAATTAAGAAGATTGAATCTGTGTGGACTGATTTCGTCAATTTTTTTTTTAAATGAAAGCTTATGATTCCTAGATATGTCATCAAGGGTCGCCTGCCCTTTCTGCCCCCTATTTTTGAGAAATATCGAATAATAAATCGGATATACTAATTTGCATCATTTTTAAAACTGGTCATACAATCAATTTGAATAGTGATCTGAAACAAACAGATTAAAAAATAAAAAGTAAATATAAAAGTAAAAAATTAATATTTAGAAAAAAATAATTTATCTTTAATTTTCTATACTTATAAAATAACTGGCAAAAATCTTATCAGATTATCCCAGCCCCAACCACTGGACAGATTTCAATTTCATCATTTTTTTTTTTTTTAATGTAAGTTCCTGGATACTTTAGATGTATCATCAATGGTTTATTGAATGTTTCTCAAGGTTTATAAAATGGCACAAGGCTAACGGTTCGTAAACTGTGCAATAATGCTATGGACTTAGACGTAATAACTGGAGTAATAGTGCAAAGATGCTAATTCCTTTAACTGATCTTTCACCAGCAGATTCAACCACACCATTTTCATTCAAGAGGAGACAATTTCCTGTGCGCCCAGCTTTCTGCATGATCATAAATAAGGCACAGTGACAGAAACTGCATAAAGTTGGAGTGTACTTGCCAGAACAAGACTTCAGTCATGGACAACTGTACGTAGCTCTCTCACGTACAAGATCTTTTAAAAATGTTATACTAGAGGAAAAAACCAAAAGGAGAGTATACTGAAAATTTAGTTTGGAGAAAAGTACTGGAGTAATAAATTATTCAGAAATATCTGATTGATTGACAGGGTTATTCCTGGTTCGCATTTGCTCAAGAGAAAGTAAAACTTAATAAAATTCAATTGAAAATACAGATCTTTTAACTATGTAGAACCCCATTTCCTTCAGCCTACAAATAGCTATCAGATATATAAAAATCATAGCAATATAAAGCTGCTTCTATATATATATATATATATATATATATATATATATATATATATATATATATATAATTTTTATGTATTTTTCCCGTATTTTCATATTTTTTATTATTCCCATATAATAAATAATACGAGTATATCCACTCTAACGTGAGTAAATATTCATACGAATAAAATACACAGTACATAAAATCTGAAATATTTTGAATTAACTGTCAATCACTTTCGTTTTTTAGAAAATTGAAAAATATGTACAAAATAGTTTAGAATTTATTTTCACTTATATAAATTCTTTATGAAAACCTTACCCTTATACCTATACCTTCCACCAAAGGGATCTTTCAAATATATACCTTTTTAAAAGTCAGCATAAAGATAATTATTGTAAAGAATAAAACGAGAAAACGGCAAAATTTCATTTCATTAGTTATGAAAGGGTGAAAACCATTTTTCTGTTTATAAAAATTATTTTTACATATTACCATAGGCTAAAAAAAAAATGGTAAAGGTATTCAAAAGATCAATTTAAAAAACTGCTTTTACGCAACCAATTAAAATATAGAACAGGATTTTCGATTGTGTTTTAATGGAAACTATTTAGATAGTACAAAAAATAACATTACTTCGTTAGCAATACCTTAAGCAATTTTCAACATCAATGGATACAACTCGCAGATCATTATCGAGGAGATTCCTTCCTTTCACATAAACGATTTTTTATTTTCAAATCATTGTTGAATATGTTTTCGTTGTAGGAAAATGATAATAAATAAGTAAAATAAAAATAAACTTAGAATTAATAATGCCCTGAGAAAAACAACATTGCATAGTGACAGAAGAATACTTTCAAAAACTAACATTGGCTTAAAGATAAAGTTAAATGTGAAAATTTAAGTATCTAATGCGTATCCTCTAATATATATATATATATATATATATATATATATATATATATATATTCCGCATTATAGCAAGTAATTTTATTGAAAAATAACATAAAAAGTTTTAAAAAAGATTTGGAGTTAACTGTTTACCAAACACAAACAACTGGAATGACAAAACGTCGAATTAAAACAAGATTTTTTTTCATTGGTTGAGAAAAGAAGACTTTTAAATAAATAAATAAACACTAAATTTTTACTTAGGAAACAAAAATTTAAGTAATAATCTTTTAAAGAAAATTAAGTACAAAGGGTTATTTTATAAAAAAAAAAAAAAAACAAAAAACAACTACAATAATGTTCAAATTGAATTAGTATACAGTATATATAAAGTGGAGAAATGATTTGATACCGTTAGTTGGAGAAGTGTCAGAGACATGCTATGCCCGGACTCTACGCCCATTACTCAGTGTTAGCGCATAATTGAGGCTTATATTTAATTGCACACCATCAGTTTCAATTAAGAACCGGTGGTAGCGGTACCTTAACTTATCTGCGGTAACCGAACAACCCGCTATGTTTATAGTGTACGAGGTTGGATATCTGTACTACTATTCTCTCTCTGCTTTGATGCCATATAAAACAAGAGGCAGCTGAGGAATTTACCTCATTATAAACAAGTAATTAGTTAATATTACTCTTTCCACAGATAAATCCCTTTTTATTGTTATTATTTTTATTTTATTACACTTTGTTAGAAATATATCAGTTTAATTTCAGTGATACAATTTATAATTGATTTAACAGCTTAATATATTACCATCAATTTTGAAACGAAATTTTGCAGGTTTGTCGTAATTTTAGTCTGTTTTGAAGTTATCCTGAATTTAAGATTGATCTTACTGAATTTCAGATAAGATGTGCCTTACTCGACATAGGAAGCATCGCGTGCGCGCGTGTGTGTATACAGTCTGTGTCGCGAAGTTATTCCGGAACTTTCATAACTTATTCTACTTTTGAAAATAATGGAAAAAGTACATATAAACATATGTCCTAAAATGCTTCGTTTGCCAGTAACGACTAGTGAAAGATTTCGTTCGGACTTCAGCTACCTCGGTGAAATGAGGTCGTATTAAAACTTTTAGAGAGCTAATTAAGAGGTAGAACTAGTAATTTTTATGGTGTTTAATCTGAAAAAATGAATAAAATAAGTCTTAGAACCGAATCTGGAGTAGTTTTTGAAAACTCTGGGGTGAAAACTAATAAACTGGGGTAAAAAAACATTTTTATGTTTGACGTGCAATAACACTGTTAAACGAGCAATAAACACTTAAAGCTTTTTAAAATAATTCGTTGAAAACTTAATTTTGAACAAAATGGTGTAAGATAATTTCAATAAAACAAAAGAAAAGTTAGAAAAATTCGAATTTTATTTAGAAACAGTACACTAAACCAAGATGAATTAATTATACGTACCAGTTTGTAATAAATGTTAAAAAATGAGCCCGCCATTTACAAAAAAAATATCTTGGCACGCTTCTGTATTACTTTTTTGTTATTTTTAATACTTCACGGTTGTTCTTAAGTTGTTCAGCAACATCCATAATGCGAAAAATTAATTCCTCCCCAGAATGTATTTTTATTTTGTATACAATATATTCATTCCATCCCAAGACGCAAAAAGGTGTTAGATCAGGCGATCTTGGTGGCCAGGAATGTGGACCTCCACGACGGATCCATTTCTCAGGGAAATGATTTAAGTGAGTGAAAACGACACAAAAGATATGGGGAGGCGCACCATCTTGCTGGAAGTATATTTTACGTATCAGGGTTAGAGAAACATCTTCAAGCAGCTGCGACAATTTTTCTTGAAGAAAGTGCAAGTAGAACTCAGCATTTCAGTGGTCAGACAGCTGATTGAAGAAGTAATATGAATGTTTCAAACAGCTGATTGTGATGAAGGTCGCAACATTTATCTACCGCTAAATCGGTGTTGAAAATTGCCTTCCACCAATTCATAAACATTTACTTCTGCCCATATACGCTCATTGCGTAAGCTGTTGATGCCATCTCGAGTGAAACTTTCCAAGTCCGTAAATGAAACACTCTTCTAAAAGGTTTGACAGTGTTTGTAGATTTCTCCTATTGTACGTGTTCTGCTGCCATCATAATATACTGGCTTATTCGCTGCCATTATAATATTATTTCAGCATATCTTCGTCAATGAACAAATGAGATGAGATGAGGTACGATAAAAAATAATATTATGATTAAATATCGTTAAGAATAAAATAATATAATTTCTGATGGTTTTAATGACTACAAATAAAACAATAAGAAATAATAGATTATATTTCAAACAATTTCCAAGTTTTGAGAAATAACGCTTTTTAAACTTATTTATTAAAGCCTTAAAAATTTTTTATGTAGTAAAACCAATATACTATTTTCTCAAACTGTATTTATTTATTCTTTTGTATTGCCCAAAAACTGGTGTAATAGTTTTTCAGTATAACTATTAGATCAGATCTTAGATTTGATTACTGCAGAATCGGGAATTGTTTCACAAAATACTTAATTTATTTCATCGTCTTCATTAAAATATCTATCCAGCATGTACGGTCGTAATAATAAAAATATAAAAACAAGATTAAAAATGTGTGCTTTTTCATTTTTTGAATTTTCCTGAGTACCGATTACAGAAAATTTTTTCAAGGAATTTCCAGCAATTATAAATACTAGAAAAAGTACTTTTTTAACAATAATAAATGGAAATTTATTATATTACAAAATAAATTTACATCTTCATATTAATCCACAAGATTTTTTAGAATTTCTTAAATATGATCTTAAGATAATTACTTTATATTCTTATATTATTTTCATTACTCCGACTTTACTAATCAAAATTTTTTAAATAATTTCGCACTCGTAGTATAAAATCAGAAATAAATGTAATAAAATAAATGTTTAATTCCTCTTTTCAATTTTTTTAATTTACCATTTTTTTTTTTTTTTTTTTTTAACGGCCTACGTTTAAACTTTGATGATATTATATCAACAAAAGTTTGACATTTCATTAATCTTTTTTGTTTTTTTTAATTAAAAAATTAACGAGCTGTGTTAGAAGCACATACTCGGCATTATTGAATCTAGCTGCCATGTTTGGCATATGATGCAATACTGAAGGAAAAGACTGAGAAATGAAGGACTGCAATTCAATTTATGAATAAAAATTCTACAATATTGTGTAATTGGATAGAAGAAAGAGCAATAATTTCAGAATCAGAAAGAAAACAACGTAAGGTAATTGACTGAGCTCTTTATTGAGATACTTACAGATTAAGAAAATATTTACTCATTAAGCAATATGAACGAAATAGAAATTAGAAACTGGAATACGAAACCTCATATGTTATTGCGACACTTGCATACTATACAGGTATCATTATTTTATAAATAAAAAACTATTATCATATAAAAATTGTAAGCAGATATACTACCATTTATAGTACACAGTTATAGTTAAAAAAGAAGTATGTTTAAAAACGAACTTACTAATTTATAAATGTGTAAAACTTTCTAAATTTCTTCAATTAAACCATGTCTGTTTAACATTAAAGACACCCAATCACTGCAGAAATGAAATATTTAAGGGAAGTTCCAGGGAGAACCAAGAAAAAAAATTACAAATACAAGTACGGAAAATTTTAATTTAGTGGTGTTTCGAATACATTAGTCCTTTCTTTCTTCTTAGAAAATAAGAAAACTGACTTAATATTTTTCATACAGCTGAATTTTCTGAGACGAATATCAACATTTCTTTGGACATTAAGAAATGTTATAATCTCATAAATGAATTATTTACTTTAATATTTTATGACAAAAGATTACGAGAAATGAATTTCATAACAATTAAATGTAATGTTTTATAAAATTCAAAAGAAATGTTGAATAATTCATAACTGAATGAGTGAAAGACATCTTAAAATAAAGAAGGAATAAAGAGATATATAATATAAAAATAAAGAAGAATAAGTTCAGAAAAAAGAAGAAGAAGAACAGAAGTTTTCCGTTGGGATCAAGTCTGACGCGTGAGGCGGGATGACGTGAAGTATGGAAATCTCTTGAGGTATGGGAATGAAGGGCACTGACTTTCCAGAGATCTGGAAGAACCTGGATAAAAAAAATATCCTCTCTAGCTCACATGTATAGATATAAACATATACACGAACACACAAACTAGAAATAGGAGAAGAAAAAAAGAACCATTGTCACTCAAGGGAATCATATTTCTAGGTTCATTATTTCAAGCCACATCTTTCTGTACATTTCCAACTTACGTATAATAACATAAAGTAAATTTGAAATGATTCGTCCATTACTGTTAATAAAAATTCAAGTAAAAATTTACTTGTGTGTGTATGTGAACAAACAAACAAACACACACACACACACACACACACACACACACTCATGAACAAAGCTTTTTGTGTAAATGCTTTTTATAAGTTTAAGGAATATGACTGAACTTAAATAAATATTTTAATATAAAATATTTAATACTAAATAAATATTTTAATACCAATTAAATAAATAAATAAATATTTTATACCAATTTAAATGAATACATAATATTTACGACAAAGTTTTATTTAACATGTGAAATAGTGATAAACAATTATTTAATTCAAATGAAAATAAAGTATAACATTTCTACCAAAATAAAATTAAAAAAAAAAATCCTTAATAAATGGAAATAGCAAAAGAAGTCGCTGTTAGAAAATCTGTAAAGAGGAATACAGAAGCGGTGGGTTTTAAATAAAGTATGAGATAGCAAATCAAGAAACATGGTCCGTTATTATATAGTATTTGAGAACTATAGTTTCATTAATATTAACATTGTGAAATTATACTTCACTGCCGTAGAGCTTGTTAATATCTTGAGATTATAAAGCAAAAGCAAAGAAACATAAAAATGAATTTATGTAATTCATAAGGTAATTTTAAAATTACCTTAATTTAAAAAAAATACAAATATAGTAATCTTTGTCCAAGATCCAAAAATGAAGCTAATTATGACATAATGGCTTACTATGAAATTGCTATTATTCATAACGCCAAATTATAATAAAAAATAACTGTTGCCAAATTAATATAGACAAAACTATGTAAAAACGTTTTAGTAATTTCAATGTTAGATGTATCATTTAACATTTAATAAGAATTCTTTTATCTCAGACTTTAATCTTAATGGTTGAAATAAAGAAATTTTGTATATTATATAGTCCTGTTACATCAAAATTACAAGAAATCTTTGTACTGTCATACTATATTGTACTGAGGAGTAACCATCTTTAAAGGGATCATCCCTCCAAAATACTGGGTTATATATAGGCAAAAAGCCCTCCCTCAGTTAAATGTCGTAATAAAAAAATAAATCCTAATAGTACTAATGGTATAATATGACTGTGAAAAAAAGGATAAGGAAGGTTGGTCAGAACACTTATAGACAACATCAAAAGAGTTCTAATGAGACTGCCCGCTTTAAATCCATAAACTGCATTCAGTTTAACTAATATCATTAGATAATACTGAAAAACTAAAAGTTTCTTTGTTTAATTTTTTAATCTATTTTTTTTTTTTAATTTGGTACAAGTTTAGGATAAAAGTGTAGTACACTTTTATTAGAAATTGCGTATGAACTGTACTTTATTTTACTTTAGTTTTTGTTTATTTTCGCCTTTGTGAATAATGTAATAAATTTAGTACATCTCACGTAGTACAGTTTCTGTTTCTGATTTGGCTGAAGGTATTTTATTTCCCGATCCTTTTAATCGAAATTCGTAATCCCCAACCTTCGAGATCCCTAGTTTCATCCTTCGAGAACCCCAGTTTCGTGGCGAGGGTTCTCGCCACGAAACTTTTTAAATAATATCGTTTAAATTATCATTCTATACACAACGGAATATTCCACAGAATATTATTCAGAAATTTACTCTCCAGAATAATTTTCAAAAGATGCTTCTTTGCTTATTATGAATTAATTGTATAGTTATTATTAAATAGAGAAAGGTTAGACAAGGTAGTTACTTATGGAATCACCATCATATTGCTAAGATTTAATTTTTGTAGTTGTTCACTGATAGTTATATAAAGGAATGTATTTAAAATTAAAATATATATTTTTTTTTACGAACTAATTCACCACATAAGAACGAACACATATTCCACGCAACTTATGTGGGCATGCGATATGGAAATGGAAATTTTGGTTCGTATGAAAAATCCCATGCCTGACCGGGATTTCCGGATGAAAGGCCGAGATGCTACCACTGCACCACCGAGATCAGCTGTGACTTACAAATCATTATAGGAAAAAATTTTCAAATTCAAGGATCATTTTTTATCAAGCGGCTTGTTTGCACGTCTTGGTAGACCTAAATCATTGCCATGAATTTGCAGCTGTGGGTAGGTTTTTCTTAATATTATGATAAATTTCAGCATTAATTTATGTGTAGCTGTTTTGCTATAAATTAAATTTTCAGCGACCAAAAACCAAGCTTTAGTAATGCGATTAAAGTTATTGAAGTCCAGGGGAAATTCCAAATTGATTTGCAAGTAAAAATTCTAATCAATAAAGTAAACGTCTTCGGAATATATGATAAATAATAGATTTTAAAATCTCCATTAAAATTTTACCGGTAATAATTACATTATTTCATTAGGTTAAATAAATACAACAGTATTTTAATTAAAGATGATCTGAGCGGAGAACATTCGATAATGAAGCACAAAAACCAATGAATTTTCTGGTTAAAGAAGGAGGGGTAGGTCAAGAAAGAGAAGATGAACAATCTGTATGAGCGTACGACCAAGAAGAATGAAGAAGATAAAGTGTAGCAGCAGAGAGCCAGGATAATCAAAGGAATTTTTTAAGAAAGATCAGAGTAGCTTTGACCAAAGAAGAAGAAAAATAAAAAAAAATTCTTTAAGTTTCTTTTGGATATAAGAAATTTATATGAAAAGATCTTTTTTTATCTATAAAAAAAAAACTGTAAAACTAATCATGTACTTAAGAAATAAATTAAAAATTTTATATTGTTTTACCAGTTTAAAATTTTAATGACAGAATCTTCATTCTATTTAAAGTACAATCGAGTTTTCCGTTAAGGATGGTCAGACTAACTTAGTATTAGAGTACTAACTTTTTGATTTGATCTGATCAGTTATTTATGGCCTAGAGAAATAAAATCTTTTATTAAGGTTTTATAAGTTTATTGTCTATTGAAAACGATAATAGATATGTCTTCTCTTTTGTACGAGACTAACGCAGAAAACAGAATAGGTTCTTGGAATAAAATAAATGGTTCTTGGTTAGAAATAAAATTAATAGAAGTAAAAAAATAACAATAATAATAAAAAATAAATTTATTGAAGGGGAGACGTAAGTAGATAGAAAAAATTTTATCGCTAGAAAGTTAGATAATGTGTAAAAGAAAATAAGAAAAATCATGGAAAAATTACGCTAGGGTCAGAAATGTGGACGGATACTGCTATAACGAAAAGAAGTGTTATCAGATGGCAGAAATACAAATTGGAAGTAAAAATACTAGATGAGGTTTTGAAAGAAGAAAAAGAAATTGGTGATAATCATTTGGTTTTGAGTCTGAATTAAAAAGAGCTCTAGAACATTTAAAAAAAAATAAATACAATAAGTGAAATTCCATAAAAATTAAGGAAAATCAAAATAAACGACCTGTAAAGAATAGTTTAATATTTTAGTTAGTTAAAATTTCAAGTTATCTAGATTAATTAAATTGGTCGTATAAGTGTATGCTCAAAGCAAGCGTCTAAGAATATATGTAAAAAAGTTTAAACAATAATCAAGTACGGTGTAGTGGATGTACTAGGTAAAAAATTTAGTACAAAACAGAAAGGAATGTAGAATAGATCAAAATGATCAACAGAGAAATTATTTTTGTAGAATACGGGATTCACCATATTTGAAAATGCGTTAAAATAAATTTTATTATTTATAAGATATGCAGTATAATTATACTGTTTGAACTATACCAGTTAAACACTATTGAAATAGTGTTTAACTGGACAGGCATTGCAGTCATGTCTGTAACTTCTTCAAATACTTTTATAGATTAGTTATTAAATTTCAGTCTACTTTCTTAACCGGTTGCGATCGTACCGTCATTAAAAATAGCACATGCAAGCAATTTAAAATGGATTACAGGCAAAATATTGCTTTTAAACTTCCTTAATTATGGAGGAATCAAAAAATAATATTAGTGAATTAAATATTTTACTTATTACTTACCACTGCCTGAAAATAAAAACATACTGTATTTAATTTATCACGCCACAAGTAAAAACTTTTAATCCAAAATAATAGGTGTATTAAAAAAATCTGGTAACGACTTAAACAACGACTGTTACTAACAAAATGTTCATGCTCGTACTTTGCATTTCAAAACAATTAACTTTTCCATCAGATTTACCTGACATAATATAAATAAACTCATTTAAAACCAGTTTATAATTAATGTAATAAACAACGGTAACCTTATTAAAACTTTTCAAAAATACAGTACTTTATAATAATAAGGTATACATATAAAACAAAGCTAATCTAATTCATATTTTACTCTAATTTCTACGTCTGTTGATTCAAAATATACGTAGCGAATGAGATGATACAAACACGTAACATTTCATAATTACTGAATTCTAAAATTAATAAGATTAAAATTGTCTTTTGATGAGTTTACAAGGAGCAAGAACGTAGGCGAGTGAGTAGATTATGCTTATTTCTTACTTCTTGGAAAAGAAAGAGAGACGGTAAATGTGTGTTATCGAGAGGAAGATATTTTCTCCCACGGGATTAAAGAAACTGAGTGAGTAAATGAGTATATAAGAGGAAGGGAGTAAAATACATTTGTTTAAGTATGACTTTAATTTATATTTTAAGCAAATGATGAATGGGGGAAGGAAAAGAGAGAAACTTAAAAAGGAAGAGAGAAAGAATAGAAGGGCGACGCGGTACTGTGAGGGTATATTTGAGCGAAGAAGATATCAGAAGTAAGAAGAGAAATGTATAGGCTTTGACGGAGAAGCAAACATCCTGCGAGCAATTATATATCCTATCCCTCCTGTTCTTTAGAGCAATATGGCTTTTGAAAGCAAACAAAAATGAGTTGATATCACCACGGCATTATATTTCTCGGAAACAAGTTTAATTACTTCAAAATGTTACTACTGCTGCTATTTCTACTTATAAATCGACGATTCTCTGACTGAATGCGGAAGAAAAACGAACAAGAAGAATAACAAGAACACGCAGTAGAATTAATAGTAATAGCAATAATAATAATAATAGTAAAGAAAGAAAAAGAAGATCATGATAATATTTGAAGCAGATAGCAAAATGTTATTAATTGAAAGCAAACAACTCTTCTACAGCATATCATCTCAATCCAGTTTAGTAAACGAATTCTTAATACACATACACACACACAAAACACACAAAGACTTACCAAATCAAAACTAAATACGACCTCTAACCTTACAAACTTAATCAAAATAATAACAAAATCACAACACAAAATGCTTTATCTCTCTGAAATATCTAGAGTTAATTTTATTATATTTCATTCTTGTTTAAGAATAAACTTACATTGAGTAGATTTTCCATAAGTTTTACCAAATCATCTTTATAAAAATATTCACATACATAACTATCTGCAGAAAGAAATAGATAGCAATTTTGTAAGAAAACATAAATAAAACTAAATTAAATTGCACAGGGACGTTTTAATAGTAAGACAAAATTGATATGGACTACATGATGATGAACCAGAAGTAATATTTAGAAAATGGAATCTGAAAATTAATGTACAACAAAATATTTACAGATTGTAGTCGCTGAAGGAGATCAGCAAATAGTGGAATAATGAATGGAGGTACATTCAGTTTACAACCACTTAATAGTAGTACTAAGCATGGAAATAAATAGCCGATTAGAATTATCAAAAAAGGAAGAACTAATTAACTGAAATATCCCAAAAATCGATATTGTGTATGGAAAGTATTAGATGCAAATTAGGTAGAATGGAAGTCACTTCAGTGTACCATTCTTATAAATGGCGCTGAGTTAAGAAAATCAACAAAACATGAAGATAGTTATTGTACTGATGAATTTTTGGAATTGAAGTTGTAGTGTCCCTAAGTTGGACCAATTACAAGATCAAGAGATTTTAAAAAGGTTTGGGTACATTAAACAACGTACTTGGTAAAACTGAAAAAAAAAACAATACTGATTTTTACGTAGAAAGGCCCAATGAGGTCTAATAGAAAAGAACAGAATTTTGCAAATCAGTGGTATTAGTAAGATTGTTGAAGAGATTAAGTATACAGATAAGCGCTAGAAAAACCGATCTTATTGGGATAATGGCAATTGAACGTGTAAAATAGTAGAAATAACTGTAAAATTATTCGTAAAATATATAACTAATCGTAAAAATAATACACCTAATTTCGATACGAAAATACTAACTATTGTTTCTTAAACCTTAAATTAATTATCTGCGGGGAAAATGCGATTAATGAGCTAACCGTTTGTACTTGAAAATAATGATCTAGCTCTGCATTGATTTAAACTTTTTTTCGATATATTTCTCTTTTACATAGAGTACAATACCACTAATATATGTGAATTTGGACCAAATTACCCAAATATGCTGAAATTATAGTATTGAGTTAGCTTTATTAATAAATTCAAGCGTAAACTGTATTGATGAGATTTGATGAGGGTCTAAAGACCCTCTAACGGAATAAGAAATAAAGAGTGTTTAGGCGTAAGCACAACTATTTATTCATTAACTTAAGATATAAATCTCTTCTGTGTTAATGCTAGTTTTACTGATTGCAACTGGAATCGTTTTCAGTAGGATATGTAGTGCTTTTGAACTACTACCACTCATCGTCTAATGACGGACTGGATTAACAATAGATATTAAGGATCATTTTAAATATAAATGACGAAATTATTTTTAATAGGAAAAATATTTGTAATATTGAATATTTTTGATACTGTGTACTTAACGGTTGTAGTTATTTTTTTACGAATATAAAATATTTTATGATTTTAATAAAAGATGTTCACAGAAGAGATGATGAAAGAAACTTAAAGGATTTTCACAAAAAAAGAACGTTATAAAAGGAAATTTTCACAAAAAAATGTTTAATTGAACCATTCCTATAAAAATGAGTTAAAAACATGGTAGAAAATAATTAAAAATGATGATGAGGCATGTTTTCACACGTTTGTAAGTTAGTTTAATTGTATCATCAGTTTTATTTCCTAAGGAAACTAATCCTTTCTATGTTAAGATAAACAACTCTAAATAATATTGTCTAATTTCAAATACTTTTCTCCGTTCAATTAGCATTCCATTAGCTTTTTTATTAGCATTGAACAATGATAAAAAAAATTTATATATAGAAATATGGTAAAAGTTGTTTAAGATCATATTTTATAGGTTATTGGTTACTGTACTTGATATGCTTCCTTCAAAGCTGTAAATTATTAAACAAAAGAATAAAACATTTTAACTAAAAATCATGAAAGTTTAAAACTAGACTAAATTAACAGAGATGTTAACTCACATTTTAAAGTCAGCTTTTATTAAATAAAATTTATGGTGAGTTATCTTCTTAGAGTTAAACACCGTAAAACCGTTATTATTATTTTATTATTACTATTACTAAAAAAACTAAGTATTAATAAACTAAAAATCATGTGGAATAATTGTAAAACTAAACGTAAAAATAATAATATATTATGAATAAAAATACCCTTAAATAAAATATTAAAAGAATATAATAATCTGATAATCTCTAAAGTAAGAATTTAAAAAAGAACAAGGTTTCGCCTACGTTCTATTATATTATTTTCTTTACTTTTAACAAAAGATAAAATATTACGAAAAAAAACAACAAAAGAAATGTTGGAAGCTAACCAACTGGGCCGGACTTCATGACTCAAAAAGAATAATAAAAAAAAGAACGAATGAATAAAGAATGAAATTAAATACCTACAAAAATAACAAGCTTCATAATAATAAATTGTTAAATTTTCTTTAAAATCTAAATAACAAACTAAAAAAAATAAGCGTGATAAAACTCACCGGGTTGCTCTAGTTTAAAATTGTCGTCATAAATCAGCTGATTTCGAAGTCGAGAATTCTAAGGTTGAAATTCTGTTAAAAGTAATTGCTTTTATTCGGATTTGGATACTAGATAGAGGATACCGGTGTTCATTGGTGGTTAGGGTTCAATTAACCACACGTCTCAGGAACGGTCGGCCTGAGTGTATTCAAGACTACATATTTACCGATACATTTACATTTACACGTCAGACTGCGCACAGATTCGTTCGTATCTCTACAGCACTACTGATATCATATCATTGTTCTGTGTTACTCTGTGTAATAATCTGGCATTACATAAAATAAATAAATGTATTAGATAATTAATAATCCTCATTAAGCCGTTAATACAAAGTTTAATTATTTTATTATAATTGTCTTATTATAATTGTGAGGTGTACCTTTTTAAGTGAGAAATGTTCACGAAAATTCAAAGCAATAAATTAAACTTTTCTTTATTTTAATAAATTTTAGTGAATGATTCTTTTTTGTATTTTTAATTAGAATGGTTGAGTTTTTTAAAATATATCACGATTTTTTAATAAAAATAATTATTAGTACGAGTGGGAGTTGCACAAGCACACACACGAGTTGAAAATAATGACGAATATTCGATGTCAAAAGTGAATACATTAGAGTTTCGCCACATTTCACCTAATTCTTATTCACTTGCCATGAACACCGAAGTTCCTCTTCTCCACCAAAGCAACTTCTACCTCACTTACCATGGAAATTAAAAGTTTGCGGTTAGTATTAAAGCAGCAGAATTTAAATGATTATTTAACAAACATTATAAGGTATAATCAGTTAAGTTTATCGACATCCAAAAGTTCTTTGAGAGTATAAAACTGAAGATAGGAAATTATAATTAATTAATTTGTTAAGTATTTCATCAAATACATAAAAAAAGATGCCATCGTGAAATATCAGAACCAAGGATTATAATTATTTACTTTGAAGACTAATAATAATAATTAAAATTCCATCTTCTATAATGTCATGTTGACGTATCATAAAAACATTCCATAACGTTGTACTCTTTGTGATTGTTATTCAACTACTGCTCACCTTTTAAATCACATTTCATTTTACCGGTTTCGGTATACATAGAATAATAAGCAGCTGAGTCTTAAAAAATCTGAAGAAGTAGTAGGTATGAAAAGGTAAAAGAATAGTGATTATTTGAATGGCTATGTATAATATTTTTCTTATTAAAAGAATATCTACCACCATCGAAACAACTCATTTATTGATTTTTGGAATTCTTTTGATTATGGAAAAATACTGGCTGTTATATTTCTTTCCGTACAACTTTGAGACAATATTGTAAACAGGTTACGTACATTTTTAATCTGTTGAAAAATTCTTTCCGTTATAAAACATTTTGCGCATATAAAAATTGCATATTTATGTATAACTGTTATTATTATTATTACTAAAATGCTTCTTTGGAAGCATTTGGAAAAATATAGTTAAAAGAAGAAACAGACTTATAGGCCACATACTAAGGCATCCTGGAATAGTCGCTTTAATATTGGAAGGACAGGTAGAAGGGAAAAATTGTGTAGGCAGGCCAGGTTTGGAATATGTAAAACAAATTGTTAGGGATGTAGGATGTAGAGGGTATACTGAAATGAAACGACTAGCACTAGATAGGGAATCTTGGAGAGCTACATCAAACCAGTCGAATGACTGAAGACAAAAAAAAAAGATTATTGCATGAAAAGAAAACATCTAAACATTTAGAACAGGAAATTGGAATACAAAACCTGATTAAAGGGTTGACATTGGAAAATGTAAACTTGTTATATGTGCGGTAAAAAAAGTACATACGATTAGGTTTATAAACAGACATTATTAAAGAATAAAAACTAAAGAAATAATCCAGAGAGAAATTAGGTAAAAGATTGTTTAATAAAAAATGGAAATTCGGATGAAAAGTCAAAAGAGAATGATAGAGAAACAGGACAACAGTATACTTAATCGGAAACTAACAATAGAAAATGTGAAGGGCAAAAGAGGTGAAGAAGGGGAAGAAAGATTAACGGGGTGGAGACGAAGGAAAAATATTAAAATAATGGGTGATTTTTATACAAAAAGCTAATATGGTGTTAAGTATTAAAAAAAATAAAAATCTAATGAAAAACACCTGAGAGCTTATTTTAAAATGGTTAGATGTCTTTAACATAATTACATTAACAGATTTCAATTAAAATAGACTGATTTAATTAAATCTTGTGTATTTAATTTATTAAATAGTGTAAATTAAATTTGTATTAATGGAATAATTAAATTCTACGGAATAATTTACATTAAAACGCTACATTAACATTCTAAAACAACAGTATTACCTTTTTAATTCTTAAATAATACAAGAATTATAATCAAGATTTGACGTGCTCATATTTAATTAGCAACACAGACATATGTGTAAAGATCCGACGTAGAGGATAGCAATAATAATAATAATAATTTATTATTATTAATAAGACGAACAGACTACGATAAAACAAATAGAAACACCCAAGGAATGTGCAGAAAAAGTGTGACTACAAATTTCCTTTGAAAAAACAGTATTCATCTGCTCCAGAATAGAAATCCCAAATTTAAACACAAAATATGGAGTAATAAATAAAGTCCCTCACTTTAAATACCTTAGAGAATTTATTACTCTGAACAGCTCTGAGAAATCAAGTCAATTGGACCATCTGCAGAAGGTCAGTAAAGTTCTAGGTTTAGTGCAAAATCTCTACAACAAGAAATCCCTCTCACGTCAAACGAAAATCCGGCATTACAACACATTTATTAAACCCACATTACATGCCAGTGAAACATTGACCTTAAATAGGAAAACCAAAATAGAAGAAATATAGAAACAGGAAAGGAAGATTATAAGGAAAATATTGGGACCGAGACAAACTGAAGAAGGATACAGATTACAACCGAACGAAAGTGTTGAAACATACTAACATCGAAACTGACGTAAGGGAAAGACGAATGAAATTCGTAGCAAACCTTTTCAGGCTGTCGGAAAACCGACTGACCAAAAGAATAATCGCGTACTTAACATCATTAAATTTGCAATCCCCTGGCTCGCAGAAATACGAAAAGATTTAGAACACGCCGAAATTACTCTGGAGGGGATCACAGACAGAAATAAAATAGACAAATGGGAAATTAAACAGAATCGCCGAAACCTAAACAACATCGTTCGAAATGGTGTGAAGAACGGAAGAAGGCCTTTTCCGAACGAATGAAGGAATTTTGGAGGGAAAAGAAGAATGTCAAGCGAAAGAAATATAAATCATGAATGTTTAGCGTCTTCCATTGGGAAGTTCTCGACTTATAATAATAATAGTGACAACACAGACATATCTTCTTATTCCGCATTAGGTCTTTTATATTTAAACCTTATATATATATATATAAACGCTAAAAATAAAATGATTTCAGAGGCATTGCAAAGACGAGATGTTCAAAGTGTAAAGCAGTTGTAATAATTACAACGGTAGGTACTTCTGTGTTACTGTTATCTTGGCAGCTATTTGTGAGATCAGTATTCGTAAACCGTCTTTATATAACATCTTTAAAAATTTTTGAAAGACAAATATCAGTGATGATAAATTGTCTTTGTGTAATGTTATGGACCTAGACTTGTGCTGCCTAGTTATTACTTTGATTTTTTTTTACATTATGATCAAATGACAGTGTTGAATTAAACTTAAGCTAAAAAAGGTTTCTCTGTTATATCTTTTTGTTTTTACCAATCAATCAATAGATTTTAACACGTGAGCTAGTTATGGTTTGTCAAATATCCAGATGACACTCTACTGTGCTCACTTATAAGTTAAGATATCTACTGCTGTTGAAATGCTTACATTAAGCCATTCCTTTAAAAGGTTTAGAGAGTAAAACTGTTTCACCCAAAACATTTTGAATTTTATTTAATTTTTTTTATATTGCAGCAGAAGGTTTCATAAAGAATAAATCTATTAAGAATTATTATATAAGAATATTAACTAATAGTTTCTTCCATACTGGTGGTCTTGTAGGTGGTTTCGTTTTAATGAGATCGTTTTCTTGAACTGACTTTACCATGGTCTTCTTCACTGATAAATTCGCAGAATATATACGCCGAAAAGCCACTTGAGATAAATTACAGGCTTACGTTCAATAAAACAAAATAATTTTTTAAATTGTCATAGAAAAATTGTGCCTTTTTTCTTCATTATACATCATAATAATCAAAAACGTACATCTTTTACAACACACATTCATTATAACTTGTCGGTTACAATGAATGTGTGTAGTATAGTAAAATATCGAATATCTAATAAATCAAGTTAATCACTAATCACTATCTACATCAAAGGTTTCTTGAGATCAAAACTTTGGAAGGTAAGGCAGTTTTCCAGATGTTTGGTGACGTTCCTCAAGGTTCTGTGCTGGGCCCAACCTTGTGGAACATTTTTTATGACGCAGTCTTCAGACTGAATTATCCTGAAGGAGTTACTGCAATTGGCTATGCTGATGACATAGCAATCCTCGTTGAGGATAGGGATGTAGATAACTTAGAACGCAAAGCCAATCTGGCATTAGGAATTATAGATGAATGGTTACAAAGAAGCCAACTACAGATAGCGCCAGGGAAGTCCAGTTGTATTGCCCTTTCCGGCAGAAGACCTATTAGAGGTATAAATTTGAATATCAGAGGAGAGCCAATTATGCAAGTCAATGAGGCAAAATATCTGGGAGTCATACTCGATAAAAATTTGAGATTTAGCAGACACATCGATATGATATGTAGTAGGGTCACCCCAATGGTCAAAGCTCTGAGAGGACTCTTCCAGAACCATGGAACACCAAAAATAGAAACTAGGAAATTAATAACTGCTGTAACAACATCAATGATATTATATGCGGCCCCGGTTTGGGGACATACAATTAGTATTAAACGGAATAAAGGAAAATTGAGAAGCGCGCATAGACTTGCACTGTTGAGGGTGGCCGCTAGTTACAGAACGGTGTCCTATGACGCGCTTTGCGTAATAACAGAGGTTCTACCAATAGACCTGCAGATTAAAAGCAGGATGCTTAGATATGAGGGACTACCACAAGACGAGATAGCGGCTCAATTGGAGCAAGAATGGCAGTTGGAATGGTCACGCTCAAGAGTCGGGGATTGGACTAGAAGACTAATCCCTGATATAGGTAGGTGGTATGGAAGTAGACGCGGAAACGTTGACTTCTATATGCCACAGTTATTATCGGGGCATGGATCTTTCGGGCAGTACCTAGCCAGAATTGGAAAAAGGGACACACCACAATGTGTTTATTGTGAGGAAACAGATAATGCGGAGCACACTATATTGTGCTCCGCACAATATAGTGCGGAGCACTAGATTGGCTGAAAACAGGAGGGTAATTATAACAAATCGATTAGCACCGGATAATCTAATTAATTGGATGGTACAAAATCAAGAGAACTGGGACTGGTTCAGAAGGTTTGCTGGAGAGATCCTGAGAACTAAGGAAGAAGAGGGCGGTACACTGTGGAGTGCCCGTATGCCCTGGTATGCGGGTTCCTGCGAAGGGGGAGAACTCCAGGGGAGATGGGAATAAAAGAAAATACCGAGTCCCGGCCGGCGGTGTGTCTCCCTGCGGGCGTCTAGGCGCTTTGTGGGGTGGGTACCGTCGGTTAGAGGCATAGGCGTAAAGACCGATACCCGGTTCCCTGCGGAGGGGCTGGGGGACGGCATCGCCGGACCTTGGCCCTAACGCGGGGAATTAGAGGCAGGCAAAAAATAAAACAAAAGATCCAAGACCGGGGGGGCCAACCTGCCGTGCCGGATGTAAAGCCGGTGGGTAGGGGACGCCCCCTTTGAGTAGAAGGACACTCTCCCCGACTCAGTATACTTAAATGGATATCCGGTCGGGGAGAGTAGGGGAAAAAAAAAAGTACAGTAAAATATACAAAGTAAAATGTAAATTGTAAAGTATGTGGACAGAAAAATTGCAATTAAAAAACTGTAGAAGAAGTTCTTCCAATGGTGCCAACATGTTTCTTCAAAATGTCTATAATATAAGCTACTGAAATTTTTCAAATTTCCATTATTCTTTTTTAAAATTCGTATTATTATATAATATTGACAGTTTTTCATTTTATTCTAAACATTAAATAATAAAAAATAAAATTAACAATTTTAAAAAACCCACGATGAAAAAACCTTAAAAAACGTGAAATAATTAAGTAACTGTATTTTTACCTTACGTAATCCTCTGTGTAATCCTCTTATATTTTAAAGGCAATAAAATTTAAGATTTTGATTAACCGTCGTGCGTAACTATGATAACTAAAACGTATCTATGCAGTGTACCCGTATCGCACAACGGTCAATCAAAATTTTAAATTTTTTTGTTTTAAAAAAATATCACAATGGATTATGTGATGAGTATCACAATACAGAGGATTATGTGGTAAAAATAGAGTTATTTAATTATTTCACATTTTTCAAGTTTTTTTCGTCATGGGTTTTTAAAACTTCTAATTTTATTTTTTATTATTTATTACTTTTTAAAGATTAGTAGACCTGTGCCCAACAATCGGACCTTTATAGAATGATGATGAGAGTTTAGTACACTTAACCAGAGCAAATTATTTAATAATCAAACAATAATGAAGCCTTGTTGGAGTTAGAAAGACAGAAACATACAAAAGCGTTTTGAAGAAACATATCTTTTGCAGCGCCCCCTGGCAGTTTATAACCGTAAAACTCCTCTCTCCTCTGAGGTGATACCTATATAATGCAAAACACAGCATCAAAATCAGCCCAGCCGTTTTAGAGAAACGCAGTAATACAACATCCCCTGGTGGCCTATAACCGTAAAACTTGTTTAAGAACCTGCTCTGAAGTGATACTTATGTAATGCAAAACATCGCATCGAAATAGGTCCAGTAGTTTTTGAGGAAAATGGTAACAGACATACAAACAAACACACAACCACTTACCTCAAACCCATACACCGTCTCCGTTCCGTCTCGGGTAAAAAATGTATTATTATTATTATTATTTTAACAAGTAAGCTTTTTGTTAAAAAGTTCATCATCAACGAAACATGATAACTTAATATAGCGAGAAACGCGATTGTTAATCAGGAATTAGTGAACACTATAGTGTACGTTTTATAATAATTTAAAAGTTATGTTCACAGTTCAATTTTGACTTTAAAAATTACAAAATTAATTAATTTAATAATTTTTTTTCTATTCCTAATGTGTTCGTTGCAATCTGTTCAATTAGTGAACAACGAGCAACCCAGTGGCATAATGAGACATGGATAATATGTATGACATGTAAATGAGGTGTCTTACCTCAAATTGAGAAGTCTTATACAGACACAGGTAGACTATTTCTGATATGTGTGGTTAATTGAACGACAACCACCAAATTATACCGATACCCACTGATTAGTATTTAAATCCATATAAAAGTACCTTACCTCTACTAGGATTAGAACCTCAGAATATTTTGACAACTTGGGACGAAGATTTTGTCATTAGATAGATCAACCCAGGTGAGTAATAATAATAATGAAGAAATCTTCCTAATTTAACTAATAGATTAGGTCTGCTTTTAATTTATCGATCCTATCCATCTAACAATCATAAGTATAACATTTAACAATTGTATCACACAGAGAACAAAATTTTACGAGAAATGGTACGTGTAATTTTCAAGTTCATTAGAACTTCACCGGTAAGAATCCGCATAACTGGATGGCACGGCGAAGTCAACGAACTATATTTACAGTTCTAAACATGACCTAACCTAAAAGTGAAATGAAAATGGAAAAAACAATTGAAAAATAAGCATGAAAACATTATATTTCAGTTCAATCAGATTTGAAATAAAGAATACTTTCAAAATAACCTGGAATTTTGTTAGACAGAGTTTTTTCTTCCATTTGATGAACCGTGGGTACGAATATGCCACTTTTTCCTCAAGAAGGTGGGTTTACGAATCGCGCTGCTAGATAGCAGTACTTGATAATACTAGGTAGCGTATAAAAATTTGATAATGTATTTGAATTACTAAAATTTAAAAGAAAATATACTACAGCTTGTTTTAACAGTAAATTCTCTTATGTAAATGAAAGTACTGAAGATGTCACAATTTTTTTAACTCCTATCACTTCATTAAAAAAAAAAAAAGTATTAGTTTACAAGAGACTGAAGCTGCTACTAAAACACATAAAAAATCGAGGGTTACACTTATAATAAATGTAATATTACATCACGGATCTTCGATTCTTTTAGCATACCAGTTTTATTAAAAAAGGAAAAATATGGTCATTTATTAAACAACAAAATCGGACCGGTAAGAGTTTTGTAACAAATTTTTCTATTTTTTGCTTATTATATGGAACGCTTAAACATTGTTTATTATCTACTATTGTAAATCTATTGTCTATTACATATAATTAACATGTACTTTTTTTAAACAAAATTCTAAATTAATAACAGATTTTGATATTAGAAATGTAGTGTCTTACCTTTTTTGATATTAGTATCATTTTCTTAAAAACAGTTTTATTTATATTACAGAAATCTTTGGTTTTTTGAGTGGAAGACATTATATCTAAGAGACTTACCGTATGTTTACTATTTCATTGTAGCATTTTTGGATTAAATATTAAAGAATCCGTAACATTACTGGATCATATTTCTAACCGAATGCTTCATTTGAAAAACTTAATACACACACAATGTTGTTGATTCATTCTGAGCTATACAAATAGGTATTTAAGTTTATATTCATTTCATTCATTACTGGGTTTTACAAAAGCATTTATAACAAATAAGTTTTAATAAATTTTCCTTCTGTAATTTGCACTTCAATAAATCTTTTCCTGTAATTTACATTTCATAATTTTCTTTAATAAAAAATAATTATAATAAAAGAATTATCGTGTATTTTAACCCATTGTAATATTAATTAGCATATAAAATATTAATTTAAATTTGTTCAACCACTTATAAAAAAAAGTTTCGACAACAGATAAAATTTCAATTTTATATGTAATCTATATGTAAAAGCTGATATAAAATAAAAAAAAATAAAAAGTTATAAAAATTCGAGAACCGAACCAAAACGGAAAAAGTAAACGAATGGGAGGAGATTTGAAAGATGGAGTATTGTGCAAGGAGAGGTGGGAATAGAGGGGGAATCAGAAATATCTTTAATATTGGTGACGTAGAGAAAGGCTTTATTACAAGTGGTAGAACGTTGGCTTCCCTGAATTCCTTGATTAATACCTCTACCGTACCCTAAATTAACTTATTAACAATTCAAATTTTATAGAAAACGATTCCACATTCCCTAGCTGGTAACTCCTCTTTTGTATTTATATCGGGGAGAAAAAAGTTGAAATTAAAATTGTACTGCCTAATTTATGCGGTTTGTTGGAATATATATTTATATAAAAGGAAGATAAAGGAATGGGGTAGAAAGATTATTATTTTTGTAGACTACTTTCTGTTTTATAAATTTCTTACTCAACTGTATCTAATTAAAATTAATTACTCAAAATAATAATGTATGTAAAAGAATTATAAAATAATTATTCGTTAATTAATTATAATTGTTTGTTTGTTTTTTTAAATAAAATAACTTTGTTCATTTTATTGTATTCTGATGCACAATTGATCTCATTATGAGTATAAATCTGTTACACTTAACTTCCTATTTAAATCCCATCATATGAATGAAATAAGGAAACTATGTGAGCATTATAAATCAATTTATTTTAGCTTGTTTTCAATCATCAGTTGAAACTATATGATTTTTCTCCTAATTTGTTCCATATCTTAACTGTCTGCAATCTCTACGTCTATCCCTACAGTTTTTTTTTATTTATTTTTACGTATCTCTATGATCAGATTAAGTAACTCAAACTGGTTTAAGATATATCAAATATGCTTATTATTCCTGTCAGGATATGCTGGAAAAATCTTTTTCCCATTTTTCAAGACATTTTTCATAGTTTCAAACTAATTAAAGACGTTTAATCTAAATATTTACGTGTAAAACCATATTTTATGCTATTCTTACGTGACAACATAATTTAATTGAAATTCAAGAATCTTTTCAAGGAATTAACATGAATTCCTATGGTAATCAGCAATAAAAAATAATTCATTAAAATTTAAATACAGAATTTTTACCATATAAAAAATAGTGTTTATAAATTGTAAAATCTTTGGTTTACAAGAAATTGAAATACTTATAAGCGTTAATCATAATTTGAAGAAAATCAGTTACATTAATACCTAATTTATGCGTAACAAGTATGTTTCTAAATGGAGTTCATAATCTTTATTTAAAAGTATGAAATTTATTTAATTATATTTACATAAATTAAAAAAAAAAAACAATGGATATTTTTAAAAAAATAACAGAATTTACATTAAAATCATAAGAAAAATTATTTTTAGCATTATCATTTAATGAAGAAAAAATTATGTTAGTACAGTCATGGAAAGAACATGAAGGAGAGAGATTTATCAAGTAAGAAGAAAATGGAAAATGACGGAAAGTTTCAACTTTTACGGCAGCGGACCAATCGTAAGCCACAAAAATTGCTTCATTTCTTAACGGATCGGAAGTTCCTCTGGTGTTATATTGATAAATTTCTTCCAGGAATTTCAGTGGAAGACTTTTTAAATGAGAAACACAGTAATGAGACTTAAAAAATATTTTTTATTTGGATTATTATTCATTATTATTTAAAATAAGTTTGTTATATTGCAATAGTAATATATTCTGTATTCATTCTAAGGTTTAATATATTTTCATCTGAAAATACAAGAAATTAGTTTAATATTTGATGTAAAAATGTTGTATTTATTCCGAATTTATACAACCTTAGCATATCTTTGGTAATAGTTGAATAACATAACTTCTCTGCGTTAATTTTCTTATTTTTTTAAATACGCTGGCTTCTAGCTGGTTTGATTTCTTGTGAATAATTTTTTCAATACGGAAAAATTTTTGTTATAGCTTACCAATAATTAAACTTAAACCCATTAATATCCACATCAAAAATTTAACAAACTCACATAAAATATAATTAATATCTTTTTTTTAACCTCAATCTTTTAAAATCGGTACTAAACAAAAACTTTCTGGAAGTAGTTTGCTTTTAATCAAAAAATCTAAATTTACAATAAAAATTAAAAAGTGCTATTATAATTTTTTAATGCATTTTTACAAATAGATTTCTGATTTTTAACATTTATTAGGGAAAATATTTATTTAATTTAGATTACGAGTCTAAATTAAGGTAGAATTCAGATACAGTATTCACCATTTCACAGAAGTTGATGTAAATTAAAGCAAAATTAAATAGATTAGTAAGCAAGATTCAGCTGAAAAATATCTATTCTGTTATATATCTTTTAGTGAAGACTCCAATAGAGATTTTCATTCTATATCTATGTCTAATTTTTTCCATGAATTTAAAAAAGATTTTAACTTGTTTCTAAATGTGTGGCATTTAATATCACTAAAATATCATTGAACTAGAAAAAGTTACTTTTGAAAAAAATAAACAAAAATTTCAGAACTGCAGTTTCATATATCATATATTTACGAAGAATGGATACCTACATATATATACTAGCATCCCCGTAGCTGCTTCGCCAGCACTGTATGGTTACTTATATTTCCCATCACGGTCAGGGGATGTTTAGCCGATGTTAGCGGCTCTGTCCCCTAGCCCCCTGTGTTCATTAAACTCGTGCTTGTGAGAACAATAATGATAAATAAACATTAAAGCCTGTTCAGTGTATTGTAATTTCTTCTGAACAATAATTTAGTCAGTACAGGACCCACTAATTGATTTTTAGGTTTCCTGTCGCGGCTTCGCTCGCGAAATATATAATTACAATTACAAACATAGATTACCATCACAATTTTACCAAATCTCATAAAGGTTGATTCAATAGCTGCAGCATAATACGGAAAAAAAACAATTTTTTTTTTACTTCTAAAAATAATAAAATTCAAAAAACCCGAAATTTTTTTAAAAATTATTATCTAATGAGTGCTTTGTACCCCAAATCGAATGAATATCTCGTTCAGTATAGTCGGAAATGGGGAAAATTTGCAATCATTGTTGGAAATTATTTTCTTTACCCCCTTTGAAGGTCAAATTTAAAATATGTAGCAATTGATTTTTAGATATTCACATGAAGATTAAACACACCAAAAATCAAGTTGATAACTTCATTTGTTTCCGACAAATTTCATTGTTACTCCATTTTAACCCTTCAAACTCGGAATTTCAATTTCGAAATTTCGCAAGAAGGACATATAATAATTTACATCAATTTATCTTCAGTAGTTTATGTAGTATATTAATTTATACTAATAATACAAAAAGTATATTACATTTATATTTCATGTTTATTGTTCTTAAACATTTAATTCCGACCAAATTATTATTTTTATAACCAGGAATTCAATTATAACGTATGTATTATTTTTATTTTACATTATTTTTTCTATAGAATTCTATTAATTGATATATTCTAGAAATATGTTTTTATGTATTGTAATAAATATCAAATACTTTTTTTGACTTATATTAAGTAGATGATCTTATGCATTTTTTCTGAAAAAATTTCTTTATAATTATTATTAAAACGTTTCTAGAAAATTTTGATATATTTGTTTTCTTTTACTTATATTTTTAGCATCTGGATGCTTATTAAAATAATAATTGTTTCAGGCATTGCAGTTTCTAAGAACAGAATAAATTCATATACAGTTTCAATAAAAAATAAAATAAAGTAATATTCATAAAAACAAATTTATTTTTTAAATAAAATACAATAACAAAATCCCATATTTTTTGTAATCTACAATATAAAAAAATCTGATGTGGACACCACATGATTTCCTTCTACGCCAATTAAATTACATGTACATGTAAAAGTACATAAAATTTTATTTCGTTAATAACTGCTCATACTTTATTATTATTATTACTTAATTATTATTTATTGTAAAAATATTTTTACAATCAAAGGTTAATAATTATTAATAAATCAATATCATTAAATTAAAAAAAAAGGAGATGAAGTCTGATTCAAACCGACGCGCCTTCCCCTTGTAATATCCAAACATTTCATTAATTAAAATTTTATTTGGCTATAACTGGAACCGATGAAACTAAATACCACTTGTGATATATCGTTGAAAAGGTCTCAATGAGGGCTTATTACTGCAGTTAAGAAAAAGTCCAAAATCCAATTTTTTTTGGATTTTGGGCTGTTTTTGACAATTTTGTTTCAGTCGATTGCAATCAAAATGAGAGGTGCACAACTAGATGTCACAACAGTTCTATATCCAAAATTTCAAAATCCTACAGCTAATCGTTTTTGAGTCATGCGAAATACATACGTACGTACAAACGTCACGCCGAAACTAGTAAAAATGGATTAAGACATGGTCAAAATGGATATTTCCGTTAAAATATGAAAACCGAAATTTTTCCCGATTATAATACTTCCATGTACGAACAAGGAAGTAAAAATTAATAATAAAAGCGAAAAGCTACAAATTTGGATTGCTGAAGGAATTTTATTTTTTTTTTAGTAGTATGTAAAGGGAAAGTACTTGGATTTTTGTTATGCTCACAAAAGTTATTGGAAAGATAATTTTTAGAAAAATAAACATTTCTTCTTGACAAATTGAATAGGTTTTTTTCATTTCGTATTTTAAATTCTGAGTAGATTTGGGAAAAATATTTTTTATTTATAATCCCAAGGTTATTTACGAGTTTTGTAAATTTATTATGTATTTAATAAAGCAATGCGTATTATAAAATTACGTTTATCAATTTATTTTTTTAAAAATGAGTTCTTAACGATAAAAAAACAATAAAATATGCAAAGGTTAAGCATGTTTCTCGCTGTAATAACTAAATATTCAATATATTTAAATATAAAAATATAAAGTACCAAAAATAATTTTTCCGGAGAAATTAGTAATAATTATTAAAATTTATTGCAATTTACAAGTAATTTGATTTAAATGAAAATTAAATTAAAACCTTTAAATTGATATATATGAATCATAATATTAAAAAAAAATTAATTCCCAAAGTGGTATCACAAAGAGTATTATTTAGCGTTTAGTGGTATAACATTAAACAAAAATAATACAGGTTTGAGAATACAGATTACACATATAATTCTATAATTTTGTTTTAAGTAGGCTAACATTTTACAGTCATAAAATGTATGTGGGAGATTTTGTTTTTGATTTACAGTGAAACAAATTAAAATATTTCTAACAAATTACACAGATTTAAAGCAGAAAATAACAACATCCACTTCTAGTAAAACATTAAACCGAACTACTTCTGTGTTATGATTAATAACACTGCCGTATTAATAAGGCTTCTGTTACGTTTCCATAGCGTTTTTTTACGAATACGCTGCACAGTCGCTAAAAAAATTTTGAAAAAGTTTATAAAAAATCAGAGATCTGTTTTTAGAATGTTAATTATACTCTGTTAATAAATTTAAAATAATAATAACAATTCAATAATCAGTCATTTTTACATCCTCTATCAAGGATTACTTAAATACCACGTTTATTTTTCAATTAAGGGATTATTGTACATATACATGTATTATATACATGAAGTCGCTTAAACGAGGTCGCTTGTAACGAGAATCCGGTAGTAACATGCAAAAATAATAAACAAATTGGTTGGTTTCCTATATTATATATTAAAATTTGTTTTAACGAGCTAATAAAGAAACGAGAAGTCAGTTAAACGATCAAATTTTTTCTTTGGAATAATAAATCTGTCTCCTGAGCAATTAAAGAACATGAATGATTTTAAAATACAGGTTCAGAAATTAAACGTTAAAGTCATTAGTATTGTACGTTTGCAATACTGAATGTTATAACAACGTTGTTCAATTAGATTATGGAGGCATTGACTAGGAAGGCCTCTTCACAATAAGTGAAAATGGGCCATAAGAAACAACCAGATGCAGTAGTAAGCCGTGTACAGTTTACTACTGGGTATTTCTGGATTCTGGGAAATTCCATTTCTCCACTATTATCAGATTTATACAGATAATATGGCGATGGAAATTGTGAGTAATTTTAGAGTCGATTTTAGGTAGTCAATTCTTAAACGGATTTGTACAATATGTTAGTGTGTTTAATTCGGGTACAAGTCGGTGTATTTTCTGCGATGGTGTTTTAGTCTTTTAATGATACATTTTTACGGCGCAGAAGTAATGTAGTACATTAAAAAAAAGAATTCTTTCCGTTGGAGACGAATTAAAAATTATTGAGAAATTAGAAAACGGACGATCTAATTCTGATGTGTATGAAACTCAAGGGTTTTCTACTTTCACTGTTCCAACAATTTGGAAGAACCTTGATAAGTTAAAGATAGCTTTCGAAAAAAAAATCAGTCTCAGGTATAGAAGATAAGACTATGTGAAAAAAATGATTTGGACAAAGCTCTTATTACGTGGTTCAAAGTGAAGAGTAATGAAAACCTTCCCGTAATGGACCCGTTTTCAAAATTCAGTCAGAAGAATTTGCCGACCAGCAGGAATGCAAAAGTTTGTTTGCAGCGATGGTTGGCTAAACCAGTTAAATAAAACTTCAAATCGTTTACAAAAGAATTTTGAATTAGAATTCAGCACTTTATCAATGAATTATGATATAAGGCATTATCGTTAACTACCAATGACTGAGTAGGATGTTTGGGAATTAATTTTTCGGATCTTCATTTCATAAAATCTTTTCTTCATAAAATCATAGATACTGTAACTAGACCGGTATAACGGACCTGAGTAACGGATTCCTACCAATTAAGAAGAATGTAATAGGAAATATAATGGGAAGAATCCAGAAAGGGGCTAAAAGAAACCCTTCAGTAAAGGTAACAGGTCCGTTTAACAATCGTCTTTTGTAATACTGCCCATTAACACACCTAAAAAAATAAATTTTTGTTCCGTGAGAAGTGTTACCGGACCAGGGTAGGAATTGCATGGGAACATGTGACAGCGGACAATGATTCTCACGCTTTGAATTGGATCCAGTCCTGCAGGTAAAGAAGGTAGGAGTATAAATACTCCGGGGAAGACGAGTTGAAATCAGTTCTGAAAATCTGTCTAAGCGAGACGTTATGACGTCAGTCTGCGAGATGTCTGTCAGCGAGTATTCTGCGAGAAGATCAGTGAAGAAGCTAATTTCGAACTAAGTTCGGTGCCATTACGGTGACGTTACAAGTAATTCCAGAACATGAAAACAAGAAATGGTTCGGTGAGTTACTGTTAGACTATAAGTGAAATAGATAATGTACTAAATTTCATTCATAAATTGTTAGTAGTTTTATTTGTGAACAGCAAAGGTATTTGCAGTTAAAGAACTTTATACTTTTCTTATCTATTATACTATTGTTGTTACTGCAATACTAGTGTTGTTAAAAGTGTTAAGACTAGCGGTCATACTAATGTCTTTTGTCAATGGGACTGATTTCAGGTTTTCATTATTTATCTACCTGTTAATAGATTCTGACGATATCTGTTTATTATTATTATTATTATTATTATTATTATTATTATTATTATTATTGACATTTATTATTATTATTTTTATTGTAGTTGTGATTACTATGATTGTTCGTTTGTTATTGACATTTAATTAAACGGTATTATTATTCTTTACTGTTGCCATTATTGTCATTATTCTAATTATTATTCTGAGTTGTTTATTATTGTTGCTTATAATTATTTATTTATCTTGTTTTTCTTATATTCTTTAACTGATAAATTGCAATTATATAAAGATTTTTAATTGTCACTCTCTCAATATCCTATATAATAATTCTGATCGAGCGGCGAACACGCGAGAATATTATTGACGATTTCACCTGCTGGATTATGAAAATTTTTATTCTTAATTAAAGATTTAAATACTGCCATAATAATCCTAAAGCATAAATATTGCTTTTTTATTACAATTTAGCGTTTAGACCAGAAAAAGCATTAATAAAAACTACGAAATGTAAGAAACATTATGTAACCATTGATTATGTGTCTATAACAGCCCGAGTACCCTTACAGAATACTAAAAATGATACTATAAATGAGAATAATTTATTAAAGTATTTTTTATTTATTATTAAAAACAATTATTCATGAAAAATACAGTTGATATAGCAGTACAACGTTCCAGAGAAAGTAATTATAATGTGCATCACAACAAGCGCCTGCCTCTCATAGCCAAGCTTGTATTTTCGTTCGGAGAACAGTACAAATAACTGTATAAAACTGTATAAATATCTATATATATATATATATATATATATATATATACTATCATTATAAATATTATCATTTATATATATATATATATATATATACATATATGTTAATGTATGATAAATATATTTTTTTTTTTTCACTACTTACCTACACTGTTTCGTTGACCCTTCCAGGCAAATGAAGAGGATTTAAATTTTGTTAAGTCCTTACAGGAAAAAAGATCTTACGGAATAAAAAATACAAACAATAGAAAATTCTGTCAAAAAATCTAAAACTCAGATATTAAATTACAATAATAAAACAACAGCGTTTATATTCGTGTAAGTGCTTAAAAATGGACACGATTATGGAAAATATTGACAAAAAAGAAAAGAGACTAATAAGAAAAATATTAGGTGCGTTATAGGATAGAAACAAATTTAAATTTAGAAACAACAATGAAATATATCAAAATATAAAAAAATAACGGAGACAAAGAAAAAGTGAAAATTAATATTTTTTAATCACCGTTTTCAGACTGACTAAAAACAAGTTAATTAAGCAAACCATTGACTTCTTCTACGATAGGAAAACATAAATAAACTTCATTAAAATCGTAGAAACTAAAAATAAAACAGAAAAAGATATTAAAATAGAATCAATTTCAGACCAAATTTATGATGTTAGAGGATTTCCAAGAATAAAATACGATCGAAGAAATTTGAAAATAAATTCGAAGAAAGATAAAAAAGAACAACATTCGAAGAAAATGGGATCACTACTGGGAAGAGGAAAAACTGGAAAGCAGAAGAAGTGAAAAGTGTTGGAATGTGGCCCTTAAGTGGAAAAAATTTAAAATAAAAAGTATATTTAAATATATTAATATTGGATAATACCTCTATTACCTACGTTAAACTCTGAATTTTGATAAGAGGTGGATTGCAGAGTGACACTGGTTATAAAAACCTTGGGATAATGCCTTACTACCATTGGCACTAATCATAGCAACAAGTTATGAGCTCCACCAAGCATAAATTCTAGCATTTGAGAAAAATTCGTAGAGCCAGATACACTGCTAACGTCAAATCTACCAATTACAATTTATCTATATCTGGCTTTCTTTCTTTTCGTTTTTTATTCATTTATAAATGGTAGTTGAATACAATAAATAATTCGACAACACACTTTTTATGTAGGTTGTTGACATTGATAACGTCTACTTAACTCAGCACACTAGATAAGTAATTCAATTTACTAAAATTTAATTAATAATCTAACTAAAAATAAATTTTACAATCTTACTTGCATTTTCTACTTCTTCTTTTTTAACTGTTTGGTTTAAATCATTTGACCTCTTCCTACTACATTAGAAGATCACTATAAGACATTCTAATATAGAATATACATGTTGTGAATACAGATTCATGTGTTTTATTTTGTCATTAGTGCTTTCAACGTTTGTGTGATTTCTGATAACTTAGTTTGATAATTTATTAATTAATGGAAACCCACCTAATGTTCGAACAAATTTCATTTCCGTGGACTAAATCCAAGATATCTATTGATATTGGTGATAACCGCGTAACAAAACCGTACAAAACAAAAAACTAGGAAAGTTTATCAAATTTTAATATTGTCTTAGCGCATCCTTTTAATTAATATTCTCTTAATCCTTTTCAGAAGTTATTAAAACTTGCATATCTCATATTTATAGATCACTGGAATGAAATATTACATATAAAATAGCAAATGGATATTACTTCTTCCATAGAATTATGATTTATAATTATCTTTGCTCTTGTGGCACCTTTCAAAAGATTTATAAACCTTAACTTTTACTCACTGAAGTAACTACAGTGCACAAATTCGCTACACTCTTAAGTGTAACAAGGTACTTTTCAGTAAAAAAATTCAGGAGAAGAAAATGTGTTTTAATCATGAACAGTCATATCATTAATTTAAAAAAAATCGTCTTGAGATGTTATACTTCTTCAGTAAAAATATTAAATAACAAAATGTATAACGAAAATGTTTATAGCACAATTTATCTGATTTACATATAACATTTCTTTCCTTTATAATTTCCCTTTCCTTTATTGAGTAAAGACACAGATGTACAATGCATTACACTGACACAAATGAGTAAATGAGTTGGTTGCTTTACACCCTCTGTTTCAATCTTTGTTATTACCGTGATGCTTGTATAAAAAAAATAAATAAACTGAGATTCAAGTGGCATACTACTCGAAATCGCTTTTTCTAAGAGTAATAATATTTACTATGGTGAATCCAGAACGATGGTCTTCATTTGTAATGAACCACTTACGTGCGGAGGGATTTAAACTGCTAACCCTTTTCTAATTATTTAACTAAATTTATCTTATCATTACAACTCTTCTCATTACGAAACAACTAAATCTAATCAAAGTTTTCTTCTGAATGAGAACTCTGTAAATAAAATCCAAAGTTCTGCGATTTATGTCATAACTTAATCTACTGAATTTCAACAATTCTTGTTAAAATAAACACTTTGAATTAAATATATATATATTTTTTTTTAAATGTTAAAATATTGTTTTATTTTTTATATATAATTTTTTTGGTTCATTTATTTTTGTCAAAAAAGCTGATTCTGCTTTAAAAACAGCGAGGCTTATTGTTTGAAACACTGATAACCATGTTTTAACAGTTTTGTACTTTCATTACATATACATTGTATTTATTACACAAATAATATTAATGCTATCCTATAGGAAGTTAGTTTAATTTTAACAATTATAATTTCGTTATTTTGAAAGAGTTTTAGTTACTATTAATACCGATATAAGGAATATTTGAGAAAAACAACGGGTGTCCGAGAATGTTTTTGATGTCTAATTAGAAAAAATGTAATAGTTTTATTTACGAATGGTTGGGCTCTTAACAGGTAAGATATAACAGGTAAGTTATAAAGTTTCCGTCGCCGAAAACTAGATAACGCTGTGAGTGCATACGTACCGCAAACATCAGTCGTGAATTCACAGATGAAAGCACAACGCGTGATGTAGCTAACTGAAACAAAATCAGACGCAATTTGTAGTTCGACTCAATTTTAGAACTCTGTATAACTTAAGAGCCACTCTCTAGAACAAGCTTTCGTTCATGGTACAATAAATTTAAAGAAATTGGTAGTGCTGAATGTAAGAAAGGTGCAGACCTAGAATATCAAATGAAAAAATGGAGAACATTGGTCAGTGTTTTGTTCGTAGCTCTAAGCAATTTAAAGAAATTGGTAGTGCTGAATGTAAGAAAGGTGCAGACCTAGAATATCAAATGAAAAAATGGAGAACATTGGTCAGTGTTTTGTTCGTAGCTCTAAGCAGTCAATTTGGAGTTCAGCGCGCGAGTTAAATCTCTCGCGATCTAGTATTCACAATGTTTTGAAGAAACATTTCAAACTGCGCCGTTATAAATTACAAATATTAAAGCACATTACACCATAAAAACACAGTGCTAGATAGTAATTCGCTGTGGAGATGAATGAAAGAATTGAAAATGATGACTAATACCTTAAATAGAGTTACATTCTCAGACGAAGCTATATTCACGTGTCTGGAAAAGTGAACAGTCAGAACATTTGAATATGGGGATCAGAGAACCTACACGTTATGCTTAACCTTATTAGAGGTTCCAAAAATTAATGTTTGTTGCGAACTGCTTCACGATCGTGTGACAGGAACTTTTTTCTTTGCGGAAACGGGAATTAATGGTAATATTTATCTATACTTATTAGAAGGGTTTGATTCCCCTCCTTTTGAAAAGTTATAACTCGAAATCATGTTCCAACAAAATGGAGCACCATTTTTAATTGATCTTTATTAGTACGTAAATCTCTTAACAACACATTCCCAAATAGCTGGATTAGGCGTGATAGACCGATTGTTTGGCCATCTCGAACACCGAGATATAACTCCATGTGATTTTTTCCTATGCAGTTTCATCAAGGGTAATGTATACGTAACTCACATAGTGAATATTGATATTGGACAGGATCATTAACGCATTAGAACTTAGAGATGTGGATATCTAACAACGAACGTGATTGCATGAACTATCAACGCATGAAATTGATTAACGGTTGGATATTTTGCGAATTATTGATGGTGTGCACATTGAATGTGTTTGATTTCAGGTAAAAACCATTTTTCAGTTTTATATTCATACAACCCGTTTTTGTAACTTAATAAAAAAACAATTTACTCAATATTAAAGTGTTCAGATAATTCTCGTTCACCCGATATTATATTTGAAGACGAATGATAAAAAATTAACTGATAATTCTATTAATTAAAAAATATGAATAAATACTATTCTATAGTTAGTTAACTATAACACAAAACGTTTGGAATTTTTCGTCAAATTTAATCAAAACCATTGAAAAAATTACTTTAAATAATAAAATTTATATCTGTATTTTTAAAAAATAAAATGTACTATCAGATAATAAATTTGCTGGTTAACAAAGTCAACAATCAACTATTTATATATTTACAAGAGAGAGAAAAATATAGTGTATTTTTTTTTTTTTTTTTTAGTGGAGGAAACAAGTTGAGTGAGTGGTACGTAGGATGTTGACGAGGGAGAGTGTAAGGGTAGTAAAGTGGCTTAGTATTTGTGTGCATGTGTGCATGTGTATGTATGTGTATGAATGAGAGAGAAGGAGTGAGTGAATAGGAATGGGAGGAGACAGAGGAGAATGGTAGTGGAGAACACATCATGAGCGGGGATGAGTATTTCACCTGGTCTGGGAGTGACGGTGCCCTCGGGATTTATGAGCCTGTAGGATGGCTCTCTGCCAGGTTCCTGTTCCCGGCAGTGCAATCCTGCCTAATATATGCTTATTATTGTCAATCCTCTCTCTATGCTCTCTGTTCTGATATTTACACTTTTAAATCTACACTGAACCAGTGCCAAACGTGAAACACACTTTTTATTATAATATTAAAAAAAAAAAATCACAAATAATATTATACTGATAAAATTTAAATATTCAAAAAGGAATAAAATAACTTCATAAAGATAGATTTTCATAAATTTAGAAATTTAATTTTTATTAAAATTTAAATATATTGTTTTTTTAGTGGATATAAACAATGATAAATGATTTTAAAAATATTGAATGTACTCGTATGTGGTTTAAAAAGTCGTTTTTGTATTATACGCCTGCAGAAAAGTAAACGCAATTTTGGCTTTTAAATAACTTACATTTTACCATTAACTCATACTTTCCAGAAATCCATTGTGTTTTAGATACAGCACTTTATTTGATTGAGGAATAAAAGTATACTAGTGTTCTAAATTTTAATCAAAAAAAAAAAACTTCTAAAGATGATGAGATGACACAAGACACGATGCCGAATGTTATAGATATTGAAACAGCGAAAGAAATAAAGTATTTCAGCTGTATCATCTCAAAAGAAGGTACTTTGAAAGCAGAAATTAAAACAATGTTTCATACAACCAATAGAGGAAGAACAGTTCCTATGTAAGATTCATGGTTGGAGACAGAGCGCTTTCAAGGAGAACGAGACTAGATTACACAAAAAAAAATACTGGGGTACAGAAACTTATATTTTTAAATCTTCTACGAAAGTTCGACCCAGATTGAATAGCAGAGAAAAAATTAAGAGAAAGGTCCTTCGGAAAATATTTCATAAAAGAAGTAACGAAGAATAGAGGAGCACCAATTGTAAAACTTAACATGTTGCACAAATGACTTATTTGTGCAACATACTCAAATTTCTTACCGGGCTCCAATTTCTTACCGAAAATCCATAATTTCGGATAACATTTCTTAACTACGATTTTTCATGAATCTATAGTTCTTTATTCTTAGTTTCATAATTATGAGGAGTAAAATTACTCGAAAAAAATTAATAAATAAAAAATAAATATAAATTTTCCTCATGAACTGAACTGAACTGAATTTTCCAAACTGAACTATGAAAAAAAATTGGATAAAAATACGATAAAAAGAAAATGTTACAATGGTTACAAGACACAAAATCAAAATCACAAAAGGAACAATTCTGTTGAACACTATATTGGTGTTGGTTAATATTGAATCTATTGTGTACAATAGCTAATTGGAATTTATGTCAACTGAACTACATTTTATTTTAGATAGACTTCGGTAGATAAGAATAAATATTTTTTACCCTTACATATTGAAGCAATGCTTCAATGATAAAAAATTAAAGTTAAACTACATTATGTAAATAAATTTTAATTACAAAGAAAATCACATGGCAATTTCAACATTATGGTATCTGACCTTTAGTAAGTCCCTTGCACTATTTTTTTGTTCCTATTCTTCTTTACTTCTAGATTAAATTTTTAATTTTTTGGGGGGCTCCTTTTTTGTACAATTTATAGTGAATTACTTACACAGATTTTTTTTTTAATTTCAATATTATGTCGTTCAAATGTTTTCCATTACTCCTCATACACTCACTTAACCTCATTCTAAAATTTGACATTGCTCTCTTCAATTTGACTTGTGAAACTGCTTCAATTTCTCGTTGAATGGCTTCCTTGAGTTTTGAAATTGACTGTGGTCGACTACTGAAGACTTTATGTTTGAGAAACCCCCTCAGAAAAAAATCACAAACAGCCAGATCAGGAGAACGCGCTGGCCAAGGAAGGTCGCCAAATCGGGAAATCAAACGTCCAGGAAAGGTTTCTCGCAGAACATCCATTGCCGTGTGGGCGGTGGCACCATCCTGTTGAACCTAACTTTCATGTCCTTGAAAGACATTCAGTTTCGGTCGCAGAAATTCATTCAACATGCTTAGTATCGATGAGATACCTAAGATGTTACTGTTACTCTGCGATTTAACTCCTCAAAAAAAATATGGGCCAATTATTCCGGACTATGAAACCGCACATCCCACTGTAACATACTGACAGTGAAGTGGTTATTCAAGAATTTTCCATGGATTATGCGAAGCCCAATTTCTGATCGAAGCCCTTCGATCAGAAATGGCTACCGCAGCAGCATGTCTCGCTGCTGAACGTCGTGGAGACCGCGTAACAGCTAACCTTACAGCGTTAATGTTTTCAGGCGTTCTCACAGTCCGTTTTCATCCCGTTGGTTTCCTTTTTTTAAGCAGATGATGTGTTCCTAAAATTCTTCACCCACAACAATATCGTATTCCTACTAGGAACAGACGCGTGTCGATTTAAATTGAAATGTCTGCGAAATAAACGCTGTGCTACAATAACCGAGTTATTATTTTTAAAATAGTCTTCAATCACAAACGCTCGTTATTCACACCCGACCACGACATATTGGCTTCTGAAATAGCATGAATAGATCTGCAGATGTACAACACTCCCGCCTTCTCATTGACAGTGGTGCCAACATACAAATTACTACAAAATCGTCAGATTTATATGCCGGACCCTGTACAATTTTCTTCTAACTTTTCTTGGATTGTTTTATTAAACTTTTCTCTTCTAAAAATATATTCCACCCAGTTAGACTCCCAGTTCTATTCTAAATTATTTGGATTAAGCAGTCTCTTAATTATTTCATCATTTTTCACTGTATCTGTCAATTTAATATTCTTTACTTTCTTCCATGCCATCAATATTCTTTAATTTATTGATCTTTCATTAATAAAAACAAATTATAACCTTTTAAAATTAGGAACAAATTTAATCAAAACATCCTGATTATTTAAGACAAGAGACACTCTTTTTCAATAAAAATTTACATTTTTATCTTAGCTATTTCAATAAATATTAAAAATATTTAAAACGCTGATAAAAAGTTGTAATACTAGCCTGGAATTGGTTGTTTTCTTATATAGTGGAAGAATAATGATACATGAAAAAAAAGTACCTAAGATTTCCTTTTTGTGCTGGGAGTAATTTATGATGAAGTTTTAATGTATAATCTTTATATATTAAATAAATCAAAAATTAAAAAAAAAAAAATTTAAATCAATATTTGTTAATTTTTTTCTCCCAAATTACATTCCAAGAAATTTTTTCGATTTTTCTACAATTACTATGTTAAATGGCAGAAACTAAAATAAGTTCCACTGAAAAATGTACAACAGTAAAAGATACCTTAGATTTCTTTTTTGTGGATGGGAGGGTGAATTATGTTGAAATTTTATTGTAATATTATTATTAAAAGTTTAAATAAATAAAATAAAGATTTAAAAGATTTTAAAAATCGATATTTTTATACTTTGATTGGCTCCCCATCCCAATACTGCACCAAAGTATTTTTTTGGGACACTTGCAATACTATTATGCTAGGAAGACATAAATAAATTCTGTTAAAAAATATGCAATAAAAAAAAATTTCAATTAACGAACTTTTTCATTTGCGGGAAGGGGGAGAATTTGAGGCATTTTTTTAAATGTTAAGATAAGCATGCATGCATATACTGAGCTTAATATAAAGTAGGGTATGTTTGCAAAATTTTAAGAAAATTGACCTCCAAAAAACTATCTACTCACCTCCTGAAGATGCTATCGCCAAACATTTACCTGAAATTGGCGATATACTCGAGTCTCTGTACAAAATTTCATCAAAATCGTTTTATCCAGCCAAAGTTTATTAAGTTTTACACACCCTAGCACACGTGCATAAGTTCATACGTATGGAAAATATGTACGAACAATACCTTCCCCCTCTTATTTTTATTTTTTGGGTTCCTTGGGTATTTAAACGTCAAGAAATGAAAAAAACCCATATCCCATTTTTACCATACTGATTACCATACTTTTCAGCTTAGCTCTCTAGAGCTATAATGCCAGGAAAGTGGAAATATATAATATTAAAAAAATCATTGAAAATGGTAATTTCAAACGTTATATGAGTAAAACTTGAGAGTTTCATTAATAATAAATATTTTAATATTATTACTGGTCGTTAACATTAATATTATAACACAGTCAGTTACATTTAGTTTTAGAACACATAAAGTTTTCTTTAAAAATTACTTTAATTACTTTAATTAAACACTGAGTGACTGAATCTGTTGTACATCTGTAAAGCTATCTATCTAACTCTTATAAACTTACAATAGTAAAACGTTTCAGAAAATTGACCTCAAAAACTATCTACCCCACCCCCTAGAGATATTAACGCCAAAAGTTTATCAACAAATTTCACCATATACACGAGGCTCTGTAAAAGTTTCATCAAATTAGCTTTAAAATCGCCAACTTTAGTAAAAACGCCTATCTTTAGTAATTTAAAATCCTATGAAGGTTCCGTATAATAATTAATCTTTAAATATATTAAAATAATTACCAAAAAATCAAGTTTTATCAGTTGATTTTATTTTTAGAAATAAAACTAAATAAATTGCTTAAGATATTATTGAGAAATTATGTTAGATTACATTATAAAACCCAAGATAAAACCTTAACTATATTAATATTTTTGTAATTATAGATTATCTAACTATATTTATTTTAGCTCTATTAAGAAAAAACTGAAATAAGTAACATCAGTTATATTTGCGGTAAATAAAATTATGTTAGGTAATCAGAAATCTTTCGAATCAAAAATTTCCAATCCCAGATACAAAACAAAAATATATTCATACACATCATACAATGTTTCATTCAAATGTAATTGTATTAGAAGAGAACTGTTAGGTTAATTGTATATATTATATGTCAAAATTAAATTTAATGTGAATAGAATAAATAATCAGGTTCTAATATATACTTATAAATAAAATATGTAAATAATAATGTACACTTACAGAAACACAATGTAGATATAAGACAGAACTTACCTGAAACAAAAAAAAAAAAATTACTAAATAAATGATGACAAATACTAAAAATAATATTAAAAAAAAACCCTTGGGCAGTTCTGCGCTACAGTTTTTGCAACGGAAACCGACTTTTCGTTTCCGACGCCCTCACATTTTGCAGTCAAAAACGTTCAGAGTACTATATACCTTCGATTAACGTGAAGACCCTACACACAAGAAACAAGTTTAAACTCCTCTCGTTGTGACTCAATGCGTAGGCGAGTATGAGAGTATAAAAAATACACAATAAAAAGTCAACATATCCTGAAATTGAGGTTATCCTGAAATTGACAACATAACCTCAATATTATCACATAACCTCAAATTGAGATCATTTCTGTTGTCGACATTAAATTCAGTGTAACTTAGGAACGACTCAACCACACTTAATCAAATTTTCACATACATAACTTCAGATATTATACTACAGCATATTTAAATTTCAATGAAATTAATCAAGTAGTTTTATAGATTTTTGAGCCACAAATTTTATATATATATATGTATATATATATATATATATATATATTTTCCGTTATGGTCTCTTTGGACCGCGTTGAATTTTTTGCACAACAGATGTCTTCCGTCTGTTTTCCCAGTACAATTTCATTTTGTCTCGTTTAACTTGTTTTTGTTCATCAGTCCACTGCCTGCCAGTTCTTGTCTTATCTGTAAGTTTCCGGAAAATGTGTTTATTAATTTTATCTCTAAACTCAGTTCTGTTACACTCATCGCCTTCGTTCAGTTGTAGTTCACTGAAATCCTTCTTAACTTCGACGACCCAATCCGTAGTCGCTTTCATATTTGTTACAAAACTAAAGACGCGCTTTGTTAACCTATCATCCGTCATCCTGAGTATATGACCGTAGAACTTCACCCTCCGTCACTCATCGTCGACGTCAGCCTTTATAAAGTTCTTTGTTACTTCTTAGTCTATAAGATCCGTCTTCTAGTTTTCTTGGTCCCAATATTTTCCTCAAGATTCTTCTTTCACGTATTTCCATCACCTTCAGTTCATTCTTCTTCCTGAGTATCAAACATTCTGATGCATAGAGTGCCTCTGGTTTGAGCACGGTAGTGTAGTGTCTTATTTTTAATCCTTATGATATACTATTTTTGTTGTAGATATTCTTGGTTATCCCGTATGCTCTTTCTAATTTCCTGGTCCTTTCCGTGTTAGCTGCCTCATCGAGTCTATTAGCTTGAATAATTTCTCCAAGATATTTGAAACGATCGACTCTCCTGATATTCCCTCCTTTTGTTTTTATTTCTTTCTCCTTGTGATGTCGGTATTCCATGTATTCCGTCTTCTCGTAATATATGTGTAGTCCTGTCCTTATGGCTATTTCCTCTAGTAACTCTATCGATTGTCTAGCCCCTTTAACATTTTTTGTAATTATTGCTGTATATATCCTTATATATATAATTGAATATTATTTTCGTACTCTTCATACCTCAAAACGTAAAAAAATTCAATTTCAACCTCCAATCCCACAATGTGACCTAAAGTAATACTGTACTTTTTATAAAATGTCAGTAAAAAAGAAATTACTATTATTCAAAATTATTTACAATACTTTTTAAATAATTGTTCATCAGTGAAACACTAAAAAAAAAAAAATTAGTAAATGTTTCTACGTCAAAACAATCTACTTTTCGGTATTATATCACTACTTAGGATTTACTGTAGGCCATTTATGAATTTAGCTGTGAAAAATATTAAATATACAGCATTTTGATTAGGGTTTTTGTAACCCAAAAGTTTTACTTTTTCTTTTTTTTTCAATTCTCTTTAAAGTATATGTCATAACCTTACCCATTTCATTTAAACTTTTTAAGTTCCATCACTAGATACTTGGAGCATGGTGGTCTCGTAACGAATAATAGATCGTTTAGAGATTGAAACATTTTCTTAATTTTCATTTTTTTATGTTTAACTGTTGAAAAATTTGTAAGAATATTTATATAATTAAGGGTAACATACCATACATGTGAACGATAAAAAATTTATAAATTCAATAAAAAAAACATACAAAACATAAAAACATATAAATTCGATAAAAAATTTATTTTTTAAATTTAGGAAATTACTATACAATCTGTTTCTAAAATGGTGGGCTCGCTATACTTTTTCGGATTCTACTTGTGAAACTAAACAAAAAATATTCTTAGGAAAAATGGTAATTTCTTCTTCGTTCTCCCCCTGTCCATCATTTTGTTATTTTTATATAAAAAACTTATATCTCAAGTTCGGATAGAGAAATCACATTAATATTTGGTAAGCGTCTTTATGACAAAGTTTCAAAATTAGCAAAAATCAGGATTTAAATACCTTTTCTAATAAAAAAATGGCGGCCATTTTTATCTTTCAATCCATTATATCTCCATAAATATAATTTTTATCAAAATGTATGTTATTTTCTGAAATATTAAGCCTTTTATTTTAAACGAAATGACATCTTATTTTTAAAAATCGGTTTACAAATAGCCGAGTTATGGCAGAAAATTGATGTTGTAATGTTGTGTCTGTTTTCATGTCCACCACTTCACGTTCAATTCGATTAAATATTAATTGTTTTTATTTATTGTTAATTCTAATATTGCAAATTACTATCAAATTAAGTAATAATTTTCTCACAATAGCATATTAATTAAAATTATAATTTTAATTAATAATTTAATTTAATTAATTTTCAAATTATATTTTTTTCACTTCTACAGTATCTAAATTTCAATGAAGTTGATTTAATAATTTTGTTGATTTTCGAACCACAAAAGTTTAAACATAGGTCTATAAATAAATAAATTTTATATGTATAGATTGTTTTAATTTAATCACCCCAGGCGATTTTCTCCTAATCTACGCGCAATACAAAAAAAAAATAAACAAAAGTTACTCAGAAAGAAAGGGGACACTTACGGTGATCTTGGATTGACCATGACCTTATTTCAAGGTTAACACGATTTTTTCAAATGAAATTATATATTTTTGACCTCCAATGCAAAGAGGAGGGAATTTTATATTGGAATATGTGGTCACACATATGACCTTGGACGTTTTTTTTGAATATCATACGGCTAATCATCAGATATAGTGTTATACGGGTGATAGTGTTGTACGGAGATAGTGTTACACGAGTTTCACGTTTCTGAAGGTCATACAATATTTCTGAAATATTTATATTCCAGGCCATTTATTGGGAAACTATGGGGAAGAGTCAAAAATGGCTTTCCAGAAGCTAGGTGGATATGAGAGAAATATCCGACAGGTGACCTTGAGGTTCCCTTTGGAGGTCGTTCCAAGTTCATTGAGGTTTTCCAAATGGAATTACCTTTTTCGATAGCAGCAATGGAAAGAGCGAAAAATATCACGTTGACATACTTGAATTTAGTCATGACGTTTTATCATTATGTTTCATTTTTTTCAGCTTCTTGAAGTTCACAGTTTATAAGTTAATCACGTATGGTATCCGATTAACACAATTTGAAAGACACTACCAGATAGCAATCTTCTTCTCACAACTTAGAAACCAGCGACTGTAAATATCTGCGAAAAGAATCCAGCTCCCGTATAACACTATCTCTGATGGTTAGCCAGCCTATGAATTTCAAAAAAGATCCAAGGTCGTATGTGTGACCACATATTTCAATGTAAAGGTTTCTGCTCTTTTTGTTGGTGGAGTCAAAAATAGGTCATTCTATCCAAAAAAGGTCGTGTTAACCTTGAAATAAAATCAAATCCAAGGTCTCCATGTATTGTGTGTAGTTTACGAAAAAATTGCCTGGGGTGATTAAAATGAAACACCTATATATATATATATAAAGAATCCACAAATTAATTGAATAGTATTTTCGTACTCCTCATACCTCAAAACGTAAAGAAAAATTAATTTTCACCCTCTACTCCCATCATCCGACCGAAAGTAATATCGTAATTTTTTTCAAAAAGACGATAAAAATCTGAATAAAATGTAGTCTTTAGAACAAAAATAACAAAACACATATGAATTACACGCAGAGCTCCATGCTCTGCGTGTAATCCATTACCGTTCGGTAATGGATTACCATTCGGTATCCATTACCGAATGAATACAATATAAGAGTATAAACTGTAAAATATAAAACGAATGAAATATGTGAACTGTTTCGATTATTCAATGTTTTCCATCGGTCAAACAAGATGTAATTTTAAACGATGATAAAACGAACACTTAAAACCGCTCCACAATATTCATTCATAACACTAAGTAAATATTTTCTCATCATCTACCTCACAGTCAGAAATCTATAAACAGAAAAGAACAATATAAATAATTATATTAAAATATAACAATTATAACATAATTTTATTATAAAATATATCAACACAAAACAACGATATACTAAATAAACAAACAAAATTAAAATCACTTGCTCTTTCCAACCATATTTCTACTATTTTTTCGTCCAATTAAAAGAAAACCACTACCAGCAGATACTAATATGGAAACAGAATCACAGATCACTTATTGATTCCATATTGGTATCAGCTGGTACTGGGAAAATAATCTGACTTCTTTGGTAAGATCTTAGAGAGTCGTCCGATTTTCAGGTAGATTTCATAAGAAAGCTACCTATTTTAATGGGTACCATGATTCGACTTCCGGAAAATTTCGACATATCTTCACGTTTTACAACCCCCAGATCCCAAAACCACCGTCAATTCAAAAGATTATGTATACATTTATATATAATAGTGATATATATATATATTTCACTTTGTTGTAGACACGATAACTGCCGTAATTTTGCGCCAATCGCTTTCAAATTTATACATAAAATACAAACATTCAAAATATCGGTTGAGTTCGTTAATGAGTAAGAAATTATATTATTTAAAATAGAGTATTCAGTTGGATGTAATGTTATTTCATTATAATTTATTTTAATTTACTATTAATTCAATAAATAAAAGTGTGTTATTTTTGTAAAAAAATAAAAACAATACATTAAAATTTTTTACTCGGAAGAAAAGGAAGTGAAGAATTCTGTTCATGAATTTAGTTATAAAACTTAAACGAAATTGAAAATGGTTTTCAATTTACGTTTTCTAGAAAACGTACAGATTATTTTATTTGACCATCACAAAATTTACAGAATAATATTTCATCTCTGAATAAACAAATTTGTAATTTGCTGGCAAAAATTTCAATAAAAAATAATATTCTTGTTTGAGTGGTAAATATTCCATAATATTATTATCAGGGATCCTTTATTTGATATTTGCAAACATAAGCGTGCATATTTCTGTGTAAAGTATCATACGCATACTACAACGTAACCATAGACTGCCATGCAAGTGCTTCTCTTTAAGTGACGAAAGAATGTATTTAATAAAAGATCCATTCTCAACCAGTTGAAAATGAATCTTCCTTTTTCTACTTCGTTGATTACTGGGATTATTGCACTATTCATAACATCGGTCCTTACCGATGTTCATATCTTATCCTTATAAGATATCAACTTTATGACAATCCCAGTAATCACATAATTGTACTATTATGTATCCACTATTAATGTATCAGATATTTCTATTAAAACATATGGTCCAAGGCAAACAATTTTTTTTAACCACCTCCCGAAATGAAATTTTTTGAAAATGGCCACCGATAAAAGTTGAACATCAGAATGTTTTAGTTTTACCTAAAAACGATAAAAAGTTTTCATACATATATCTAAACATTAAATAAATATATATGATATTAAACATTTTATGGAACGTTGGAATTTGCACAGCAGAATAAAAAGGAAAAACACCAGGTAATTTTGCTAATTCCAAGAGATTATCATATAATAAATTGGTAATCATAAGAAGAACGTTAAAAGAAGCTAGTATTAATATTATATATACCTCCAAAAGTTATAGGATATTATTCCATAAATATTTTGTTTGCAATGCATACCATAGTTGATTATTGACAAACCCATCGGGTTGGTCTAGTGGTTAACGCGTCTTCCCAATTCAGCTGATTTGGAAGTCGAGAGTTACAGCGTTCAAGTCCTAGTAAAGCCAGTTTTTTTACACGGATTTGAATACTAGGTCGTGGATACCGGTGTTCTTTGGTGGTTGGGTTTCAATTAACCACACATCTCAGGAATGGTCGAACTGAGAATGTACAAGACTAACACTTCATTTACACTCATACATATCATCCTCATTCATCCTCTGAAGAATTATCTAAATGGTAGTTACCGGAGGCTAAACAGGAAAAAGAAAAGAAGTTGATTATTGACAATATTATACTGAGTAAATAGTTTTGTAAATAATGTCATAGTATTTCATTAAAAGTTTAAAAAGATTTTTTCCTTCACTTTTTCCAAAGGATCTCATAAAAAACGCGTTCCTTACCGCAATTTAACTCAAAAAAATTATACAAAAAATATTTGTATTAGAATAGTGAAAACAAAAAAAAAAAAAAATAGAAAAGAATATGCATTTACATTGCATAGAAGCATTTTAGGATGGTGAAATCCTGCTATCATGATAAAAGCATTTTAATGGCGTAAGAAATAAAGCGAGCAGTGAATAAAAAATGTTCCCACATGGTTTCAAAAGTGTGGATACTACCATAATTTTAAGTATGATTTAAAATTTATTAAAGAGTGTAGACGTAAGAGAACATTTATAAAGAAAAGAAATTACTTTCATAGAAGTTTTGATGTTTTTAAAGATATTTAACATTTTAAAGTATTCATGACCAGAGTGTTTTTTCTTCTTATTTTTTGCTTTTTGAATGAGGTTATAGACTCACAAACAAGAACTGTCCTTGATAACAAATCATATGTCATACACTACCTCGGGTGTGTTCCAAATTATTTTTTTGTAATTTCGTACATTGTTTTGTTCAATCGGATTCTAAAACCATGTTAACTATAAACGTTCCAACATTCTGATACTGGTTCTCAAGACTTGGTACTGTCATTATTATATTTTTATTGACTCATTATTATTGATTTGTTCTCTTAATATCTTTATTACTTTATATATCTGTTATTCTTTATTCCAGTTTTATGATTACTTCTTTTTTTATTTTTGTTTCCACAATCGAGTATTCAGTTGTTATCATTTCACTCTTTTTAAGATTTTTCTATATTTTAATATTAGTAACCAACGAGAGTTATCATTGAATAGTCTTTATTTTTGCCATAATTTCTCATTCGATTTACTTACGGTTTCGAACTGCATTTTAGGAAACTGATTTTAAATAAAGGTGATTAGTAATTTAATTGTTTAGCATATAAAAATTGTATTTTGAAATTAAAAAAAATATTTTCCGTTGTAATACTTTTCAAAGAACGTAATTTAGTATTTATATACATAAATCTGTATACTGGCTACTTTTTTCTTTTTCTGTTTATCATTATTATTATGTATAATAAAGACTAATAAAAACTCTTTTCAATCTTGGTATTAAATGCCTATCAATTTGTTATCTTATTCTACTAAAAAGCTGAATATCTTTTTGCGTAACGTGGTATGTGCATATAGATTACGTCAAGGAAGATTTTATTTATGTCATGATTGCCTTTGGGCGCTTAAACACGCTTTCACTACACTAAAATTAGTTTCTGTCACTTCCCTCTCAAAAAAACAAATAGCTTTTTTATATTGTAACAGGAACAACTGTATCAGGTAACGAGTTTCTTCCAATTAAGAAGAAAGAGAAAGAAAAGAAAGAAAGAAAAACCTAAAAGGAACTAAACTAGATTATTTTCTTAAAACGAGTCCATTTACAATTTGTTCTTTGTAATATAGACGATGGCACCTCCAAAAGTTCTTGTTCGATCAGAAATGTTACCGGACCAGACAAAGAAGTTACTACAAGTTTAAGAGACAATGAAAATTATTATGCATTAACAATTAAAAGGTCGAGTTCGGTACTGGTTCTGCAAGACAGGAAATATAAATACTGCGGGAAATATAAATATAATCAATGGACAGATGAGTAGTTTTGCAAGGCCGTGTTCGGCGCAATCATGATAACAGCGATAACAGTAAGCGTGTGATAATGACCGAAGAATGCGTCACGAGTATTCAATTGTGAACAGTAGTTGAATACAAGTTATTCGGTGAGTTATTGGTTAACTGTAGTGAAAGTGATAATATTCTATTCATTCATAAAGTGTAGGGTAATTCAATTATAAACAGTAAAAGTAATAACACTTTAAGAACGTTAATTGTATGAACATTATACTTTTCTAGAGTTACCTTGTTGTTAATGCAATATTAAAGTCTATGGCTCATTTAAAATTTTTAGTAAATTGGACGGTATTTTGATATTTGTAAATTAATTGTCATTAAATCAGTCTTTTTACTTCCTAGTACAAAGTAAAGGAATTTGTGATCGCGAAAAATTTCGGTTATCAGATTTCGACGGAAGTATCTATTTTCACCAACCCTGAATCCATTTTGACTAGTTTCGGCGTGACGTCTGTACATATGTTCTCTCATAACTTAAAAACGATTAGCCCACAGAATGTTGAAATTTTGAATTTAGGACAGTTGTAACATCTAGTTGTGCACCTATCTTTTTGATTGCAATCAACTGGTCCAAAAGTGTTTCCAATAAAGCCCAAAATCCATTAAAAAATTAGATTATGGACTTTTTCTTAACTGCAGTAATAATCCCTTACTGAGAATTTTTCAACGATATTTAATAAATGGTACTTATTTTCATTGTTTCCAGAGTTATAGCAAAATAAAATTTTAATTAATGAAATATTTGGATCGTACAAAGGGAAGGCACATCGGTTCGAATTCGACTTCATTTACTTCTTTTTTTAAGTTTTTTTTTTTTTTTTTAATTTATATACATTTATTTATTTATTAATAATTATTAACCTCTGATTATAAAAATATGTGTTTATGTAATTTAATAGGCGTAAAAGGAAGTCATGTAGTGTCCACATCATACATTTTTTTTATTTGAATACTTAATTGTATGCGTTTTTAAAATAATATTTTGTATTTATAAGAAATTTTTAACGTTTGTAAGCCTCTAAATATTCTTGTTGAACCGCGAATGCGCGAAAATATTATGAGCGTTTAAACTTTTTTTAAATTTTTGAGCTAATCTCCATCCTGCCTTGATTAAAAAACTTTTCCGATTCATACTCAAGTGAGAATGTCTTCTACCAAAATTATGATAAATAATCAGCAGCGGTGTAACTGAATTAACGCGAAAAATGTATGTGTATCAAATTTTATATCAAAACACCAATTATGATGGAAAATATTTTGACTGACTCAGTCGTTATTGAATATGAGACAGAGTATTTTGGAGAAAAACGTGCAAGCCAATCTTCATCGGAATTAAGTAAGTTCAAAACTCGTGCGAGTGAAATTTCATAAATCCTGCCCCAGCCAAGATGTGATTCTGATCCTTGACTAATCCATAGTTATTAACCAAAATAATAGACGCGCGCGCGCTCACACACACACACATATATTCGTATATGCACAAATGAAATCAGAATGTACCCTCTATTTGATTTTAATAACTCGACGTTTTACCACCCTCTGAGTTTAAAAAAATGCAAAGTTGGCTATAAACATTATTATAACTCTTTCCTCTTTTTATAATTTATATCGTAACTTAAGGAGAAAAAATAAAACCCATAATTTTCGAAATTTTTGTTAAAATATTTTTATATTTAAATAGGTCGATCAAAATTTCTCTTTTTAGAGTAAATTTAAACTAAATGTAGGTAACATTTTTTAATTGAATAATACAATAAAGTATATTTAAATTGTTTGCAACAGAAATATATAAAAAAGAAATAAAATAAAATAAATATATTTTTAAAATACTGACAGTTTTGAATTGCTATTATTAGAAAATAATTAGTAAAATTTCGCTTATATTTTCATTATATAATTATTAAGTACTTAACAAAACATACAACTTCGGTTTAGTTTTGAATGAACACAAGATTAATGGTAAGTCAGCAGGGAGCAGCATCTGTACGAAACCGGGTAATCTGCTAGTAGTTGATAAACTTATAAAATCCTCCTTCGTAATCCGTTCGTATGTTTATACTACTTCCAAAAACTTAAGCTTTTATTTAAAGATAGAAGTGTATCACTAAAGAAGTTTATGGCATAGATGGCCCAGTTTCAATCCTCCTAAAAGCTCTAAATTACCCTATAATTGGCCTTTCATTTGTGTATTATTTTCCCAGTTTAAAGTCAGCCTTTGCGCAAAGCTATACAAAAGATATTTAATGATATTTTTTCTGAACCAATTTTTTTCCCCTTCACTCCTAGACCGGATCTGTAGTCAAGCATGACTCAGCCCAGGGGCGTGTCCTTGCGACTCTAACGGGCCTCCCCACCTGCCGGCAGTAGGTCCGGAATTGCAGGTCAGCCCGCCGGTTCTAGATCTTCTTATTTTAATTCGCCTGCCTCTAACTTCAGAGGTGCGGGTAACCGGGTCCGGCTATGCCGTTTACGGGACCCCACCCTCTCCACCAGGGCTCTGTCTTTTCTCCAATGCTTTTTTTTACCCTGGGGATTGGGAGTCTCCGGGTCTTACCCAACAAGTACGAGTTAATCACCATTATCCTTAGAGTAAATAAATAAAGATGTGTTAGGAGCGACTTATCCTAGAAATAGAATAAAAAATCTATTATTATTCGAAAAATCGAACTTTATCAAGAAGTTCGGTAGAACTTCGCCAGTAAGAATCCACAGAACTCGACGGCACGGCGAAATCAACGATTTATGTTTACAGTTCTAAACATGACCTAACCTAAAAGTGAAATGAAAATGGGAAAAACAATTGAAAAATAAGCATGAAAACATTATATTTCAGTTCAATCAGATTTGTAATAAAGAATACTTTCAAAATATACCTCGAATTTTGTTAGATAACGTTTTTTCTTCCATTTGATGAATCGCGGGACTCGAATATGTCATTTTTTCCTCAAAAAGGTGGGTTTACAAATCGCTCCGTTAGGTAGCAGTACTTTATAGTACAGGTAGCGTACAAAAACTTGATAATGTACTTGAAATAATAAAATTTAAAAGAAAATATACAACAGCTTGTTTTAATAGTAAATGCTGTTATGTAAATGAAAGTACTGAAGATGACAAGTTTTTTAATTCCGATCACTTCATAAAAAAAAAAAAAATATTATTAGTTTACAAGATAGCTGCTACTAAAACACCTAAAACACGAACAGTAGGAAAGTGTTCCAAATGTGGCAACAAAGATTTATACTACATAAAACAGAAATAAATACGGTGGGGGGGGGGAAATTTTTATTCTACAATTTGAACTAATTGATGGAGAAAAAAAAAAGTTAATTTAATAATAATATAAAAAGTGTGTCCACGGATACCATAAAAATCTGGAGTTACACTGACAAAGTAATAAGTACAGTATTTCATCACGGATCTTCGATTTGTGAAGGTCATTATACTAGTTTCATTAAAAAAGGAAAAATATGGTATGAAGAGAATGATATGATTGTCAACAAAAAACTGACTGAGAAATCCAAAAAAGTATATTTGTTAGCTCTAGAAAGGCAATAAATCTTAATACTAAATCCATAAGATAACAATCAGTAATTCATAAAAAAAAAATAAAAGAATAATCTAACAAAACGCAGTGATATCGAAAACAATTACAATGAAATTGTAAACCGTACGGTAAGAGTCTCACAGATGTCATTTCTTCCGCTCAAAAAACCAAAAATTTCTGTAAATCAAAAAAAACTGTTTTAAAAAAAATGATAGCGATATTAATATATTTAATAAATTATTTATAAATAATTTAATAAAATTCATTTATTAAACAACGAAATCGGGCCGGTAAGAGTTTTGTAACAAATGTTTCTACTTTTTGCTTATTATATAGAACGCTTAAACATATTTTATTTTCTATTACTGTATATCTATTGTCTATTATATATATTTAACATGCATTTTTTTAAACAAAATTTAATTAATAAAAATTTTGATTATAGAAATTTAGTTTCTTACCATTTTTGATGTCAGTATCATTTTGTTAAAAACAGTTTTATTTAACAGAATTTTTTGTTTTTTGAGGGGAAGAAATGATATCTGCGAAACTCTTACCGTACGGTTTACAATTTCATTGTAATTTTTTTGGATTAAACTTACGATCACTTAGTGGTGACATTTTAGAAATGATTATTGCCTAAGGGATTGGAATTTAAATTATAGTGTTACAAATTAAATTTAACAGAAAAAAAAGAGTAAGTTAAACTTATTACGAAATTAGTTTTTTATGTTACCGCAATATATCATTATAAAAACATTACAAGCGTAAGTCACGCCATAGTTAAAAAGATAAAAGTTAATTAAGCGTAACGTTTGCGACACGAGAAACTTCGTTCAATACTATGTAAAATTTTGCCATCCGCATTTTTATTGTTCTCGTTCTGGCACTACCCCATTCTGTATCTTAGTCTGATCACCTTTATAGACATTAAGATGTATTGTTAATAATTTATTGAACTTAAATATGTCTGATAAATTAATTAAACAACTTTAAGAATTTGTAGCTAATGAGTTAATTTATTCCAAAAGTGTTGCAATCACTGAAAATAATTATATATACTATAGGTATAAAAAAATTCATCAATTTATCATTAAAAAAAGAAGATTTTTGCTAACAAGTATTATGTTTTTCTTGCATTTTCCACTATTCTACACACACGTGGAGCGAATAATTATTTTAACCAATGACTTGAGATTGAGAAAAGATTCAAAAGAAATTTTTCTTTCCTTGAAAACCCTTATTTCATTCATTAATGAACTTTTTAACTATGTAAATTTGCCAATATCGTTCTTAAAACAATTCTGAAAACAAAAAAAAGCTCGTGTGTAGTTATGTACGCACGTAAGAATATTGGCGTGAATAAAATTTTTTTTTCGCATTCAAACAAATTTGAACGGAATCAAACGATCGATAGATGACATTAAATACCACGAATAAAAAGGTTAAATAAATAGCACTTAAATTCAATAATATTTATTTTATACAGCTTTTTACACAGTTTAAAAATTATTGAAGTATTGGTTGTCATATAAAACTAGGTTCATCGAATATATTTCGATTAGTTTAGTTCCATTAATTCTTAGGATGATGATTGAATAGGCACGAGAGTTAATCAGCGGTTCATAACATAAAAATATGATACAATCTTTTTTTTAAGAGTATGTTTTACCAGAAAATTTGTTTTCGGTAAATTTAAAATTATTTATGCAAAATCAAGAATTTATCTGATGTGTGCTATTATCTGTGTCATTAAAATATATAATTTTACTCATAAAAAATAATACTTACATAAATATAACCTCAAATCTTGATACACAATTTTCACCAAAAAAATAAAAAATAAATGTACGCTGCAACATAAATAAAGGTTTATGAATATAAACAACAATATTCACGGTTTAAAATATCTGTCTTCAGTAATCCGGACCTATATAAATATGTATTTATTACGACTTAATATCTATTATGTTTACAACTCGTGCAAATCACTTAACTGCATTTAACGACTGACTGAATTAGACACTATACGCATGTGCGTTCAAACTGATCCACTTGGGCCTGCGCATATCTTCATGGTGTGTTACATCGGCGCGCGCAACTTCCGTAACTTGCTGAAAATACAATCTGATCAGTTTTTCTTACGCGCCAAAAGAACTATAACTTCAAAAACTGCAATCTATATGTAGATTTCAGTTTTATATAATCAGTTTTGACATCAAATTTAAGTCCAGTAATAGGTTGATGTCAGGGTGGGCTTCCGGTCAGTCTTAAAAATTTACTCAAAAACCACTCATTAAATCCCTGGATAAAAGATACAGAAGAATTTTTTTTTTAAATAAAGATAAATTCTAATATTAAAAAACCACAGCAGTACAAACTACTGATTTTTTTTTCATATTCAGATATGATCCACATAAAAATACAAATTATGAATAAAAAAAATTATAGAAAATAGTGACGAAGAAAATTCTTATGAAGTAAATTTAAATTTACATGAAAATTTTAAAAATAAAGTCATTTAATGATTAATAATAAAAATCATTTTATTAATAACTACTAGATCCAACTGACATACGCTTAACTGTTATTTTTTTTTAATTTGAATTATTCAATCTTAAAATAATTTACGTAAGCAAATTCATTTTTTAATACAATTTCAAACTGAAATTAAAATGATTGATACAATTTTAAAAGAAAGCGTGATTATTTTTCTAATAAATTTATATTTTTTAAAAATTTAATATTACTCTTGTTTCAGACTTAAAATTTTAGAGCTAGGTTAATAGAATTAATTATATTAAAATGATAATAATTAAGTAGGAGTTAAATTTTATAAAATAACAAAATCAAATTTTACGACACAAATTTCTTAAAGAAGTTTTACCTGACGAATTTTCAAAATATATAGATCTATCAAAATATATAAATAAAATTATTTCAAGACCATAGCTTCTTTGTAATTACGTAGAATATTTTCCGAAATATACTTCTTTCAGCCTTATTTTACAGTATGGAATACAATTTTTTTTTTAGGATATCATTTATAGATTTATACATTAAAACAAAAAAAAATAGTAAAATATTCAAATTTACAAAAATTTCTTTGAATCTTCCTTATGATGCTGGTATGTAATTTCGACTTCGATGTAATCATACTGTTAGAAAATGAGCACTTCAATTCTTTTTAAGATTCTTTAGCGATTGCTTACCACCTAATTGAATCCTTTTTTAAATTGCATTATTCCAGGAACAAACATTGGAATGATAATGCCATGAATAAGAGAGGAAGAATTAGTTATCAAATATATGTTGTGGTTTAATCCTAAGATCCTGAGAGTGTGATCATATCCTAAGACTTTTTAAAACAATTTCTAAGCGTATGTATTGTTTGATAGAGAGCAATCTGGAGAATTCTCAAGTTTCTAATATTAGTAGTTGGGATGAGATTGGTCTAAGAAATGAATAATTCACACTCACATGTAAAAAATAACCCAACTTATTTTGAGTATGAGAAAAGAATAAGATAATAATGAATGAATGACCTTTTCTCTCTCTCTCTCTCTTTCTTTTAGTCATTTAATTCATTTGATATCTCTTTATTTATTATTATTTTTGTGTAAAACATTTTAAATTCAACATATTTACTGCATCTTATATTTTTAATTATCTGTTTTATATATTCCATTTTTGTCTTTTTCTGTAAATTTTACCTTGTATAATTCTCTCTATTATTAAATTAACTAAACCATAATATTTTAATATAAGAAATACCAATGTAGCTGTCTCTTTACAAGATCCCACATATCTACACATGTAATCTTCTACGTGCCTTAAGATCTCTTCTTTTTCTATTTTACCAAACAATCTAATTTTCAACATTCTCCAGTAACATCATATTTTAAAAGTCTTTATCGTACCCCTTCTGCTTTTCCAATTGTCCGTGATATATTATAATAAAGCAGTATGCTCCTCACGTATTTTTATTAATGTTTTATTAATTCTTACGTCCATATTTGATATTAATAGGTTTATTTTTTTTCCGTGAAAGCTCTTTTCGCTTTTTTGTTTCGTTTTTTATCTCTTAGAATATTTTCTGCATTTTTAAAATGTTTAATAAATAGTTAAAAAAATCTCGTATACCTGAATATTTAATTCTTCATTGTTCTTCTATCTGTCATACTTTATTTTACTCTTATTTTGAAATCGAATTTTTTTTTACCAGCAATAAATTCATTCCATTCAAAATTTCTTTTAGCTATTTTTTTTTGTTTCTGTAAGAAAAATAATATCATCAGTAAATTTGAAAATTTTTTTTAAATTTTTCTGCTTGAATATTTACTCTACTCTTAAATATATTCCTTTACTCCTTCTTCTGTATAAAAGTTGAAAAACAAAAGACAAACAACATTCTTGCTCGAACCTGCATTTCTTTTTAAAATCATCATGCTAACCGACTTTTATACATATAATGCCTTCTGTGCTATCCTTCTAAAATAGATCTGTGACTTCCCTAACATGCGCTTTTTAAAATTGAACTAATGGTCACGTATAACCGCCGATCTCCGTGGCAGAGTGGTAGCGTGTCGGCCTTTCATGCGGAATCCTGGTCAGGCATAGCATTTTTCAAGCGCTTCAAATTTCCATTTTCCCACTTACAATTTTTTATGGCGAATTTATCATAAGACCAAAAAAAAAAGAAAAGTAAATCGTTACACGATTTTGAAAAAGTATAAACTCATTCTAATTTAAACTTTTACAAAAAATACATGTTATCAATAAAAAAATAGTTACAAAGGCACAATAATTTTAAAAAAACAAGTTTTAACTCACTCACCGCTGCTCATGACTCGCTGCATAAGCGCGTATGACAAATACTCCACTACACAGTTAACATAACCTTAACTATTTTCGATCTTAAATTAAGTGTAAATCAAGAACCCAGTCTTCATCAATTTTTTTATAGTTTCAGACAAACTATTTCACCAATCTAAATTTTTGGAAATTATCGAGCCACAAATATTATCACAGACCTATATATGTATGCCTATGTACATATAGGCCTGTGAGTTTACGATTTGAATTGTACTTCACTCCTCATCTTCGTACTTCTCATACTTCAAAACGTAAAAAAGATTCATTTTCACCTCCATTCTTACTATGGTACAGAAAGTAATACCGTACTACTTTAAAAAAAGTAAACCTTTAAAAAAGAATAGACAGGGCCTGAAGTATTTAAACTTATTTAATACAAATAATCACAACGATACATCAGATTACAATTAAAAATATTTTTGCTTTTGTCAGTTCGACTTAATAAACATGTGTGTAAATACGAAAATAGATGATAATATGGTAAAAATGAACCAAGTGCATTAACAAAAAAAAAAATATAAGATTGGATTTTAACTAAAATATAAAACAATAAACGGTTAATAAAAAGAAAAAACAACGTTAAAGAGAATAACCAACATAAAGAAGAAAAGGAGTTGAAGCTTATTTCAAAATAAGACAGGTTAAACAATTATTCTTGAAGGCATTGTAGTTTGTGCCAACCACTCACATGTTCTGCATAAATCACATTCCGACAGACCTGCTTTTTACAGTCCAAATTAAATGACATCCCCGAAAGAAAACCGCATGCCTCTTCTACAGTGCTCGCTTTATCTCAAACTCTTTCTTTCTATCAACTCAATATATATATATGTATATATATTTATGTCTTGTATTAGTGTGTGAGTAGACACATAAACACGCGCATATTTAGAGTCAAAAAACATATCTTCCGTACCTAATTGTAATTTTACTATAATGGTTAGAAACACGACTTTTATTAAGAGATAAAAAAATAACTAACCAAAAATAAAATACCGTAAATACAAAAATTAAATTTATTCGTTTCTTTTCTAACATTACATCGGTCGGTATTAATGTTCTTTTGTTTTTGTAGATTATATTAACGTGACTACTAATTTTTTCACCGTGTTTATAATAAAATATTTTGGCTTACAACTTAAGTTAAACAAACGAACTATTAAAAGAAAAACAAACAAACAACTCAGGTTATTTCTGTAAGTCTATAGATAAATTTTAAATAAAAGAAATTTTCATTCATCTTTAACAGTACTGAATTTTCATTTTTTTAAAAATAACAATTACGCAAATTCAAATCAAACTACGGTGAAATTCTGTACATTAACCATAACAAGTATTTTTATTGACAAAGATTATACTAAACGCGTTATATCTTTCCCTTGAGTTACAAGAAATAAAACTTGACTCATAATAAATTTAAAAAACTGCATGTAGTCTTATTTTATACACAAAATACGTATATTTTATTCTGTTTAAAAAAAAGTACTGCAGAAAAATGAAATTGCTTTTTATTATAATTTTTAATAAAATAAATTGACTTTACATCAGTATACAAAAAAGGTGCTTTATAACTAATCTTGACTCATATTTTCCAAGCCAATTCAGGTATAAATTAATGTACTATAATTTTTTTCGAGTTTACTTTTAATTTACCAATTTCATTTGTATTAGCCGGCCTCCATGGTGCGAGTAGTAGCGTCTAGGCCTTTCATCCGGAGGTTCCGGGTTCGAATCCCGGTCAGGCATGGCATTTTCACAAATGCTACAAATCATTCATCTCATCCTCTGAAGAATGCGTAACGGTGGATCCGGAGGTTAAAAAAATATATATATTACTAACAGTTATTTTAATCAACAATTTTTAGTGAAAAAAGAAATGTATATATATATATATATATATATATATATATATAATAGCTAAGTAATAATCATATTACAGATGAAGTGATGTTTATAAATACAAATTTAATTAAATATATCACACCGGTATGATAAGTGCACTGATGAATTTTTTTTAAATATAAATTTATTGCCCTTTTCAATTGTAATTAATTGGTACAATTTTTTATTCAGAATATAAAAGCCAATAAATTATATTTTAGAAAATTAATTTGGACACCACATGACTTCCTTCTACGTCTATTAAATTCACATATACAAATTTTTTCTGCACTTCATTTAAACTTATTTCATTTGAAAGTCAGATACGATCCTGCAACTCTTTAATTAAAATGAACAGTTACATAATTGCTAAAATATTATTTTTTATTAACATCAAATATTTATACAATTATTAATTCAACATTCTTGCCTGAAATATTAGGTTAGAGTAAAAGTCCCTTGATTACTCTAAATCAATTGTTTAAAATTGATAAATATACCAAATATATACCAATAATAAAAACTGATTATTATGCACCGTAAGGTCAAAATTAATATTTGTAACCAGTTACATGAGTTAAAATATAGCCTTTTTTAATGGAAAATTTCAGTAATGAAATAAAAATTAAAAAATTTATAACAAATAAAAACCCACTAAAAAAAAAGTTATTTTTTTTCTGTTTTCTTTGAAATATTTTATTAAAACAAAAATATAACATAATTACAAAAAATGTTCTTTTGAAAAGCCTGTTTCAATAAACTCAATCTTTACGAATATTTAAAACTGAAACTAAATCCACCAGGTTGGTACAGTATTAAAACTTGTCATAGTAAATCAGCTGATTTTGAAATCGAGGGTTCTTGAGTTTAAATCATAGTAAAGGTCCTCGCTTTATTTGAATACTAGATCGTGGATATCGGTTTGGTGGTTAGGGTTCAATTAACCTAAATCTCAGAAATGATCGGTCTGAGTCTATAAAAGTCTACACACGTTCACCGGTAGTTTACAGTTTTATTCCAGTCGCTAATGACTTTAATTATTGATGTGACTGTAAATAAAAAATATGAATAAAATTGAAAATTAATGTTTAACAAATAATTCAAATAATTACAGTACTTCAAAAGGAAAAATTAATTGATACTTTCATTATAAGTCCAAAAAGTTCATAAGAACAATTTGATGTTATAAAAAATATTTTATCAAGAAATTTAAGTGAAGTTGACAAACTAGAATTGTTTACGAAATTTATGCTGATTACAATTATTAGAAGTTTTAAGTACTAATTTCTCAGATTTTCCTATGAATAAAAAAATTACTAGGCAGATACACTCGTCTGATATAGTACATTCAAAAGCAGAAGAAAGATAAATTGGGAACTGTAACTTGTATACATTTATAATTCAGCTGGGTAATGAGTGTTACAAATTGATAGAGTACTTATTTTTAAACGTAGTAAAGTCATAATGAAATTTTAATCAATATTAAGTTTTCTCAATTTGTATTTCATTTATTTTAAAAACAATTTTTTTTTGAAAAGATGTTCATTCTTAAACATTTCATTATAAAATTGTGTTTAGTTTATTATTTCTTAAAAACAAAGCTGACAACAAAGTTGTATGACACAGTTACACGACTGGTCCTGCAACTGTGGGTTGTTTCTGATGTACGGCTTTCACAAACAACTTAATTTAAAATATATATCATTTTATTTAAATATAATATTTTTTCGTTTATTTAATTCAATGATTCTAACTATAGCACTCGCGCGTGCATACCGTATTTAATTCGCACAGGAGAGGAGGTATTAACGGCGACGGTCGACACTTAATAAAAGTAATGTGATTTTATAACTTATAAAGAACAAATTTCGCTAGTACGGTTGGCAGGCTGGTGTAGCCGCGAGGCTACACCTAACGCAGGAGGTCGACCAGGCGATCGAGTTCAAGGCCCAGCCAGACCGAGTTACTTTTTTATACTTTAAATATAATCCATTTATTTATCATTAACCTGTGACGTCACAACATCGCAGACGACTGCAACAGCTGAATATCAGTGCTACCAACTTTTGAAATATTAACTAAAATAAATAATTGATATTTAAAGTTTAAAAAATAGTTTGGTTGGCATCCCTGTAGAATTTCAAACTTCCTGGTCCAAGATGTGGAGGGAAAAGGCAGCTTTCAACATACAAATGGGAACTTCCAAGATGACGGACTGCGACATTAGCGCACCTTGTGAGGACAAGGGGTACTATTGAGGCAGTATCGATTAGCCATTACTTTAGAGCATATTTTGGGGTGGTGTGCGATTTTTAAAACTTTTTTTGCTAATACTATTATTTTTTAATTGTTAAAAAAGTTGTGTAAGAAATATATGACCTTAATTAGGCGAAATCTCGAAATACTGAGGGAAATACTGAAATCTTGAAATCTAGAAATACTAAATATCTCTAAACACACATACATAGGAACATTAATATCCGGAAAATTTCCATCCGGTTTTTTTGATTTTGAGGTTCCTTAAGTATCAAAACGTCAAGATCCGGTGAAAACCGCGAATGCTCAAAGTGAACCGATTACAATATTTTCCATTCTAACTCTGCTATAGCGCTACCTAGACGGGAAAATAGTAAACTGATGCATAATCGAGATAATTTTAGTCTGATTAGAACAATTAATTAGACATTACTTATCTTACTTTTGCCAGTCGTGTAGTATGAACGCAGGTAGCTTTCAAAGTTATACAATTGTGGTATTGCTATAAATTGTATGAATATATACGCAAAGCTCCAACTGTATAAAAGATCTGTCTTAATTACCAAATGATTAATAAATAATATTTAAAAGTTCAAAGTGAATTCATTAATGGAAACTTAGAATATATGAAAATTTAGTTAAATTCTACTCATTACACTAACTTTTATAAAATTAATTTTAGTTAATGAATTACTTTTACGTGATTTTTAAAATCATTTTTTTTTATTAAGAGTAAAATTATTTCATGTGTGAATATAAAAATTATTTTTAACATTACACGAATAAAAAATGAACTTGTCATTTTATAAATATAGTTTTTTTATAGAAAAACCTGGAAAACAATATTTTATAAAAATAAAGATAAAAAATAACTTGCGATAAAAGCATCGTTTACAATATTTCAAGCCCTCAAGATACGTAGAACCTATCAAAAGATTTAAAGAAAACAAGAGAGTTAAAAAAAAAGAAAAAAGAAAAATAGAAAACGAACTGTTTGGTTGAGACATATTTTCAAGATGGAAGGAATGACATATAAACAAAGAAGGTGAGGTAAGGACATTATGCAAAGTGGGGAGACAAAGGAGGCCCCCGGGGGCCGGCTTTGAGGGCTGTACCCCGGTCTCGTTTGTACTCCCTCGCCTCGCGATTTGGCTTGTTCCACTAATTCTCTTTCCTCCATTTTGAATGTCAAAGTCTACTACACTAAGGGACAGGATACTCCCTCTAACCACAACTTTTATGCGTTCTTATTGCAATAGTCTGGGTTTATCAAAGAGATTTAACTATTTCATGTATACTACACTACATCAAACGACAGGACAGGATCAGATCTCTAGGCCTAAGGGAACGACACGCATCATAATAACAGCGACGACGACAACAACAACAACAACAACAACAACAGCAATAGCAACGAGTATGAATAAGCGTAAAGCAATTTATCGCGCTACGAAAACAAACAAAGGTTTCGCATGTGTAAGCAGAAAATACAAAATTTGTGTGACAAGGATGTATTCCATTTAGATAGGCTTCTACTCTATATACAAATATAATACATTCGCTCAGTGTTTACTAAAATAACTTGTTTATAATGTATTAATTATATTATCATAAAAACAAACTTCTAAACATGGAATAATTTAATTTAATGTACACTAAAACTCATTATATTGAGAAATTCATGCTCTTTGGAAAATTTCATTGTAAACACAATTATTACCTCTTATATCAAAATATAAATTAATTTATATAATTATAATACCGTTTTAAAATAAATTATTATTTTACGCTAAATGATACTTTTGTGGCAAACGCGTGGAAGTTACATAAAAAAGAAGATATATATAAAAAAAAGAAAAATAATAGTACATTGGTTACTGTATAAAAATACACAAAACAAACGAAGCAAATGCTCTTAACTACGAAATTACTGGTTGAAGAGGGAAGTTACATCTACTCAAAAAGCACCATTAAAAGAGGAAAATACAACATAGCTTCATATAAGTTAGGTTTCAATTCCCTGTATCTTAGAATTGCCTTTAAAAAAACTCCCTTTAAGAAGTTATGAGGTCGTAAGGTAGCTAAAAAAGATAAAGCATCCGATTATATTTACTTTAATTATAGTAAAACAGTAAATAATTGTAAGCAATTGAATGAATATTTGGACGAAAGGAAATTTAAGAAATTAATTTACTTTGTTAAAAATTAAATTTGATTTTGGAACAAATGTTATTTATTCGTAATATACGAAATTAAAATTAAAATAATAGATGAAAATAGAAAAATAATCACCAAGGATGTTTATTAAACTTATTAATAGAATAATACATATTTAGAAATTTTTTCCCACAGTATATTTACAAAAAACTCCTTAAGAATAACCATAAGTAAATCGTTTAATAATAAGCACATAATGGGGTTTTTACTGAACTCCCATAATAAGTTAATCCATAACAAAAGTTACCAGTAAGCAATAATGTGGATACCGGTGTTCTTTGGTGGTTAGGTTTCAATTAACCACACATCTCAGGAATGGTCGAACTGAGACTGCACAAGACTACACTTCATTAACACTCATACATATCATCTTCATTCATCCTCTGAAGTATTATCTGAACGTTAATAGGAGGGCTAAACAGGAAAAAGAAAAAAATTAGCGATAGTAACTGCAAACTGTCATTCTATTTCCCCTAAGTCAAGCACAACAGGTTGTGGAGACGTTTTCAACCTTCGGAAGTCTCCAGTGTTATCAAGTAGTTAAGTGGTTGACGTGGTTTTCTAAACGTTGATGGTATTTTTTAACACTGCGCTGTCTCATAACTTCACAAACTTTCGGAACCTCCAGATATTCGTGAATCTCATCATTCCGTGTGAAACATGGCGCCTCTGCAACTGTTTTTCGTTACCTTTTTTTGGAAGCGTTGTATCATATCTACGTTATTATTATTTGTTGTCCCCCACAAATCCACACCATAAGTTCAGATTGGTCATAGGATAATTAGAAATTGAAAAATAGTTTTAGCCCCTTAAAATCTAATCAGCTTTATTTCAGCGTTATTAAACAAATTTTTCCATTTTCAAATTCAATTGCATGCGTTGGATCCTGAGACTATTGTGCGGTAAATATTGTACTTTTCTTTATGTTATTGACAATGTAATTGTGTTGAAAATTTGTCCTTTTTTGCTCTATTTCATGTGTTTTATCTATGTGAGCTTTGCGTGCATTTTTAGTTACGTTTTATTTGGTGTAATTTTAAGTGTATTATACTTTTTTCAGAATTTTATTGTATTGCCTTGGGAGGTATCACATCACATATTGCTTCATACGATTTACTTATAATTTCGTTACTTGGGAAACTGATTGAAATAAAATAGTGTAATAAAAAATGTTTTAATTAAAACATTGAAAACCTGCCGTAATTATTCATTATTCTAATATAAAAACCTAATATGATAACTAATAAAACAAGCAAGAACTAATGAAAATCACCTTTCAATTCTTTTATAGAAGTCGACGCAAAATTAAAAAATCTGATCTGGACAACACATGACATCCTCGTACGCCTATTAAATTACATATAAACATTTTTTTTTTTAATTAAAAGTACGTTAAATTTTATTTCACAAAAAAACTTTTTTTTTCCTTATTGTTACTGAATTATTATTCATTGTCAATTTTTTTTACAATTATACGTTAATAATTATTAATAGATCAATATATTTAATTTAAAAAAAGGAGATGAAGTCTGATTCGAACCGATATGCCTTGCTCTTGCAAAATCCAAATATTTCATTAATTAAAATCTTATTTGGATATAACTCTGGAACCAATAAAATAAGTACCACTTACGATATATCGTTGAAAAGGTCTCAATAAGGGCTTATTACTGCAGTTAGGAAAAAATCCAAATTCTTTTGGATTTTGGGATTTTTTGGACACTTTTGGTTCAGCTGATTGCACTCAAAAAGGGAGGTGCACAACTAGGTGTTACAATAGTCCTAAATCCAGAATTTCAACATCCTACGGCTAATCATTTTTGAGTTATGCGAGATATATATGTACGTACATACATACATCGTACGTACAGCCGTCATGCCGAAACTAGTCAAAATGAATTCAGAAATGATTAAAAATGGGTATTTCCGTTCAAAATCTGGAACCGAAGTTTTTTGTGATCACAATACTTTCTTTACTTCTAACAAGGAAGTAAAAATAAAATATCGTCTTAAGTTAGAACCAATTTAAAAATTTAGAAACTAAAAAAGAATTTGAAAAGTATTAATTTTTAGAGAGTTTTCTTTAAGTCTTTATTTATGTTATCTCTGGCCGAATTGAAAATAAATTTATTTTAAAGTTGCCATATATATTGTCTATGTCACCACTAGAATTGAATTGAGGCGGACGACTTGATAACGTACTCGTAAAAGTTTAATTTATCGATTTGGATTTACAGTACTATATATATGAAAAGCCTACATTTGTTAAACGCACAACCTCTTTTTAAGTCGGATAAAAATCATAGAGTTTAAAATATTAAAATCAAGTTTAAAAGGAAAATAAAATTAAAATTAACAGGCATATCGTGCAGAGGTTCCCGGTTCGAATACCGGTCCGACATGACATCTTTTCAGGGTACGGTACCAATTTTCACTGGGCTAATGACTATATCTGTTGATGAACGTTCTTTCAAATTAAAAAATAAAAATTAATACATTATTAATAAATACACAATTAAGGACATAAATTACAGATTATAATAATGAGATTATAAATTAAAATTAAGTAATTCTTTTCTTAATAAAAAGGTAAAAATCAATTACGGAACGAAAACGTATACCCAAAAATAAAATCCCATATATAATAATTTTAGAAGTTTAAAATAAGCCACGAATTTCATATTGAAACGTGCCTGATTGTACAGGTTTTCTAACTGAATAACGAACATGAATGAAATGCACTTTGTTTAGTTGGTGTATAAAAAACAGGGAATGAATTACGTACAAGTCAACATATCAGTTCTATGAAAAGTGATTTATGTAACTACTATTGATAACAAAATTGAAACTTAGATTTTGAGTTAAATACTGAAAGAAATCAATTCTTTTTACCATTAGATCAATTTAGGTAAAAAAACAAAAACCCTTTTTACCTTTGAAATCCACTTATATTTTGAATATACAGAGTTTATTGAAAGAATAGAAGAAAAAAAAAATTTTTAAACCTCCATTTGTGGAATTGTTAAAGATAACAAAATAAGAAAGACAAAGACGATAAGATTTATTCAAAAGAAAAGAAAATTGTAGGAAACATTATGAAATCGAAATAAATTGTAGTGAGTAGGACGTATCCTGTTAGAAAGGAATGATTTATTAAAAAAGGTAACTAAATAAATTATTGAAGGAAAAGAAGGTTAAGTGCATATAAACTTTTTTTGTTTCCAATAAATGAAATTGTGAAAAAATGGAAAACAAAACAGATGACGGAAATGAGAAACCGTTTATATAATCTATTGTAAGCAGATTAACTTTTAAAATAATTACTTTTTTGAATAACTTATACGATCTTATTTAAGTTTGTCTAACTTAATTTTTATGAAATGAATTATCATCATGTTGACAATAATAATCTCATTGTCATGCGCATTTATTGAGACCAGCGTAGAAAGGTCGCAAACAACCAAATAATCTGAATATTATTTTATGAGATTATGTTAATAATTATCAATCATCTTAGTCAATTTCAATTCAGTTAATTCATGTCGCATTGCATAAGCGAATAAAATTCTATCAACTACAAATCATTAATTATCGTAAATAACGGATAAGTAATAAAAATAATTTAAATTGTACATTGGAAAGACATCTCTTCAGTAAACATGACGATTTTTAAGTGCACGAAAGATTTTTCTGGTGGTTGACTACTTTGGTTGGTTGGTTGAAAGCTATCGAGTTTGGATCGCGCCTTCAGATTCCTTGACTACTCAACCGAATTTTAAATGTGTATCAACTCCCTGCATTCAACAACCCCTTCTTCCTACACTCCTCAACAACCCATCAACCCTTATCCGCTATCATTCTTCCAAACTTTTATTGTGCCCCACCAGCGTTTTTGTTTGCTCCCCTAAGCAATGTTACATCGTCATATAAATTCCTTTCCGCGATTCGTTCTGCTTGCCAAATCTGGTGAGAAAAATCAAATTAGTTTACAGTAAACCTATTTAAAACTTTAGATTTAATTTTAATTACATTTAAAATAAATTAATGTTTCTTACATTACGATATATAATTTTTGTGTTTAAATTCAAATTATTTATCTCACAATTTATATAGGTTTAATGTGCTGCATAATTAATCTTTATTGCTTGCATTTATATTTAAATGCAAAGGCCTAAAACCAAACCATAAAAATCCAAACCATAACACGAATTTATATTTCAATTACCTGTATAAAAGTTATCAATTTATTTTCACGTTTGGTCAATGGTAGACAAAAACCAATCTAATGAATACGAATCTGGCCTTATTGGCGCGACTGGTAGCGTCTCGGCCTTTCATCTGGAAGTCCCGGGTTTGAATCCCGGTCAGGCAATAGCATTTTCACACGCTACCAATCATTCATATCATCCTCTGAAGCAATACCCTAACGGTGGTCTCCGAGATTAAAAAAAAAACGAAAACCTGAATATGAAATTAAGTACATAATTTTCAGGAAATCTATTTTGAAAATATTTGAAACTAACTTTCTTAAAAACGGTTCAATTTTTTCTAATAAAATTTAATTAACTATTAATATTTGTTATCGAATGCTGAATATATCAACATACTTTTAACAGCAACAGACAGTTTTAAGAAAATACTGAAAAAAAAGTCACTTTTATTCAATTAAAACTGCATTATTATTGGCCATTTTAAAGTTAATATTAAAATAATTGCATCACAGAAAATCAAAAAACCTTTTGGTACATTCCAAAGTCACTCATTTGAAACTTTTTTTATTAATTTTTTTTAACTGACTGTTAATCATATTTGTTAATTGAACATTTTTAAAGGCATACATGGAAATTGGGTTTAAAAAATACAACCTAAAACAATTCTTTCATATTACAATATAGCTGCTAGTCGCAACTGCGCCTGCGCTAAATGGTTACTGGCGTTTACCGTAGCGGTCAGTTATTTTATTTTTTACCGTTACCTAGCGTAACGGTGGCAGTGGCTGTATTGGTTTAGCCCCAGCGCCGTATACCTTCGCACCCCTTAAAAAATCGGAATTAAAAAAACCCGAAATGGTTTTAAATATTTGTCTGAAGAGCATTTGGAAACCAAAATCTGTTGAATATCTCCTTTACTATATCTGGGATTGGAAAAATTTACAATCATTGTTGAAAGGTTTTGCCTTTCTTCATCACCTTTCAAGGTTGAATGTAAAAAATCAAGTAACTGGTTTAATGACGTGAAGATTACACTCACGAAAAACCAGTTTGATTTATTCATTCTTACTGAGAAATTTAAAAAATTAACAAGGATTAAAAATAACAGAGATTCAAAAATGTTCAAAAATCATTTTAGCCCTTGAAACTCTCAGTTTCAAAAAATCTAAAAATTGGTTTTTAGATATTCACATCAGTTCAAACCTAGCTCATACAGTATGGCACTCACAGTTTACAATTCATTAAAGTTTGTGCTTCGAACGGTAAATCTCCACTATTACAAATATATATATATATATATATATATATATATATACATATATAAATTTTTAGAAATTTTTGAGTAAATATATCCAAAAACCTTCTCAGTTATAATAAGAGACATGGGTAAACATTTGGTTGTGATTATTTGAAGTTAATACAAGGAAGTTTTTACTTCTTTGTATGAAGTAAAGGAATTATTGTATCCCGAGACATTTTGGTTTTCATATTTCAACGGAAATATCCATTTTGATCATCCATGAATCCATTTTGACTAGTTTCGGCGCGACGTCTGTTCGTACGTTTGTGTGTAAGTGAGTATGTATCTCGCATAACTCAAAGGCGATTAGCCGTAGGATGTTGAAATTTTGGATTTAGCACTGTTGTAACATCTAGTTGTGCAACTCCCTTTTTGATTGCAATCGAAAATAAAATTAAAATTTTATTTAATGAGATATTTTGATCTTAAAGGGAAGGCACATCAGTTCGAATCAGACTTAATCTAGTTTGTTTTTTTTTTAACTTTTACTTATTTTTTTTTTTTTTAATTTAAATATATTGTTTTAATAATTATTAACCCGTGGTAGTAAAAAATTTTAACAATAAATAACAATTCAATGACAACAAAAAAAAAATTAAAAAAAATTATTAGTGAAATAAAATTTCATGTACTTCTAAAAATATGTAAATGTAATTTAATTGGCATTACATATATGTATATGTAACTGATTTGGTGAAACATCTGATTATTTAATATTAATTGAAAATTATAATTTAGAAACATTATTTATGGATTTTCTAATTCAATTTTATTTAATTATTCTGGAATTTCTGTTTAATTTTATCTACACTGAAGTTAACTACAGATGGACTGAAAAATAAACCCTCACAAGAACAACATATAGACTCAGGTATACACCGCCCATTTTAAATAAATTGCAAAAAATTCTTATCTTTTAGTTCATTACTTCTCTGATATTGTCGGACAATTTTCCCCCTAAGTCGGAGTTTCGTAACATTTCGTTTATTTGTTTTTGTTGCCAATCATTTAATCGTTCTTTGGTTTGATATAATTCTTCTGATCTTAAATTGTGTACACGTTCTCTAGTTTTCAAATTTTCTCTCTCTTTATATTCATCATCCTCTCTTAATCTTTTTATTCTTCCCTTGGTCTTAACGTTTTCTTCCCCTTCATATTCATGTTCTTGTCGTTTATTGAGATGTATTTCTTCATATTATCTTTCTTTTTCCTATATGAATGTTTTTTTTTTCATTTTTGATTATACACAAAATAATCCAACACCAAAACTGAATATTTTACACCGTAAGGTCGAAATTAATATTTATAACCAGGATACAGGAGTTCACTAAACGGTATAGTTTAATTACTATTAACTTTTGTTTATAGACACCCCAGAAAACAAACTTTTATTAATCAGCACCTCACGAATATACGAATAATACTGATCTAGTAATACGAGTAATAAAGGGACTTTTACTATATCCTAATATTTCATATAAGATTGTTGAATTAATAATTGTATAAATATTTGATGTTAGTAAAAATTAATATTTCACCAATTCAATTGTGTAACTGTCCACTTTATTAAAGAATTGGAACATCGTATCTCACTTTCAAATGAAATAAGATTAAAGAAAGAGCAGCAACAAATGTGTATATATAATTTAATAGGCGTACAAGGAAGTCATGTGGTGTCCACATCAGATTTTTTTGTTTATTCTGAACAAACAAAAACCCTCTTCTTCTTTATATAATAGTATAGATTACTTTATTTAATGTGAATTTACTTCTGTTATGATGTAATAAATTCAATTCTTTAAGGTTAGTGCTTCAACCGGAAAACCTTTACACACACACACACCCATATATATATTTTTTTTTTTTATTTTTCGATGAAATATATCCAAAAACATTCTCAGATATGCCAAAAAAAAAAAATGGGTAAAAATTTAGTAGTGAAAGATTGAGTAGTTTTTTTGTTTATCCCGAACATAAAAAAAATCTTCTTCCCCTTTATGTAGATAGATAATTAAACAATACTTTCAAATGTTAGCAGCCAAATAGTTCCCAAATTATATCTTATACCTCCGAGACCACTGTTAGGTATTGTTTCAGAGGATGAGATGAATGATTTGTAGCGTGTGAAAATACCATGCCTGACCGGGACCCCAAATTATACCTGCTCTCAATAAAGTTACGAACAATAACACATAATTTGAAGAAAAGTGTAACTATTTATTTAAACCGGATACTATTAGCATTATTGTTGATAATATTTGTATCAAGAAGGTAAGTTACAAAAGGTTTTCCGTAAATAATTTCCACAAAAATAACCTTGCAAACATATATTTTGAATTAATATGAAGTTAATATACATATATTACAGTAATTGGAGAATAATTTTTATTCATTTATTAAAAAAAATAAAGCAAAAATATATTTTTACCTGGTTAAAATTTAATTAGCTACTGCCTCGTTAACAAACTAATATTCCATAATAATTGAATTTGTCTTTCAAGCTAGAGGCCAAACTTAAATTAATTAATAGAAAGCTGTTAATTGCTATTACAGTATATCATTTACACAGGTATTTAATTTAATCTATTTTTAGAACACCGTTAGGGTTTGCTTCAAAGAGTGAAATGAAGTGAAAATTTTTGTATTGTGTGAAAATGCTATATCTGACTGGGATTCGAATCCGATTCCTCCGGATAGCCAAGACGCTACCACTCGCGCCACGGAGGCCAACAAAAAAAAACCTAGCTACCTTTAACTAGTTTTAATCTAGGTCCATCAAAAATTCATTAACACATTAGATGAATACCAACGATGTAAACCACTGTGAGTGAAAAAAATAATTACTTTTGTTTGTTTTTTTTTTATATATGCAATAGAGTAATAAAAAAAAAGAAAAATATATTTGAAAAACACCTGCATTTTTGTTCCTATGCGTGAATACAATATTTCTTGTTATAATAAAGATGATTTTAAAAAAGAGAATTCCACAAAACATAAAAACATTTTGCTTAGACATATTGATTTGCATAAGCTTGTAAAGAATAATGATTCTGAGTATAATATACTGTTTTAGTAAATAAACTTAGTTAATTAAATATTTTTCATTGTTAGAAAGTACAAATATTAGAGAGTAATTCTACAAAGTAGTTCCCATAAGAAACGCATAGATCAAGGATTAGATACTAATTTAGTATCTTAATAATAAACAAGTAACATATATATATATATATATATATATATATATATATATATATATATATACGTGTGTATGTATTGTAAAAGATAACTACTTTATAGTTTTTAATGTGTTCTAAATAACGTGAGAAAAATTATTTTTAAAAGACGATGTTTAAATGTGAGTTTGAATTCAAGGTTAAATAAAAATTAATGGTTTTTAAAGAGTACACGCTATAGAATATAAGTTAAAATGCCAACAACAGTAACGTTGTAAACAAGTAATATTTTTTAATAATGTTTCAGTTGAAAGGAAAAAAAGAATGCAAGACCACTTTAAAGCATCAACCTAACCTGAAAAAAATACCAGCACTTTATCATGGCTTTTAGCCAAAATATATACATATACGCCCAACTTTGAAAAACGTAGTTTTTCACTCATAATATATATATATATATATATATATATATGTATATCACACACATACATTGTAAATAAATAGAATATATAGTTATATATTACAGCTTATCACGGATGGAAACAGAATTTTTTTATCTTCTTCACCCATTTTTCTCAAGTTTTTAGATTTAAATTTGAGATGTTCCTTCTGACACAAATTTAGTAGGTCTAAATTTTTAATATATCCTGCAGCTCTTTTTTAAATAAAAAAAAACATAATATTTTTTCTTCGTTCAGAATCAATAAATGACATTCATTTATTATTAACGTTAGCACAAGAGAAAAAATGTATAAAAATATTATAAATTGATTTTTTTTTTTAAATTTTAACGATAAAATAATATTGAACTCATAAATCATTAATTATGATTATACACCAATTAAATTCGTTTAAAAATCAATCAATAGGATTCGTAAATCTTTTTAAAAACTTTTACACTAGGAATTATTTTTTTTTTTTAAATAAACCTAATAATCCTACCAGATTATTTCAGTTTATTCTCGCACATAATACCTTAGTATATAATATTGATGACACCCAGTTTTTTCTAAAAATTAAGATTATTTGAAACTTCGTGTAGATCATATTGTAAATAAGTTTTTAATATTATATAAAATTTAATTGTTTTACATAAAATTTTGTAATAATTACTTAGTATCTTTGGCTGTGTTTATCATAATACAAAGTGTTTTTGAAACGATTATTCTGAAATTAATAATTATTTTATGTATACTTCCAGTCTTGATTAAATATTTGATAATTTTATGAACTGATTTACAAAAAATCAACCCTTACTGTGTATTTATAAAAATATAATGGTCTTCTTTTTGTCGACATAATTAAATAGGTAATCTGTTTTCGATGAACATTGAACAGATATGAATGACTAGAATTATTGACTTGAAGGAGAAAAAATGAAACGGCAATTAACTATATTCTAGCTATAAATTTATATGATTTTATTCAAGTTTGTACCCTGAAACAGCTACCGATGAATGATAATGAAATGAATTTTTTGCGTGTAAAACAATTTCATGCCTGACCGGGACTCGAACCCAGAATCTACGGATGAAAGGCAGAGACCACTCTGCTTGGAAATTTGGCTGAGATATTAATCACAAAAATTGTACATTAACTTTGTTTTTATTTATCCCCGAGTTTATTGTAGCTCTGATATACATAATTCATCCGAAGTATACAAGTAATACTAGTTACAGTTGCTTTCTTTGAAAGTAAGGGTACGCTATGTAGTTAATTCACGCTGTGAATAAATTGAAGTTGTTGCCCAAGAACTGAATATCAGCTTATTTAGTGTCCTTTGCCTGTTGATATAGAAAAATATATTTGGCTTACTAAAAAAGGCAACTAGAAACCATTTCACTCCTCATTATTAGTAGTAAGCTCATAATGAGATGCTTGTTATTGTTGAGAATGGCTATACCATCTTTTCTTTTTTTCACTTACAATGTTTCTTTTCATACTTGTCCTTAAATCACCCATGCTTAATTTAACATACTTCGTAATATTGCCGACTGATGAAATTTTGTACAGTTCCTTACTAAAGTCGGTTGACAATACAATATCCCACCATTACTTTTGCAAATATCCCTCGTACGGGGGTAAATTAAGAGTGCGGGTGTAAAAAATTGCAATATCAGAAAAACAGCTATGCGGGGATTTTGGGGTCGCAGATGGCGAATCCGATAGCAGTTTGACATAAAAAAAAAAGACGAAACCTTGGTTTTGTGGTTTCGAATTTGACAACATTTCGTCATCACATATATATATATTATACAGATGATTTTTGGCGGGCAGAATGTTGAGATACAGGTCCTTAATTAATAATTTAATAAAGTAAATGAAATAAAAACTTCACTATTTCGTTACTTCGTACAGTAAATGTTTGAATGAAAATTTTTTTGATATTTTATAAATATATTAGAAATTTCAATAGATGATGTTATCTTTTAAAATCCAAATTAATCTACTAACTAAATTAATACAATATATGATAATAATTTGATTAAAGTATGACAAAAAAGTAAAAGAAGTTTTTAAAAACTTTGAAACATTTTTTAATATTATTTATTAAGGTTTCATATCAGAAGTCAACTACAACCGTTTGATTACAGAAATCAAATTATACTTCGAAACTCCCGTTTTCGTGCTCCCAGGATCTATATGGTTTTACTCGAATAAAATGAAAAATTAGGTATTAAAAAGCATGGTAAAAATTTAAAAAAGATAATAGATATTGTTCGAAATTAAAAAAAATTATATTGGAAAATACATAATAAAAAAATGTTATTTCTCAAACAAAAAATTACCATTAGCTGGTTTACAGCAAACAAGCACAGTAATCCAAAAAACTTTCAATTTAAGATGTTTAGTAATAAATTTTATGTTTTTATTGATATCTACTTTTACTTCTAAAATAAACAGAAAATCTGTTGAAAAACTTTTTTTTTTTAATGAAATAAAATAAAACTGTGTTTTGAAGTAATTTTACAAATATAGACTGCATAGATTTTTATGTATTGTTATGCCCAAATGTAGACAAATCTTGTAGTACAGAAGATCACATCTTCGCTAATCCCAAATTTATAAATACGTTTGAATTTTGGAAAAAATGTATATGTAAAAAATGTATTTCCAAACACGGAAAGTAAGTATAGATTTTTATAGATAAGTAAATGAATTTTCTACAAAAAAAACCTTTCTGAAGCTAAATAAACAACTAAATATTTTTTCCTGATCGGTACATAATAATACGTAATATAACGTCAGAAATTAGAAGGTACGTAAGCACGAATAAAGAGATTATAAAAATGAACCGCAGCAGTATGATCCAAAATTTGCTCATTAGGGAGCAGTATGATCCAAAATTTACTTAGGTGGTACATAGAAAAAAACTTGTTGAAACCTTGACCATTTCAGCATCATAGAATACGCAATTAATTGCAAAATAAAAAAAACTGTTAAGTCCATATTAGTCACTAAATTAAAATAATAATAATAAATAGATATTTTATAAATATAAAAGCATAATGGTTTCTGTAAGTTTGTTGCTCATTCACGCAAAAACTGTTCAACCGTTTGAGCTGAAATTTATTATGAACATAGTTTTTATATTTGGAAAATATAAAGACTATTATTATAAGACTATTGTTTTTACGGAATATTTCGCTTTTTCAATATGGTGGCCTTTCATTTGGCTAACTGTTGGTCAAATCGAATTCGACCATTTGCTATATTTGAAATTAAATTTTCTACAAAAAATGTGTTTATTTTTTCCAATATATCTATTGATTATCGAGAAAATTACCTTTAAAGATGCGACAGTATACGCGGTGGCTCGGTGGCTCAACAAATTCAGCCATTATTACTGTGTGTGCAAGTTGACGCGCCGCGGTTAGCTGCACCTGCCTCCTGTTACATGACTAAAAAACATAAAGTAAAAAAAAAATTGTTATATATGTATAAATTTACATATTAATATTAGTCAAGGTTAGCGAGCGAAGCTACCGTAGGTTAAGTTTAATTAGATTAGATTTTTTAAATAAAAAATGATTATAAAAATGGTAATATAAATGATTATATCGGATTATTGGGTTATTTCTCCAACCTGGTTATAGACTTTGACTAATTTAAGAGAAATCGATTTATTTAAGAAAAACGAACGTCACTTGAGACATGATGTGGACTAATCGATAACACTGATATAAGTAATTGATGTAATATTTCGAATTGAAACTATATAGTAATCCGTATTTCTAAACAATGCTGGGTTCTTTTCTTCGATTTCCCCAAATATAAAAAATGAATTCTCCACCCCCAAAATGAAGGGAATATCATATTTTAAGCATTTTCTTAACGATTCATGATGAAAAGTATTTAAAAAATTTGGGAGAGAATAACAGAAAATACACATTTTATTTTCAATAATTTAGTGGGAATATCATTTAGATGAATTGGAGATTTTTAGGTCCTTTTTTTAAGGCAAAGTATTATCCTGAGTCATACAAAAACAGTCGGAAATCAGCTGATTTCAAAGTCGAGAGTTCTAAGGTTCAAAATTTGGTAAAGGCCTTTATACGGATTTGAATACTAGATCGTGTGTACCGATGTTCTTTGGTAGTTGGGTTTCAATTAACCACACGTCTCAGAAATGGTCGACCTGAGTCTGTACAACATTTACATTCATACGTATCATCCTCATTCATCCTCTGAAGATTACTTCAGAGGATGAATGAGAATTACGGAATCACCGTAAGGTATTAACCTTACGGTGATTCCGGAGGCTAAACAGAAAAAAAGAGAGTTACGTTATCTCGTTTGAAAGAGGTGAATATTATTTTTGTCTTTTAAAAATAATTGACCATTGTTTGTGGCTAGTACATGAGTTTTATCCTAAGTCAAATTTTAGTGGTCACTATTTTTGCTGCACCAGTCTTGAATTGATCTGGAAACACAGTTAACATCGAGTAATTAGCTATATAATCTAAGTTTTCTATGTTCATTCAATAAGTAATTTTTATTAAATTTAATACGTTTATAAATAAATATACAGAATGATTCAGGAGGAAAGCGAGTTATTTGGGAATAAACATAATTTGGGAAAATCATATCAGCATATTCTTAATGAATGAAGAGACAAGACATATTTCAGAACAAAGAATTCAAAATGGGATTTCACTTTTCTGGATTCAAATTCAGTTGAAAAAATGTAGGTACAGTTGAGAGTACAATAATCATAAAACACTACATATCTTGATTCTCTAAGATAATTAAACACAATCAAAATTATGTCAAAAACAACTAGACATCCTTACGTTCATTACTAACTCGGAACTCCAATTTTATGGAAAAAAAATGAGTAGTATTCAAATTAATTTCAAAGCATATAGTATTATATATATTAGTATTGCTATCCTAATTTATCAAAGGTCTAAATTTAATGTACTAAAAAGAGCTGTTTTTAATTTTTACAAGATCATAAAAATTGATTTGTTTTTTGTAGACTTTGTTATATCAATTAGAATTAAATTTTCTACAACTTTTGATAATAAAATTTACGCATTTATTAGTTATTTAACAAAGTAGTTATTCTTCAAACCTAAAAAAAACGTGTTTTTGGTCACCGATTTTCTCTTTTTTATATCGGATATCATGAAAACTTACAAGATACAGTTCTAAGATCTGTTTTATTTGATATTATAGGTTAAAAACCATAAGAAAAGCATCAAGGTTTCCTTGATAACGCCTTGATATAACGCCTTAAAAATTTTAGTATGACCTCATTTCTCTTAGGGAACTGAAATCCGGGCAAATTTTTTCAAGACTTAAGTCAATAACAAACCATTTCAGAACATATTTCATGGGAACGTTTTTCCTTACGTCATGCTTTAGAATCAGTTTTCAAATTATTTCCCTTACGTCCTGAATTATTCTGTATTTATACATATAAATATATTGAATCATGGATTTCATATGCTACTAGGAAAAATTTACATATTAAAATTAAAATTTGGTTTTATTACTGTATATAGTGGTTTATGAGTTGTTTATATCTGTGTATTATTTCTTCAAAAAATATTTAACCAAGTTTTCGTCATTGTGAACAAGGAAATTAATTTTAGATGGATAAGAACTTGGCAGTTTGCTGATAATAAACATTTTTACTTCTCTGAACGAAGTAAAGGAAGCATTGTGCTCGCAAAAAATTTCGGTTTTCAGATTGCAACAGAAATATTCATTCTGACCACCCCTGAATCCATTTTGACTAGTTTCGGCGTGATGTCTGTACGAACATATGTACGTACCAATGTACAAATGTATATCGCATATCTCAAAATCGATTAGCTGTTGAAATTTTGGAATTAGGAATGTTGCAACATTTAATTGTGTACCTCCCCTTTTGATTGGACAAATCGACTAGACAAAAAGTGTTCAAAATCAAAAAACTTTGGATTTTGGACTTTTTCTTAACTGCGGTAATTAGTCCTCATTGAGAGCTTTTCAACGGTAAATAATAAGTGGTTCTTATTTTCATTGGTTCCCGAGTTATAACCAAATAAAATTTTAATTAATGAAATATTTGGATCTTACAAGGAGAAGCCACTTTCGGTTCAAATCCGACTTCATCTCCTTTTTTTAACTTTTTTCTTTAGTTTAAATATATTGATTGATTAATTATTAACCTCTGATTATAAAAAGAGTTTTACAATAAATAATAATTCAATAACAATAAAAAACAAAATATGAAAAAATATAAAAAGTTATTAATGAAATTTAATTTTTTGTGCTTTTCAATTTTAACGTATTTTCATTTGTGTATGTGTAATTTAATAGGCGTACAAGGAAGTCAAGTAGTGCCCACATCAGATTTTTTTAAATGTTCAAAATCATGTTTAATAAAATGATTAAAGTCATATAATTAAATAAAAATTATATATATTAAAATTACTCTATACATATTCTAATAATCAATGAGTGGCCAAAATACGAGTATAATTAAAAATTAATATTTATATTATTAAAATAAAAAATAATATTTTTTCCAATATGTTAGGTTTACTTGTCTAATACAATTATTATTAAATCACTCATCATAAAAGTACTTAATAATTTTGATAAAAAAATTTCTGAGATTTATTTTTTTTGAAATGTCCATTTCAAGTATTCCTTTATAATATATATAAAAATATATATTACGAAACTCTTAACGTATAATATTCTCTCCACTGACATAAATGGATAAAAACTGTCGACAAAATATACGTTCACGAAAAAAGAAACAACATACCATTTCTAAAAGGACGTTTATAGTCTTTGTTATATACGAATATGTTTGTCGGTTGGTTTTGTTATAATTTTGTTTTTAATAACAAAAAAGAAACGAAAAACGATTAAGGAAATAAATATTATCAAGGTCGAAAGGAGTCATAGTAAAGGAAAAATAATCTCAGTTTTGAGACTGTTTTTATTGACTGCAACTGTAAAACTATTTGGTACAGCGCGATAAATCCAAGAAATTGTCCCCGAGCAAATTGCTTGGAACAGAATAACGCACTATCCACAAACATGTCTACTACTATATCCCCTCCGCTCATACCCCCCACCCTGTTTACTTACTCCACCGCCCTTTATACCAATTTCTTCATGGTTGTCCCAAATTATTTTTCTTATTCGTTGCCAGCGATCTTTAATGGAACCTAAAGTAGAATACGTAATACAATATAATATCAATTTATTTTTCTTCTTGTTTGTCATGGTCTATTCCAAATTAAAACTTTAGCTTATTTATTTTGTTAAATCACTTTGTAACTGTTAAGTATAATTTTGTTGATTACGTAATATATTTTGAAAGAAAACAAAAAAAGTTGATTAAATAGTTAGTAACAGCATTATGAATAAGAAAGAACATCTATTATTTTTTATTTTCTTATATTCTATACCATCACGAGCAATTAAATAGGAAAAAATCACACAGTAAATCACTTGACTGTAATAATTTTAAAATTTATATGAATTTTTAAGCTAAAACTCTGTTAACAAACTTCTAATGGTGGGGCTTTTATCTAGAAGAGCTTTTAATTTAGGTTACACTAAGATATTTTTACAAATTTTATATTTTCTCATTTACTGCCTTCAAAATTGGTATTATAAAATATTCATTAATATATATATATATACACGAGATGTGATCAAAAAATACGGTGAATGAATTTTTATTGCGGCAGCTGCCGACGCTACATCCAACAGCTGTAATTTGTCCAATAGCGTGATCAACTGAGACAGGCAGAGACAAGTTGTAACATGTTCAAGCTTGCCAGTCAGCTGCCAGAGCCGCTAGAGTGAGGTTGTGTTTATCGTGTCTGTCGCGCAACATGGATTTTGAACAACGCATTAACATTAAGTTTTGTTTTAAGTTGCAAAAGAGAGCCAAAGAAGCTCATGAAATGTTAGAACCGGTGTACGGCGATAATGTGCGGAATTTTATAAGGGTGTATTCCAACGTTTGCGAAACGACGTAAGAAGAAAGCGACCAGAAAAATGGACCATTGGCTTCCTTCTTCACCACGATAACGCGCCGTGTCACACCTCGCTTCTCATTCGCGAGTTTTTGGCCGAAAAAATTGTTCCTGTCTGTCCACATCCGCCATACTCACCGGAAAAATTAAAACGTGCTTAAAGGAAAACATTTTGACACTTTTGCTGACATTGAGAGGGCCACGACCGAACAGCTGAAAGCCCTTCCGAAAGACGCCTTCCAGAAATGCCTCCAGTCATGGAGTTAACGTTGGGATAAGTGCATTTCTAGCCAAAGACAGTACTTTGAAGGAGATTAAATCGAATTCTATGTAACCTTATTACTTTTTTTAATAAAAAATTATTCACCGTATTTTTTGATCACACCTCGTATATATATATATATATATATAAAGATATATTAGCGTCTACCCGCGGCTTAGCAATCATAATTGACGTGCATCTTGAGCCCTTACACTTGGTTGATGTTCACGGTAGTTGTAGATACTGCTTGAAGTTCTAGCTTGCAGTTTTTTTTTTGAAGCCTATATTTTTTATATTAAAAAAAAGAAAAAATCATCGAAATCGGTGTAATAATATTCGCTGAATGAAGAAATTTACACGTTTCACCAACTGATAATTTTCTTAAAAATTTGCAAAATTTCTTATTTAAAAAATAAAAAATAAAAATAACGAATCGTATCAATTTTTTTACCCTATATATTTCTCTACAAAAAAATAAAAATTCATCGAAATCGGTGAAGTAGCTTTTGTGTGATTGGGTAAAAAGCAAAAAAAAAAAAGAAAAAGATTCAAATTTATATAAAGAAAAGAAAAACGTTCTTTAATTTTTAAATTATTTTTGGGGGTTGAATTTAGCTAGAACAGCTGTATTAAATTGGTAAATATGGTGATCACGTCAAAAATAAGGTATCGGATTTTTTCAATTTTTTTCATTTTGGGGATAAAGAAAATTTGAATAAAAAAAATTTTAAGATTGGTCATATTGTGTACAACATATATGACATGAAATCTTCCTTCCATTCGTCGATAACAATTAAGATAACTTTGAGAACTTGTTTATTCATATACCAAAACCAAGCATTTTCCTTATTTCATGATAATACTAACTCTGTTTCATTTCAGATATTTGTAGTAATTGTTACGATTGCCCTTTGCCCTCTGACAAGTTAATTAACGATGAAATCTAGTATCACAGCAGTCAGTCAAATCTACCGAAAAATATTTATATTTATTACGTAGTTAACTATATCTTATAGCACCATCACATAGATATATTCATAAAAGTTAATCAGTAAAGTTATTTAGTTGAATTCAGCTTCCGATAGAAAATTTTAATTAATATTGCTATAATTAATACTTTCTATAAAGGTATATTCCAGTAGGTCATACTGTCAAACAAAGATGTCAAATTTTGATGTCGGTTGTACCTGTTACTTAGATGACAAGTGCAATTGATTCTATAACAAAGCAATTGATTCTATAGATATTATAGATGTTTTGACACGGCTGGAAAATAATGTACTTATTCTATCAATACGATTTGTCAAGAAAGTAAGGGTTAAGAATACTCTTAACTAAACTATACTTATTATTAACTGGTGAATAATATAGCTTGCTGTTAAAAAGCCAAGGTAACTTATATATGTTTTATATATATAAAAATCTGGAGGTGTCTATGAATTTGTCCACTATTAATCTATCGGTTTGGTTTACTGGTGAACTCGTCATCGAGTTCTAAGGATGAAATCCTATTAAAGACAGTTACTTTTACATGGATTTGAATACTAGATAGTTGATACCGATGTTCTTTGTTGGTTGAGTTTCAATTAACTACACATCTCAGGAACGGTCGATCTGAGCCTGTACAAGACTATACTTCATTTACATACACAGCATTCATACACATCATTCTCATTCATCCTCTAAAGTAATACCTTATGGTGGTTCCGGAGGCTACACAAAAAAAAGAAAGTCTGTCACTCTTTCACGCCAAAAATACTCAACTGATTGAGCAAAACTTTGGCTTGAACATAGCTTTTATACAACGAAAGAAACAGAACTTTTACTGTTACGAAATATTTCACCGTTTCAATAAGGTGCCTGTTTTAATGGCTTGCGGTAACAACTGGATTATGTTCCTTGCCAGTATGGAACTTGTCTATGGCCAAACCGTTGATCAAATCAAGTCAAGAGAGCACTTACAATATTTGAAATTAAATTTTATCTCTTTCGGTTATCGAGAAAAGTAACTTTAAATTTGCGCTGGTGTACGGCGCGGCGGCTTAACCAACTCAGCTAATGCCAATGTTACTATATATGCGATGCGCCGCGACTGACTGTATCTGCCTCCAGTTACTAGACTACTGTTTTTAAGATGGGGCCGACTATTTTGAAACCTGCAAACTTCAGATTATTCAAAGTTTCTAGTCCCGTGCTGATCAAACTGTTGCTCTGAAGAAATTATAGTCCGCTGATAGTTTTTATAAATTCAACAGAATTTCATTGTTATTTATAGGTATTATTCTGTTGAGCATGAGAATAATGAACACAGTGGGGATCCAGTGGGCGGAGCCCCCTGGCTAGACGGAAATGGCGAGCGAAGCGAGCTCAGACCCCTAGGTATTAAGGAAGTTACACATAAGGATTGCCCATTTTTCTTCAACGACCAAAATGTAGGCAGGAGTTAACAGAAAAAGAAATCCTCTAAAAATCATGCTTATTGGCCAATTAAATATATTCAAAAATCTTATTAATAAAGTACGAATTCGCCTAATAAAAATGTTATTTTACAGTTATTAACATACTAAACTTATTATAGACCAAAAAAGTATTTTTTCCTTGTTATAATCTCTTTTATATAACAACAATGACCGTCAAAATTTTATATTACAAAATAAAATACAAATGTAATATAATTTTTCTATGCAGAGAAACCTTAGAGAATTAAATCCACTAACCATTGTTATAATTTAAAACAATATTAAGAAAAATTACAAGCACTGTAATTTTCTTTTGAATGGATTTTTAATTAAATACCCAGAACTCACTCAAATTACATTTTTAAATATATTTCTACTCTTAAGTATCAAGTACCAGTAAATTAAATCCAACGCTTTTGTGTCATTCTAAAAGAAAATTTAATGTTTTTTTTTTATTATTATTTTTATTTTATTTAGTTTTTGTATAACTTTTTACATCAAATAATTGTGTATATGAGAAAAAATCAATTAAAATTTCATAAAGAAAATCAAAAATACAATAAATTATCTTCTTATAAAAAAAGTTAAAAAAATAAAAATAACAAAAATACAATTTTACAACATTTTTAACCAATTTCGATACAAAAATTTTTGTTCGGTCTAATTAACTTTTGAACTACATATACTGAGGTAATAAAAACTTTATTATATACACATCTACACAAAGATAAAATGATCGTATATATCCTCTTGATGGTATTTAAAATTATATTCACATATGTTTGTAAAAAAAATTCAAACTCAAATTATTCTAATTAAGCAAAGGCGGCTTTTATATTTTTTTTTTTTTTTTAACTTTAATGTTCTATTCAATAATAAAAACTAATAACTTTGTAGAATATGTCAATAAATTGGCAACTAAATCAAAATAAAAAAAGCAATACGTCGGGTGAATATATATTTTCGTCTAATATTTTTTTTAAAGAAAAGAGTTAATTATCTGAATAGCTGATAAAATTACTTATAAAAGTATCTTAGAACTGACAAAAATATAATAGAAGACAAATCCTGGAGAAGGAAAATATATTTTATTGAAAAATTTAGAACAGTTATTTGCCATGTAAACGAAATCTTCGTTCAGAAATTCAGTGATATAATTTCATATAATGTGCCAACGTTAATTAGTGTATGCAGCACAAGCACAATAAGAAGAAACAAATGATTTTACTTTTGTTTTTTATATATATATATATTACAATATATATTACATCTTAATTCCAGTTATTAATAAAAAGGTAAGGTTATAGTAGTAATTAATAATATAAATTAAGCCTATGACTTCTGTGTGCGTAAATTGGCGTAAACTTACTGCTATTTTAGGTGGTATATAAATTTAAAAATATGTATGTATACCTCTATAAACTTCCCAAGAGAACAAAAAGAGTCTTCTTACATGGCTTCAAAGGAAACAGTAGAATAGCCAAGTACAACGGTTACATTATATTTCATGATTTCGTGAAGCGACTATATTTTTACATAATAATCGGTGGAAGTTCCCACCTGCTGATTTAATGTAAAGTTTTGTTTCCTACACAATCGTTTTTCCGTTCCATTGTTAATTTAGATTATGTAAATATCGTAATAGCGTTATTAAATAATTATCTTACATTAGCCAAAATATTATTTACAAAGGAATGATGAAACAAACGAATTAAATTACTTCAATAACAGATAAAATGTTTTCTAGATGTAATTAAAATTTAACAGAGTTATAAAACGTTGACATTGTTCTGTAGCAAAAAACAAAAAATAAAACAGGCAATTTAGCAGTAAATACTTAATATTTTCTTCAAATAATTTTAAACTCTTAAGAATAACTCAGGAAGTTACAAAAATTAATGTAGTATAAAATGAAATTTTAATTTTTAATTCGAGGTTTTTTAAGATATAATTCTCCAAATACAAGCGTTTCCTTTAAATGAAAATATTAATATATTGTTACACCTGTTTACTCTTGGCCGTTTACTCGGCCAAGAAATATATACATCAATTGAAAGATAATTAGAGAAAAATACATAGATCACATCGTATTACACCAAGGAATAAAGAAATCACAGGTAAATAAAGTTTAAAGGAAAAACTGTGCAAGAGCATAAGATGGAATAATTAAGTCAATTAAAATATTAAATTAACTGTAGATCAATTTAAAAACTGAACTCTAGAAAAAAAGTTGTAATACTTTCCTGGCATTGGTTATTTATTACAATGGAAAAATGATGTATGGAAAATTTACCTACTTTAATTTACCTATTTTTTTTCCGGCCTCCGTGGCGCAAGTGGTAGCGTCTCGGGCTTTCCGGGGGTCCCGGGTTCAAATCCCGGTCAGGCATGGCATTTTCACACACGCTACAAATCATCTCATCCTCTGAATAATGCCTAACGGTGGATCCGGAGGTTAAAAAAAAAAATAATAAGATTTATTTTTTGGGGTGGGAGCAACTAATGATGAATTTTTATTCTAAAATTATCATTATATGTTTAAATAAACCAAAGTTTAAAAATTTCAAAAATCGGTATTCTACCATTTTCTGCTCCCACCTTCAAAATTATCTCCTAAGAAATTTTTGGGATTTACTACGTTAACTATATTAACTGGAAGAAACTAAAAAAAATATATATATCATTGAAAAATTTACATCCAATAAAGTTACCTAAGATTTCTTTTTTGTGAGTAGAAGGGGTGAATTTCGATGAAATTTTACGGTAATATCGTCATTAAAATTTAAAATAAACCAAAAAAGGTTTAAAAGAATTTTAAAAAAAGATATCTTTAAACATCGATCGGCTCTGTCACCCGCAATATCGATCTCAAAGTATTTTATTCGATCACTTGTACAACTGCTATGCCTTGTAAGACAAAATATTTGGTTAAAAAATATGCAATAAATAAATCATAGCTTATCGTTGTGGAAGGGGGAATTTTGGAGAAAAATTAAAAAAAAAAAAACATGATAAGTATGCATGCAAGTACTGAGCATAGTATAAAGTGCGGTTATATTTGCAAAATTTTGGGAAAATTATTATATACTGGGTGGTCCACTTAAATTGAGACACATCTGTATCTCAAAAACTACACATTTTAGGAAAAAAATATTAACCTATTAAAATTTTACCATTTCAAGGGGGAAATACGTTCACAACCTATGTTGTCCTTGATAAGATCAAATAAAGGTCTTTTCTAGGTCAACCTTTTTTTTAATTAGGAACCTATATTTTTTAATGCATAATCGAATTCTTTAGAAAAAATTAAAATTTCATTTCTGAACTTTTTTTCTAAAATTGATACTTTTTTTAGTTATTCATCTTCAAAAACGTTGTAGGTCTGTAAATTGGTGTTTATAGTTTCATTGTCTGGCCCATCTGACGAGTTACATCCAGCTGATGCTAAATTTTAAATAAAAGAAAATTTAATTTTAAATAAAAAATTATTTGTATATTTACATAATTTTTAAGGTTTTTTCGTTATTCAAACAAACATTAACCCCAGAAATATATTAAAAAAAACATGGTAAGATAAGTAGGCATGCATGTACTGAGCATAGTATAAAAATGCGGTTATGTTTGCAAAATGTTTTTCTGAACAAAAAATTTTGCAAACATGTACATTCCAACATGTAAAATTCTAAAAAATCTAAGTCCTTCACATTGAATTTAAATATATATATATATATAAATTTAATAATAAATAAATTTGATTAAGTAAGTGCATGTATACAGAATTCCTATAAATAAAATTAGTACTTTTAGACTCAATTGATTCAAACTTCGATTAACACAAAACTGTAGAAGATTTATTTTTTATCGACAACTCTAATTTCTCAGTATAATTAATTATAGGGGAAGAAGAAATGAATTTAAAAGAAAGAGCACAAATGAGGACGGTAAGATAATAATTCATAACAAAAAATAAATATTTAAAATAGCTTTTCTTCGAGCAAAGTTTATAAGACAATCTTTTTGTGTAAGTCGTCACATAACTCACTAATGTAGTCTATTTACTGTCTAAAAGAGGAGTATTACGAAAACCGTAGCAATGTATAAAAAGAGAACGCTACTAGATAAAGATAGCATTTATAAAAAAAAGGAGCATGTACGTAATTATAGTTAGTTCCTTATGGCAATACGCCCAGTAATGACTTGACCGATGACAATCTATTTAAAGAAACATTCAATTCTTCTTCATCGTCTAATTCTAAGCCTTGTGCCACTTAATCTATCTCTGAATATACGTCTTTTTACACTTACTTATGTTAGTTTGTTAGTCATGTAAGTATGTTGTATACATCAACCGAACTAACACAGGTCAAGAGCAATTCATTTTCAAGACAAATCCTTTAACCTTGAGACAAATATTAGAAGTAGACATTATTTTCTTCCTAATTTTAAGAATATATTTATGTATGTATACACTGAACTATTTTTTGACCCCCATTTAGATAACTTATAAAAAGCTATTCTAAATAAAATTACAGACTCGACAAGCACGTAGTACAAAAAACTGATTCTTTTTTTTTATATATATATATATAAAATTAACTTACACATTAGTCCATTATGAGTCATTTGACTAGTTTAGTACTATTATTCATTCTTTTCTATTCTGGGCCAAATTTCTCATTTATATGTATATATATTTTTTTTTTTAATATAGATATAACATAATAAATATTATTCCTCTGATGAGTGAACCTGCAGTAAAATTCATAGACGACAAACTGTAAAATTAGCTTTTGTGGGATTCAGCGGAAACTTGATTTCACATCCTATAAAAATTATGATCTCATTTCTTGTGGATTTAAAAGCCTTTTTTTTATTACTTAATTTTCAGGATTTTAAAACGGTCGTTCTCATAAGTTATCGGTATCAGTCTGGATAAGTAATCTCTTTCTTTTATTATATATTTCTACCCTGTTGTGGCACAATATTATATAAATTTAAAATTAAAATGATATATATTATAATAAACTATTATATTATATATATACATTATATTCCCCTGACAATTTATTTTTTTGTTTCTAAAATTTACCATACATAAACTGATTAATTAATTTGTAATATGTTTCATTACCACTTAATTTAGTATATTGTGTAGCAACTTTTTTTTATTACACATTTGTATTTTTCTTAAGCTAAACCAATTCCGTTTTGTTTTTAGTGCTATTGAGTTAGAACAAAGTCCTCGCAATGATCATTACACACACACACACACACACACACAAAATCAACTTTACAATAAATACGAGTATTAAACCACACGGCCTAATTTTTTCCTACGATAAAGTGACAACCATAGTAATTATAAATCATAAATTCTTGTCGAAGAATAAGGAAAAAATAATAAGAAAAAAAATGGGTACATGACACTTGTTAAAGAGAGAAATCGAAGTAGAGTAATTGCAATGTTCCTGCACACGTTCTGTGCGCTGAGTGGCATTGTACGGTTCCAACACGGACCTTTTAGAAGATGTCGATTGCGAGACTAGATAATGATGATATTCTTTATTACTGTCAAAGGTGAAATTTCACTGTACTTTAAGATCATCTCACAACTTTTTTTTTTGGGTGAATAGTCCCTTTAATCCTTAGTCCTTTAATCAGTCAAATTACTTTCTTACGATAAGTAACATCATATTTTTGTTGTAACGAATCTGTAAGCAACACTGTGACAATATAATTTCAAATTTCTTGTTTTTTGTTTTAAAAATGTTGTTAATGCACATTAAGAAAAAGCTTTATTTTTTTAAATTTAGTTTTTACATTTAATTTTTAAAATTAATTCATATTACACAAATTTATGAACTGAATTATTCAATAAATAGAATAAGCTTTTTGTTCTTTGTTCTTTTAGAATTATGTAAATTTTTTTTTAATATAATTTGTAGGTCAAACTTTTAAAACAGATTACAATCTATTTTATTTTTAGACCTTAAATGGTGGTTCAAGTTCCAGGTCATTGTTGCTGGAAATTGTTTTTTTCTTGATTTTACTGTAAACAGCTTAATACAGCATATAATGATGAAACAAAGAGGACAGTTTAATTTTTTTTTTTTTTAAACAATATTACAAGCATAACATAATTAAATTTTTATTTTTGAGATTAAAGATATCTGTGTAAAGTATTTTAAATTTAAATTAATTATATATCTTTTATTTTTCCTTGGAGGAGGAAAAGGCTCTTCCAGCCGCCGTCAGAAACCCGCTAAAAAACCTTCCCTCCTATCATGCAGGGGCCGTATGGTAAGCCATATGGTATGTACAGCTCCTGCATGATCACCCAGGCACTCTCCTATCCGAATCCGTGTGACCGGAAGGCGTCCCCAAGGGGGAGCGACGACTCCGAGGAGACCCCGCCGCCCACCCCCAGAAGCTGGCCTCCCTTGATCACCCGTCATCGAACTCCAAGTCTCTATAGATCCGCATCTGCCCAGCCTGTCGTCGCCTCTCTTCATTGGCCTTTTCTCCAATCATTGATGTGATCGTAGTCGAGACACATTCCCATTTGTTGCTATTGCTGAGCATCACCTCGATTACATTGTTGGCCCCCTCCACACCCTGATCCTCGAGCAATACTCTTAAGTTGCACCATCTAGAGCAAAAAACACCGCATACTCTGCTGTATCCTGTTCGCCGCAAGCGTGACACCGACTTGTATGGCATCTGCCCATCCTGTACAGATAGTCCCGAAAACATCCATGTCCAGATACGAAATGGGTGAATTCGTAGCCTGTGTTACCATGCTTTCGCTCCACCCAGTTCCTAACATCGCTTATGAGACCTTCCTTTCTTAACCCACTTATGAGCCCACCTTTTCCTTCCTAACGTCGCATTGTCCGAATCTCGTCATCTGTCAAGCCTAGCCTTGTAGAGACCATCAATTGCTTCCTTTCTGTCCCGTTCATTCACTATTGAAGCTCTCATTTGCGCTTGTAAGTCTATGGGCGGTACTCCAGCTATAATCGATGCCGCCTCGGTGCTAATCATACGATACCCTGCGATGATACGTATGTTTTAGCTTACGTTGTTGCCTAAACAAACGCCTCACGTTCCTGGCCATCGACAACGCTCCCAGTCATACAGGAACTCTATATAACACCACCGAAGAGTGCACACTGGCCAACAGTTTCCTCTTACCCGTCTGAGGACCGCCCTTATTCCTTATCACTTTGCTCAGCGCCTTCATCACATTTTTGCCCTTTCTCGCCGCCTCAACATGTATATCAAAGTATTGGTTCTTGACCAGCCACACGCCTAAATACTTCACAGCTGGACTAGGGTGGACCATCGTGTTTCCCACTCTAAAATGCAATGGATGTAGTCTGCGTTTTCCAGCCATAACAACTACTTTCACTTTGTCTTCAGCGAGCCGTAGACCATGAGCTGTTAACCAACTCTTAACCATGTCAGCCGCTTCTTCACCGGCCGCCATCAATTCTTCTTCTGTTTTGCGCACAGTCACAAGTGCCAAATCATCGGCAAACGCCACCGGGGTTGCCCGTCGGGTAGTGCTGCCTTAGAACATTATCGAAAGCAATGCTCCACAAGGCCGGACCCAACACCGAACCCTGAGAGAAACCTCTCTCCACTGGAAATTTCGTTTCACCACCTTCCGACCTGTCTACCACGAATCTGTCCTTAAAATATTTGTGCAATACCCTTCACAGGTATGCCGGGATTTGTCTGGCTTCTAGTTCACGAAATATAACTTTCCATGGGCAGCTCATTAAACGCATTGCGTATATCTAACAGCATGACCGCGCCTATCTCTCTCGTCCTCTGTGTTCCCTGCATAGCTGATCGAATAATATTCATCACTCGACCGATCGCATCAATCGCCGAGCGTCCGGGCCGAAAACCAAATTGATCCTCATGAAGACCCCTTGCCATCTCTACACCGTCGTTTAGTCTTCGAAGAACAAGTCTTTCAAATAATTTCGCGAAGCAATTCAATAAACAAAGTGGTCGAAACGATATCTGTACCCCCGTAGGACCAGCATTCTTCCTTAACATCACTAACCCTGTACCCCTCCACCGTTCAGGTATCCATTCCATCACCAATATCATATTCATTGCACGCAATACCACACCAGGCACTGTCTGGCCACAATTTTGACGACCTCTGGGGGGATTCCATCCGGCCCAGGACTCTTGCCGCCTTTAATCAACCTAGCCGTCTCACTCAGGTCTTGCAGTGAGAATGGAACTATTGATTCCACCACAATTTCCTCCCTTTGAAAGTCCAATCCTTTTGGAAACAGTTCATCAACCCTTTCCACAGCTCACTTTCGGTGAGGAGTGGCACTCGTCTTTCAAACATTTTGGTGACGATACGATAGGCCTCACCCCACGGATCAACTTCCACAGCATCACACAATTGCTGCCACTTTTATTGTTATTATAAAATAATATATTGTTATTATAAAATAACAATAAAAGTGGCAGTAAACCGTTTTAAGTCCCAATACCACATAACTGTAGTTGTTTACGGATTTGAGGTGTGGGTTAACCATAACTGAATTAACTCCTTCTATTCCAAGTACAAATTAATGTCTGGACGATTGAAACGTTGCCTAGTACAATCATTCTTATGATGTAACAGCGAAAAAAAGATCTCTTAACCAAAATATCTACTATTGGTAAATAGAATAAATTAGGGTGGGATTTATCTCATCTCACTCATCATTAGTACGCGGTGCATTCATCATTATTTGTATCAACTACAAATAAAATGTCATCCGACTACCATGGCCGCTAATTGAAACGGTACGTTTGCTTCTCAAAAAGAATGTCAATAATTTTTCATATTTTTATACGTAAATTTAATACTAAACATTTTTCAGGTGTATTATACCAAAAGTAGCAGCATATTTAAAAGATTTTATTTCATCTTTCTAATGCGTCTTTTGATAAATTGGAATACATTATTTCGCTCCAAACAGTTTATAATAAATTTTACTTAAAATTTAAACGTAGGTGGTCATTGCAATTGTTAAAAATCATATTCAGTAGACTCTACAGAAAAAGTATATGTTATAAGAAAAATGAAACAAACGAATAAATGTAAAAAAGAAATAATAATAATAAATACAATAAACTGCAAATATTATTTCCAATTAATGCAAATTATCATTCAAAAATGATGATTAACATAGGGCGTAAGAAGATATTTGCATTAGAAGACATAAGAATATTTTCTAATGCTTAAAGCAATTTTATTTAATTTTCTACTTTGACCTTGGACATTATTTATATATATATAAAAGATTATGATCAAAAACGAATTACAAAATTTTACTTAAAATTTAAACCTAGATAGTTACTTCAATTGTTTAAAAATCATCAGTTGACACTGTGGAAAATATATAATGATGCTAAAAAAATAAGCAAAAAAATTAATTTAAAAAATAGATAATAATATATTATTACATGACAAATAAAGATAACTTACAAAATACAACGAAACAAGTAATTTCGTGGAAGTTGGAGAGCAAGAGTTGTTTTACTCAGTTTTAATGGATCTTAAACTTAATTTTAGTATCAGTGTATTTTCAAATTCAAAGGTTCTGAAGTTTAAATCCTAGTAAAGGTTAGTCGGTTTTATACGGATTTGAATGCTAGACGGTGGTTACCGGTATATTTTGGTGGTTGGGATTAAATTAATCACACGTCTCAGGAATGGTCGGCCTGAGTCTGTACTAGCCTACATAGCATTTCATACATATCAACCTCATCTCACTGGACCATGGGGGGGGGGGGGTTGCTTATTATTCACTAATTTAGCAGGTTGCAGCAATCACATAGGAAAATAAAATAAAGATTTTGTAATACGTATTCTTAATTCAAATTATTTATCCAGAGAAAACTAAAATAAAGAAAATAGAATATAGGTGACAAAGAATTATAGAAATCAGCTGCCTACAATTGCCTGAAAACTAATAAAATTTTTTTTTTTTAATTTGTAACTTATTAAAGATACATCTTGAACGTTTTCAATTATAAGGACACTTTTCTCGTCCGCTTAGAATTTTGTATAATAAAATTGTGTATAATTTTTTAATTTTTTTTTAGGCGGGGATATCTTTCTAACTAATTTAAGATACATTCATCGTTATCATTTTGAAATGTTTTATCTGTTCAACCTACAAAAGCGGCGTGCATTAAGTAGTGGCGGGAAAACAAAATTAAAAATTTAAATCGTAGATATGTTTTTAAGCTAAATTTACCCTTTCAATTGTGATTGCCTAAAATGAGATCTGTTGTTTGTATTTATTTACTTGTATTTTTTACTCTATTTTAAAAACCCTACTAAATGTACTTGTTTTACAGTATTTTGTAGGTACGTTTAGTTTTTTTTAATATTATCTTTAATTAAAATTTTTTTATTATTGTTTTTGCTTTTAATTTATATTTTTAGTAATCTCTTTTTTAGTGTCTACTGATATTTTTTAATACTGTTTAAATGGCAATCTGATTTATATTTAAAAAAAAAAAATGTTAGCGATTTTTGAGGGTAATATTATTTTTCAATTTATTTCAATAACCATTCAGAATATTTTTTTTTTTATTTTTATTAAATAAAAAACTGAATTGTATGAAATGATATGTTAAAAAATACTAGACCCGTTACCAGAAATTGAACCCAATAAGAAATGATATAGAAGCCAACATTTTAACCGCTACAACCTTTCTTATGTAAATAAATTTTCAGTAGACATTTCTTACTTAGGTGAGTTATCTTATCCCACGACTATTAATATAAATAATTTTTGAATTTTCCCTCCTTTTTCTAATATTTTTACATTTATTTATTTTCATTTCATTTCCTTTCTTATTCTCAGAATTATATCTCTGTTTATTTTCGCTATAAAATAAAATAACATTCTTTTTATACATGTTTTTTTTTTTTTTTAAACTAAATATTTCTTAAAAGTAAATTCACTTTCTTATTAATGTACGTGACATCTCACATTCTAAAACGAAAGAAGAGTATAAACGATATAATCAGACTATAAAGAAATTCATGTTATTGACAACAGAATATACTTATAAACACTTGCATAAACGGGGAAAATAAATGATGTACCCTACTCTTAGGTTACAATATATTTTATATAGCTAGAAATACGATTAACAATGTATAGGACGAAGATAATCTTCAAACAAATGTTAACTTAAAAAAAAAAAAGTAAATAAATAAAAATTACATCTTCTGTTTAAAACCCATTATTAAAGTTATAATCATGTTCAAAAAGGATGAATTTATTAATCTAATCTCAAGAAGTAGAGAATGAACAAATTCATGAATTTTGGTAATTTTGCCTATTTTTTGATTTGAAAAAAAGAATATTTTTTTTAAAAATGCAACAATGAAAGGTAAAAAAATTTATAATAAAACAAGCCAATCAGAGCCCCTTCACATGTAGGCTGGGAGCTCCCACTGGACTTACACTGTGTTCATTATTACCATGCTTGTGAGAATAATAGTGATAAAGAACAATTAAATCCTGTTCATAAAACATACTTTCAAAGCCTGATTATAAAAGCAATCAGTACATTGTAATTTATTCAGAGCAATATTTTGATCAGCATAGGACTCAAATCTGAGTGATGTGAAGTATGCCAGTTTCAGAACAGTTGACCCCTATCTTAGAGATAGTAGTTATAGCCGGTTATTTCGAACGGATAAAAAAGTATTTTGCACACTTCTTAGCGTTACCCGACAAATACTACAAGGTGACCGTGAAACTTCGTTTCTCATTTTTAATTTTTTAATTTTATATTTTATCGTCAAGTAACTGGTGGTAAATGCAGCCATAAGCGTTGAACGCACAATAACAGTGACAATGGCTGCGTTCGTTGAGCCGCCATTTGTAAATTGCCGCACCTTTAAAGCTAGTTTTATCGATAAAATTAATAGTAATATCAGAAAAGATAAAAATTATTTTTTTGAAAAAATTTAATTGCAAATACTGCAAGTGGTCTCCAAATTCTATTTAAATAATAATTTGGCCATAGTTAAGTTGAATCTCGGCAAGGAACATAATCCAACCCACCGGGTTGGTCTACTGGTGAACGCGTCTTTGCAAATCAGCTGATTTCGAAGTCAAAAATTCCAACGTTCAAATCCTAGTATAGGGAGTTGTTTCCTTTATTCAGATTTGAATACTGGATCGTGGATACCGGTGATCTTTGGTGGTTGGGTTTCAATTAACCACACATCTCAGAAACGGTTGATGTACAAGACTACACTTCACATACACTCATACACATCATCCTCATTCATCCTCTGAAGTAATACCTGACAGTGATACCCACAGGCTAAACAGGAAAAAAGAAACATAATCCGGTTGTTACTGCAAGCCATTAAAACGGTTATCATCTTGAAATCATTTCGTAACGACAACAGTCTTATTTCTTTACAGATATAAAAATTATGCTAATGCAAAATTTCACCTCAGTTGGTTGAATAGTTTCTGTATGAATGAGTAACAGACTCAAAGACACAACTAGATATATATTATAGATTATCATTTACAATATAATTTAGAATTAATTAACTTATAATTTAAAAAGTAATCATCTGATAAAAACGTTTTACTGTTATAAAAGTTATTAATTCATTTTAAGTTATTTATTAATATTAAATCTATGGCTGATGTCTTTACTTGGTGAAAATCCATAATTAAAAAGTAAAAGTTGAAAACTAGATGTTTTTAAATTTTCACTAATTATTTAAACTATATAAATTTACGATGTTATTTAAACTTATTACAAATTTAAACTAAAATTTAGTTTTAAAAATTCAACTGTACTGGCTGAAAATAATATGGATTTAGATATTTCGGATAATTCTACACTACTTTCTTTTGCTGTAATGAATTTGTTTCCTAGTATTCTGTTACAAGATGTTTTCAATATTATTAAAAAAATCATTGACTATCCAAAAATTAATGAAATTATAAGAATTGAGATAATTGAGGCATTAAAATATTGTTTTAATCAAAACTATTTTTAATTTAACTATAACATTTACACTCTAAAAGTGACTCTACCATGTAATTAACTTAGTCTGTTAGCTGTTGACATTTTTATAAACGATTTAGGAAACAAAAATTTGTGCTCATCCTTTCTTGAAATACTTCACTTTTTGATATAGATACATGGATAATTGTTTTACAGGTAGCTTAAGACAACTAGGAATATTCTTGAATGTTTTTGACACTAAGAAAAAGTAACGCTTTTACTTTTGTGGAACAAAATATTTCTATCGATATTTTAAATTTAGATATTACTAAAATCAATAACAAAGTGGATTTTAGCATATATTATAAACTCTCACACACTAATACTGTCATGAAAAGTATATCATTACATCTATTTGCACATAAATAAGCGGTTTCAGCAGTTATATTCATATTTTGATGAACACTACGATGTCAAACGATAATTCTGAGAAAGAACTTAATATTATAAAACAAATGCTGTAAATAATAGTTACCAGACGAGTCTAACTGATCGAATGCTTCAGAATAAATTAAACAAAATGAAATTAGAAGGTTCCCTTCTTCCAGTAATTGACTCCAACAAAAGAAATTTTACATTCACTTATATGAGTGTATATAAATGTATACCTCGTACAGGTAAACCCACAAAGAAAATTAACAAATTTTTTTCAGAATCAGTGATTTTGATACTGCTTTCAAATCCAATTATTCACCAGGTAAATTCATTAAGAATAACAAAAGTTAATCTTATAAACTTAAAAAATAAGAAGTTTACAAACTTAAATCTGGTTCTTGTAATAAAGTTTATATTGGACAAACAGGTAGCTCTTTTGAAAAACGTATTGTCATTCAATTGATGAAAAATCATATTTTTAATCATAATTCCAATATATTACAAGTTGAGAAGAAAGTTTTAAAGCTAAACCTTTTAGAGTCATTGGAAATTAATAAACATAAAAATTGTAATTTAATTTTAATGATCAATTAGATTTAAATAGTTCACCGTTATTAAACTTATAAATGTAGTTGTAAGCTTCGAATTTAAATATAAATACCACCCCTTTAGATAAAAAAAACAAACTGAAATGATAAATAGATACGTAACTTTACATGACTGTACTACTCCTTACTGTCGTACACTACTGTATTTTTATGTACTTTATTTCTACTAATTTAATTTGTTTACATAATTCCCTGAATCTAATTTTTAAGTTTTACTAATCTGTACTTAACATCTGAATAAGGTACTGTGTGTCACATAAGCTTTATTTTTAAACAAAACTAGTGAAATTTAAAAACATATATTGTTTTCATTTTCCAGATTTAAAAAAAAATTAATATTACAGTATTCAAATTTTAACAATGATTTAATTTTATTATTAAACGCTTCTGGATTCGTATTACACACAAAATAATAAGTTAATTGCTATTTCTTCCACCCTCTGCTTTTCCAGCTAATAGAGATCGTTTAGTGGTTGTTGAACTCTGAGCGAATAAAAATATAAATGAAAATAGAAAAAATTTAATCTTGATAATCTTTAACTAAAATGAGAAAATGATTGAATGAGAATGATTGAACCCTCACCATATCAATCAGTAACACATTTTTAGGCAAACTTTTCTAGCAGCTATTTTGAATTAAGTATTGTTATTTATTCAATGACAGTAATTATTGATGTAGGTTACAAATTTTACATTGTGAAACTGTCCTCAATTAACTTTACGAGCACTTTCTACATGAGAACATTTTTAAATTGATTGACGTATCTTTCTCTTTTTTTATGAGAAGTGCGGGCATCGACTGCTGTGGTCATTTAGCTCGAATGGAAATTTTAAGGTTTGAAAAATGGCATGACCGACCGGGATTCAAACTCAGGACCTTCGAGTAAAATGCTGAGACGCTACCACTTGAGCCACGGTGGCCGGATATACTTTTATTTCTTCTACTGAGCAAAAACCTTTTTGTACAAGAAGCGGGTTTTTATGATGTAAGCCAGAGGTAATTACAATATTTCATATAGAAAATTAAACAATGTTTTCAAGGTAACAGAAGGAAACTAGTCACGAATAGCAGAGTTCACAAGCAAATACATAAATTCTACTGCCCTCTTCTTATGTGAAGTCCCTCTCTTAACGAAACGCTTCCATTCTTGTTTGTCTTTGGCAATTCGTTCCGATGTTGTTTCTAATCTTTTACCTTCTATTTCATCTCCCTAGTGATATCTGGACTTATCCTGAATTCTTTCCCGATTCATTCTAATCCAGTTCATGAAAATTAATGTTCATGCGTAATTTGATCCGGCTACTTCGGCTGCTAATCTGTGTTTTATTAATTAATGTCTTGAAATTTATCTTTATTCATTAATCAATTATTATGCTTTCTGCTTTTTATTGTTATTTTAACCTTCTTTTTCTCTATTCATGTTTTCAATTCCCTTAAAAACTCTTTTGTCTTTAGATTAATGTCCTTAACCTCAGCAATATAATTAATTCCAGAAAATCCTCAACAAATAATTAAGTTTTACCTTTAAAATAATCAGTAATATCTTCATAATATTACATTGAATTCCTGATGCTGTCACCTCCTCCATTTTCATTTCTAGCCCGAGAAAGTTTTTTAAATATAAAAAAAACTTATGTTTTTTTTCATAAAAAGAAGTTTTTTTATATAAAATTACTCCTCTTCAATTTTTTCTTTTCTAGTTTTATTTATTTATCAATTGAATTTTTACGTTTTTATTAATTTATGTTTCCCAGAATTAATTTTAAATATATTTTAATCAAAATTTTATCTATAGGGTAGAATTAATGAAATCCTACATAATATTTGTACTATTGATAAACACATACATATATTGGTATCAGAATTAGTGATTACTAGGTACTAGTATTTTTGTATTTGAGTAGAAACGTAATAGTGTTACTTGCGAAATAACGCGTTTCAATAAATACAAAAAAAACTTTTTCATGAATATTATATGTATATACGGGTATATATATATAGAGTACGTAATAAATATCACATTAACACAAATAATAAACGACTAAAACTGTACTCAAGGAAATATGATGACATCATACAAAGTAAAGTATGACATCACTCAAATCAAGGAATCTCATTAGTAAAACGGGATAGATTAGTAACAGCCTAAGCAATTAGTCACCTGATTGAAATATTCAATTTTCACAACTGAACATGACGTAGTCATTAAATAAAACTGTATTATAATACAGAAACTGATATCTGTAGTTGACGAACAACTGTTCCTGTGTAGTAATCAGCATTCCTTTCAAAGCAAATCCAACATCAAAAATTCTCTTTTTCAGAAAAAAAACCCAAAGATCCGAACTTAACGGATCACTGTTTATCAGAATAAGTATTAATTCACAGTAGAATGAATATTTTAAGTAATTAAAAAATAACACACATTTCAAAAATAAAATAAAAATAACCACAAATATCGGCAATCCGTAAATTAATAAATAAAATAGGCTTTTTTGAATGTAGTCTTTAAAAAAAAAAATCTTAATGAACTGAAATGAAATACAGAACTAGAGCGGTACAGAAGTAAAGAGTAATGTAGGAGAAACTGAATAATATTCAGCTGCCACTAAATGAGAACAAATGTTATGGGATAATGGCAAGGACGTTTTCTGTTCCAAGGTAAAAGATGAGTGTTACACTGTAGCAATCCTGACGGAAAACGCAAACACGATACAAGGTACTAGAAGAGAATAATAGAGTAATACCTCGTGGCATGTCTCCATTAATCAGAGCGAGAGAGTTTGGGCACGCGGCTGGAGATCGAGGAAATTTCGTAAACAACAAATAATTGGAGTATCTGGCGGGTTGCCATCTGCACGCCTCCCTAACCTGTCTTTACTGATCAAGGGAGAAATTTTTACTTTTTTTTTTTTTTTTTTTTTGTATTTTATCTACAAGAAACTGAAGCAACTACTGACTCAAAAGAATGTTTCGTAAAATATCCAATTTGTCTCTACTTCTAAAACAATAAAACCTCATTATGAATCTCATACGCTTTGAACGAAATTGTAAAAAGATAAAAAATAAATAGAAATAAGTAAGTTGTACATTTACATTTCAAACGAAGTACTTTTACAAAATTCTTTTATAAAGTTTTTTATTTACTCTGACTCGTTTTCTCTCTTTATTTTTCCATCTCTTTTTATTTAGCTCACCCTTCTCAACCACAATCACAGGAATAAATATTAAAAAAAAAAAATAGGTCTACACAATTTAACTTGAATGTTTATAATTTTATAATTGCCTCAAGGAAGTATAACATCAAAAAAAAAGGAAAAATAAATTATATAGAAAAGAAAATTAAGAAAAATGAAAACAGATTTTAATAAATTTAATAAAAATAAAATTATAAAATATTTTCACCAGCTCTATTCTATTTTTCAAACCGTCTGGAAAAATATTCTAAAAATTCTATTCTTTTAGAAATGGGCAGATTTTAAATCACTTTTTGAGATTTTTATTTAAATTATGTTCATTTTTTTAAATAATAATATATTGCATAAATTACAGCTGTATTTATAAACTGTAATATCACAGAGATAAATTCAAGAATCGATAATAAAAACAAATAAAATAAAGAACTAGATACGCGTTTCAACTTTCCAACAATCATCAACAGTAAATATATAAAAAGAAAGTAATAAGAATGAATATAAATAAAAAAAGGAAACGTAAAATAAATAATTAACAAAAAATAATAATAATAATATTAATGAATAATTTTTTCCGTTGGGGGAGGAAAATGGTCTGCCAACCGCCGCTAGGCCGCTGGCGTGAATAATTATTAAATAAATTAATAAATAGGAAAAAATAATTTTTTTTTATACTTTATAGATAAAACCTACTTGTTAATACCTCTTCTTAATCTAAAGATTTGTTATTTTACTATTATAATTTTACTTTTTATTTATCGTTAATATTTCTTTAGTTAATAATTTATTTTTACTTCAATCTAATTAATTTTTAATACTTTCTTTGTTATCAGTTGATTACTAACGGAAATGGTCGTCTAGATTTAAATTTATTTCGTTTTACTTTATTGGCTGCAAAAAGGAAAATCTGATAATCAGTAAAAAAAAAATATGGTATGGTTTTTTTTTTCATTTCTCAACGTTTGATAATCCAAGGACCCCAAAAAACAAATAAAGTGGGGGGGGGGGAGTAATGTTTATACATAGTATGTATATACGTCTGTTGGAACATTTGAAGCCTAATAATCTTTGTACCGATTTTTATGAAATTTTGTACTCATGTATATGGGACAATTTGTTGGTAATTTTTCTCAAAATATTTGCAAATATAACCCTATTTCAATGTTCAGTACATGCGTGTACGCTTATCTTACCATTTTTAATTTGCGTCAAAATTCACCAGATTTTTTTTTTTATTTATTGAATATTTTTAACCGAATTTTTTTCATATCTTCCTAGACACGTTATTGAAGCGACTCAAAAAAAAATATATACTTTGGGGGCAATATTGGTGGTCGATCAAAGTTTAACGTTGTAGATCTTATGAAGTTTTCGAAACTTTTTTGTTTATTTAAACTAAATATTATTAAAAATTTAAATAATAAACTTTTAATAATTATATTAAGATAAAATTTCATCATAATCCTCCCCGAAAAAAAAATTGGTAACTTTTAATTAGTTTTTTTTTTTTTTTTTACCGCCACCACCAGAGCCGAATCCATAATTAAGCCTAAATTAAGCTCCGGGGTTGCAATCGCTCAAACAATCTCGGCAGAATTGAAGGTCCCACCCAGGTAGCCGGGATCCGGTCTTTCAATTAGTCGCCATGCCTCAAATGAGGGGACCCCGAAGGAATACCCCCACCGGGACTGCGGTCTTACATTCAACGTTTTATTGGTTGTACATTTTTTAGTGAAACTTATTCCCCTCCATTTAACCTACTAAACATAGAAAAAGGAAAATAAATTCTTGGAAGGTAATTTTGGAGGTGGAAGAACAGAAGAAAATTAAAATACCATTTTTTTTTTTAATTTAAAACTTTTTTGGCTTATTTAAACACATAATAATAATTTTACAATAACATTTCATTATAAATTACCCCCACACCAAAAGAGAAATCATAGGTAACTTCTTTTCATACATAAGTATTTTTTCATTGTATAAGAATAAATACTTCTTTTCATACATAAGTATTTTTTCATTGTATAAGAATAAATAACCAATGCCAGGAAAGTATTTCAACTTTGTTGTTCCGTTTTTTCTTAAACTAATGTTCAGCGTGTTTCTAGCGATTTCTTTTTAACAACCGTAAAGCTCTTACTTAGATTGTTAAAAACGCTGTATAAAAATAATCCTTATAATTTCAAATTTTTCTTGGGTTGTTTTTTTTTTATAATTTATATTTCTTGAATTATTAGACGGTTGATGATAATTATAGGGTATGATATGTTTGATGACCCAACAGATAATGTCTTTAAACTTTTTCTTTCACATTTATTTTATTTTTTACATATATTATCAATTTTAATTTTTTTAATCTAAACAATTACTCAATTAAAACAATGGTAATCTTGCTTTAGTGTTAAACAACAATAGACAATAATTTTGATGTCAACACAACATGTTTAGTTTAATTAATTTCCCTTGATGTTTCGAAGTAGCACGCATTCCAGTTTTAATATATTAGAATCACCAAAAATCCTTACCATCACTAATTCGACATTTTAAAAATTGCCTTGACGTTAGATGGTAGATTGGTAGTCAAAAAGATTAGCCTTGACCGGTAAAGAAATTTTTGCCATTTTTATGGAAGATGGGGGTTACCTTCAGTGATGCTTTATCAGCTAACAATACATACGAGTTTAGTTGAACTTTTTCGAAAATTTTAATTTTTTTTTAAAACGATAAACCAGATTAAGTTTTATTTACAATTTTCTTTACAGATATAATATATATAATTTTAATAATCATAAATAATAATGTTTTTTGACTATTAAAATATTTTTTTCTTTTAATATAAAACACATTAAATAAATCTTAAAACCCAAATGCAATATTATTGCGCCTATCAAGAAGTTTTTTACTATATAATAAAAATAAAACTAACATCCTTTAATTCACAAACAGTGATCTTTACAAATTTACTTTTCATTCACGTTTCGTAACATATATTTTTAAATATGTGGCAATATTATCAAGCAAAAAAAATATATCCAATACTGTTTTAATGTATTTACTTTTCCTTTCTTATTTTAATAATCATCCTTCAGTAAAACTAAACATTCCCTGTAACGCCTCGTCCTCATCGAGTTCCGTCCTAGCTCGGTCGAGTTAACTCTGAAGAACTGCAAATAAAAGAACTTAAAAAATAAAGTTTTAAATATATTTGCCTTTAAAAATATGGAACGGAACGCAAGAATGGCGGGAGTTTCAATATTTCTCCCAACAGATCGCAGAGCCTGGAGAAAGACCCTTGCTACCGTTTCTATTATCAGGCGGGTTTCATCGGTTATTTAGTGGGGGTTATAAATTTTAAGGTTTAATTTATGGACCGATTTGGTAATTTGCGTTCCTATTCGTACGGACCAACGTAAAATTTATTTACTGGTTCTGACCGTGGGAGACTAAGCTTTTGAGCCTAGTAATCCCGACGTGATTCTCCTTCAGTCCATCCGCTGAAGTCCTTTCGGTACCAGCACCTATGGGCTGGCAGGAATAAGCCTACCGGGGCCGTAGTTATTTGAGGGGAGAAATGCGCCCACTTCTATGGAGGGAGTCGCATATGCAGACTGAATGAAAGTGTGGTCTCTTCGAAGGACGGTGTCGGATGTTGTCTAGGTTTTTATATTTTTAACAAAATTTAATTGTGAATACGGTCACTTTCGCGACCGGAATTTTCACGCGGTTTCCATTTATAGATTACGCGATATAGAGGCTCCTAAGCCTGGTTTGTCATTTTTTGACTTTCTTACCGCCTCTTCACGGTGGTTCGTTTAATACGGCATGAGGTTGTTTTCTTATACCCTGTGGAGTAGGGTCCTCTCGGCAGATGTCCCGGAGATGGCCGTGTTCGGTCACGGCCGCTCTCCCGAACAGTCTGCGTGCCTGCGCCACCCCCACCTCGGATACTGTGTGTAGTCCTGCATTGTAGCGCAGAGTGACGTTTCTGACAAGCCACGGTGCTCCAAATATCGTCGGCAACGCTATGTTTTAGACGGCTTCTAATTTATTTTGAAGCGTGGAGTTCAACAAAGCTCCCCAAACCGGGTAAGGATATGTTAGAATCGGCAGGATGTATAGCCGAAAAATGAGCAGTTTGGATATGGGCTGGCCCTGTTCAGTAATGGGTATAGTAAGATCCTAACAGCCTTTGTCCTTTGGGTCACATATTTAACATGTTCTCCTGAGATAAGCCGTTTATCCAGGACTACTCCCAGTTACTTGGGTGTTTTCCCAAAGGGTATTTTCTCTCCTGAAATTTTCAGCTATATGGCTGCCACTGATTTTTCACCGTTGACGTTGATTTTCCACATATCGAGCCACGGCTCTTTAGGTTCAATATTCTTTGGTCCCTCGATCGCGTAATCTACACTTCTGGATTCATAATAATATGCCGTGTCGTCTGAGTGTAGAGCTGTCTTGACTCCTTCCGACAGCGACATATCGTTAACGTAGGCCGTGTACAAGAACGGCGAAAGTACTGCTCCTTGGAGGACTCCAGCGGCTATGTCTCTGGTGGAGGAAATTGTTCCCCCTACACTTACAACAAATTGTTGGTCTCGTAAATAAGACCGTATCAATCTGACATAGCGACAGGGAATTGTCGTATGTGCGAGTTTATACAGCAAGCCGCTATGCCAAATGCTTTAGCCACATCTAGAAAAACGGTTGCAGATACTGCTTTTCTATTTAGGCCTCCGAGAAGACTGTCGATTATTTCAACCAGTTGGAGGGTCGTCGAGTGGCCCTCCCTAGAAACCAAATTCTCTGAACCAAATGTCGACTAAGTCTCTCTAGAAAAATCCTTTCGAATAGCTTTGACAACACTGTTAATAAGGAGATTGGCCTGTAATTCTGGGGAACGAGCAAATTTTTCCCAAGTTTGGGTAGGCAGTTTTCCAGCAACCTTTGCAACCTTTGCAGTTTTCCAGCAATTTGGAAAATACCCAACGTACAAAAATGACGTGAATATTGTGGTTATAGTCGCTATAACGGGGGGGGTGGAACATTCCGGAATGCGCGGGCACCGATCCCGTCAACACCCGGAGCCTTGTCGGGGCTTGTGGCTTTGATTTCAGCGGAAACCTCCGCCTCAGCGACTTGGTCTATTTCTAGTTGGGCGTCCTCCACCTGTGCTAAATAAACTACAAGGAAAGACTCCACCTCTTGTGTGGTAGTTGTTTGTGGTGGGAGGGGGGTTTGGAGTAAATTGATTCACCAGGGTGTCGGCGAAAACCTCCGCCCTGTCCGCCTCCGAATATGCCAGAAGGCCTCGTTGACCCACAACCGGGTGGCGGGGCTTCTTCCCTTCTCGTAGTTTTTTGTTTAGCCTGAACACCGAGGAGTGGTCATCTGAAACCGAGGCGAGGTATTTGTTCCACGAATCCTCTCGATGTTGTACCAGCAGCTGTTTCACTCTGTCCATTTCAATATAAAAAGCCCTTTTATCAGCGGGGGATAGGGTGATTCGGTATCTCCATCTCAGTCGGCGCTTCTCTGCTGTAGCGTCAGAGACATGAGGTGGGAGATTATTACGGATAGGCCTCGTGGTCTTTTCCGTAAAGCTGTTTGACAGAGCCTCGGTCATTGACAATGTGACGCGTTCGACCGTGTTATTGATTTCCTCCGGTGTGGTCAGGAGTTCAGGATGCGCTGCCTGTAATCCCGTTGGAGAGTTTCATACAACCTTTTCCAATTCACTGACCTCCGGGGTATAGTCGGGGGGTCTCAGCCGCCCCCTGCTTGGCCCAACTCCAATAAGGCAGGAAAGTGGTCCGAGCTGAGGTCTTCTATCGTTTCAATCATGACCGGAGTTGTTACCGCCTTAATTGCTATGTCGAGTACACAGGTCTCGATCTGCCTGTTCGATGAACGAAGGTGGGCACCTCGGGGCCTATGACGACTAACCGGCGTGCTCGTGCCCTTTTGTATAGCAACTTGCACTTGTTAGATTGTTATTTCAAGACTCGTGCTTAGCGTTGAGGTCGCCCATGAGTATCATGGGCCCATTCAAGTTTTCTAGCACGGCATCTAGATCTACGCCGGGTACCGCTGAGTTTGGTTTATCATAAGCCGAAACCAGCCGATACACCGTGCCTAGATGCTCCACATGTTCACAAGTCTGTTCCATCACGTTAGTGTGGAGGTCAACCCGCGTGTGTATATGGTGTCTGTGGACTAAAATTGCGGTTCCGCCGGTGGCAGGGCGTCCGGGTCGTACTGGTCTATCCGTCCTATCTGTGAAGTAATTCCAAATGCTCAGTTGTTTGTTCGCGTTCAGATACGTCTCAGACAAGAGTATCACGTCTATTAGTAAATCCTCGGCCAGACGGCAAAGTTCTTCCTTCTTGCCTGCTACTGAATTGGCGTTCCACTGTAGCAGTCTGAGAGTTTGCCTAACCATACCTAGATAGCAGGTTCATGAGGCACTCTATGATGGACTGAATATAGTCCTTCAGCGATTTAGCTTGGAGCATGCTGGGCAATATTGCTAGAATTTTCGGTAGGACATCATTAACTGTCACATGTGACAAGAAATCCGTACCGGAACTCTCCTACGGGGGTGCTTAAATACATATATTCAACATTATAGTTTATATTACAACGTAGACGTATTTAACACGGAGGATGTGAAAAATACCAGATTCTTTATTAGACTCAAAGTCAAGGTCATTTGATGTAGAATCCATCATGGATGAATGATTTTAAACTAAAATACCTTGTAAATTATCGATTTTAATGTCCAAACAAAATTTTCATTATTTCAATTCATGTTCTAAATCTAATGACGTTCTTTCATATTTGAACCAATATTTGTGGTTTAAATTTACTCAGTTTATCTCAGAGATTTCATCGCTTTTTGCATGTAATCGTTATTTTTATAAAATAAATTTATTCAATTAGTAAAATTTCATAAATTCTAAACAAATATTAATTATAATTAATGTCAGTTATTTTTTTATAATATTATTAATTAACGTCAAAAATTAAAATTAATTGCTGAGAGTAATATTCTATATTATATACACGAAATTACTGACATATCTAATTTCATTTTCAATAAAATGATTTAAATTAGTTTTATTAAGTTGTAATATCAAATAGAACAATGAAAACTTATATTTTTAATTTTTACAAATTAAATCAGATTTTTACATTATGTTTTTTTTTTGAGAATTTTAAAAATTAGAACGAAAATTAAAAAAAAACAATTATCATTGTTCTAACCAACATAGTTGACATTCACAGACCTAGAAAAGTCATTCGATAACGTAGACTGGAATAAAATGTTCAGCATTTTAATAAAATTAGGGTTCAAGTACAGAGATAGAAGAATTCATAACATTTACAGGAATCAAACAGCAACAGTAACGATGGAAGAACATCAACAAGAAAGAAGCCGTAATAAAAAATGAAGTCCGACAAGGATGTTTCCTATCACCATTACTTTTTTAATTTTCACATACAACTAGCAGTTAATGATGTTAAAGAACAATTTAGAACCGGAGTAACAGTACAAGGTGAAAAGATAAAGATGCTACGATTTGCTGATGATATAGTAATTCTAGCCGAGAGAAAAAAGATTTAGAAGAAGCATAAACGGCATGGATGAAGTTCTACGCAAGAACTACCGCATGAAGATAAACAAGAACAAAACAAAAGTAATGAAATGTAATAGAAATAACGAAGATGAACCACTTAATATAAAAATAGGAAGAGAAAAGATTACGAAGGTAAAAGAATTTTGTTATTTGGGAAGTAGAATTACTAAAGATGGAAGAAGCAGAAGCTACATAAAATGCCGAATAGCACAGGCGAAACGAGCCTTCAGTCAGAAATATAATTTGTTTACATCAAAAATTAATTTAAACGTCAGGAAAAGATTTAAAAATATATAAAATATTTTGCTTATCGATTGTGGATACGTTTCATTAAAAAATTAGATATCTTAAATTAAGAAGCATAAAGTACTTAGTTCAAAATATATTTCATTTCAGGTAGGGAAAAATGAAATAAATATAATCTGAATAACTTTCCTTGATATGTTATGTTGAATATCAAAAAGGGGCTTTACCTCCTTTTTAAATAAAACTGTTTTATTATTTTTTATATTTTAAGAAGGTATTATAGACAACATTATTTAATTAATTATGTTTACTGTACAACCTATCATGATTGTTTACTTATTTTAAAATACATGGAAAAATAATTGTATTAAAATTGATGTACCCTTTTGGAGATCAGCTTTCCTTGTTCACTATTTATATGATTCCTAAGAATTTGATAAATAAATATATTATTATTTTATATAAATAATACTTGTATATTTGTATTTTTTTATACATGGACAAACATTTGGTGTTTCAACAGGTCGGATGAGAGAGAAAGGAATTATATATATATATATATATATATATGTAAACTTTAAACCAAAGTTTACACTTATTTCTTAGAAGTACATATTACACAATATAAATCACGCACACATGATTGCATAATACATATTATTTATAATAAATACAATCATTACTGAAGAAAGCATAAAAAAATAATATAAACAGAGCTGTTTATTGTTTATAATAAATAATAAAAATAAAAGCAGTTCTTCCGTGAAGTAAACAATAGCCTATTATAGAAGGTTACAACGCAGAAGCTGTTTGCGAAATATTGACAAACACCAGCTAATGGTGGGCAGTAAGCAAACTAACTATACACTACTACTCTAAACAGGGGTTTATTTCATAAACATAAACAGCACAACATATATGCATATATACACGTGGGTACATGTATATATATATATATATAGAATAGGTTGAAGTACAGTGTATGCTAGTATATGCTGTAACATACCGTTAGCGTTAAAACGCAACAAATATAACATATATACGTGCGGTAACAGTAAACTCCTTCTCATCTCATGTTTGCTATTGTTTACTTAAGGCACGTTGGAAATATTTAGAATTCTAAACCTAGAATACATAAACAGGATGAAATGCAGAAAGCCTTCAGCTAACGTCTGGCCTAAATCGTTAAATATTTCTCATCTTTTTTCCCTTCTTCTTCATCATTATATCATTAACTATTAAAATCAGTTTATCAGATAATGTTCAACCATTTAACTTGTTATAATAAATTATGTTTTAATAAAATTTATACCATGATTTTATAATTTATCATACATGAAAATGTATTCTGGCTATATAAGAAAAGTTCTGTATCGGAAAAAATTCAAATTACGAAAATAAAATATTTGAAAATTTTCGCTTCGATTCCAAAATGGAATAAGCTTCTCTTATTATTTTTTAATTGTATCAATGAATGAAAAATTAAATTCAATAAGAATTTTCAATAAGTAAAACAAAACTTGGTATGCTGTAACAGACAATTAGTAAAAATCAATTTAAAATAATAATTATCTATTACTTAGAATTTTATTATTATAAAATAAACGGAAAAATATTACTTTTTAATATTTTACCCTAATTTTTAGAGTAAAAAAAAATACATGAAAAACAAATAAATTTAATTAAAACATAAATGGAAATAGAAATATATAAATGAATGAAAAATCTATAAAACGTAGTATTAAAGTAAATAGGTAAAGAGTTTAAGAAAATATAGAAACTAAAAATTAATTTAAGTAAAATGTTAAACAGACAATTTTAGAAACGAACAAAATTATAACATAAAATGAACAACAAAAAAAAAATCACAGAGAAAAAGCAAAAATGTATAAGAAATAAAAAGGAAGAATCAAGAAAAGAAAGGTTTCTTTTTTAATAAATCTGTACTTTTGAATGCTTCTTGCTTAAGTTAGGAATAGCAGTTTAAAACAGGAAAAAATAAGTAAACGTTTTTCTTAATAACACTTATATAAAATGAAGTCTTCAAAAAATTATATATATATTAGAAAGTCGACATTTTTTTTAATTGAAAAATTTAATTGTAAAAATAAAATAAAAAGTTTACATTTTATGTTTTAAAATACAGCATAAGTTCACGTATGTAAACTTAAATTACAGTCATTTGTATTGTAGTTAAGTGCGATATGTGCAGCAGCTAGCAAGTAATGCGTTGATTGCACAACGCAAGGGGTGGTGCGGTGGAAGCGGTGAGTTGCAACAGCATTGCCGTATAGTGAAACTCTCCGGTATAACAAGGGGGCTTAGTTAAACAATGAGTTATTTTAAGTTATTACATTTATAAAGGCCGTATTATTAGTATTTCTAAGAAATTATACGGTTGGTTATTAAACATACTTATTTATGTAATATCACAAGTTAAAAAAAATTATCAGAAACATTCATTCTTTAAACAACGGTAAATGAAAATTCTATTTAATTAAAATTAAAATTAACTAACAAAATAAGTAATTCTGAGAATATATTATATTCTCAAAGAGATATTTATCTCTCTTATAAATGTTTATTCTAATTACAAGTAACTGTTAAAAAAAAAGAAAGTTTTTTATAACTTTTCCATTATGTTTGGATGGGCACAAAAAAATATTATTCAGGTACGTAACGTATTACAGAGAATAATGTGAACATTTCTTTTTTCTTGGTTTAATGTAAACTTTGTTACATCGAACTGAAAATTAGTGCATGTTTATTATTATTTTTTCATAAAAAAATAAATTTTCCAGTTTTTTTTTACAAATTACTAAGAAGAAGAAGAAGGACATGTGAATAAATTGAATTAATCACTACAATTTATAATAAATTATATTGATGAATGTATATTTTATGTACTACTAAAATTATTATTTTATTTTATATAATTTTTTATTTTTATTTTACGAGTATATGTTAAGGTCATTAGCCCTCGTCATATAATTAAAAAGAGGTTAGTATTATCACCATCTGGGTCGTCATATGTAAGGGTGTAAAGGGCCCTTACATTTTATTTAAAAGCACAAACTACACAAAAACAACACTTATGGGGTGTAAAGGGCCCCGATCTTAAAATTTGAGATAAAATTCTCAAAGAATATGAAAGTAAAAATATAAGTCAATACAATACCATTATCTTCTTCTACCTGTCTCGTTTATTTATAAATTTTAGCATTCTCAGGGCGACCAGAATCGCCGTTAAGCAGTATATCAGTCGCCCCGGGATGCCGTGGCAGTTGACTACCCCCTATAAACAGTCCTGTAGGACGTAACCCATCGAGGTCGTCCCAGCGTCATAAGAGCAATCTGACCACCTGTTCAGGACGGCCAAAAAGCCCCTCGGCGGGGAGGTTACCCTTCCCGGTCCTGACCTACTTGGCTATTTTAAAAATATGCCGGCAATAATAATGTGACTGTCATTCAGAGATATTTTTTATTAAAATATTCGTTTAATGGAAATTAAACCATGCGTTTCATCCTATAAATCACCAACCTAACTTAAACTGACCAAATGGATTTAACCTGAAATTAATCTATCGTGATTACAGTTGAAATATTACTAAGCGTTAGGGGGAGAAATACTCGATTGTCTGGTCAAATGTTTGGTCAAACAAGTTTATATTATTATATTTCTTTTTTAAAAATGCACAGCTACGAAGCCTCCTGAATTCACAGTTGTGCATTTTTTTGAACTGAAATAAATTGATAGTAAATTGAAAAATTAATAGTAAAGGTTGCGTACGCTAAGGGGTGCGTATGGTAAATACAAAACATATTCAATAACTTGCATACCACGTCAGAATACCATAAAATAAAATAAAAATTCATAATGGTGACGCGTATTTAAAAACCTGTTAAAATTTGTAGTGATGGCATATTTAAATGGCAGTGCCATTTTTCAATCAAAATTTTAACAACTGTTATTGCAATAAGGATGTGAACATTTTTTTTGGCACCCCAAAAAATCAAAAGATACCCCAAGGTATCTTTTGATTTTTAGTTTGCGCTTATCATTGTCGTCTAACTGTTGTCCATCACATATATTTAAGTGGGCCAACTTGGAGCAATGCGGTGTAACACTTGATTGCGGAATACTGATGTGTATGAATAGTTAAGTAAATTATCACTGTCACGGTACGGGCACTGCCAGGACACTATTATGTTTGAATAAACCTTTACACGCTAGCAACGGCAAACGTACGCTAACACTTTATCTGCGACCAAATTTTGTTTAATCTGATATAACCAGAAAATTATGTAC